>NC_089503.1:360840167-361585483 GCF_036850995.1 Saccopteryx leptura
TGGAGAAGCAAATGGGCGCTTCTCCTATGTGCCCTGGCCGGGAATCGAACCCGGGTCCCCCGCACGCCAGGCCACCGCTCTACCGCTGAGCCAACCGGCCAGGGCCCCCTTACCCTGTTTTAATTAATATCTTGGCCCTGGCCCATTGGCTCAGTGGTAGAGCATGGGCCCAGCATATGGATATCCCAGGTTTGATTCCTGGTCAGGGCACAAAGAAGAAGTGACCATCTGCTTCTTCATCCCTCCCCTCCCGCCTCTCTTTCTCTTTCTCTCTAACCCCCTCCCACAGCCATGGCTCGATTGCTCAAGTGAGTTGGCCAGAGGCACTGCACTGAGAATGGCTTCATGGCCTCCACCTCAGAAGCTAAAAACAGCTCAGTTGTCAAGCAATAGAGCAACATCCCAGATAGGCAAAGTATCCCCCATAGGGAGCTTGGTGGGTGTTTCTGCCTCTCCTGATCTCACTTAATTAAAAAAGAGGAAAAAAAGTGCTCGCTTCAGCAGCACACATACTAAAAAATACTGGAACAATACAGAGAAGATTAGCATGGACCCCGCACAAGGATGACACGGAAATCCATGAAGCGTTCCATATATGTATGTGTATATATATATAAAGAGGAAAAAAAAAAGAAAAAATTTAATAACCTTGTTTGAATTTATGCTGGTTTTTGTTCCTCTTTTATATTTTTTATCTTACCATCTTCCTTTAAAAGAAGTCTCCTGATTTTATTTCCCATTTTATTCTATTGTTCTCATCTAGTGTTTTTAATTCCTATCAATTTCTTATTTTTATTACGTTTGCTTTTTGCAATTTTAATTTGTGCCACTTAAAACATATTTTTTTAGCTTTTGAATTGTCTTTATGCCATTATTGTTTATAGTCTGTGCTTATTATTTATTGATTTATTTGAATAAAAAAGAAGGATCAGAAAGGCAAGGTTGTGAGGAATAGTTACCTGGTATCATCTCCAAATTTGTCTTTATTATTGATTTTTTTAAGTGGAAAGAAGGGAGATAGTGAGACAGACTTCTGCATATGCCCCGACTGGGGTCCACCTGGCAACCCCTGTCTGGGGCCAATACTTAAATCAACTGAGCTATCCTTGCTCAGGCTGACGCTCAAACCAATGGAGCCACTGGCTTCAGGAGGGAAAGAGGGAGAGAAGAGGGCGAGGGTCTGGGAGAGAAGCAGATGGTCAATTCTCCTGTGTGCCCTGACTGGGAACCAAGCCTGGGATGTCCATATGCAGGGCCGATGGTCTACCCATTGAGCCAACTGTCCAGTACCTTTATTATTGATTTTAAACCACCAAATTTAGACTTTCCAGAAGGATTAGACCTTGTTTGTTTATACTATTTCTTGGCTAAAATTGGGAACTGCATTTCTCCGAATCCCCTTTCCCATACAGTTCCACTTTAGAACTGGTTAAAAGAAGAAGTTTATGAGATTTGGGAAATAAGTGAAATTGAAGCCATTTTGCTCAGATCATTGCTGTCTGTCAGACTGGGAGGCAGTGGAGGCAGAGACGCCTGGTGAGTCCTGCCCTGTCCTTTCTCGGCTCCCTTCTGCGTCTTGCCTCTCTTGCCACCTGCTGGTGTTGCCAAATAATAGCAGCCCTTGACCTAAAGCAGTGGTCCTCAACCTTTTTTGGGCCATGGACCGGTTTAATGTCAGAAAATATTTTCACAGACAGGCCCTTAGGGTGGGACGGATAAATGTATCACGTGACCGAGACAAGCGTCAAGAGTGAGTCTTAGACGGATGTAACAGAGGGAATCTGGTCATTTTTAAAAAATAAAACATCGTTCAGACTTAAATATAAATAAAACAGAAATAATGTAGGTTATTTATTCTTTCTCTGCGGACCGGTACCAAATGGCCCACGGGCTGGTACCGGTCCACGGCCTGGGGTTTGGGGACCACTGACCTAAAGGACTGGACACTTAGCTCCAGCCTTAGGAATGATAGCTACACAAAGGCTACTATTTCCCCAGAGGTGACAACTTGAAGGACCCTCTCCCTGGGTACTCCCTTTGCCGTCCCTCTTGGGCAAGCAGTCGAGCTTGGTTTCTCTGCCAGCTCCGATCTGACCACTCACACCGGTGCTTCAGGTGGAAGAGTTACTATCTATTTCTCTGATCCTCTCACTCCCTTGCCAGACCTTCACTTTCTCAACAACTCTTACATTTGCATACGGTCTAATATTCTTATAACAAATTCCTTATTCTCATTATGTTTACAGTGGCTCTGATTTCCTACCGACACACTTAGAATCTTGTGATCTTTCTGCTCTGCCGTCTTTATTGTCTCAGCAATGTCTTTCTTCACAACTGCAAAATGGCTGCTACAACCGAGCACTATGTCCTCGTATGACATTGCCCCAAGCATGAAGCAGGAGTACTGGCACTAAAATATTATTCTCTCTATATTTTTTTCCTCCTATTTCAGGAAGGAAATTTTGTACAAGAAACCCGAAGCAAAATTCTCTTTAAGTCTCATCAGTCAAAACAGGGTCATGTATTTTCCTCTGTACACTAACAACGGGGCCAGATTGCCATGATTGGCTTAGACCTGTGGTCCTGCCTCCTGGCTGCATATCAAGATAACCTGGGAAGCTTTTAAAACGTGTTTTCATCTACACCCAGCTTGCAGAGATTCTGATTTAATTGCTCTGGGATGGTGTCCTGGCATCAATATTTGTAAAATTCTCTCACAGGGATTTAATGTACAGTCATGGTTAAGAACCATGGCTTGGATCAAACATGATTCATTTTGGAGCTGTTGTGCAGAAAGAAAGAAAAAAAAATCAGCGTGCTCTGTAAGGAAGAAGGTTGAAATGAAATGTTTGTGAAATCAAGAGTGTCTTAGGATATATTTTTTTAATCTATCTAAATTACCTCATCTAAGGATGATCTGTACAATAGATAGAAATATGAGTACAGAATAGTATGGGGCCATGAAAAAGAAGAAAATATTACCTTTTTCAACAACATGGATGGACCTGGAAACTATTATGTTTAGTGAAATAAGCCAGTTAGAGAAAGGAAAATAACATATCACCTCACTCATTTGAGGAATCCAAGGAACAATGTGAACTGAGTAACAGAATTGAGACAGAGGAGGGATCAAAGGGACCAGAAGAAAAGAGGACAGAGGGAAAGGTGATAGGATGGGATAAACCTGAAGGGAAGGAGGGGGGTGCCGTAGGGAGGGAGGCAAAGGAGATGTTGAGGGGAACATGGGGAAGGTGGGGTGCATTCGGGGAGACCCTAGAATCTATGTAAACACAATTAATTAAATTAGAAAATATATGAGTACAATTCCCACGTCATTTGCACCATATTACATCACTGAACACTATCTTTTTCTATATGTTATTTGAGGCATGTGTTCCATTTCAGTTAATTGTAGGAATGACAGGAGGAGAGCTATTCTCCCATTCCTTAGTCACCTTAGGTAAAGCCTTCTTTTTTTTTTAAAGTATTTTTTTGTCTTTATTTATTCATTTTAGAGAGGAGACAGAGAGGAGAGAGAGTGAAAGAGAGAGAGAGAAGGAGGGAGGAACAGGAAGCATTAACTCCCATATGTGCCTTGACTGGGCAAGCCCAAGGTTTTGAACCGGTGATCTCAGCATTCCAGGTCGACACTTTATCCACTGCGCCACCACAGGCCAGGCGAGGTAAAGCCTTCTTGAATGTGCTACAAACCACTTTGCCCAGGGCTCAAGAAATAACTATTCCTTGGTGGGGCACATAAAATTTTATAAATAATTATATATATAAATAAGTGAACCTGTTGTTGCACTTATTCATGCATTCAGTGATTGATTTTTGTATGTGCTCTGACTGGGGATCAACCTGCAACCTTGATGTATCAGGATGCTGATACAACCTTGACGCTCTAACCAACTGAGCTACTCAGCCAGCGCTCGACATATTTTTTTAAATATATTTTTTAAAGATTTTATTCATTTCAGAGAGAGAGAGAGAGAGAGAGAGAGAGAGAAGAAGGGAGGAGCAGGAAGCATCAACTCCCATATCTGCCTTGACCAGGCAAGCCCAGGGATTCGAACCAGAGACCTCAACATTCCAGGTCAACTCTTTATCCACTGCGCCACCACAGGTCAGGCCCAACCTATTTCTTTTACTTGTTTTTCCTTTTTTCTTTTTCCAAAGTGAGAAGCTGGGGGAGGCAGACAGACAGACTCCGGCATGCGCCCGACCGGGATCCACCCGGCATGCCCACCAGGGTGATGCTCGGTCCCTCTGGAGTGTTACTCCGTGGTAATCGGAGCCATTCTAAGAGGCGGAGGCCATGGAGCCATTCTCAGCGCCCCGGCCAACTTTGCTCCAATGGAGCCTTGACTGCGAGAGGGGAAGAGAGAGACAGAGAGGAAGGAGAGGGGGAGGGGTGGAGAAGCAGATGGGTGCTTTTCCTGTGTGCCCTGGCCAAAAATCAAACCCGGGACTTCCACACTCCAGGCTGACGCTCTACCACTGAGCCAACTGGCCATGGCCCCAACCTATTTCTTAATGCCTTGGTAGATGGCAAGTCCTCTGGGTCACTGCAGAGGCAACGGTTTAGGTAACACACAATAGATTCATGTCAACATTCTCATTTCCTTTAGCATTCAAACACCTTTCCCTAAAGCAATGGTTCTGAAAGGGTTTCCCTAGAACCAGCAGCAGCACCTGAGAACTTGTTAGAAATTCACATTCTCAAGCTTACTCCAGAACTACTAAGTCTGAAATTCTGGGAGTAGTTGCCCAGCAATCTGTGTTTTAACAAACCCTCCAGAAATTTAAAAAAAAATTTTTTTTTTCTTTGTATTTTTCCGAAGCTGGAAACGGGGAGAGACAGACAGACTCCCGCATGCGCCCGACCGGGATCCACCCGGCACGCCCACCAGGGGCGACGCTCTGCCCACCAGGGGGCGATGCTCTGCCCCTCCGGGGCGTCGCTCTGCCGCGACCAGAGCCACTCTAGCGCCTGGGGCAGAGACCAAGGAGCCATCCCCAGCGCCCGGGCCATCTTTGCTCCAATGGAGCCTCGGCTGCGGGAGGGGAAGAGAGAGACAGAGAGGAAGGAGGGGGGGTGGAGAAGCAAATGGGCGCTTCTCCCATGTGCCCTGGCCGGGAATTGAACCTGGGTCCCCCGCACTCCAGGCCGATGCTCTACCGCTGAGCCAGCCGGCCAGGGCCAAACCCTCCAGAAATTTTGATGCAGGCTTAAGTTTAAGAATCTGTCTCAGGGTAAGATAGAATAACCATTTGACTACTCTGATCTCAGCATGTCTTAAAATTTTTTCATCCTTTTTACTTTCTTTTTTTCCTTTTTATTGAATTTATTGGGGTGACACTGGCTAACAAAGTATATACATGTTTCAGGTGCACAATTCTGTAACATATCTGTGTTCCCCACCCCATCAAGTCTCTGTCCATCACCATTTATCCCCCATCCCCTCCTCCATCTCTCCCCATCCCCCTGCCTCCTATTGTTTTTTTGATGGTCTTAACTGTTTTTTAGGTAAAAATTTCTTTTTTAGACTTTATTAATTTTTTAAGAGAGGAGAGAGAGAGAGAGAGAGAGAGAGAGAAGGGGGAAGAAGCAGGAAGCATCAACTCCCATATGTGCCTTGACCAGAGAAGCCCGGGGTTTCGAACCGGTGACCTCAGGGTTCCAGGTTGAAGCTCTATCCACTGCACCACCACAGGTCAGGCTATTGGGTAAGAATTTTACAAACATTACTTGTATTGGCAGAAATAGTGGGACTGGAGAGTATTGCACCCTCTCCAAGCTGCACGGTGAGAGCCACAATAGTGTGGCGGGACTTGTGGCTCTTTCCAAGGCCAGGGCTCTTGGGGCCTGCAGATGTCATTCCTCACAACTCCCTGCACTTGTGGACTGGTTTGATGGTCTATCGGGTGTCAGGATTCCTTCTGATGTCCTTATGAATGAATCAATGAAGATAACATCAAAGAACTTGTATGTGGAATCTTCACGAACCCAATAAGGACTCAGGACTCCCAGACCCACAGTGGTGCCCAGCTCACCCTTTGGCAACAGACTGAAGGCTTCCAGCAAAACTTTAGCTGCTTAACACTGAGGACTGGCTTGCAGAAGATTGAAAACAGCATCAGGATGTCTGTGGCCACCAGGGCACGCGCGAATCTGATATAGTACGTAACCTTGCTTGACCTTGTATCCCAGCCAGCACACGTTAAGGCCAAGCTGGGGGGGGGGGGCTGTGGAGCACAGAGCGCTGGTGGTACTGCCTGCAGCGCACACCCTTGGGAGGAAGCACGTTCCATGGACTGCTTCTTCTCCCACAGCTCCTGGTGCACTGTTAAGCGCCCACCTTGGCTTACCTGTGGCTGTAGCCAGACGGAAAGATGAAGCCTTTCTCCCACAATGCCTTTTTCCCTATTTCTTTACTTCCAAAAATTAAAATAAACCTAACCAGGTGGTGGCATAGTGGATAGAGCGTTGACCTGGAACCCAGGTTTGAAACTCTGAGGTCACGGGCTTGAACCCAAGGTCGCTGGCTTGAGCATGGGGTCATTTGCTCTGCTGTAGCCCCCCAGTCAAGGCACATATGAGAAAGCAATCAATGAACAACTAAGGTGCCACAACTATGAGTTGATGCTTCTCATCTCTCTTTCTTCTTGTCTGTCCCTGTCTCTCTTTCTTTCACTAAAAAAGTAAATAAAAATAAAAATTAAGTGATAACTCAGGAAAAAATCATAATTATTTGTAGCATAACCTAAAAACATAAGAAAATTATGGAAAGAGGTAAAAGATGTTATGTTAGAAAGGCTAGAAAAAGAAATTGTTTCTTTCAGTTAGGTTTGGGAATTTATTTTTGGATATTTCAAATAGGATAAGAAGACCATCCTGTGAAGGTCTGATTTCGATAGAGCAGTGTGCTTTTTAGTTTCGTAAACTAGATCTCTGTTAACTGTTCCCATGCCTTCCACATCGTGGGGGGAAGTGGTTCTCTCCGGCCAGTGCGAAGCCCTGAGTGAAGATGCTGCCTCCACCATTCCAAAAGCTGAAAGGTACTGAGAAGCAAGCTGTTCAAAAGTGAGTAGTGAGAACTTCAACAAAGTCACCAGTAAACAATTATTTTCTCTCATGATACATTTATAAGCAATATTTGTAACCAATACTGCACAAATGCTTGAAATTGATGATACCACATTTTGTCAACAAATGAAAAGTTACTGGTATTAGTGTGGCCTATATTGCATAGCCATAAAACATGCAATTATTTTTCCCCCAGTCAATGCCATTTATCATACATGTTAAACAATCTCTGGGACCCAAGGGCCCCTCCTTCCTCTCCTCCTCTTCTTCTTCTTCTCCTTCCTCCTCCTCCTCTTCTTCTTCCTCTTCCCCCTCTTCCTCCTTTTCCTATTCTTCTTCTTCTTCCTGTTCCTCCTCCTTCTTCTTTTGCATCAAACAGGTTCTTCTAAGAGCTTGCTCAAAAGGAAGACAAGAACAGAGTACTTCTCAATAAAATAAAACAAACAGGAAAAGGTTAACAAGTCTATATATGAAAAACAAAGATTAAAAACTTCACGGGACAGGCCCTGGCCGGTTGGCTCAGCGGTAGAGCGTCGGCCTGGCATGTGGGGGACCCGGGTTCGATTCCCGGCCAGGGCACATAGGAGAAGCGCCCATTTGCTTCTCCACCCCCCCCCCCCTCCTTCCTCTCTGTCTCTCTCTTCCCCTCCTGCAGCCAAGGCTCCGTTGGAGCAAAGATGGCCCGGGCGCTGGGGATGGCTCCTTGGCCTCTGCCCCAGGCGCTAGAGTGGCTCTGGTCGCTCGCGGCAAAGCGACGCCCCAGAGGGGCAGAGCATCGCCCCCTGGTGGGCAGAGCGTTGCCCCTGGTGGGCGTGCCGGGTGGATCCCGGTCGGGCGCATGCGGGAGTCTGTCTGACTGTCTCTCCCCGTTTCCAGCTTCAGAAAAATACAAAAAAAAAAACCAAACAAAAAAAAAACTTCACGGGACAAAAAGCACACCGAACACTCATTTAATTTCCAAGAACAAGGCGGTAGTGCTCTGAGGTTCTAGTTCAGGCTCCTCCTCTCTGTGACAGATTCACGCACACACATCCACAAACACCACTGACCCCGGCAGAAGTACACACGCGTGCACAGGTGGCCAGGGAGCCACAGTGGGGGATGAGGGAAGGGGTGACCGCTTAAGGATATGGTATCACCTGAAAACTGGGGACCCAGAGAACCTTTTCACTAAGCCAAGAGTCAAAAATAAAAGAAAGGCAGAACACAGGATAAATGTAAGGTGCTCAGAGAAGATTGGATAGATGAAGAGGGAAAGATGCAGGGGAAGTTTTGGGAAAACAGCTTCAGGAAAGGTTTTTCTTTATTGGGAACTCACGTGGGCAGAGGTCCTGTGACTCCAGCACTATACTGAGGCTGAAGGACTCTGCACAGCATTACCTCTGCCTCCTGGGCTCTCTCAATCAAGGTAGAGGGAAATCAGAAACACCCACCCTCTAACACTCCCCAGAGCCGCTCCTAAGGACTCTCCCCAGTCCTCCCCATCCCCCACCCTCACACACCCAGCAAAGGGCCAACTCTCCTTGGTGGAACCAAAGCGGAAAAACCCATCCCAGACCGGGATCCACCCGGCACGCCCACCAGGGAGCAATGCTCTGCCCACCAGGGGGCGATGCTCTGCCCCTCCGGGGCATCTCTCTGTTGCGACCAGAGCCACTCTAGTGCCTGGGGCAGAGGCCAAGGAGCCATCCCCAGCGCCCGGGCCATCTTTGCTCCAATGGAGCCTCGGCTGCGGGAGGGGAAGAGAGAGACAGAGAGGAAGGAGAGGGGGAGGGGTGGAGAAGCAGATGGGCACTTCTCCTGTGTGCCCTGGCCAGGAATCGAACCGGGACTTCTGCATGCCAGGCCGACGCTCTACCACTGAGCCAAACGGCCAGGGCCTCCTTCGTTTCTTTTTCTTGTAGGTTTGGGCCTTTTCCTCTTCTTCTCTGAACTCCTTCATCCTTTTCTCAAAATCATAATCCTTCTGTTTCCCTTCCATCTTCTTACTGACTTTAAAACACTTCTTCACCTGATCCAAGGTGGAACGTTCCACACACACACGCGTGTTCAGATTTCACTGATGTTTCTTTCCATTAATGTGATCCAGGTTGGGTTATTTAAAAAAATTTTTTATTGACTGATTTTAGAAAGAGAGGGAGAAAGAGAGAAAGATTGATTTATTGTTCCAGCTATTTATGCATTCATTGGATTCTTGTATGTGCACTAATGGGGATCAAACTTACAACCTTTGCACATTGGGCCAGCGCTCCAACCAGCTGAACTACCTGTCCTGGGCCAGGCTGGATTCTTGGCTGACAAGAGATGGAAGTTGTTGGTAAAGTTCTGTGGGATCATCTTATTGACAGTATTGGTGGGCTTGTAGTATGAGCAGGTTTTTAATGAACACAGACAACTGAATGTAATAATTAGTGAGTCACACCTGTTCAGGTTCCATTAGATCAAATGGGGGCTCACCTCTTTTGCTTATTTGGTCAGACTGGGTACTCTTTTGAGTCTATGTAAATTCAGTTTCAGGGAAACAAAGTATAGTATTTTCAGTACTGAATACCCATTCATAAAACTAGTCTATGAGTATTTCTCTCCAATGAACACTTGTAGAAGGATCACACACACCTCAACCCATTTGTGGGCCATTTCCTTGCCAATCAATGTAGCCAGTAAAACAATGCCAACATGTGTAACTGGAATTTCAGTTTCCGAGTTGTATGAAGTCAGTAAAAGTGATGTTAGAGAACTGCTCAAATAGAGTTAAATCAATTAGAAATAGAAAAAAAAATTTATATGGATGCCATATCAGCTTCAAGACAAAATTATCTGAATTACGGTTAATGAATGTCATTGGACTATTTTTGCAAAAATTACCAACTCTAGAATCTAATGCATAAAATCAAAATATGTATCTTACCAGTTTGTTGGTAAAACTATACTCCATTGTCCCCTAAATCAGCACAATTCATTAAATTGAAATTGAATGAGGGCCTGGCCAGTTGGCTCAGTGGTAGAGCATCGGCCTACCATGTGGATGTCCTGGGTTCAATTCCTGCTCAGGGCACACAGGAGAAAAGCCCATCTACTTCTTCACCCCTCCCCCTCTTGCTTCTCTCTCTCTGTCTCTCTTCCCCTTCTGCAGCCATGGCTTGATGGGAGTGACCAGGCACTGAGGATGGCTCTAGGGCCTCTGCCTCAGGTGCTCAGCTGGGTTGCTGAGCAACAGAGTAACACTCCAGATGGGCAGAACATCACCCCCTAGTGGGCTTGCCTGGTGGATCCTGGTCAGGGTACATGTGGGAGTCTGTGTCCTCTCCTTTCAATGAATAAAAATAATAATAACAATAAAGGAAGTCAAATGAATGAGCAGTGTCAGATTCTTCCACTGTCACTTTTTAGAAAAATGTGTATCATTTGGATACCTTAATGGATAATGTCAAAATTTCCCAAAGTGTGCTCTGCAGAACATTATAGTCCTAGTTATCTGTGGAAAAAAAAGGGGTTCAGAATTGCCTCGGTATTTTCTGTTTTTCTCTCTCTAGTCTCCCTTCTGCTCTGTGCCTAATGGGCTGATCTGTATATACTACAGGTTCCTTTGTGCTGTGCCTTCCTTTTGGGTTTGGCTAAAGGGGAGGAGGGCTGAGGGGGAAGGAAGAGACCAGCAGGACAATAAAGGGGTAGGAAATGCGGCTAGGTATTTAGTTTTTGGTTTCTTATCTTTTTCCTGCTGGATTGCCACTAGTTCATTGGCTGTCTTCCTAAGGCCACAGCTTCAGTGAGACAGTGCTCTCCAGTTTAACTCTCCCTCCTCCCTTGCATCGTTATATCTAGAGATGGTTACCAGTACTGCATTCTCCCTTGTTGGTTTGCCTCTAGTAAATGTTTTTCAGTTACCCACTGTGAGTGTACTGTCTGCTTCCTTCAGGATACTGATTTATACAATGGTTAAATATATTGCCTTTTTGGAAAGATTAAAAATTAACATCAGCATATTAAAGGCTCTAAATAGTACAGCAGTAAATAATATCTAAGTTTAGCTTAGTGCAGTGATGGGCAATCTTCTGAGCTTGGTGTGTCAAAATTCGCCAAAAAACCAAGCATAGGCCCTGGCCGGTTGGCTCAGTGGTAGAGCGTCGGCCTGGCGTGCAGAAGTCCCGGGTTCAATTCCCGGCCAGGGCACACAGGAGAGGCGCCCATCTGCTTCTCCACCCCTCCCCCTCTCCTTCCTCTCTGTCTCTCTCTTCCCCTCCCGCAGCAGAGGCTCCGTTGGAGCAAAGGATGGCCCAGGAGCTGGGGATGGCTCCTTGGCCTCTGCCTCAGGCGCTGGAGTGGCTCTGGTTGCGACAGAGCGACGCCCGGAGGAGCAGAACATCGCCCCCTGGTGGGCGTGCCGGGTGGATCCTGGTCGGGCGCATGCGGGAGTCTGTCTGACTGCCTCCCCGTTTCCAGCTTCAGAAAAATGCAAAAAAAAAAAAAACCACCAAAAAACCAAAAAACCAAGCATAACTCAGGTGGTGTGTCACTTTGAGAAAAAACCCCATAATTTTGTGATATTTATAGTTTAAATAACAAAAATGTATAATTGTAATATATAACTGTATTTAATAAACCAAAAACTAATTATTTAACTTACCTGCTTAGTGACTTCTTTGTTCATCTGTCAGTGGGTTTCTTTTGTTGGTCTTGATATTATTTAACTTGTGTGGGGTGCCCTGAACTAAGATAAGTGAGGGGGAGGGGGAGTTCTTTAACTAACCTGCCTATTAGTGACTTTTTTGTTGCTGAATTTCATTGGCTAAATCTTCAATTGAAGGTTGGTATTTTGCACACTTCAAGCCTAAGCAAGCGCTACTAACTTAATCTGTCAATCTGTTTCTTTTGTTGGTTTTGATATTATTTAACGCTGAGAATAAGGTCTCACAAAAGTACGTAGAGGGAAAAATTGTGAGTAAAGCCATTGCTATATTTTTCAGGGTGCTAAAAGTGTCTGGTAATCGGTTCCAGGAACTCCAAATTTCCTGTTCGTTGTGACACTCCTCTTGATTCTCCAAGCGGCACCATTCCAGATTCTCAAGCTTTGACCTCAAGTCGACAAACTCCTGAGCCCAGATGCTGTCTTGAAATTCTGCAAGTTGCATCTTATGTAAATTAAGATGGCTGCCGCTATTTCTAATGGCAGGAAATGGCACCTATAGCACAGGCCCTCGCCTCTCCCAGCCTCCCCCTCACTTATCTCAGTAATGATGGTCAATTAGAAATCCGCGATACCCCAGAACAGTAGATTGGATGATGGTTGCTGTGGTTATGTGGTTGCTGGTAATGGCGATCACAGGGTCCCCAGAGATGCGTCCCCCGTGGCATTCCCTGCTCCCTGCTCTGCTGGCCTGAAGTGAGGTCAAAGATCCCCTAACGGCCTAACTGGAAGTCCCAGAACTAGACGCTCTGTGCCGGAGTTCTGTCGTTTTGGCCTACAGACCTCTGGCACAGAGTGTCTACACTATAGCAAATGTTTTATCCTTGGCTCTTGCACCTGGCTGTGCAGGAGCCAAGGATGAACCGTCCTTCTCTGCATGTGGCCCCATACTTCTCTGGTATGCGGCTGCATGCGGGCGCGTCATCGAAAATGGCTATGCGTGTCAGTGGTGACACGCATGTCATAGGTTCACCATCACGGGCTTAGTGTTTACCATACTGTTATTCATGGTATCAGTTTTCTAATATATCTAAAAACAACCCTTGAACACATTCGATTATAATATTCCTTGCCTTAAAAATTCAATGGTTTAGTCTTGATGACTAAGGGTAACAATTAATAATAGCTATAATTGTCTGTTCTGTGCTGTGTGCAACACTCATGGCCTGAAAGCCTACTGAGATATATAAGCCCAAGGCTGTCATAGTATTGACATGACCCAAATGACTGTGCCTTCTGAATTTAGTTTTATAATCCAACTCTCAATTTATCAGGCTGACAAGTATTATCTTACCTACATGCTTCTCTCCCCTGTGCTCTGCATCTTATTTACCTCTAGAATGGCAGGAAATCAAATTACCAAAGCTAGCTAAACTTATATGGAAGACAAAGTAGGTGCTTAAATAAGCACTTATGATTTCCTAATAAGCACACTTGAGTGCCTAAAGTTTATGACATCTACTGCGGTTGCTTGGAAACTGTCCCTTCATGCTTGATATTTCAGATACTTGGCGACTGTTGCTGTGCATATACTCTACAAATCCACATTTTAAACTCTGATGTGGTAGCTATTAATGCTAGCTATTAATGGCTTATCAGCACACGATAGGATTATACTTTTTCCGCTGGGTGGTTATATGACCAGTCCTGTCTAATGAGTTAAATATAAGTGTTATGACTTAAAAAAGTATATATTACAGAGGAAGGGTACCGAGCGAGGAGTTAACAACTCCGAGTTGCTTCTTTTAGCTGGTCATTGGCTGCTTGTCTTATGTACCTTGACCAGGCATCCCCAGGGTTTTGAGCAGCTGTCCTCAGCATTCCAGGTTGACACTTCATTCACACCACAGGCCAGGTAGAGGTTGATTTCTTAGTCAAGAACTTAATTATGAAACTCCAAAGTCCCCCTCCCTCTCCTCCTTGTCACAACTAGCACTGTTCCAGCGAGATGTTCTATCAGCATGGGGCCCTGTAATGGATATGAACTGAAGTGAGAAATAAATCTAAGTTACTTTCAGGTTGGGTGTTTCTTTTCTTTTTTTTGGTATTTTTCTGAAGCTGGAAACGGGGAGAGACAGTCAGACAGACTCCCGCATGCGCCCCACCGGGATCCACCCAGCACGCCCACCAGGGGCGATGCTCTGCCCACCAGGGGGCAATGCTCTGCCCCTCCGGGGCGTCGCTCTGCCTCGACCAGAGCCACTCTAGCGCCTGGGGCAGAGGCCAAGGAGCCATCCCCAGCGCCCGGGCCATCTTTGCTCCAATGGAGCCTTGGCTGTGGGAGGGGAAGAGAGAGACAGAGAGGAAGGGGGGGGGGGTGGAGAAGCAAATGGGCGCTTCTCCTATATGCCCTGGCCGGGAATCGAACCCAGGTCCCCCACACGCCAGGCCGACGCTCTACCGCAGAGCCAACCGGCCAGGGCCTGGTTGGGTGTTTCTGTAGCATAATTGGGCCTATCTTGATTTACTTCAAAAAGGTTTTTCTGCAAAAATAGAAAAGGATTCAATCTAAATGAAATTTATAAAATCATATTGTATTTATGAACGTGAAGAAAAATGAGTTACAAAAGCAGTTGAGCCTGACCAGGCGGTGGCGCAGTGGATAGAGCGTCAAACTGGGATGCAGAGGACCCAGGTTCGAGACCCCGAGGTCGCCAGCTTGAGCACGGGCTCATCTGGTTCGAGCAAAAAGCCCACCAGCTTGAACCTAAGGTCGCTGGCTCCAGCAAGGGGCTTCTCGGTCTGCTAAAGGCTCGCGGTCAAGGCACATATGAGAAAGCAATCAATGAACAACTAAGGTGTTGCAACGCGCAATGAAAAACTAATGATTGATGCTTCTCATCTCTCTCCGTTCCTGTCTGTCCTTGTCTATCCTCTCTGACTCACTCTCTCTCTCTGTAAAAAAAAAAAAAAAATTAGAAAAAAAAAAAAAATAAAGCAGTTGAGCCTGACCAGGCAGTGGTGCAGTGCAGAGCATCGGACTGGGATGTGAGGACCCAGGTTCGAGACCCTGAGGTCACCAGCTTGAGCACAGGCTCATCTGGTTTGAGTAAGGCTCAACAGCTTGATTGAGCCCAAGGTCACTGGCTCGAGCAACCGGTCACTCCGTCTATTGTAGCCCCGGTCAAGGCACATATGAGAAATCAATGAACTAAGGAGCCACAACGAAGAACTGATGTTTCTCATCTCTCTTCCTGTCTGTCCCTATTTGTCCGTCTCTGCCACAAAACAAAAGTTGAACTCATACAAAACTTTAACTAGTTACATATAAGATTGTCCAGTCTGTGTAGTGGACACACAGGTTCAAATCCCCAAGTTTACCACTTACCAGCTAGTTATCCGAAGGCTCAAATCCCTTATGCATAAAGTTGGAATGTAGGATTACTGGTTAATCAAATTTAAAAAATCACCAGACGCCTGACCAGGTGGTGGTGCAGTGGATAGAGCATCGGACTGGGATGCAGAGGACCCAGGTTTGAGACCTCGCGGTTGCTAGCTTGAGCACGAGCTCATCTGGTTTGAGCAAAGCTCACCAGCTTGGACCCAAGGTCGCTGGCTTGAGCAAGGGGGTTAATGTGCTGTAGCCCCACGGTCAAGGTACATATGAGAAAGCAATCAATGAACAACTAAGGTGTCGCAACGAAAAACTAATGATTGATGCTTCTCATCTCTTTCTGTCTGTCCCTATCTTTCCCTCTGGAAAAAAAAAAAAAAATCACCTGACAACACTATCCTTAATAAATGATATTACTGTATTAACTGACTGGTTAATCTGGCAATACATATCAAATTATATAACGACTGTTAAGCCTATTCAAAACTTATTGCATACACTATTTTAAAAAAAACAAAAAATTTAATGCATACAACTGGCTCAATTCATTGAAGGCTAATATACATTTTCCTTAGCTTTCCTTCCAAGATCCTGCTTAGGCTAGCTACCCAAACATAATGCAAACATTGTGTCAGACGCTTTTCAATCAGTCTTTAATTTCCATTCAGGTGTAAGGAGGCATTATATATATATTTACAAACATTCATTCAAGGAATCAGGGAATGTATAAACATGTACAGCAAACACTACATGTATTTCCCCCCCCCCAAAACTGAACGAACTTCATTGTATGTAATGAAATTTTGCTACTTATGCTTCCACTTCACTTTGAAATTATACTGCCTGAAACTTGAATAGAAAGCATTCTCTTAATTATGGAAAGGGCTGGGGAACTACTCATTGGTGACCAAAATCTGGAGACCCCATCTTTTAGACTCTGCTATGAAACTGCATTTTAAAACAGATCCTAGAGATTGAGATTCTAAGCCAAGTTGGGGAATCCCTGTGTTTTTTGAAGTGCTTTGGCTGCAATGGGATGTGACCCAATGAGATTGCAAGCTTGGTCTGGGATACTTCCAGCCATGGAGCCGTGGGAAGGTGTGGGAATAAAAAGGCTGTCCTAGGAAAAGTGAGCATTAGGAGGAATAACAAAGACTGCAGTGTTGCAAAACGGCCAATGACATCTGTAAAAATTTTCAACTAATATATGGCATTGATCTTGTTTTTTACTGACATGTCAGCAACATTATAGTTCCTATAGACAAGCCTCATCAACTAGTCACTATTTACAGCACCTTATTAAGGAAAATTGTTGTTCAAAGCCAAGTGATTTTAAAACACCATCTGATAACTTCCTATATACAAGGTCTCAACTCATTTCTACTTTAATTCTTATTAGGTATAAAATATCTTCCAGGATATGAGTATTCCTATAATTAGTCATATTTACAAGATAGAAAATGTTTGGATAGAAAGCAAATCTCATACTGTATTCTGTACAGATGAGGTTTATAAAGTAAGTTGATTTTTAGCACCGTATATACATACAATCCAACACTGCGAACTGTTTCACTCAGTATGTTTCATTTATCATGATGGTATCCTCTCAATAAACACAAATGTTGTTTATGGGCTATGTGATGGTAGTAGTTATCATTTAGAAATCTACACAAAATTATCTTCTCCAAGAGAGGCTGTATTAAAAAAACAAACAAAAAAACAGAAAAAAATAGCCAAGGTAAATCACTTAGCCCCAATCACAAAATAGAACCAAGGTTCCTCATTGGGCCCTCTTATTCTCTGCCCCTGCTCTAAGTTTCCAGAGTGCTAAGTGCTGAAAAGCAATAAACAGGTGGAAGCAAGTTCTTTAAAAAACAAAGTAGAATGTTTTTTACTCAAATTCTAAGTCCTTTATTTGGTTGTAACTGTTTTTAAAAAAAGAATCAGACAAGGACATCTGATTAGACCCTTTTAGATGAACATGAGCTGTGTATGCAAAGAACATGCTTCAGATTACTGAAATATAACATTTATTAAACCTTTCTGTGCTACTTATGTTCAAATTAATTTAAAAAATTTATGAAGTTATGTAATTATTAATTTGTAAATGAGAAAACTGAGGCTCAGAATTTGCTCCACACCAGTTAATTGGTGGAATTGAAATTCAAATCAAAGACTTCCCCGATACTATATACCATTTCTCCTCAGTACAGAATAGTACACAATGGTTCGTTATCTGAACCTTTAAGAAAGCAAAGTTCATAACAAAAAGCAATTTTAATATCAGTTTTTTGTGACCCTAACAAATTGTCTATAAGGAGCTTGCTATGCCAGCTTCATTTAATCCTTCATTATTTTAAAAAAAGCATTCTTTGCTTCAAATGGTAATACATACTAAGTGAAACACAATTTAGTCTTGTATTTTCTAAAGTTAACTTTTAAGAAAACAATGTCAGTGATGATAAATGCATCTCATTATTTATTTAGATGTTTAAGCTCTCGCACTAGATTTTTACAAGCTGGTGAACACTGACAAATTATTTCTCCCACAGAACTATAACCACACATTCCCAAACAGTATAAATATATGGTTGAACTAACATTAATACACATCACCATTTTATCAATTACATAATAAAACAAATTATCAAGTATCCAAATATTAAGTTACACAGCTCAAAAGGCATATAAAATATTAGATGTCTGCTTAATTCATTAGCAGAAACCCACTTTTTTTTGCAAGGGTAGGAAGGAAAAAAAAATCACACTTCAAACAAAAATAAGTTGAACTTCAGAATGTATGGAAAAAAATTACAAGAATTTCAGAATTTTTATGATTAAGAATTGTTTTAGCTACAACAAAGCATCTCTACTGTTAAAAAAATATTTACTAAAGAGCATATTCTACAGGTTCCACACAAGACAAAGGCAACATTTTACTAAAAATACTTAATAGCCCCCTCCCATTCTTTTCTCAGGTTCTCCCTATAAGTTGCACCCCAAGTGCAAATATTAAAATTAAGTGTAAGGCTTTTTGTCTGGAGACATTAAAGACATGTGCTTCTGTACAATGTAGATTTTCAAAATGGAGGCTTTCCCCAACAGCACAAAATGAGATTTATGAGAAAGACATTAAATAATCACTAAGACTTGGTATAAAAAAATCAAAAAGTTGAGCAAACCTGATGTATACCTGTATGAACGTGGGAGATGTAAACATAAAGTGAGCAGGCAAATAACCACACAGACCCTACTTTCCATGTTTGAAATGACTGAAGGGATAAACCACGTAAGGTCCAGAGTGTTCATAGTTCCTGGGATTTTGGTTCTGTATGACACTAAAAATATACAAGTATTGTGCTGGGTATTTTGGCACCTAATCGTTCTAAATGTCTTATATACTGATAATATTCTGGCATGGGAATAGACTTAAAGATACAACTCAATACTGCATGATTTCAGGAAAAGTGAATTGGTACAAATGATAAGCACATTTTAAATGCTGAACAGTAAGAAGGTTTTGCTAAGTCTCAAAATAATTTGATTGTAACCCAAATATAGAGGTTGCAATTCTGTCAAGCTGTGGCCTGGTAAAACTGCTTTTCCATACTCCTGTGGAAGCTTCATTAGATTTATTCACCAAACCAACATGTTGGCTAATATAATATGTGTGATAGATTAGGCCCTATCTCCTCCCCCACCTCCATGGCATCGGCATCAGGCACCCATTTTATTGAATGCAGCAGTTGTTTCTATGACCATTGGAGTCTTTGAAGCGGAGTCGCATTTTAGGACGATACTTCTCCAAGTACAAAAGCTGCTTGCTGTTAAAAGCTCCACGCCGCTTTCTGAAAGGGAAAAAATCAAAAGATGAAAGCAGCTGAGCAAAAATCCTTGTATAATAATGTTCACTAAGCTATAGACAATTATGACCTCTCTTGTAGCAATTTCTTTTTAAAAAAATATTACACAGCCTGACCAGGCGGTGGCGTAGTGGATAGAGCGTCGGACTGGGATACAGAGGACCCAGGTTCGAGACCTCGAGGTAGCCACCTTGAGCGTGGGCTCATCTGGTTTGAGCAAAATCCCACCAGCTTGAACCCAAGGTCGCTGGCTCCAGCAGCAAGGGGTTACTTGGTCTGCTGAAGGCCTGTGGTCAAGGCACATGAGATAGCGATCAATGAACTAAAGTGTTGCAACACGTAATGAAAAACTAATGATTGATGCTTCTCATTTCTCTCCGTTCCTATCTGTCTGTCCCTGTCTATCCTTCTCTCTGATTCAATCTGTCTCTGTAAAAAACAAAAAACAAACAAAAAAAATTACACAATTAATAAAACTTTATTTATTGATTTTAGCAACAGAGGAAGGGAGAGTGAGTGAGCAAGAGACAGGAACTGTCTGTCAAGCTGCTCCTGTACGCCCTGATCGCGAATTGAACCAGAAACCTTTGTGCTTCAAGATAATGCTCTAAACAATTGAGCCATCTGGCCAGGGCAGTAATTTATCTTTTGATTATTCCACTGTGACTTAATGCAGAAATATGGACACACATACATCTGTAAATGGAATGCAAAAAAAGAGAAAAAAATTTTTCCCCCTGGTTTTACTGCTATCTTAAAAAGGAATGGTCAGACTGGCTGTTCGAAAAAACAATTATTTTCAAGGTAACATAATTAAACTCACTGACATTCAATAAGGAAATAGAAAAAATTCATTGAATACTTACTGTCTTATGAACTGTACTGCATCTTCGTATTTCATTCCACCTTCAATTAATGCCAGGGCAACAAGCACTGGAGCTCTGGAAAAGAATTTTGATAATTTTTACAAACTCAAACCTTGGAAGAATGTAGTACTCCAAACATTTCTCAATACAGAAATACTATTATTTATGCTTCCTATTTAAGTAATACATGTAGTAAGCGTTGACTTTACTTCAAAAACTTAAATTAAGTAATAGTATTTTCATATTAAACCCAAATTTTATCTAGAACCAAAAATGAACTATGCTCTTCAACTATTACAAGTTAACACTTGTATTATTGGAAGGGAATTTTAAAAATATTTAGGGGAGAGGGGACACCTTGATAATTGCAGCCATTTTTTTCCTGAATTCAAAGACTGAAAATATTTTCCACTTCAAAAAAAAGTTTTTAAACATCATGCACTCCCCTTTCCTAAAGATCTGGAAATCTGCTTGCTTTGTTTTCACCATCAACTAGGTTGCATGCTGACCCTCCAGGGCCATTTTCACTGTGCTCTTCACCAGGACTGCTTTTGGAGACTAGAGGCAGAGGGTGGTTGTAGTGATTTATAAAACCGAACACACGTTTTGGCACTACTAGGAGTTTCTATTGAATCAGGATCTCTACAACGACCCTATCTAAAGTATACTGTATGTGCCCTGGCTGGTTGGCTCAGTGGTCGAGCATTAGCCTGGTGTGTGGATGTCCTGGGTTTGATTCCCAGTCAGGGCACACAGGAGAAGCAACAATCTACTTCGCCACCCCCTCCACCCCCCTGCAGCCATGGTTCTGTTGGAGCAAATTGGCCCTGGGGGCTGAGGATGACTCCATGGCTTCACTTTAGGCACCTAGCTAGGTGGCTGAGCAATGGAGCTGTGGCCCCAAATGGGTTGAGCATCACCTGGTAGGGAACTTGCAGGGTGGGTCCTGGTCAGGGTACATGCAGAAGTCTTTCTGCCTCTCACTTAATAAAAACATATATCATTAGCAAGCTACCTTACAGACAATTCATAATCTTTTTCCCCAATAAGTTTGGACAATGACTACAATATCATGGCTATAACCTAGCACACGTGATTCACTATACAAGTAATTCTGCCCTAAGAGCCTAGTGTAAATTATAGCTACAGAATTTATTAGCTGTACTGAAAATACGTTATTCTGTTATAATCACCTACTTTTTAAATTTAGTTTAGAATAAGTAACCTAACAAAGCTAATTGATTCACAAAGTTACCACTTAGTTTTTACTAAAATAAAACCAATACCATTAACTGGATTTAAGAAATTTTCTTACCTCCCAAGGCCTGCAACACAATGAACAGCAATACAACAACCAGGTTCTTCGCGAAACTTAATTTTTACAAGACTTAACCAGTCATCAACTATCTGGTTGGATGGTGGTGCACCATCATCAAAAGGCCAATCCTAAGTCAAAAAAATGTAAACATTTTAGATTTTTATAAGATAAATATACAACTAATAATTCTAAACCTTTAACACTCAAATGTTTTCAAATACTTAATCTTAACATTTAAATGTTTTGATACCCTACTGTCAATAAAATGCAAATAAATGCTGAATTTTTACAGAAACCATTTCAAACATTTGTTTAGTTTTCATCTGTATTTTGAGATCAAGATATTGTACAATTTTGTGACAACTTAAAAAATTAAGTCAATAGTTTATTGAATAAACTTTTGTAGCGTGGTATCATAAATACATAGAAAATCTTAAATACCATACTTACAAGAACATGGATGCCTTCTTTTTCCACAAGAGTAGTGTCATAAGTTGCTTCACATACTCTTACTATTGTGGTAACTCCATACTTCTTAAGTTCCTGGATAAAACATAAGTTAAAAAATACTCAATAAAGTCTGTATACCACGTCACTATTGTCACCACTGGTAATTTCTTCAATAAGCATAGATGGTTAACAAAGAATCACAAAATGAACTGGTAGAACCTATGTGTGTTTAACAGGGAAGTAAAACCTTGACTGAAATGTCAATACCAGAACAGCATAACAGGAAAAAGGAATGTTAAATATTACACAATTTAATAACTTAAGGGTTTAAAAAGTTCCTAAGGCCCTCATATACTGAAGTTGTTTATAGTCATGGTGTTAACAAACTGGTTAGTTGGAGAAGCACTAACAAAAGTAGAAGTGATTCAGAGATAAAGGTAAACAGAACCAAAAGAATCGCTCACAACTATAAAACTGACTTCAGTTATATTAATCTGTAAGCTTTTGCTTTTTTGCATGCAGTACAGTATGTAATATAGAGCCTTGTAAATATATTAAAGACTCTAAAGTCCCATACCACTTAACTCTACAGGCTTCAAGATCCATAATGCATTATAACTAAAGTCTGAACTCTTGAAAAATATAGATGGTCATCAAAAGTATCTGTGGTGTGACCTATGGTGCTGCAGTGGATAAAGCGTTGACCTGGAAATGCTAAGGTCGCTGGTTCAAAACCCTAGGCGTGCCTGGTTAAGGACCACATGGGAGTTGATGCTTCATGCTCCTCCCCCCCTTTCTCTTTCTAAAAATGAATAAAAATCTAAAAAAAAAAAAAAAAAATTAAAAGTACTTCTATGGTCTAGAAGGCCTCGTTGTTTCTGAGCATCTGTACCTATTTATAAAATAAAATACGTGTGCATCCAAATAAATTATTCAGCACTACATTCCTTCCATATAATCAAAAAAGGTGGACAGTAAGAGTTTTAGCTATCTAGCAGAAAGAAGTACAATTAGTAACTAAAAATTGGATTCTACCCATCAAAAGGGATCTAAGCTGTAAACTGTAACTTTGGTTTACGGTAGGTACTAGTTGTTAGACTAAGGTGATACACAAACACTCCATGTAAGTGGCAGCCTTTTTCCTACAAATCCCATCTAAGCAAGAGCCATACTGTTAAACTGTCCACATATAAACAGAAATTATGCAAACTTTGAGGCATGAAGAATTAGACGCTAATTTATAAATCTAAACTAACTCAAGTATATGTCCTTTTTCTAATTTATAAAATACCCTGCTCACAGAAATGAGGGGTATTTCAAAATGAATTATGAAGTGATAAAATATCCAGTTTCTGTGAGCAGTATAATTTAACTTAAATCTAAAGAATAACCGATATATCATTTCTGGAAATTAGAACTATAGGCATTCCTCTCCAAATTTTCCAAAGCCCACTATTAAACTGCAATTAGTTAAAGAAATTAGAAAGTATCAAGCCTTACCTCTATAAATTTGTTTAAGGTCGCATTGGTTGGATTGTGTGTAATAAGAAATCTCATGTTCTTGTATGTGACTTCCACAGGAGCTGGGCGGTTCATTCGAGCCATGTTAATTTAGTTAAAAAACACTCAATGGGGTTTTTAAAGAATTTAAAAATTGAATACACAAATAATGCAAAGAAACTGAGTCTACTTCAATATATTCCACTAGAACTTCTCAGTGCTTTGAGTATGAAGCTGGGAGTTACGGGAAATGAAATGAACCTTCTAACAAGAAGCAGCAATTCTTCAATCCAGTAATAATACTGAGGCGATAGAAAGGAAGTGCACTGAGGTTTACCCCATCCAGGTCAGAACTCTTGTAAAATGCTCTGCAGATTTCAACTCAACACTTCTGTGTCCAGGTTAACCACTCGTATGGGGGCTTCTTGGTGGAGTAGTTATGAATTTCTCCAGTTCACTCGTCTGCATAGAGGTCGTGCTGTGCCTGGCAGTAATCTCCACTGCCCTTCAGAAACTCCATAAATGTACCAAGAACACCACAGAACTGCTGTTTAAAAGAGAAAAAGAGAGAGAAAATTGTTTTCCAATTCAAAAGGAACATGTTATACTACTAAATTATTTAAGTACAGAACTATCTTTTCAAATTTGGTTCCAAGCTATCTTTTCAACTTCTACTTAAACTACAAAATACAGGGATAATCACAGATTTAATCAATCAATAAGCATAAAACAAGAATTCACAAATAAAGATTATTTTAAATCAGAATTACTAATCTAATAAAATGTCTCCTTAAAGAATACACCAATTACAGTTGGTCAATATCCCTCAACCATATTCTTCTATTAATTGTTCCTGTTCACATTGGTTGGTTTTACTTTGTTATAAAATATATACACACCTTTTATATATTTATATAATATCGACGTTTCCTACTAATATTTTTATATATTAAAGACTTTATGAAAACTTTGAAGCTTAGGCATCCCATAATCTACTTACTTCCCTAAAGACAATCTTGAGAAAAAAACAAAAACAAAACCTGGTTTTAAAAAATGATCCCATATGCACGATCTCATTTGATCCTTAACTGATTTATCGTTTTCTTTTAACAGATTTTCCTCATTATGCCTCTGGAAGTTAACCCCATAGTATGAAGTGCAATAAAGACGTCTATGTACCAATTACAACAACAAAAAAACAATTCCCATTTAAAAGATATTCATATTTTTTAAAGATTTTCTTTTTTTGATTTATTCAATCCCAGAGAGAGGAGGAGGAGGAGGAGGAAGAAGAGAGAGAAGGGGGGAGGGGGAGCAGGAAGCATCAACTCCCACATGTGCCTTGACCAGGCAAGCCCAGGGCTTTGAACTGGTGACCTCAGCGTTCCAGGTCAACGCTTTATCCACTGCGCCACCACAGGTCAGGCGAAATTCATACTTTCAATAATATCCTTTTCTTTTAAAACCAAAATTCATTGCTACCATCAATAAATACATTTGTATTTTCCCCAAGTTTCCCTTAAAGAACTAAATCAGGTTTATGTGAATATAAAACATTAAACGAATATTCCCAGGCTATATTCTCAGAATATAAACCCAGAAATCACAATGTCACTTTCAGTCTTCAAAAAGTTGGTAAGGAATTTGTGTACTTAGGAATAAATAAAAGAAATATTAACAGCAGATTAACAAGACAAGTGCCAGCCACTTCCCCAGTTTATATATATCTCATGGGTAAATTACCAAATAAAACTTTATAGCAACAGTTTCCATTAATTTTCTATACTTAAATTTAATTTATTCATTTTAGAGAGGAGAGGGAGAGAGTGAGAGAGAGGAGAGACAGAGAGAGAGAAGGGGGGAGGAGTTGGAAGCATCAACTCCCATATGTGCCTTGACCAGGCAAGCCAGCATTTCCAGGTCGACGCTTTATCCCACTGCGCCACCACAGGTCAGGCTATACTTAAATTTAAATACAAGCATTTAAAAGTCTTAAATTCAAACTATCTGCTATTTTATTTTATACCTTTAAATAGAGTCCCATGTTAGTTACAGTTTCTAGAACAACTTTCCAGGGAAATCTAGCTGATCACAGAAAATACTGTGAAAAGGTCCTCCAGTAAGATAACTTATTCCAAATTTGTTCAAATGAGACCTATAAGATTGTTATTTCACCTATTTGATAGCTGGGTTAAAAAATTAGTGACTAAACTATCATTAAAGATTTCCCTCTTACAGTGAAGACTGACTGTAGTAACCCGGAAATAATTTCAAGTATAATCTCACTTTAAATCCTTAATATTACTTCCTTTAAATAAAAAAATATATTCTTGTACTTTTCTGATGCCATACCCTGATTTAAAGAGGTCATTTCTAAAGCTGTTAAGAACAATGACTCTTTTCAGTACCTACTATGGTTTCCAGGTACTATCTTTTTGCAATTGTAAACTAACTTACGATCGAGACTGTATTTCACACCACTATATCCATACTTAACAGCTAAATTTCTGCTCCAGTTGAGTGAGCCCTCACGTAAGCAATTTTATCAGCAAGCAGAGAAAGCAATATAGAAATACCTCAGTGAACTGGTTTTTACCATGTGGAGCCATCCAGTGGCGGGGGAGGAGGGGACTTCTACCAAAGCAGCAGTAATCGCTGATACGATCTTCCGTTTCTTCCTGACACCCCCCCGCCCCCCATCCCGCTCTAATTACCTCAATACAGGAAAAACAATCTAGAATAGGCAGTTCGAAAATACCAGGGAATTCTCTCCTCCCACTTATCAGTTACATATAATCACAATAATATAAACGGGGTGGGGGGGAGAGGGCAATTTCTGTGCCGAAACTTGTCATTTTGTCAGACTGCAAAGTCAAGGCAATTAATCTGCACAACCGCTTTGAAAATTACTTCGATGGGGTTAGGTCCCATTCCACTTATATTTTAGGTGCTGCATCTAGAATAAAGCTTGTATCAAATGCTGCCTACTCTTGGCAGCGACTAGCTTTCTGGTTTAAAACTGGTTTACTGTCATCAAACAAAATTCATACAAAAAGAGTAACAGGAAACATTGCCTCAGAATCTGGATCCCAAGCGCATCGATGGTTCCAACTACGGCGCAAAGAACAACTTGATTCTCTTGGAGTGGAAGAGACTTCCACGAACAGAAGACAAACCTTAGAATTCTGGCTCCACTTGGCTCCTGTCGCCACAAGCCATCAGGAGGCAACAACACATTACACCAAGGCTTGCAGGCACAGTCCCCGATTCCGAGGCGCCACCCGGGGCCACTCCAGGACTGGCAGGGAAAGTGCCCGCTGGGGCCCGGCCGGGACTCCCGCGCTTCGGCGCAACAGTCGCCCTGGAAGTTTCCAAGGCCATTTCTCGACCAAGTTGCCCCAGGGAAAGGACAAGACTCAACTTGTTTCCTTGATCCAGGGCCCGAAGTGGGGCGTTAAATCCGGAACAGCTCGAATTACCAGGTGGGGACGGAGGGCGCAGGGCGGGGCAGGGACCGGCGTCCTCACCTGCAAGTTCCGCTGCGGCGCCCCGGCCCCGGGACAGCCCCCCGCTGGCCGCACGCGGCCCACCCGCGGCGCCCGGCTCCGTGCCGCAATCACGGGTTCGCGCCGCGCCGCCACTCAGGCGCGGACGCCGAGGCCATTTTGTGCGAGGCGCGGGCCTCGGCCGTGGAGCACGACGGTGGCTGGACCCCGCTCCCGGGCCCCGAGAGCTCCCTCCCGGCCGAGACCGTTAGCAGCGCCGCGCCGGGTCTGGAGGCGACCCCGCCGCCGCCGCGCCCTGCCCGTATCCGGCTCCGCAGTGACACGCGCAGCCCTCGCCCCACCCCGGCCACGTCTCCCGCTCCTCGGGCGGGCGGGCCGAACAAAGGGGCCTCGGGATGCCGCGGAGCCCGCCGGGCCCGGCCCGGACGCGACAGCCCGCAGGGCCAAGGGCGGAGGCGGCGGTCACAAAGCGGCTTTTGTGCCGCCGCGGCCTTTGCCGCCCCCGCCCGGCGCGCAGCCCGGACCCACGGCAGGGGCGAGGAAGCCGGTGCCTCCCGCGGCCCACCGCCGCCCCGCAGCCAGCCGCCGGCCACAGCGCCGTGGCCCGACGCCTCCCGGCCGGGCTCGCCGGAACTGCGGGCTGGGGCGGCGGGAAGCGCACTCCGGGCTCTGAACAAAGGTGGCGGCGGGGAAGGGGGGGACCGGCCGTGGAGCCCCGGGCCGAGAGGCGGCGGCGCGACGGATACTCACAGGAATATGTTTACTCATTGAAGATTGTGGCCTAATCATACAGCCGGTCCCGAGGCGGCGGCGACAGAAGCGGCGGAGGCGGCAGGGCAGGGCACGGCGGCAGTCGTAGTCGTAGTCGTGGCGGGGCGGCGGCGGCTCTGCAGACGGCGGCGGGGGCACCACACTCTACCATGCAGTGAACGGCTCCGAGGAGAGCGCGTAGCCGAGCCGGCCCGCAGTCGACGGAGCCAATACGCGCGCCGAGGCGCCCTTGCGTCACAAACTCCCCCTTTTATAGCCGGCGCGACGTGCGAAGCCCCGGCCACCAATCACGGCCGGGGGCCGCCGGACCCGGCGCCGACGAGCGGGGGCGGAAGCCCGCCCCTGGCGGACGTCACCGCGCGGCGGCTGCTGCCGGTGTGAACCGGTTGATGAATGGCGAGGTGCTCCCGAGCGGGGGAGGGAAGGGGCGGAAGAGGGACTCGAGGGTGGACACAGTCTGGGGTGGGGAACGGGTGGGAGCAGAGGGTTCCGAACTATCGATAGGCAGCAATGGCATCGCAAACCCTGGTTCTTAGCATTAGATTCTCCGAGGAGCGCACAGGTCACATGCGAGGTTTGAAGTTTGCCTCAAACTTAAAATGCAGTCCCTTAGGGATTGAACCGTGTCTCAGTGCAGACTCTTCTTGTTTCTACCCTAAGTCACAGCCATTGTCATCTTTTCCAGCGATTTACTTTGGCACCTGGGCGCCCTACAGTTTCCGTCATCAAATAATCTGTGTGTCGCATGACCGCTGTGCCCGATGACTCAACACCTTCAATGCCATGGCCCGGGGCTCCGACAAGGCGAATACTTGTCGCCGGGGCGGGGGCGGAGGGTACCTCCAAGCGGGAAGAAACTTATCCTCAGAAACTTATCCTATATTGGGGCGAGTGTCTCGTGATGGAGATAGAGCTCTATGCTCGTTATAGTCTTTTTTTTTTTTTTTTGGTGACGACTCCAGTAGGAACGCTGGCAACTGCAGTTGGCGCAACTGTGACATTTCAAAAGCACACGCATCCTTTGTACTGCTGCTCGCTGATGTCACCGATAATGAAAGGCTGCTATAAGGAAGCGTTTTAAAAATCAAGGATCTTACGTTTTGTCAAGGCCTGATGTAATTCTATTGCGTCAAAGCTAAAGCTTTCCTTTTTGTTCGTTTTCAATCCTGTTGTCCCACTGTCTTCATAATTTTAGACCCTTTGGAAGTAGATAGAGCCTTATCACAATTGTTCTGTGTTACACAAGGGCAACTCTTATCATTTATAATATGAAAACCCTTTCTCCTCTGATTTCTGGAAGAAGTAAACAGGGCTTTTACCTGTTTTGAAGAACTCGGCTTTCTACTAACACTGAGGCCTTTTGTTTGCTATTTTCACTGAGCAGTAGATTGGAGAGGGCTTTAGGGATCAAATTGTGTTCTCAGTGTACTGCAGCGTCTTCTATTTAGAGAGTGTGGTTACATAATTATTTACCTTTTTTTAAAAAATAAACATACTTTGTAAACAAAGTAAGTAATTTCAAAAAAATAAATGGGGTCAGGATTTTACAGACACAAAAGTCTACTCATCTTCATTTTAGAGAAATTGCTTGCGGAGGAAACTTTTGAACCCATCTAAATCAAGGAAAACTGAAGAGCGTGAGAAATATATGCCTCTTCAAAATGAAACTATAAGGGAGTAAAGATTTTAAAATCTTAAAGTCCTAAAAAACATAGGAAGATTAAAAATAAATCTTAGGGTGGGAGGGACCTTCCTAAGTAGGTCAGAGAACTCAAGTCACATAATGAAAGATTTTATTATATAAAATTTAAAATCTACATATGGTAACATGCTTTTGCCAAAGTTAAAATATTGTCATACAAGAAGAAAATATTGACGGTGTATCATGAGCAGAATTAACATCAGAATAAAGAAAAAGCTTGACCAACATTTACAAACATTAGAAAACATTCAGTCAGCCACTCACTACAAAAGTTGGTCAGCACAGTGGTGCTAATTGGAATATGAAATTTTTTCATGTAATGACTTTTCAAAAACTGAGCTTGGTGGGACAAGATCTAAATTCAGCAAATGGTAAGCAGAGCCAAATTAGTATTGGACAGTTTCCATGTAGAACTTGTGATACAGGTTGGGAGCCTTGTGATCCACAGATCCTATAATTACCACAAGCAGTGCTGACATGAAGTATCGAGCCAGTTGTGCTCATCAACCTCTAAAAGCTGGGCTCACACTCACAAGTAAACTAATCAGCCCCTGAGCAGGGGGGTCTTAGCCTCACAGATGAGGCATCACATTGGTTTACATTGAAAAGGACATAGTTCAAGGATGAAAACCTATAGAAAACTTTTGCTATTAAGAGAAAGGACGCACTTTAAACAAGGAATAAATGTGGTCTTGCTGACCAACACATTAAATTCAGAGTAGTCACCGGCCTGCCACTATGGCAGCTACTATGTTTATGTGTGTCCTGTGCCAATGTGGTTCATTGCTGTGCTTAGGGTGTCTACTCTACACAGCTCAGTAGTTTTAAGCTGCTGATTGTTAGAAAAACAGTGGTCTATCCCAACATTGATCAGAAGATTTCTGTGGTTTGAGGACTCAAAGCTCTAAAGATTTGCACTTGGAACATCAGCACCCAATTTATTAACAGCGGATCTCCAGACTAAGCCAGCAGGCTTGCAAATAGTGGTCCAGACATCCAAAAATTAAGAAAACATCTCTGAAAGCCAGTGCTCCAGAAGAAGCCCTAAGATGGAAGACTTCATCTGTTAAACAAGATACCCAGCTGCAAGTTACTTCTCAGCAAAACATTATCCTTGAGCACACATGGTAGGCATGACTTTTCATCAGCATATTCAAAATGCAATACGAAACAGTTGAGGGATAAGGAACACTGTGAAAAGCATTATGAGGAAGATCTGTATGGAAAATGAAACACCGTGGAAGACAACAAATCATGTGATACATTTATCCGTCCCACCCTAAAGGCTGGTCTGTGAAAATATTTTCTGACATTAAACCGGTCCGGGCCCTGGCCGGTTGGCTCAGCGGTAGAGCGTCGGCCTGGCGTGCAGGAGTCCCGGGTTCGATTCCCGGCCAGGGCACACAGGAGAGGCGCCCATTTGCTTCTCCACCCCTCCTCCTCTCCTTCCTCTCTGTCTCTCTCTTCCCCTCCCGCAGCGAGGCTCTATTGGAGCAAAGATGGCCCGGGCGCTGGGGATGGCTCTGTGGCCTCTGCCTCAGGCGCTAGACTGGCTCTGGATAGAGTGACGCCCCAGAGGGGCAAAGCATCACCCCCTGGTGGGCATGCCGGGTGGATCCCGGTCGGGCGCATGAGGGAATCTGTCTGACTGCCTCCCCGTTTCCAGCTTCGGGGGAAAAAAAAAAAAAAAAAAAAACGGTCCATGGCCCAAAAAAGGTTGGGGACCACTGGAGTAAAGGACTTGTAATGAACCCATGATAATTGATAACATGTTCATAGCATGCCATTATGACTGATTCACATATACTGGTACCTGGAGGAATCTAGTTTGAGAAAACTCTTCTTATTTTCTGTCATCTTGGCAAAATTTTCTTTTGCTGTTCTGAATAAAAACTAATTGGGCATTGGAAATCAGGAGGGCCACAGTTTTTGTGTAACTGTTTAGAACATGTTGAACTATGCCACAGTCTGAAGTGAGGCAAGAATAGCTTAGGAAAGGAGAATTTAATCTGGATAGGGAAAGGGAACAGAGTATAAATAAATTTGAAAGGTTGGTTATGCATGCAATGGCAAAGCTGTCACTTGACTGGTTTAATTTACAGAGTTGGCATTTGGATTGCAAATAATCCAGTCAGACACTGACCTAAGTGGCATTACCGGGGTAAGCCTTACATAAGGAGAAATGTTCTTGAATGGTTACTGGCAAACATAACCATTTGTTCAACAAAAAAGTGAAAGCAGTCATGCCTTTTCTCTACTTTAACAATTATTTTCTAACTGGGCATGTTCAACAAACATTTCTATTTTTTGCAACTCATTTCATCATTGGAAGATACTAAGAGAAAATTATATAGAAGCATTTCAAAATGTCTTCTATTCAGAAAGAGTTGTTAGATGTGGTCCTTGAATCCTCAGACATATTAATACACATTGTACAATAGACATTCAATATTTGGATATGATCAGGTTACTTTTTCACCTAAATTTCTTTTGTGACATCCATTTCTCAGTTCTCCTGTTTTGTTTTTGCAGTCTCATTTTTACTTCTTACTTTAATAATTTAATAGTGGTGGTCACTGGGGTTTTGATCTAGGGCCTTTTTCCCCATAGCTCTGGCTGAGGTCTTTTTCTCCCTACTCAACACTAATTTGTTAAATACCTAGCATAGTCCAGGCACTCTACTATTTTATGATGAACAACATAAACATTGTTTCTACCTCCTATGGAACTTCCATACAAATGAGGAAAGACAAAATAACAAGTAACTGAGCAAATATAATTATCAGATGTAATATGAGCTGTGAAGGAGGTAAACAGAATAGCTGGGATGACTGACTTTAGACAGGAAATTCAGGGGCAGTGTCTCCCGGGGGACCCAAACCTAAATGACAAGAATAAATCAGGAAAAGAGAGGGAGGGAGAAAGAGGTATTCTTTGTGGAAGAAATGACAGTACATATGCCCAAAGTGGGAAGAGTTTGTTTTGGGGGTGCTTAAAGTGACGAAAGACCTGAGAAAACTATTTAAAAAGGAGGTGGGGTGGGGAAAGAGGCAGGAGTCATCCTGGACATCTGGCCGGGACTAGATCATGCAGGGCCTTGTAGGTCATGGCGAGGATTTGGATTTTATTTTAAGAATAATGAGCAACAAATGCATAACTGGAAATATGTGTGTTTTTTTGTTTGTTTATTTTTACAGAGACAGAGAGTCAGAGAGAGGGATAGACAGACAGACAGACAGGAACGAAGAGATGAGAAGCATCAATCAGTTTTTCGTTGCGCATTGCAACACCTTAGTTGTTCATTGATTGCTTTCTCATATGTGCCTTGATCGTGGGCCTTCAGGAGACCAAGTAACTCCTTGCTTGAGCCAGCGACCTTGCGTCCAAGCTGGTGAGCTTTTGCTCAAACCAGATGAGCCCGTGCTCAAGCTGGCAACCTCAGGGTCTTGAACCTGGATGTTAGGCATCCCAGTCCGACGCTCTATCCACTGCGCCACTGCCTGGTCAGGCTGGAAATATGTTTTAGAAAATCATTCCCCCTATTCTGTGGAGAGTGGATAGAAAGAGGCCTGGAGTGGAATTGGTGTGATGGGGTGAAAGACTTATGGTTTCGGCCGTGTTAAGGAGGACAATGATGAAGGCGGCAGGAATGGAGAAGAGTTGGTAGATCAGAGATTTGGAAACAGATTTGGAAAGATTGAATCACGCTATGCCTACAGCTGCCAAATATGGTTGTCAATGTCCAAACAAACATGAGACCATTATTATAAGCCTATTTCATGCTATGGTGCTGGATCATGTAGGTACACAGACATAAAGTTTCATACTTTCATATGACCAGAAAGTATGGTTTTGTTATCAACATGGCCAGAAGTGTAAAAGAAATAAAGATACTCAAAGTATGCTTAAGAAAGGCACTATTTCTGAAAATTGGGAATACAGAGGAGTAAAAACTCCTAAAAATTGTATATTTAAGTTTTCATAGAACAATCAAACTCCTGATTGATAACCATAGTAAGAAAAGCTAAATTTTATTGTACTTACTGCTTTGCAAACTGTGCAAAACACTATTGGCATTTTTTCTCAGACTTGTTAGAAACATCAAACTCTGATATATTGGTTAGAAAAATCAACATTTAGTGCGTGATCTCACTTGAGATATCTTCATAATAAAACATCTACAAATGACATATTTTTTAAGATGTTAAAAGTATCCCTTAACATGGAGAAAATGTTTACTACTTGGTAACATTAAATAAAAAAATACAAAGCCCTGGCCAGTTGGCTCAGTGGTAGAGCATTGGCCTGGCATGCAGGAGTCCCAGGTTCGATTCCTGGCCAGGGCACACAGAAGAAGCACCCATCTGCTTCTCCACCCCTCCCCCTCTCCTTCCTCTCTGTCTCTCTCTTCCCCTTCCGCAGCCAAGGCTCCATTGGAGCAAAGTTGGCCCGGGCGCTGAGGATGGCTCCATGGCCTCTGCCTCAGGTGCTAGAATGGCCCTGGTTGCAACAGAGCAACGCCCCAGATGGGCAGAGCATCGCCCCCTGGTGGGCATGCTGGGTGGATCCCGGTCAGGCACGCATGCAGGAGTCTGACTGCCTCCCCATTTCCAGCTTCAGAAAAATACAAAAAAAAAAAAGAAAAAAAGATGCAGATTATATAATTTTCATAATTATAACCATGTAAAAATATAAGTTAAGCCTGACCAGGTGGTGGCGCAGTGGATAAAGCATTGAACTGGGATGTGGAAGGACCCAGGTTCGAAACCCCGAGGTCGCCAGCTTGAGCGCAGGCTCATCTGGCTTGAGCAAAAGCTCACCAGCTTGGACCCAGGGTTGCTGGCTCCAGCAAGGGGTTATTCAGTCTGCTGAAGGCCCCCGGTCAAGGCACATATGAGAAAGCAATCAATGAACAACTAAGAAGTCGCAACGCGCAACGAAAAACTAATGATTGATGCTTCTCATCTCTCTCTGTTCCTGTCTGTCTGTCCCTGTCTATCTCTGCCTCTGTAAAAAAAATAAAAAACAAAAAAACAAGTTAAATACTGTATAGAAATAAATAAATAAAAATGTTAATTGTGTTATAACTGACACTTAAGTGTGATGATAACACTCATTTGTGGGCGTGATTGGGTGATGAATAATTTTTTTCTTTACAAATTTCTATATTTTCTAACTTCTTTCTAAAAATACTCCCTTATAAGTGGGGAGGGGTGGAAGATACCAAATGAATGCTTAAAGGAATTATGTCATATATAATATTTTAAATGTTTTCAGAATTTCAGAGAGTATTTTCAGAAAAATGAGTGTCTGGACTCTTTATGTGGAAGTATTTTGAAACATTTAATTGTATCATGACTTTGCAGAAATAGAAGTGGTATTTGTGTGACATTTAGAAGCTGGGAGGTAGGATTTGTCCAAGAAGAGGTTGTTCTGATAGGTCTCTAGCCTTGTAATCTCTGCAGCAGAGATAGAGACAGCAGGTTATCCTCACCTGACTCCAGCTGTCAAACCATCACAACCTTTCTTGTTCCGAGTCCATCCATGTTCCCGGAGAATTAATCTCATTATAATTTGCTTTTAATGTAGATTTATTTGCCATGTGGGAATGCAATGCCCATCCAGTGAAAAGCTCCCTGAAAACTTGGAATAAAAGGCAATATAGTTGCCTTCAAAGAATTAAGCCCAAACTCTGCCACCATGAAGGTATTTACATACCATAGCTGTGTCTGTAAACCAAAAGATTTTCTAAAAATGTATGACTAACATTTAGAAACATCTTAAACCTGAGTCAAGGTGACTCGTGTGTAATTTAAGGGAAGTCTTACTGGGATGTGATTATAAGGTGAAACTGAATCAATTTTATTGCATCTATCCAGAGGAAGATTGTGAGCGCAGAAAAAAGTTGATGAGTTGGGTACATAAAAAAAGTCTATGATTTGAAGATTGTCAGTATTTATTTAGCTCTCTCTAGGGAAAAGGCAGTGAATCTGTATCTCATGATCATGCAGTTGTTGTAGAGATATCTTATAGGATGTAACTGACAATTATTAAATGCTTATTATGTGGTAGATACTGTCTTAAACATTGTATTAATCCTTTTATAAATCTATTCAGATAGATAGATCCCCATTATAAATATCATTACATGGAGCCTCAGAAATTTTAGGGTCACACAAAATATATGATATAGCTGAGATTCAAATCGCAGAGGCTTGACTGAAAGAGTCCCTGTCCCTACCACGTGACTAAGCTGTTCTCCTGGCCTTGAAGTATTTCTTGAAAAAAATTTTTTTTTAAAGCATTTTAATTTTATCTATTTATTTTGTGACAGAGACAGAGAGAGTGACAAACAGGAAGGGAGAGAGCTGAGAAGCATCAATTCTTTGTTCCAGCACCTTAGGTCTTGAGTCTGGGTCCTCCACATCCCAGTCTGACGCTCTACCCACTGCGCCACCGCCCAGTCAGGCACCTTGAAATATTTCTTAAGGTTAGTTACAGTATTAACTTTCTTAAACTCTGGTTCTTTGTTCAACAAACTTTTATTGTTAATTTGGATTCCCATGTATTCTAATCCTGAAAAGGAACCATTCCATTATAAATTTACTTGCATTCTGTATTATATGTCATCTTTCTATGAATTTAGTAAAAATGAATCATAAGTCTGATTATATAGTAAATTACTGACAATCCACCTTTCCCCTCTCAGTTTCATGAATATTTCAAGAGAAATTTTCCTCTGGGCCAGTTCTACTACAAGTGCAGTCTATGAACTCTTTATTGCTGAACTGAGAATAAATAAGTTTTGAAATTGAGAGAAAGCATTTAAAAATTTTTATAGCAATTTAATAGGACGATTTTATGCCTATTTAATTTAATTTTTAAAATTAGGCTTGTATTGTTAAGTATTTAAAAAGTTTTTGTTTTAAGTAATTCTTTTTTATTAAGAAACACTTCCATAAAGGATAAAAATTATAAAAACTAGTTAGTTATATTTTGAAAAGCATTACCATAAATGAGGCCATTTCATAGTCTTTTAAATATTATTTATTTCTAGTCTGTCCATCCTGGATTGCTACTGTCAGGAGGAAAGAAACCATTCATACTATTTTCAGCTTCCTTTAATAGGCTTTAAATGAGAACTATGACTGTGGTTCTACAAATATATGAACATGTTTTTGTTGATACATTGGTGTGCTTCTGTCAGGGCAATTTAGAGCTACTGCAGCATACTTCTAGAGTTGAAAAGGAAACTGCAAATGTTATTTACATCTGATGACAACAAAATGCATGTGTACGAAAATAATCAGTTATAGACCAAATGATTTTATAGTCTGGGAAATTCATTGTTTTAACCCAAACTACTTCTTAGTGCTATTGAAGCCCTTTGCCTTTTATTTAGTGTTGGTTGTATAAATTTACTATTTTACAAGTAGTGATGGAAATAGAACTCTATCACATAGCTTTACATACTATCAGCAGATTTATACTCTGTTTAAGTCCCTGCTGTATACAAGTGTCATCATGAACCTTGTAATGAATTTAGAATGGATTTCAAAGTTTGTTACAAAGGGGTATTTGTAGTTACAAGATACTTTTCTTCATTAGTGTATTATTTGTAAATATGAATTGATTTTAATGAAATTGTATGAGTTAAATCTTCACTAATGGACATCATGAACATCAATGACTCATCTCCGCAGTGTTCTTTATTCTGACAGAGGGAACAAAGGGAGCAAACTCATCCGCCATCCACACTGCCATGGAGTCTTTCTGCCTTAGATATCGTCTATTCAAAGCTCTAAGCAACCTACTTCACTTAGTATTTACTATATGCAGGCGTTTTTCTTTTTTTTTTATAGTTTTATTTTTATTTATTTATTTTTTAAAGAGACAAAGGAGAAAGTCAGAGAGAGAGATAGACAGGGACAGACAGGAATGGAGAGATAAGAAGCATCAATCATTAGTTTTTCGTTGAGCGTTGCAACACCTTAGTTGTTTATTGATTGCCTTCTCATATGTGCCTTGACCGTGGGCCTTCAGCAGACCGAGTAACCCCTTGCTCGAGCCAGCGACCTTGGGTCCAAGATGGTGAGCTTTACTCAAACCAGATGAGCCCACGCTCAAGCTGGCGACCTTGGGGTCTCAAACCTGGGTCCTCCGCATCCCAGTCCGATGCTCTATCCACTGCGCCACCACCTGGTCAGGCTATATGCAGGCTTCTTAATAAACATTTCATGAATATTATCTGAAAAACTACTTGACAGATGAGGAAACTAAATTCCTTATCTTTATTTCTTTCTTGAAACTTTCTTGCTTTGCCTACCTCTCTGAGAGACCCTAAGATGGTGTCTCTACAGTTGTTGGTATTTTTTTTTATTTTAATTTATTGATTTTAGAGAGTGAAGAAGTGAGAGAGAGAGAAAAAGACAGGAACATCACTCTGTTCCTGTATGTGCCCTGACTGGGGATTGAACTGGCAACCTCTGCACTTCTGGACAATATGCTCTAACCAACTGAGCTATCTGGCCAGGGCTGGGTGTTGGTATTTTTAAGGATATCTCTTATTTAGTCTCTGTCATTCTCTACAGTCTATAATCTGAGTCATTTAGAGAACCTCTTTGGCTTTAACTTCCAAACATTCAAAGACGACTCTGAAGTATGCTTCTCCTTAGTTCCAGATACATATTTCCATGGAAAAAACTTGAACTACCTCATACTCAACATGGCTAACTGTCCAATAATCTCCCGCCTCTCCCCATGAGACTGTTGATCTCACTCTTGTCCTGATACCAGAAACTGGCACCTCTGCCCTCAGTGGTCCTAGCCAGGACACTGGCAGTCATGCTAAACTCCTCCCTTTTCTTCACTACTGTCTGATTGCCACAAATTTCTGTGGAGTCTATCTACTCAATCTTGGAAACTGTCCCCCTCCATCTAAAATTAATGTCAGAATCTTCCTCATTTCATTTGTTCCTTGCCTCCTTCCCTCTTTTATTCCCTCCCGTCTTTCCTTTCTTAATTCCTTTAACAATATTTACCAAGCTTACTGTAACAGCTTGATTCAATGACTTCTAGTCTTCTCTCTAACTAATCCACTTTGTATTTAAAAAAAAAAAGCAAATCGGATCTTATCATTCACCTAAAAACCCTCCAGTAACCCACCATGAACCTTTAGAGAAAGTCTGAACCCTTTGGCAAGACACTAAAGACCCTCCAAATTATGCCTTTGCCTTACCAGCCCTACCTCCTGCTCCACTCTTAACTCTTCTAGCCTTTGAAACCTATTGTGAATTGCAAAATATATGCCATGCTTTCTCAGACCTCTCTGGTTTACAAGTCTTTTTACCTGGAAAATTCTCTTCTACTTTTCCTAAAACTGTAAAATTCTTTTTTTAATAAAGTTTTACTGACTTCCTTAAGAACATAGATACCACATTCCCCGTGCTTCCACGGTATCACCTTTTACATATTTGTATTGCAGCATTTACTGCATTTGGATAATTATTTTTGTAAACTCACCTGTCTCCCTCATACCCCATGAAACTTTCCAAGGCAGAGAACATGGTGTTTTAATTTCTCTGTGCCTTACACAGTACTTGGCACATAGTACTTATTTCATGAGCAGCTAGTGTATTTTGTGCTAGTATTGTTTCGTGCTGGAGTTGAGGATGTTTGGAGGACAGTACTGGTGGTTGGCAGGCACAGAAACCCTGAGAAATAGGATCTGGGAGCAGACAATGAGATTAGAAGGTGAAATCAAGAAAGTGATGATGATAACAGGCTGCTTATCTTGGATAGTATCACCCAAGAGGACATTGTTTACTTATTTATTTTTGCTGTGTTTGAAATTTTTCTTAAAAGAGGTTTAATAATTCATGTTTACATTATTATGTTAGAGTAATCTTTACTTTTTCTTTCTTGAAATGAATAATGAGACAAAAGAATGGACAAATAGTATCAGTGACTCAAATAAATTATTGATCTAGTACAGATTCACCCAAAGTGATAGCGACATGCTGATCTCTTTGGCAGAGCCTTTCACAGAGAATTCTAGACTTTACTTCCCCTCTGCTATCATCCTCCCATTTGTAAACTATAAGAGAGACAGAAACCAAGCCTTGAGAAAATCCTTAGTATGGCAAGCCTAAAGCAAGCTTACTGTAACATTTTTAAATTGTTGTATTGTATTAGTATAAATAGACTTTAAGAAATGTAAGCTTGAAAACAGGACTAACTTTTTGGAAATTTAAGGAAAATATTTCCTTTGTCTTTATTTTGTTGGGTGTATGAAGGAAATGCTAATATTAAAATTTAAATGAGCTTGACCAGGTGGTGGTGCAGTGGACAGAGCATCAGCTTGGGATGCCGAGGACCCAGGTTCAAACCCCTGTGTTGCTGGCTTGAGTGAGGGTTCATCCTGCTTGAGCGCATGCTCACCAGCTTGAGCGTGGGGCTGCTGACTTGTGTGTGGGATCATAGACATGACCCATGATCGTGGGGCTTGAGCCCAAAGGTTGCTGGCTTGAGCAAGGGGTCAATAGCCCTCCACCCCCACACTCCATCAAGGCACATATAAGAAAGCAATTAATGAATAACTAAGGTGTTGCAACTCTGAGTTAATGCTTCTCATCTCTCTCCCTTCCTATCTGTCTGTCCCTTTCTCTCTCTCCAGCTGGTGGATAATCTCTAAATACAATGAAATTGCTGACTGGTCAGTGGTAGTGACAGTAATTTAAGAACAGATTTTGACCCTGGCCGGTTGGCTCAGTGGTAGAGCCATGGCCTGGCGTGCAGAAGTCCCGGGTTCGATTCCCGGCCAGGGCACACAGGAGAAGCGCCCATCTGCTTCTCCACCCCTCCCCCTCTCCTTCCTCTCTGTCTCTCTCTTCCCCTCCTGCAGCCGAGGCTCCACTGGAGCAAAGATGGCCCGGCCGCTGGGGATGGCTCCTCGGCCTCTGCCCCAGGCGCTGGAGTGGCTCTGGTCGCAACAGAGCGACGCCCCGGAGTGGCAGAGCATCGGCCCCTGGTGGGCGTGCCGGGTGGATCCCGGTTGGGCACATGCGGGAGTCTGTCTGACTATCTCTCCCCATTTCCGGCTTCAGAAAAATACAAAAAAAAAAAAAAAAAAAAAAAGAACAGATTTTACAATATTTGTAATAATTTTTCTTCTATTACATCCTTTTTGAAATGAGAAAATCCTCACAGGTGGCTATTGTAAAATATAGGGCTTAATTCAGGATAGCAACTATCTGTGGTAGGCACACCCTAGTTAGAGTTTTATCTTGAAACCATGCACTAGTTTTTGATAGTCTGGAAATTGTTAAAAATCACCCTTAAAGGTGTTAAAAAGAAACAGGCTCAAAATGGAGTCACTTATGCTAAGTTTCACCAAGACTTAAAACCTAGCTTGATTGCAGTTGCAGCCTGTAAAGCCAGTAGCCAGGGCCACTATCACAGCAGCCTGGCCCATGCAGGTTCGTATTGGATTCAGTCAGTCGGTAAAGAAACAACGGAGCCAAGAACTGATGGGCCTTCATCTTTAATCCTAGCTTGCACCCGGTGGGCAAGTAAAAAAAAACAAAACACTGGGCTCCAAAACCCACTCACATTCAGTGCTCACAAAGCTACTGATTTATCCGAGTTTCCTAGAATCAAAGGTTTCTAGCTCACCAGACTTATTCACCTCTGTTCCCCATCTCCTTCCTTTTCCCTTTACAAACTCTGCCCAAACTGGCTTCTCACTCAACACTCCACCATCTTGGCTGCTTCTCCTGGCCTCCTCCACGTGGCCTCTCTCCCCTCTCCTCTCTGCTCTCTCCTCTAATGATAATCTCAGGAACCAAGAGCAAGCTCCCGTTCTGCCCCTATTTTATAGTGTAGAAATCCAGACCTTTATTCCAATATACAAAATAGGGAAGTCTCTAATACAAAGTCACTTTCTGAGGCATGATAGGATTGTACCACCCCACATCAGAAGGGGTGGGAAAGGCTTAATCCCAAAACCAAGCCCCAGGCTACAAGAATCCTGCCTGCCCACAGCCTGCCCCTAACACACATTAATATCACCTGGGTAACAGCCTCCACGTGGGCAGCGCCATCTTTAACAAAGTGAGCATAATATATTTTATCTGCCCAACACAGCCTCTCCTGGGAGTGGAACTTTTAACCAATCAGTCTGGAATTTCCTATGCAGCTATAGTGAGGTAAGGCCTGATAAAACTCCTTTGTTTTCCCCTAATCTCTCCTGAAATATCCACTCCTTAATCTTCCTTGTCCCATTCTCCTATGGCCTGTAAAAACCTTCCATTTTGTACAACTCTGTGGAGCACTTTCTATTTATTAGATAAAATGCTGCCTGATCCATGAATTGTTCAATAAAGCCAACTAGAACTTCAAATTTACTTGAATTTTTGTTTTTTAACCAAAGTTCTTAGTTGTTTTTCATTCTTGGACTCCTACACAGTAATCTTTTTTAAGGGTCTTTTATCTTTCAAAGCACTTTAACTAAATACATGGCCCAGTATTGGTGCCTGCCATGGTCATTGTAAAAGGAAACGGTGAAGTATTTATGCCTGTGTGCCTTTTGGATGGGCTGTGATTCAGAAGCTGTTAGAATGATGAAAAGTAAGGGGTTGAGGATGGAGTTTTTCCAAATATAAGAAGATGAAAGAATTGTAGAGCCATGTAATGATAAAACTGGAAGGGCCTGGAAGATCATCCAATTATACATCAGGGAACAGTTGTCAAGAATAAGTGACTTATCCAAGCGCTCACAGAGAGTGGCAAAGACATCTCAGAATCATGGGAAAGCCCCTTGAACATTCTATGTAATTTAACATCCCAAATGACTTGCTTTATATTATCTGATTGCATCTCTTACCAACTGTACCAAGGCATTGATTGGCCGGTTATTCCACCCTACTTAAGGAGAGGGTAAAACACTCAGTGAGCCAGCCAGACAAAATTTAAAAGTGCTTGTAGGGCCATGTGGGGCAGATAAAATGTATTATGCTCACTTTGTTCAAGATGGCGCTGCCCACGTGGAGGCCGTTGCCCAGGTGATATTAATGTGTGTCTCTGTGGGCTGTGGGCAGGCAGGATCCTTGTAGCCTGGGGCTTGGTTTTGGGATTAAGCCTTTCCCACCCTTTTTGATGTGGGGTGGTGCAATCCCATTATGCCCCAGATAAGTAGCAGGGGTCTCCAAACTTTTTACACAGGGGTCCAGTTCACTGTCCCTCAGACCATTGGAGGGCTACCAAATACAGTGGTCCTCTCACTGACCACCAATGAAAGAGGTGCCCCTTCCAGAAGTGCAGTGGGGGCTGGATAAATGGCCTCAGGGGGCCGCATTGCAGCCCGCGGGCTGTAGTTTGGGGATGCCTGTTAGAGACTTCCCTATTTTGTATATTGGATTAAAGGTTTGGATTTCTACACTATAAAATAGGGGCAGAACGGGAGCTTGCTCTCTTGGTTCCTGAGACTAGAGGAGAGAACAGAAGGAGGCCACGTGGAGGAGGCCAGGAGAAGCAGCCAAGATGGCGGAGTGTTGAGTGAGAGGCCAGTTTGTGCAGTTTATGCAGGGAGAAGGAAGGAGATGGGGAACTGAGGAGAATAAGGCTGGTGAGCTAGAAACCTTTGATTCTAGGAAACTCGGATAAATCAGTAGCTTTGTGAGCACTGAATGTGAGTGGGTTTTGGAGCCCAGTGTGTGTTTTTACTTGCCTTCCGGGTGCAAGCTAGGATTAAAGATGATGGCCCATCAGTTCTTGGCTCCGTTGTTTCTTTACCGACTGTCCGAATCCAATGAGAACCTGCATGGGCCAGGCTGCTTTGATAGTGGTAGCCCCGGCCGCTGGCTTTACAGGCCAGTAATCACGGCCACCATCAGAGCCACCTGGCCTGTGCAGGTTTGCATTTAATTCAGACAGACGGTAATGAAACAATGGAGCCAAGAACTGGTGGGCCATTACCTTTAATCCTAGCTCGTACCCGACAGGCGAGAAAATACACACAGTGGGAAAGCACTTCCCTTTCCATTCTGGGCTCCCAAAGCCACTGACTTATCCGAGTTTTCCTAGAATCAAAGGCCCCACCAGCCTTATTCACCTCTGTTCCCCATCTCCTTCTCTTTACACAAATTCTGCACAAACTTCCTTCTCCTTCAGCACTCCGCCATCTTGGCTGCCTCTCCTCTGCAATGCTGAGGGTAGGAAACAAGCAAGAGAGCCCTCATTCTGCTTTATTTTATAGTGTAGAAAATTAAAGCCTTTAAGCCAATATACACATAAGGAAGTCTCTGATACAAAGCCATTTATCAGAGGTATAAATGAGATTCCTCATAAGAGTGCACCCCCACATCATGCAACAGTCAAGGGTGTAGGGAAAAGCTTAGTTTTGAGAAGATCTTAGTATTAAAAGGGTGGGAAAGGCTTAGTCTTAAAACTAAACCTTAGGCTATAACGACCCTGCCTGCTGACAGCCTGTCCCCCACACCCAATGCAAACTATAAGCGAGCAAACATATACATCATATTTACAAACTTATTTGACCAACAGTGCTTATTGTTCTTTTCATAAAATCAGAATCCATGGGTCCATTAAATAAATGCTCAAATTTTCCCTTTAGAGGCACCTGGTATGATTTTGAGGGAGAGGGTTGTGACACTAAAAAGTTCCCAGGTGCTGTGCTCTAAGGTAGCTAGCTCGTCATTGCTAGTCAGAATGAAAGTATACCGTTGGAAATATAAAGGAGGTGTGCTAGTAAAATAAGTCTTTTTTTTTTTTTTTTGTACTTTTCTGAAGCTGGAAACGGGGAGAGACAGTCAGACAGACTCCCGCATGCGCCCGACCGGGATCCACCTGGCATGCCCACCAGGGGGCAATGCTCTGCCCCTCCGGGGCGTCGCTCTGTTGTGACCAGAGCCACTCTAGCGCCTAGGGCAGAGGCCAAGGAGCCATCCCCAGCGGCCGGGCCATCTTTGCTCCAATGGAGCCTTGCTACGGGAGGGGAAGAGAGAGACAGAGAGGAAGGAGAGGGGGTGGGGTGGAGAAGCAGATGGGCACTTCTCCTGTGTGCCCTGGCTGGGAATCGAACCCGGGACTTCTGCACCGCCAGGCCGACGCTCTACCACTGAGCCAACCAGCCAGGGCCTAGTAAAATAAGTCTTTAAATATGATATATATGTTTGCGTGCTTATAGTTTGCATTGGGTGTGGGGGACAGGCTGTAAGCAGGTGGGTCGTTATAGCCTAAGGCTTAGTTTTAAAACTAAGCTTTTCCCCACACCCTTGACTGATTGCATGATGTAGGGTGGTGCACTCTCATGAGGAATCCCATTATGCCTCAGATAAGTGACTTTGTATCAGAGACTTCCTTGTTTGTGTATTGGATTAAAGGTTTTAATTTCTACACTATAAAGTGGGGCAGACTGGGAGCTTGCTCTCTCTCAGTTCCTGAGATTAGCATTAGAGAGCAGAGCAGAGATAGACCCCATGGAGGAGAGGAGAAGCAGCCAAGATGGTGGAGTGTTGAAGGAGAAGCCAGTTAGTACAGAGTTTGTGCAGAGAGAAGGAGTTGGGGAACAGAGGTAAATAAGGCTGGTGAGCTAGAAACTTTGATCCTAGGAAACTCGGATAAGTCAGTAGCTTTGTGAGCACTAAATGAGTGGGTTTTGGAGCTCAGTGTGTGTTTTTACTTGCCTGCCAGGTGCAAGCTAGGATTAAAGCTAATGGCCCACCATTTCTTGGCTCCTTTGTTTCTTTGTCGACTGTCTGAATCCAATGCGAACCTGCATGTGAATGGCCAAGATGGCGGCTCCTGGCCATACAAGGTGTCACTCAGGGAGACAGAATCACCCATTTCTAGTGCAGTGGGGCACATACACTTCTTTGTGGTTTCAAGAATTATGACTGCAGCAGCAGCTATAGTAACAGGAGCAATACTTCTAGTAACCCAGGCTCCACATCACTTTACAAATCCATATCTGAATAGACAGGAGAGACATGGATACTCTTTGGCTGGCAGTAATTTCAAGGGTTTTGCTTCCTATAGGTCTAGATCTATTCTAATACTTATGACAAAGAAACCAAATTCATAAGTGCTCTGATTTCTAGGGAACTTCCAAGGCCCTTATCTTTACTTTGAAAATCTGACTCAATCTTCTAATGATGAAGATGGTTGCCATGGTGAGTCATACATGTACCTTTACCTATCTCAGGGAAGCCTCTAAGGTTCCTTTTTATTTTTTTATTAAGGGAGAGGTGGGGAGGCAGAGAGATAGACTCTCACATGTGTCCAACCAGGATCCATCTGGCAATGCTATGCCCATTTGGGGCCATTGCTCCATTACAACTGAACTATTTTAGTGCCTGAGGTGAGGCCATGGAGTCAGTGCCTGGGGCCAACTTGCTCAAATTGAACCATGGCTGTGGGAGGGGAAGAGAGAGAGAGAGAGAGAGAAGGAAAGAGAGGAGAGGGATGTGTTGGAGAAGCAAATAGCTGCTTCTCCTGTGTGCCCTGACTGGGAATTGAACCCGGGATCTCCACATGCTCTACCCGTGAGCCAACTGGCCAGGGCCACTAAGGTTTCAATAGAGCCCATTTTCTTTGTTGAGCCAATTATGTTCTCCTTTGAAGAAAGGAGGATCACTTAGCACTATTTTTGTTACTAGAAATGAACAGCATTGTAGATGTGGAAAGATGAAAAGAAATGAGTATGAGTTTTACAGGAAAACACAGATTTGCTGCTTTGCTTGACTCTGTTCTGTTATCAACCGCATGTTAATATCTCAGCAGAAACCATACCGTGTGTTTCAGAACAGCCCACACTACTTCTCAAAACCATCTTTTCCTTGTATGATTCTGACAAAAACTTTCGTGAGTGTTTACTATGCACTGGTACTGAGCTAAGAGTTACATATACAAATGTGAAAAAATAACATGTGAAATAAATGTTTTCTGTTGGGTGTATGGAAGCCCTGAATGAGTGAGGTCTAATTCTGCCTGCAGGCTTGGGATGTAGAAATGGAAATAAAGTCAAGGCAAAAAAGAGAGGCTGCAGTCTATATAAAAAAGAGTATAAAAATTTCTGGTCCCGAGTTTTGGGCTAAGTGCTTTTGGTATTATTTTAATTGGATGAAAAGAACATGAACGCTTCTTATATGCATTAAAATTTTCCCAGAGGAGAGTGACGTCACGGAAATGGCGCCGTGAGCAGCACGTCCGACAGATCTCCCCAAAATCACAACAAATTTATCAACTAGAAACAGGAAAATTTATCTTCGGAGCAAACTGAAAGCAATAGGACTGTTATCACTCGAATCTGAGAGACGAGGGTGTGGAGGAAGCTACCCCAGGGACGTTCACTCAAGCCGCGAGAAAGTGCGCCTGTGTGCTATCAACAAGACCACCCTCAGATGCCAATAAGAAAGAGGAAATCGAATATTATGGATACAAAAGAAAGAGAGGTAACACAAATAGATGTGGAAAAATCTATGGAGAAAAGACTTAACATATTGGAAGCCTTGGAGCTAAATGACAGAGAATTTAAAATAGAAATCTTAAAAATACTCAGAGATATACAAGAAAACACGGAAAGGCAATATAGGGAGATCAGAAAACAACTCAATGAACACAAAGAATATATTACCAAGGAAATTGAAACTATAAAAACAAATCAAACAGAAATGAAAAACTCAATTCACAAGCTGAAAAACGAGGTAACAAGCTTAGCTAGCAGAACAACCCAGATTGAAGATAGGATTAGTGAAATAGAAGACAAACAACTTGAGGCACAACAGAGAGAAGAAGAAAGAGACTCAAAAATAATAAAAAACGAGAAAGCCCTACAGGAATTATCTGACTCCATCAGAAAGAATAACATAAGAATAATAGGTATATCAGAGGGAGAAGAGAAAGAAAATGGAATGGAGAATATACTCAAACAAATAATAGACGAGAACTTCCCAAGCCTGTGGAAAGAACTAAAGCCTCAAATTCAAGAAGCAAACAGAACACCGAGTTTTCTTAACCCCAACAAACCCACTCCAAGGCACATCATAATAAAGATGACACAAACCAATGACAAAGAAAAAATTCTCAAGGCAGCCAGGGAAAAGAAGAGTACAACATATAAAGGAAGGCCTATTAGATTATCATCAGATTTCTCAGCAGAAACTCTACAAGCTAGAAGAGAGTGGATCCCAATATTTAAGCCCTGAAAGAGAGGAACTTTCAGCCAAGAATACTATACCCATCAAAGCTATCCTTCAAGTATGAAGGAGATATAAAAACATTCACAAATACAGAAAAGATGAGAGAATTTATCACCAGAAAGCCCCCACTCCAGGAAATACTAAAGGGGGTTTTCCAACCAGATTCAAAGAACAAAAGAAAACAACACCACAAGTAACAGCTCCACCAAGAACACAATAAAACCAAACTTAAACTGTGACAACAAAGGAAAAAAAAGGGGGGAGAGAATGGAGATTAACAGTAGCAAAGGACGATGAAGTGCAGAAATACTTATAAGATAGGGTACTACAATGAATATGGTAGGTACCCTTTTCATTACTTAATGGTAACCACCCTAGAAAAAACCACCACAAAAACACATGACTTAAAAAAGGTAGCAACAGAGGAAAGAAGTATGGAACACAAACAAACAGAAACAAATGATAGAAAAACAAAAGAGAAGAATCAAACTAGATACAAAACTAACAGAAAGCAATTTATAAAATGGCAGTAGGGAACCCACAAGTGTCAATAATTACACTAAATGTAAATGGATTAAACTTACCAATAAAAAGACACAGAGTAGCAGAATGGATTAAAAAGGAAAATCCAACTATATGCTGCCTACAAGAAACACATCTAAGCAACAAGGATAAAAACAAATTCAAAGTAAAAGGCTGGAAAACAATACTCCAAGCAAACAACACCCAAAAAAAAGCAGGTGTAGCAATACTCATATCTGATAATGCTGACTACAAGACAGAAAAAGTACTCAAAGACAAAAATGGTCACTTCATAATGATTAAGGGGACACTGAATCAAGAAGACATAACAATCCTTAATATATATGCACCAAACCAAGGAACACCAAAATATATAAGACAGCTACTTATTGACCTTAAAACAAAAACTAACAAAAATACAATCATACTTGGAGACCTCAATACTCCGCTGACGGCTCTAGATCGGTCATCCAAACAGAGAATCAATAAAGATATAGTGGCCTTGAACGAAATACTAGAACACCTGGATATGATAGACATCTACAGGACACTTCATCCCAAAGCGACAGAGTATACATTTTTCTCTAGTGTACATGGAACATTCTCAAGAATTGACCATATGTTGGGCCACAAAGACAATATCAGCAAATTTAGAAAAATTGAAATTGTACCAAGCATATTTTCTGATCATAAAGCCTTGAAACTAGAATTCAACTGCAAAAAAGAGGGGGAAAAACCCACAAAAATGTGGAAACTAAACAACATACTTCTAAAAAATGAATGGGTCAAAGAAGAAATAAGCGCAGAGATCAAAAGATACATACAGACAAATGAAAATGAAAATACGACATATCAGAATCTCTGGGATGCAGCAAAAGCAGTAATAAGAGGAAAGTTCATATCACTTCAGGCCTATATGAACAAACAAGAGAGAGCCGAAATAAACCACTTAACTTCACACCTTAAGGAACTAGAAAAAGAAGAACAAAGACAACCCAAAACCAGCCGAAGAAAGGAGATAATAAAAATCAGAGCAGAAATAAATGAAATAGAGAACAGAAAAACTATAGAAAAAATCAATAAAACAAGGAGCTGGTTCTTTGAAAAGATCAACAAAATTGACAAACCCTTAGCAAGACTCACCAAGGAAAAAAGGCACAGGACTCAAATAAATAAAATCCAAAATGAAAGAGGAGAGATCACCACAGACATCATAGATATACAAAGAATTATTGTAGAATACTATGAAAAATTATATGCCACCAAATACAACAATCTAGAAGAAATGGATAAATTCCTAGAACAATACAACCTTCCTAGACTGAGTCATGAAGAAGCAGAAAGCCTAAACAGACCAATCAGCAGGGAGGAAATAGAAAAAACTATTAAAAACCTCCCCAAAAATAAAAGTCCAGGCCCAGACGGTTATACTAGTGAATTCTATCAAACATTCAAAGAAGACTTGGTTCCTATTCTACTCAAAGTCTTCCAAAAAATTGAAGAAGAAGCAATACTTCCAAACACATTTTATGAGGCCAACATAACCCTCATACCAAAACCTGGCAAGGATGGCACAAAGAAAGAAAACTACAGACCAATATCTCTAATGAATACAGATGCTAAAATTCTAAACAAAATACTGGCAAACCGAATACAACAACATATTAAAAAAATAATACATCATGATCAAGTGGGATTCATCCCAGAATCTCAAGGATAGTTCAACATACGCAAAACGGTTAACGTAATACACCATATCAACAAAACAAAGAACAAAAACCACATGATCTTATCAATAGATGCAGAAAAGGCTTTTGATAAAATACAACACAATTTTATGTTTAAGACTCTCAACAAAATGGGTATAGAAGGAAAATATCTCAACATGATAAAGGCCATATATGATAAACCATCAGCCAACATCATTTTAAACGGCAAAAAACTGAGGACTTTCTACCTTAAATCAGGAACAAGACAGGGTTGTCCACTCTCTCCACTCTTATTTAACGTGGTGCTAGAAGTTCTGGCCAGAGCAATCAGACAAGACAAAGAAATAAAAGGCATCCATATTGGAAAAGAAGAAGTAAAGGTATCACTTTTTGCTGATGATATGATCCTATACATCGAAAACCCGAAGGACTCCACAAAAAGATTATTAGAAACAATAAACCAATACAGTAAGGTCGCAGGATACAAAATTAACATACAGAAGTCCATAGCCTTTCTCTATGCCAACAATGAAATATTAGAAAACGAACTCAAAAAAATAATCCCCTTCACGATTGCAACAAAAAAAATAAAATACCTAGGAATAAACATAACAAAAAATGTAAAGGACCTATATAATGAAAATTACAAAGCATTGTTAAGGGAAATCGAAAAAGATACAATGAGATGGAAAAATATTCCTTGTTCTTGGATAGGAAGAATAAATATAATCAAAATGGCCATATTACCCAAAGCAATATACAAATTTAATGCAATTCCCATCAAAATCCCTATGAGATTTTTTAAAGAAATGGAACAAAAAATCATCAGATTTATATGGAACTATAAAAAACCCCGAATAGCCAAAACAATCCTAAGGAAAAAGAATGAAGCTGGGGGCATTACAATACCTGACTTTAAACTATATTATAGGGCCACAATAATCAAAACAGCATGGTATTGGCAGAAAAATAGACACTCAGACCAATGGAACAGAATAGAAAGCCCAGAAATAAAACCACATATATATGGTCAAATAATCTTTGATAAAGGGGCCAACAACACACAATGGAGAAAAGAAAGCCTCTTCAACAAATGGTGTTGGGAAAACTGGAAAGCCACATGCAAAAGAATGAAACTCGACTACAGCCTGTCCCCGTGTACTAAAATTAATTCAAAATGGATCAAAGACCTAAATATAAGACCTGAAACAATAAAGTACATAGAAGAAGACATAGGTACTAAACTCATGGACCTGGGTTTTAAAGAACATTTTATGAACTTGACTCCAATGGCAAGAGAAGTGAAGGCAAAGATAAATGAATGGGACTACATCAGAATAAAAAGTTTTTGCTCAGCAAGAGAAACTGATATCAAAATAAACAGACAGCCAACTAAATGGGAAATGATATTTTCAAACAACAGCTCAGATAAGGGCCTAATTTCCAAAATTTACAAAGAACTCATAAAACTCAACAACAAACAAACAAACAATCCAATAAAAAAATGGGAAGAAGACATGAATAGACACTTCTCCCAGGAAGAGATACAAATGGCCAACAGATATATGAAAAAATGCTCAGCTTCATTAGTTATTAGGGAAATGCAAATCAAAACTACAATGAGATACCACCTCACCCCTGTTAGATTAGCTATGATCAACAAGACGGGTAATAGCAAATGTTGGAGAGGCTGTGGAGAAAAAGGAACCCTCATTCACTGTTGGTGGGACTGTAAAGTAGTACAACCATTATGGAGGAAAGTATGGTGGTTCCTCAAAAAACTGCAAATAGAACTACCTTATGACCCAGCAATCCCTCTACTGGGTATATACCCCAAAACCTCAGAAACATTGATACGTGAAGACACATGTAGCCCCATGTTCATTGCAGCACTGTTCACAGTGGCCAAGACATGGAAACAACCAAAAAGCCCTTCAATAGAAGACTGGATAAAGAAGATGTGGCACATATACACTATGGAATACTACTCAGCCATAAGAAACGATGACATCAGATCATTTACAGCAAAATGGTGGGATCTTGACAACATTATAAGGAGTGAAATAAGTAAATCAGAAAAAAACAAGAACTACATGATTCCATACATTGGTGGAACATAAAAATGAGACTAAGAGACATGGACAAGAGTGTGGTGGTTACCAGGGGTGGGGGGAGGAGGGACAGGGGGAGGGTTGGGGGGAGGGGGAGGGGCACAGAGAACTAGATGGAGGGTGGCGAAGGACAATCTGACTTTGGGCGAGGGGTATGCAACATAGTTTAATGACAAGATAACCTGGACATGTTTTCTTTGAATATATGTACCCTGATTTATTAATGTCATCCCATTACCATTAATAAAAATTTATTTAAAAAAAAAAAAAAATTAAAAAAAAAAAAAAATTTTCCCAGAGGAAATAGAAGCTTGACAAGAATAGAGATAAATTCTACTGTAATGAAATGCATTAAAAAAAAGACTGTAAGACTGTATTGTAACTAAATATTTTTCTGGTGAGAAGAATTGTAAAGTCTTTTTATTGAGTCTGTTGAGGGGTCTACTATCTGTTGATCTGAATATTTGTGTTTGCATTATTCTGCTTTAAAAATATTAAATAATTTAATTACCAAAAGAAAAAGAAAAGTATAGTCTATGTCTATGGAAATTTTTAAATCAATAACTAGAAATTTCCAAGTGTGCTTACAAGTTTCTGAAAATAAGGTCAACTTGGCCTGACCTGTGATGGTGCAGTGGATAAAACGTCAACCTGGAATGCTGAGGTTGACGATTAGAAACCCTGGGCTTGCCTGGTCAAGGCACATATGAGATGCTTCCTGCTCCCCCTCCTCCACTCTCTTTCTCTCTCTCCTCTCTCTAAAAAATCAATAAGTAAAAAATCTTTAAAATAAAATAAGGTCAACTGATAAGACATCACTAACTATGATACCTTACTATTATTTTTTTCTGTTTTAAACAACTGTAACTATTAGCTTTTAAATAACTTGAGTCAAGCAAGTTAACTATACCCAGTTATAATTACATTTCCAAACTGGACAGTTGCTTGGTTGAGCTGTTCACACCATAATTTACTCTTCCTTTCCCCTCACCTACAACCCGTGTGAATTTTAAATTGTGCTTTACCTTCCTTGCACTTACACACAAAAACACTGAATCCCAATTCCCCTAACTCAAGAAGAGGCAAAGCAATCAATTCTTCACCAGTAAACTGTGCCTTAGCTGTGATTCTGTCATGGGACATCAGGATCTGAAATAATGTGCTATTGGCCAGAGAAGACTGACAAATCTAGTTATACTGTGGCACTAAAATAGCTATACTATACAACAGGATTCTAAGCTGGCTCTCAGTAACCTGTTTTAGCCACAAGAACTCTATTTTTAGGTCACCCATGTAATTAGCTATTTATAAGGAGGAAACACATTGACCTTTAGCTTTCATTATTGAGCATGGAGACCAAGACTGTCTGTGAAACCATTAAATTACCACAGTATCTTCTACTCAAACTAGCATAAACAAAGTTTTACTGCTTTTTAAGTAGAACTTTAATAACATTAAAAAGTATCACTAAGTCATTTGCATGATCTTGGGACTTACTTGATTATGCAAAATATGTATTGTAGTTTGATGTTGGATAGTATACTTTGAGAAAAAATGGTGGAATGTAATCAATATACTCAGATATTCCTTTTCCGTACTACTTTGAACTTTGGGGTCCAGTTAAATGCAATCTGGTAAATTTGTATGAAAAATTCTATGCAACTATTTCCCAAGAGTATTTATTGAAAAGATGTCATGGTCAGAAAGCAACGTTAAAGATAATGAACTTTATATGACATAATCCTAATTTTGAAACTAAATGTATATATGTACATAGAAAAAAAGCTTGAAAAGAAATATATCAAAATACATATACGTGACGCCAGCTAGAGCGCGGGCTCATCTGGTTTGAGCAAAGCTCACCAGCTTGGACCCAAGGTCGCTGGCTCAAGTAAGGGGTTACTTGGTCTGCTGAAGGCCCCTGGTCAAGGCACATATGAGAAAGCAATCAATGAACAACTAAGGAGTCGCAACAAAATACATATACGTAGTGGCTATTTCTGAAGTAGTATAGATTAGGCCATTTAACTTTCTATTTTATACTTTTCTTCATCTTCCACATTATCCACAGTAGCATGTCATGCTTCCATATACATGAGAAAAATCCCATCAAGATTTTTTAAGATTTTATTTATTTATTATTTTTTTTACAGAGAGAGAGAGAGAGTCAGAAAGAGGGATAGACAGGGATAGACAGACAGGAACAGAGAGATGAGAAGCATCAATCATTAGTTTTTTGTAGCACATTGCAACACCTTAGTTGTTCATTGATTGCTTTCTCATATGTGCCTTGACCGTGGGGCTTCAGCAGACTGAGTAACCCCTTGCTTGAGCCAGTGACCTTGGGTCCAAGCTGGTGAGCTTTTTGCTCTAACCAGATGAGCCTGCGCTCAAGCTGGTGACCTTGGGGGTCTTCGGCATACCAGTCTGACGCTTTATCCACTGCACCACAGCCTGGTCAGGCCCATCAAGATTTTTAAAGGTAATTATGACAAATATGTACAATTAGATTCCCAAAGCAAAAATAATTTTAGGTTATTAAAAAATAAAATGTGTCTCTGGCCCATTGGCTCAGTGGTTGAGCGTCAGCCTGGTGCATGGATGTCCTAGGTTCTATTTCTGGTGAGGGCAGACAGGAGACGCGCCCATCTGCTTCTCCACCGTTCCCTCTCTCCTTTCTATCTTTCTCTTCCCCTCCTGCAACCAAGGCTCCATTGGAGCAAAGTTGGCCCAGGTGCTGAGTATGGCTCTGTGGCCTCCACCTCAGGTGCTAGAATGGCTCCGATTGCAATGGAGCAATGCCCCAGATGGGCAGAGCATCACCCCCTAGTGGGCTTGCGGGGTGGATCCAGGTTGGGGCACATGCAGGAGTCTCTCTGCCTCCCCACTTCTCACTTCAGAAAAAAAATACTAATAATAACAAAATAAAATAAAATAAAATAAAATATGAAACCTGATACCTACACAATGTTATTAACCAATGACATCTCAATAAAGTCAATTTAAAAATAAAATATGGTTTCTTTTTCAATGATCAGATTCACTGATTTTTTAAATTATAAAATGGATTCTTAAACTTGCCAGTGACCAAATAGTACATTATTTTATAGCATAGCTCTTATTGCATCTGGTTTCAAACTTTGATAATCCATTGATATTCCAAATATAAATTTTCTGACCAAATTTCCCCAATTGTCTACAATAGGTCTGGTGCCAAATATTTGTCTTCCTGATTGATCTGATCATTTGGGTTGTAAAATATGATCAAATGTATAATCTGAGGATAAAGAATCCAGATACTTCTTATCACATTGAAACCTTTAAATAAAAACAAAATTATGCTCACAGTTCTAAAAAGCAAATATTACAGATAAGTTAGAAACAGCCCTCCTACCCGCACCTACCCCCAGATCTCACTCCTGGGAAGAAAGCACTGTTAACAGTTTCTAAGGCCCAAGAAACTTGACTTTGGTTGGGATGGTGTACTCACCCTCTCTCTGAGTTTGTCCTGGGGTAAGTGTGGCTTTCTGGAAAGGAAGTTCCAACTGGATCACCTAAACCTCTCTCAACTCTTTATACTTTCGAGGGGTGGGCAATTCGGGTTGATCAGATTATCTCTTTTTATGCACAACCCAAATCTAGTCAAGAACAAACATCAGAAAACCCAAACTGAATGACATCTGAAAAACAATTGCTTGTTTGGGAACGTTAAGATCATGAAAGATTAGGAATGACTGAACTACTGTCAAGATGAAAGCAAACACGACGAGACATGACAACTGCATATAACGTAAGACCCAAATGATCCTTTTTCATAAGCAACACTATTGAGACTATTGGAGAAATATGAATGTTTGTGGATTAGTTAATATTATTTTATCAGTGCTAATTTCTCAACTTTGATCATTGTACTGCAGTTATGCGGGAGAATCATCACATTCTTGTTTATGGGACCCTGTGGTTTTAAGCTACTAAGGAGTTAAAGGCATTGTGTCTGCGATTTACTCTCAGTTTATAGAGTAAAATAATATGTACATATTGTGATACAAATCTCAGTTTGTGGGGATTTTTTTAAAACCAATACTAGATTTTTACATCTCTTTATGCTTCTATGTGCACCTGCACCTCAAACCATCTAACAATTGGTATTACCCAGCTTCATGGTTTTGCCCATCAAATAAACATATATAATGTGTTCTTTCATAGTTTTTTTTTTTTTTTCCTGAAGCTGGAAACGGGGAGAGACAGTCAGACAGACTCCCGTATGCGCCCGACCGGGATCCACCCGGCATGCCCACCAGGGGGCGATGCTCTGCCCACCAGGGGGCGATGCTCTGCCCCTACGGGGCGTCGCTCTGTCGCGACCAGAGCCACTCCAGCAGCGCCTGGGGCAGAGGCCGAGGAGCCATCCCCAGCGCCCGGGCCATCCTTGCTCCAGTGGAGCCTCGGCTGCAGGAGGGGAAGAGAGAGAGAGAGAGGAAGGAGAGGGGGAGGGGTGGAGAAGCAGATGGGCGCTTCTCCTGTGTGCCCTAGCCGGGAATCGAACCCAGGACCTCCGCACGCCAGGCCGACGCTCCACCACTGAGCCAGCCGGCCAGGGCCTCTAATTTCTTGAAGTCTTGGTGATAGAGAAAGTAGTGAACAGTCCCGGGTTTCTGTCTTTTTTGCTGCCAGTTCCAAACCATAACACTGGGAAACACCATCTCTTGAGCAAGCAGTCATCTCCCTCCTGGTAAACACCCTAGCTCATATTCCAGAGAACCTTTAATGGTGATGGTCCGGCACAACCCTGCTGAGATAGGACTTGGAACTAGCCTATACATTTAATGTCAGCAAATTTCGAAAAGTTTCCCCACTAATTTTGCAAAATCATTTCAGAGACAATTTATCTTTATATCTGACTAATCCCCATTTCATTGTACAAGGCTAACCTCAGGTAAACTCTGATTAATGCAGGTGAGATTTGTCTGTGACACCATATCCACTTTTCGTTATTTTAAACCTCTGTCTGGGCCTGCCCGGAGTCCTCTTGTCAGACTGTCCCTCCCTCCCCTCGCTAGGGCCTGGCCCTTTCTCGGGATTCTTGGCCTTCGAGGTGTCCTCACTACACCCTGCCCCACAGTCTTTCCAAATTGAAGCTCTAACATTCCTCTTCTTCAGGGTATGATCTGTTGACCGAAGTGTTAATGGATTTAAATAGAATAAATCAATCCTGACTGACTGTACTTAGCCTGTGCTTTTCACACTTTGTTAAGAAAGTCTTTCATTGAAAAAGAAGTAAAACTAGTTCAAGAATCCAATCATCCTGGCGAAGTAGGCTTAGTTTTGAAGCTTGGCCCTTTGGCTCCTTTCTCTGGGGTGAAGAGAGGATTTCTGAGGTGGTAACTCTTTACCTGGAGTGAGCTGAAAATAGCATTGAGGTCAGGGTCCCATCCCAGAGATCCTGATTTAGTTTGTGTGGGCCCAGGACTGGGCATTGGTACATTTCAAAGCTCCCAGGTATTACTAATACTGTTCTCCACCTTTATCATGCATAAGAACCACCCACAGGGCTTTGTTATAACAGGATTACCAGGATCCACCCAAGAGTTTTTTTGATTCATTAGCTCTGGGATGGGGTCTGAAAATTTGCATTTCTAACAATTCCCTAAGAGGTGCTGATGCTGTTGGCCCAGGACTACATTTCGGGAACCACTGCTCTAATGAAAACTTAAAAACCACTGTTAGGCAACTTTTGTCCTACCCAGAAGATACTGCCACCCTCCCTTTTAAAAATACTTTTCAAACTTTAGAATGAGTAAGAGCATTATTCTCCTTAATTTATTTCACTTTATTATCAGTCCATAAAAAAGCTCTTTTCATTTTAGTTTTTTTTAAACTTTCATCTTTATTCTCAATCCCTACTCGTATTTCCTCCTCTCTTCCTCACTGAAGGCACTCCCTCTAACTTATTTGATATATGATCTTTTATCATTATGTGGAAAAACAATTTTTTTGTGTGTGTGTGTGTGTGTTTTTCTGAAGTTGGAAATGGGGAGGCAGTCAGACAGACTCCCACAATCGCCCGACCGGGATCCACCCGGCACGCCCACCAGGGGGCGATGCTCTGCCCATCCGGGGCGTCGCTCTGTCGCGACCAGAGCCACTCTAGTGCCTGGGGCAGAGGCCAAGGAGCCATCCCCAGCGCCCGGGCCATCTTTTGCTCCAGTGGAGCCTCGGCTGTGAGAGGGGAAGAGAGAGACAGAGAGGAAGGAGAGGGGGAGGGGTGGAGAAGCAGATGGGTGCCTCTCCTGTGTGCCCTAGCTGGGAATCAAACAGGGACTTCCGCACACCAGGCCGATGCTCTACCACTGAGCCAACCGGCCAGGGCCGTGGAAAAACAATTTTTAAAAACCCACAAGAAGTAGTAATATTGATCCTGAGAGTTGCAGTCCCATAGAGTTTGCTCAGAGGAGAACTTCTAATTTGGAGTGCTTTGGGGGGGAACTTCAAATTACTACAAAGCCCTATACTGCTATGACTTTGATACTTTATACCCCCAAATGTTACATTTATTTTTATTATTTTAAAAGAAGTGAGACATAATAATATAATAAATATTAATTAAGGGGTTTTTTTCTTGTAGTGATATTTATTTTCTATAGGGTAGAAAAATTCTGTAGAGCACTTATTATCTTTGAGAAAAAAACACAGCTAACACATGTTATAGTGGGGAAACATTGTAAGCGATTCACAGGTTATATTTAAAACTGAATAAAATCATGTGGATAAAACATAAGTGATTTGTTTCCCATGGGGTCCCTGGGCTCAGATGTTTTCTTTTTTTTTTTCTCCAAGATTTTATTTATCTTTTTTTGTTGTTGATTGTTGTTCATTTTAGAGAGGGGAGGGATAGAAAGACAGAGAGAGAGAAGGGAGAGAGGAACAGGAAGCGTCAACTCCCATATGTGCCCTGCCTGACCAGGCAAGCCCAGGGTTTCAAACCGTCAACCTCAGTATTCCAGGTCGACACTTTATCCACTGTGCCACCACAGGTCAGGATCAGATGTTTTCTAATTTCGCTGTTTTAATCCAATTTTTAAAAAATTAATGTTAATTCAATTTTTAAATATATTTTACTCTCTTAGCAAAGTTAATGAGCTATCCTTAAACCTTTGTGACTGGCTTTCAAATATCAGCAAAGTGGAGTAATAAAATGACCTGTGCCAAAAATAAACGTATGTATTGATTTTTAACCAACCATTGTGTTCTGGAGGCTGTTAGCTTTCTGATCCTTTGATATGTGTGGGGCACAGTCCTTGTGACTAACTCTTCAGAGCTACTCCCAGTGTGTTTGTGATGTTGCTGTGGGGATCACAGTCATTTTTATAAATATTTCTATGTTTATTTTTATTTTATTTTATTTTATTTTAACAGGGACAGAGAGAGAGTCAGAGAGAGGGATAGATAGGGGCAGACAGGAATGGAGAGAGATGAGAGGCATCAATCATCAGTTTTTCGTTGTAACACCTTAGTTGTTCATTGACTGCTTTCTCATATGTGCCTTGACCGTGGGGCTTCAGCAGACCGAGTAACCCCTTGCTTGAGCCAGCGATCTTGGGTCCAAGCTGGTGAGCTTTTGCTCAAACCAGATGAGCCCGTGCTCAAGCTGGTGACCTCGGGGTCTCGAACCTGGGTCCTCAGCATCCCAGTTCGATGCTCTATCCACTGCTCCACTACCTGGTCAGGCTATGTTTGTTTGTTTATTTATTTATTTGTTTGTTTATTTATTTATTTATATTTATTTTTTTTTTCTTTCAGGGACAGAGAGAGTTAGAGAGATAGATAGGGACAGACAGGAATGGAGAGAGATGAGAAGCATTAATCATGAGTTTTTTGTTGCAACACCTTAGTTGTTCATTGATTGCTTTCTCATATGTGCCTTGACCGCGGGCCTTCAGCAGACCGAGTAATCCCTTGCTCGAGCCAGCGACCTTGGGTCCAAGCTGGTGAGCTTTTTGCTTAAGCCAGATGAGCCCGCGCTCAAGCTGGTGACCTCGGGGTTTTGAACCTGGGTCCTCTGCATCCCAGACCGATGCTCTATCTACTGCACCACTGCCTGGTCAGGCTGTTTATTTTTATTGATGTTCAATTTATCCTGTATTAATCTTGGAGAAATTGTAACGACACATGCAATTGACACATGCCACTAAGTTTAGTTGTTGTGAACTGTAAGTGGCAAAAAGCCTTTGTAGATTCAAGGCTTAGCAAAAGGCTAAGTTCCCCCCCTCCACCTCCATATTTGCTATGACGCTGAGTATTTGCACCCACTTCACTTGCTTCCTTAAGTTGCTGGAAGCAATTTATATGCCCTTTCTCTTACTCTTTGTTTGTTCAGATGTTGGTTGATTTCACTTATGCATGGTGGGGGGATTCCTGTTTATGCCTGGGGAGAATTCTTATTTTAGCCTCGGATGTGTAGTTTTGTATCAAGGACTTCCTTGATTTGCATATGGCTATATAATAAAGCAAACTGGGGCTATGGGGCACTCAGGATATTGCCATCAGCATTTGGAGAGTACTCCCGATCCCATCCTTTTTTCTTTTTTTTTTTAATTTTTTTTTTAAATTTTTTTAAAATTTATTTTTAGAGAGGAGAGAGAGAGACAGAGAGAGAGAAGGGGGAGGAGCTGGAAGCATCAACTCCCTTATGTGCCTTGACCAGGCAAGCCCAGGGTTTCAAACCGGTGATCTCAGTATTTCCAGGTCGACACTTTATCCACTGCGCCACCACAGGTCAGGCTCTTTTTTTTTTTAATAAATAAATTTTTATTAATTTTAATGGGGTGACATAAATAAATCAGGGTACATATATTCAAAGAAAACATGTCCAGGTTATCTTGTCATTCAATTATGTTGCATAACCATCACCCAAAATCAGATTGTCCTCTGTCACCTTCTATCTAGTTTTCTTTGTGCCCCTCCCCCTCCCCCTACCCTTCTCCCTCCTTCCCTCCCCCGCCCCCCCATCCTTTTTTCTTAATAAGTCTGTTTCTTTAATTCCGCATCGTTATTAGAAGCCGCGCTGGTCTGCGGCATTTAGTTAGGGAAGTAGTGAAATTTATTTACTATGCATTAAAGGAAGAAAATGGATATTGTTGTGTTTTTAATCTTTCTTAACCATAGAGAGCATGTCTATGCATCTTATTGCCTGTAGTACTTGGTGCAATGTTATGTATGAATGTTTTATAAATACTGGTTGAATCTACTTAGCTCCCAATTTGAGGTCCCCTGTGCCACTGTTCTAATATTCTTCCCATTTAGTAGTGAAATCTATCAGATGCAGAAGCTCCATAGTCAAAAGTCCTCAAAAAATCATTTTCTCCCAAATTACAGTGAACCTCGATCCTGGAGAAACTGCATGGTACCAGATGTAGTGGGAAAATATATTATTTTCTGTTTTCTCTCAGTTACATTTCTGTTAAACCATCTCCAAAATGAAGTTTAAAAAATGTAATTGCTATATTTACTTACTCAAGAGTATTCAATTTATGATGGATGGTGATTTCTGCATTTAAAAAATGTTTGTTCAAGAATTTGCTATATTTTGTTTGTGTAGCGTAGTTTAAAAAATCCCCCAAGCATTTCTCGCATTTCTCAGTGCAGTTGCTCATCAACCTGTTTGCAAGGTCGTTTAGCATTCTAATCCAGTCCTCCAAAGTAATAACCACTTATTCCAACTTGCTATTATCTGTAAATTTAATCATCATGCGCTCTAGTCCACCAACCACGCAAGTGATGAAAATGTTAAATAGCTTTGTATCCAAGATGAAACAATGAACACTGCAGTTTGCTAGGCACTCTTTCTTGCACAATGTCAGTATGAATCACCAACTAAACTATTTTTCAAATACCTGTATACTACCCTTTATTTAAAAAATATTTTTTGTATGTAACTAATGTGTATAATATGAAATTAAAATGTTATTAATGCCAAGATATATATTTTATATATATATATGATATTTATACATCACATATATATCATATATATATGTATGTATTTTATTCAGTGAGAAGAGGGAAAGCAGAGACAGACTTCTGCATTCGCCCAGACTGGGATCCATCCAGCAAGCTCACTAATGGGCGATACTCTGCCCATCTTGGGCGTTGCCCAGTGCCTGAAGTGGAGGCCATGGAGCTATCTTCAATGCCCAGAGGCCAACTCACTCCAATCGAGCCTTGGCTTTAGTAAAGGGAGGAGAGAGAGAGAGAGAGAGAGAGAGAGAGAGAGAGAGAGAAAAGAGAGGGAAGGGTGGAGAAGCAGATGGGTGGTTCTCCTGTGTGCTCTGACCGGGAATTGAACTAGGGACAACCACACCTTGGGCTGATGCTCTACCACTGAGCCAACCAGCCAGGGTCAAGATATATTTATTTTATTGGTTTTTTTTTTAATATATATCAACTATTTTAAAGCAAGAAATGAATACCTATAGGTTTTGATATCCTTATCAGGTCAGCAGGGTTTAATGAAATATTTCTGTTTCTATCCCTTCTTCCTTGGGTTCAGATTCATATCAGAAATGTAATACGTTAACTAATTATTAATTAATTAACCAATAAGAAAATATAATTTGATCATTATAATAATAAAAAAACAGCCTGACCAGGTGGTGGCACAATGGATAGAGCGTCGGACTGGGATGCCGAAGACCCAGGTTCGAGACCCCGAGATTGCCAGCTTGAGCGAGGGCTCATCTGGTTTAAGCAAAAGCTCACCAGCTTGGACCCAAGGTCACTGGCTTGAGCAGGGGGTTACTCGGTCTGCTGAAGGCCCATGGTCAAGGCACATATGAGAAAGCAATCAATGAACAACTAAGGTGTCTCAATGTACAAAGAAAAACTATGATTGATGCTTCTCATCTCTTTGTTCCTGTCTTGTCTGTCCCTGTCTATCCCTCTCTCTGACTCTCTGTCTCTAAAAAAATAAAATAAAATAAAAAAATAAAATAAAAAAACAACGTGCACTATTTGTTTTCCAGACACTCTATAAATGCAATCTAATAGGACCTCAATATTGAATTTTGTTTCACTTTCCAACATCCCCTCCATCACACTTGCCCTTTATTTGGTTGATGTGCAGTGTACTAGGGCACTTTGAGATCCAGTTAAGGTGATGGTGAACAGAGAATATTTTTTTGTTTGGGTTCAGTAGCATATATTTACCTGGTTTATAATTACTCCCACGTACAGTTAGCTGACTTGGAGTAGAGTTGGCTTCCAAGAATAGTCTTATCATCCATTGTACTGTGCCGACCTAGACTTGGGAGGTGTGCAGTGGTGACCATGCCCTGCAGTTCCTAGTACTGGTAGTACGTGGGTAGTGGGTGAGAGTCAACAATTGAAAGGTATGGATCCAGAAGCTAGACTGTGGAAAATTTTATAGCCACATGTGAAAAAAAGAACTTGACAGAATTATAACTAAATTTGATAATATTCCTAAAGATTCTTATGACTTTACTGATAACAAATAGTGTTGCTAAAAGAAAGTTTTTGAGCCTGACGTATGGTGGCACAGTTCATAAAGTGTCGACCTGGAACACTGAGGTCACCAGTTTGAAACCCCGGGCTTGCCCGGTCAAGGCACATATGGGAGTTGATGCTTCCTGCTCCTCCTCCCCTTCTCTCTCTCTCTCTCTCCTCCCTCTAAAATGAATATATAAAATTTTAAAAAGTTTTTGAAATGATCAATAATGGAAAATTATATATGCTAGAACAAAGACAATTATATTTCTGTTTTTTCAATTAAATATTACACAATTGTTATATGAAGAGGCAATAAAGAAGTATAGCCAAAAAATTTAGAAAAAGGTATACTTAAGGATGTGTCAGGAAGTTGATTAATAAAAATATTCTCATTTCTGGATTTTGTGACATGTATGGCATTTTGCATCTTTTATTTTGCATTTTATTTATTTTTATTTATTTATATTTTTGTATTTTTCTGAAGTTGGAAACGGGGAGGCAGTCAGACAGACTCCCGCATGCGCCCGACCGGGATCCACCTGGCATGCCCACCAGGGGGCGATGCTCCGCCCATCTGTGGTGTCACTCTGTTGCAACCAGAGCCATCCTAGCGCCTGAGGCAGAGACCACAGAGCCATCCTCAGCACCCGGGCCAACTTTGCTCCAATGGAGCCTTGGCTGCAGGAGGGGAAGAGAGAGATAGAGGGGAAGGAGAGGGGGAGGGGTGGAGAAGCAGATGGGTGCTTTTCCTGTGTGTCCTGGCCGGGAATCGAACCCAGGACTCCTGCATGCCAGGCTGACGCTCTATCACTGAGCCAACCAGCCAGGACCAGCATTTTGTATCTTTTTAAAGTGTATAATTTTAAAAAATTTAAATAAATGTTCATTTTTATAATGAACTTGTACTTTTCTCATTGTTTCACTTAAAGAGAACCTCCAGACTGTATATGTTTTATGCCTCACAAAAGCTGTATTTGTCCTTGATTCCATCCATTCTACACGATGTACCAGTGATATAGCGATCCCTGGTCCATGGTAATCTTGATTAATCAAAGCCAATCCCCTTCTCTTGCCCGTGATTGGTTTAGGGGTGGACGGCGTATCTCTCCATTGGCTGTAAACCGGAAATCCCCATGCCCCAGTTGCTGTGGGCTGGTCAGTGGTCTAGACCCATGCCAAACCAAGAGGTTGGCAGCACTGAGGGAACATCAGAGCTGAGGGGACTACTTGAAAACTGATTTACTTTGCCCCACCGGGTGGTGGTGCAGTGGATAGAGTGTCAGACTGGGAGACCCCAAGGTTGCCAGCTTGAGCGTGAGCTCATCTGGTTTGAGCAAAGCTCATCAGCTTGGACCCAAGGTTGCTGGCTTGAGCAAGGGGTTACTCGGTCTGCTGTAACCCCACCCTCAAGGCACATGTGAGAAGGCAGTCAATGAACAACTAAGGTGTTGCAATGAAAAAGTGATGATTGATGCTTCTCATCTCTCTTCGTTCCTGTCTGTCCCTATCTATCCCTCTCTCTGACTCTCTTTCTTGCCGGGGTCCAGCCCCGGGGGGAATCCAGGGGTCCCACAGGAAGAGACGGCGTTGGCACGAATCAAGTGAGAGAGCCGAATTCTTTTCTTTCTCTTTATTCTCTGGTTAGCATTTACTGCCAGGCATCCCTCTCAATTGCTGGTCTAGCTTTCTTTTTATGCACACACACTAAGTTACAATCACATGATATTCAGAATACATTGATTAGTCATTGTTTTTGTTTCACTATGGTTACATTTTCTAGGTAACAGTTAATTCATTTCTATAAACTATAAATCAGGTGGTAAGTCATTCAAAGTATAATTATACAATAACTTGAACACCAATAACAATATTAATACAAACTTCCAAAAGGTCAGTACTGATTAATAACTCTGCCTTGTCTAGGATACTATTGTCTAGTCAAATTTTATTTATTTACTATATTCATACACTAATTAAGTTTTAACTTTACTTTTCTCAGAGTGTTCCACCACCTGCAGGTCAAGTATGCAAGAAGAATGGAAAGTTTCTTTACTCTACCACATGAAAAGGCTAGGGAGGAAAAGTGATGAATTAAGTGAAGGCTGAAAGATGCTCTGTGTATAGTTACTGTTTCCTACCTATTCATAAGTCACAATCTATTCTTTCTAACATGATTAATAAGAAGAAATTCTCCTACAAACTTAACCCTTTATGAGGGATATCATAGCCAGCCTCTTATGTCTATGAGCCCAGTTCAAGGAGCTTACAGGCTTTTCTGTGGAACTCACACCCTCTGTCTCATTTCCAAAGAAATTACTATGAACCTACAGGGAAAGCACTGTACTATTATCCCTGTGCCATAAATAATAGCACACACCCAGAAAAGGGGGGATATTAGGCCAGATTAATTCAAAAAGGTCAAAGGGGGAAGTATCGTTGTGCCTTTCCTTTGCGGTGACTTTGTCAACCCGCAGCCATTGGCAGCCATTGGTCTTCACTGCAGTGACTTTGTCAACCAGCAGCCATTGGTCTTCTCTGCTGTGACTTTGTCAATCAGCAGTTTTTGATCTTCTTCTGCTGTGACCTTGTCAGCCAGCAGCTGTGGGTCTTCTTCTGCTGTGACCTTGTCAGCCAGCAGTTGTGGGTCTTCTCCTGCTGTGACCTTGTCAGCCAGCAGTTGTAGATCGGCTCCCGACACTTTCTGTCTCTAAAAAAAAAAAGAAAGAAAGAAAGAAAAAGAAAAAACTAATTACTTTTGGGTGAGCAGCAGTACACAAGCTCTCTAGCAGTTATGATAAAATCAAGGATTTAAAAAACGAAGCTAATGCTTATATTTTATCACATAGTTTAAAAGGCAAAACTAGTTTAAAATGGAAACATGTAGAAAAATAGTACCCATTTTTTTCTAAAGAATTTTGCATCTGTGTATAAATCATTGTAATCCTTTCGTCTTTGACACTTTATAATATTGAAGCTATAAATAGTATCAATTTGGATGTTTAAGCTGTTGATTTATTAAATGCTGTTAATTTATTAAAAGGTGCTTATTTGTTCAATGTGAATATACAGAAAATGAAGAATAAAAAAATGAATTCTCTCATAATTTCAGAAATTTTATTATTTTGGTGTAATTCTTCCTGGTCATTTTTTCTATGTCTATGGGTTTTTTGAAAAAAATTATTATATTTTATTTATATATCAATATATGTATGAATATGTGATATATGTTTTATATCCTACTTTTTTATTGAGGCAAAGTATTTTAATTTTTATTTATTTATTTATTCATTTTTAGAGAGGAGAGAGAGAGAAGGAGAGAGAGAGACAGAGAGGGAGAGAGAGGAGAGAGAGACAGAGAGAGAGAAGGGGGGAGAAGCTGGAAGCATCAACTCCCATATGTGTCTTGACCAGGCAAGCCCAGGGTTTTGAACCGGCGACCTCAGCATTTCCAGGTCGACGTTTTATCCACTGCGCCACCACAGGTTAGGCTATATCCTACTTTTTTCTCTTATTCTATTTATATGACACCAGAAATGTATCATAGAAGGGCTTCCAAAATACTGGGTCTTCTTTCATATGGTGGTCTCGGTCGATGGTGCCCCCTGGAGGTGTGCGATGAACAGTCTGTGTAGCCATAGCAGGCAGTCATTTGTGTCTGGGTGCCTGAGTCTTCAAGGTAACTGGTAGCGTCTTCTGGACCACCCATTTAAACTATAGACTTGGAATTAAATGGTAAGGCAAACTTCTCTGGCTGCCTTCCAGTCACACCAAATAAACTCAGTATCTGACCTTTGTGCCTTTTCTCCAGCTGGCTTTGTCTGCAGCTGTGTCCCACCACGGTTCTCTTTCCAGCCTGCACTGATATCTTTTATTCACCTTGGGATAATTTGCTGACTCCAGTAAATGAAAAAGAGTGTTAAGTGAATTAACCTTTTGTCTGTTTTAATGATTGCATTTTATCGTTACATCATTTTACATGGTTGCATCATTTGACTTCTTACTGCCAGTTTGTTTGGACTGATTTTCTATGTGCTCATTTTCAGGAATCTTCACTGTTATTATCCCTGCCCTATGTCCACAGCAATAGTTAATCTTCATGATTTTAATCTTCTTTTTTTCAGAAAATGTTTCTCATAATCTGATAAAAGCACCTAAATAATGGTGAAAAGCAAAGTTACATAATCATTTATAATGGCAAAAAATCATATTTCTTTAATAGTGGAAATATTAACTTCCAGTAACTGCAAACATATTTTTGCATTTAATTTATAATTTTTAGTTCCCTGATAGTTTCTGTTAACTCCTGTTAAACATATATTTTTACCAATATAGGATGTGAGTGGACGAGGGACTACTCAGAAAAACTGCACCTAGTTCTCTGTTGGTAGCACGAAGTAGGGGATGGTGGACTATACAATAAAATTTATACCTCTCTCCTATACCCTTTGTTCATGAAACATATAGTTTTCTAACTTTTATATTATGCAAATAAGATTGGTTCCTAAGACTAAGCTTTAGAAAGAGTGCAACAAACAAAGCAGTTTCTCAAAAGTCTAAACCCCTCCTTCACAAAAAGAAAGAAAAGAGGAAGAATGAGAAGGTTGCAAGGTAGAACGGAAAGACCAGGTAATTAGGAAAAGAGGCAGGAGAGGCAAAAGAGGACAAGGGGGGGGTGAGAAAGGTGAAACAATCTTGGCGATTATTATTATTATTATTATTATCTTAAGTGAGAGGAGAGGAGATAGTGAGACAGACTCTTTCCTGTGCGCTGACCGAGATCCACATGACTATCTCCCGCCCCCATCTGGGGCCTATGCTCTAATCAACTGAGCTATTTTTAGTGCCTAAGGCTGATGCTGGCTAGGACCAATTGAGCTATCTTCAGCTCCTGAGACTGATGCTCGAACCAGGCCAGCCACTGGCTGTGAGAGGGGTAGAGAGAGAGGGAAAGAGGGAAGGGGAAAGAGCAGATGGTTGTGTCTCATGTGTGCCCTGACCTGGCATTGAACTGTGGACGTCCAATGCTGGGTTGATGCTCTATCCACTGAGCAAGCCAGCCAGGGCCAATCTGGGCAATTCGTTTGCTTAAAAGTTTGAGAGACATTATCTACTTGCAGTAATGTAGGAAATTAAGCTTCAACAGGTTCCATCTTAGTTCTATCCTAATATTTGTCTTGCAATAAGGCCATCTTATGTATCAAATGTTATGTAGAGGAAAAGTAGATATTAATTATTATATTTTTGATACTCTGGTGAACCTGGGTACCTGTCAATACTATCAGAAAACTCTGTGATGTTAACAAGTATTAAATAAAACATGTTCATACAAATCCTCTGTGGAGAGTGCCATTAAGTGTATACATTAATTCTATTTTTTTAGGGAGCTCAGCAGGAGTGGAAAATATGTTCATTGTGTTCAAGTTCTTCTGTGTTGGTGTGATTGAAATTTTGGGGGCCTAAGAGTTTATGAATCGATACAGAAGACTGGGTTAGCCTGACCAGGCAGTGGCGCAGTGGATAGAGCGTTGGACTGGGACGCGGAGGACCCCCTTTCGAGACCCCAAGGTTACCAGCTTGAGCACGGGTTCATCGGGTTTGAGCAAAGCTCACCAGCTTGAGCCCAGGGTCACTGGCTCAAGCAAGGGGTCACTCGGTCTGCTGTAGCCCCCTGGTCAAGGCACATGTGAGAAATCAATCAATGAACAACTAAGGAACTGCAACGAAGAATTAATGTTTCTCATCTCTCTCCCTTCCTGTCTGTCTGTCCCTATCTGTCCCTGTCTCTGACTCTGTCTCTCCTACAAAAAAAAAAAAAAAAAAAAAGACTGGGTTACCCAGCAACCACTCTCAGCTATTAAGATGGGAAAGAGGGGAACATGGGGAAGTGCCACTTACCGCTCTGCTGCCTGCCTTCCTCCCCTTATAACCATGTTCTTCTCTGGGTGAAGGGGCCATGGGGACCTAAGAGCTGCAGTACTGTCACCAACCCACTGGGCTCCTTTCATGAATACAAGGGTGCTTTTCTAAATGCAGAGGAAACCTGACTCCCTGACCTGATTATTACACTTGTGGTCAGAATCCCAGCACAAACACTGGTGCTGCTGCTGGGAATTGTGAGTCACTCCTTTCAGGTTGTTGCTGGTGTTGAAGGGAGGCTCTGCTGAGGAAGAAGAGCAATCTGTCAGATGAGCTCACCACTGTCATCACTATTGTCTGAGCACTAACCTCCTGAGAGACCATGCAATATGTGTGAAAAGAGCCTTCAAATTCCAGGAACATCACTGTCTCATTATGTGACCTTGGATGAGGTCATTTAAATTCTCAGAGCCTCAATTTCCTTGGTTAAAACAGAAAATAGTTCCACAGAGTTGGCACCAAAATTGAAACAGTGAATGTATGGAAAGTATTATGCAGGTCTAGACAAATAAAAAAATTATTTTATGACCTTGTGGACAAAGTGGAAAGCATATTGGATATTACTTATATCTTACAAATCTGCAAAAGAATTTGAGACATCTACAATATAGTAGAGAGAAGAAGGAATGACTCATTAGAAAAAGTAGATGACACCTGACCTGTGGGTGGCGCAGTGGATAAAGCATCAACCTGAAATGCTGTGGTCACCGATTCAAAACCCTGGGCTTGCCTGGTTAAGACACCTACAGGAGTTGATGCTTTCTGCTCTCCCCGCCCTTCTCTCTCTCTCTCAAATGGATAAATAAAATATTAAAAAACTACATTAAAAAAAGTAGATGACCATTCATAGGTCATTTATTCACTCAACAAACGTGTCAGTCACAATTTTATGCAATGTCTGTGAGGTGCGGAGGAGATACATTATTATATATGATATGTAGCTTGTCCTTAAAGAATTTATAATCTAAGAGTGAAGATTAGACTTATAAACAGGCAATCACAAGATCACATGTGCTGTGTGTAAAATGTATACATAAAGTAACTGCTATGGCAGTTCAAAACAAAATAATCCTCAGAAAAGCTTAATGTAGAAGGAAGGCAATGGAACTAGTTCCAACATGTGTTGAGTTCCCAGTATGCACACCGCTCTAGTACCTGTGTATTCGGTGAGGACTCCAAGGCAGAGACAACTGCCTGAACCAAGGTAGGCAGGCAGGAATCCATGTATAAGGTGTGACAGGGAGCAACTAGCTCAGGCAGAGGCAGAGCCTAATGAAGATGATTGACAAGGGTTTGAAGAACTATGTAGGTATAACATCATGGATGCCTTTAAATATAAAGCCAAAGTTTCATCTTTGTCTTGCACATAATGCAAGTAATGTTTCCTATGGAAGTCATTAAGAAGAATAAAGCCTGACTGGGCGGTGGTGCAGTGAATAGAGTGTCAGACTAGGATGCAGAGGACCCAGGTTCAAGACCCTGAGGTCTCCAGAGTCGCCAGCTTGAGTGCAGGCTCATCTGGTTTGAGCAAAGCTCACCAGCTTGGACCCAAGGTCGCTGGCTCAAGTAGGGGATTACTCGGTCTGCTGAAGGCCCACAGTCAAGGCACATATGAGAAAGCAATCAATGAATGGTTAAGGTGTCGCAACGAAAAACTGATGATTGATGCTTCTCATCTCTCTCAGTTTCTGTCTGTCCCTATCTATTCCTCTCTCTGACTCTCTCTCTGTCTCTGTTAAAAAAAAAAAAAAAAAAAAAAAAAAAAAAAAAAAAAAAAGAAGCCTGACCAGGCGGTGGCGCAGTGGATAGAGTGTTGGACTGGGATGCTGAGGACCCAGGTTCGAGACCCCAAGGTCGCCAGCTTGAGCGCAGGCACATCTGGTTTGAGCAAAAGCTCACCAGCTTGGACCCAAGGTCGCTGGCTTGAGCAAGGGGTTACTCGGTCTACTGAAGGCCCACGGTCAAGGCACATGTGAGAAAAGAAGAATAAAAACCTTGTTTTTGAGAAAAATTTTTGTTCTGCTCTCAGGCCTCCTAAGTGGGCCATTCCTGTGTAGAGCTGGATTAGTTCTGACTCTGGGAAAGCATGTACATTTTTTTTTTTTGATAATAGAATTTTAATTTTGTGTGTTTATTTGGAGCCCAAAGTTTCTGGAAATTTCTTAAGGCAACAGAATGTAGTAGTTGAAGCTCTTGGTACCAGTCTTTTATTTACTGGTACCAGAAGAGGACTTCGCACAAGTGATAACTGAGAGATCCTTTAGCTGAGGGATATGTTGTCTCAATCCTTCAAGTCACTAGAACTCAAGCTTTAACCTCTGTTATCAGTCAGAGTTCTAGTCAGGAAAAAAGAGACCACGCCAATTATTTTAAGAGGGAATTGGTTATATGGGTGTTGGGGGACTGACAGAGTTAAAAGGAACAAACCTGACACAGAGAGCGTACTTGGAGCAGACAGTTACGAGCACTAGGTCCCCAGGAGCAAGGGGAAACAGATCCTAGAAGCCTGGAGGAGGAATTTAGACCCCTGAGATGAGGATGCTGCATGGGTGGTGCTGGTGCCTCAGGAACTCAGAGAGGAAGTCCAGCGGATTTGGAGCCCAGATTTCAGAAGATCCGAGTGTCTCCGGGGGCGCCTTAGGGCTGGTTCTGAGAGATGGAAATAAAGTGGAAACTGACACCAGCCCCTACCAGAAACAATTAGCACTGCTGAAGCTGGCTGACGCCGACAGGACGCGCAAGCGCACCAGAAGGAGCGTGGTCCGTCTTCTTCTTCCTAGTTTGCTTGTCCCTCTGTTTGGCAGAATCTAACGGAGCTGCGTGGCAACGAAGGAATGTGGTTATAGAGCCCCAGCCTCAGCCCAGGAGGCCAAATATGAAAAGATGGGTTCGATATCCCCAGAGAGTATTAATAACTAACACCATATGCATTCAATTCACCTGCATAACTACGATTGAGATGCCTGAGGTCCACACCGGAAATTTTGATTTGGTTGTTTTAGAATGTGGCCCAGAAATCCTCATTTTTCAAAAGAAACCTTGAATATTCTTATTCAGGGGCTCTTTAAATCACACTTTCAGAAATACTGCTCTAATTTTTCCCAAGCTAAATTCCTAAATCAAGTTAGAACAAGAGATCATGAAATGCTCAACCCTACTAATTTAGTTCTTTGAGACAATTATGTTCATGAATTAATTTTGCTTCCTTTTTTCCATTTTAAGAAATGCTAGTATGAAGAATGCCTCTGTAGTATCTACAAAAACTACAATCGAAAGTTTTGTCCATTATGATATTCAATATATTTCTTTACATTCATATATAATTCCTCCTATAATTTAATACCAAGACAATAAAAATCTATCTTTACAGAGGAGTTTGTAAATTTCTCTTATTAGACAAAAGGAAAGAAAAAGAAAACACCTAGCCTGACCAGGCAGTGGCGCACTGGAAAGAGCGTTGGACTGGGATACCGAGGACCCAGGTTCGAGACCCCAAGATCTCCAGCTTGAGTGCGGGCTCATCTGGTTTGAGCAAAAGCTCACCAGCTTGGACCCAAGGTTGCTGGCTTGAGCAAAGGGTTACTCGGTCTACTGAAGGCCCGTGGTCAAGGCACATATAAGAAAGCAATCAATGAACAACTAAGGTGTGGCAATGCGTAATGAAAAACTATGATTGATGCTTCTCATCTCTCGTCCTTGTCTGTCCCTCTCTCTGACTCTCTGTCTCTGTAAAAATAAATAAATAAATAAATAAAAGGTTTTATTGAAAAAAAAAAAAGAAGCCTGACCTGTGGTGGCGCAGTGGATAAAGCATCTACCTGGAAATGCTGAGGTCGCCGGTTCGAAACGCCGGGCTTGCCTGGTCAAAGCACATATGGGAGTTGATGCTTCCAGCTCCTCCCCACCTTTTCTCTCTGTCTCTCTCTCTGCTCTCTCTCCCTCTCTGTCTCTCTCTCTCCCTTTCTCTCTCCTCTCTAAAATGAATAAAAAAAATTAAAAAAAAAAAAGGAAAAGAAAACACCTTGAATTTCTCTTTTGCTTTAGCTTCTAAGAAGCTTAGAGTACTATTTTAATTACTTTTTTTCTATATGTATTGTAAAGCCAGTAGCCATGGCCACCATCACAGCTGCCTGGCCCATGCAGGTTCGCATTTGATTCGGACAGACGATAATGAAACAATGGAGCCAAGAACTGGTAGGCCATTGCCTTTAATCCTAGCTTGCATTTGGTGGGCAAGAAATACACACAGTGGGAAAACACTTCCCTTTCCATTCAAGGCTCCCAAAGCCAATGACTTATCTGAGTTTTCTAGAGTCAAAGGGTTCTACCTCAGCAGCCTTATTCACCTCTGTTCCCCATTGTTGGGCAGATAAAATATATTATGCACACTTTGTTAAAGACGGCGCTGCTCACGTAGAAGCCCGTTGCCCAGGTGATAATATTATTTGCCCTTCTTGCTTGGGATGGGCGTGATTATATTAATGTGTGTTGGAGGAGGGCTTTCATGCCAAAAGGTTTTAAAAGGAAGAGAGATCACGTTGTTCTGGGGGAAGAGTGATTATGTTCTAGGAGGAGGGCAGAGAGCAGGGAGGAGAGCGGAGTAAGGCCACGTGGAGGAGAGGAGAAGCAGTCAAGATGGCAGAGTGATGAAGGAGAAGCCAGTTTGTTCAGAGAGAAGGAGATGGGGAACAGAGGTGAATAAAGCTAGTGAGCTAGAAATCTTTGATTCTAGGAAACTTGGGTAAGTCAGTAGCTTTGTGAGCACTTAATAAGTGGGTTTTGGAGCCCAGTGTGTGTTTTTACTTGCCCGCCGGGTGCAAGCTAGGATTAAAGATGATGACGCACCAGTTCTTGGCTCCGTTGTTTCATTACTGACTGTCCAAATCTAATGCAAACCTGCATGGGCCAGGTGGCTGTGATGGTGGCCGTGGATACTGGCTTTATACCCATCTCCTTCTCTCTGAACAAACTGCACAAAACTGGCTTCTCCTTCAGCACTCTGCCATCTTGGCTGCTTCTCCTCTCCTCCACGTGGCCTTTCTCTGCTCTCCTCTCTAATGCTAATCTCAAAAACTGAGTGAGCAAGCCCCCGGTCTACCCCACTTTATAGTGTGAAAATCAAAACCTTTAATCTAATATACAAACAAGGAAGTCTCTAATACAAAGTCACTTATCTGAGGCATAATTGGATTCCTCATGAGAGTGTACCATCCCACATCATGCATTCAGTCAAGGGTGTGGGGAAAAGCTTAGTCTTAAAAGTTATAGTCTTAGGCTATAACCACCCTGCCTGCTTACAACCTGTCCCCCACACCCAGTGCAAACTATAAGCGAGCAAATATATATGTAAAGCCAGTATCCAGGGCCACCATCACAGCCGCCCGGGCCATGTAGGTTTGCATTGGATTCAGACAGTCGGTAAAGAAATAACGGAGCCAAAAACTGGTGAGCCATCATCTTTAATCCTAGCTTGTACCTGGTGCACAAATAAAAACACACACTAGGTTCCAAAACCCATTCATTCAGTGCTCACAAAGCCACTGACTTATCCGAGTTTTCTAGAATCAAAGGTTTCTAGCTCACCAGCCTTATTCACCTCTGTTCCTCATCTCCTTCTTCCTGCACAAACTCTGCACAAACTGGCTTCTCCTTCAACACTCTGCCATCTTGGCTGCTTCTCCTGGTCTCCTCCACATGGCCTTTCCCTGCTCTCTTCTCTAATGCTAATCTCAGGAACCAAGAGAGAGCAAGCTCCCGGTCTGCCCCACTTTATAGTGTAGAAACCAAAACCTTTAATCCAATATACAAAACAGGGAAGTCTCTAATACAAAGTCACTTATCCGAGGCATGATGGGATTGTACCACCCCACATCAAAAAAGGGTGGGAAAGGCTTAGTCCTAAAACCAAGCCTCAGGCTACAAGGATCCTGCCTGCCCACAGCCTGCCCCAACACACATTAATACAATCACGCCCATCCCAAGAAATCACCTGGGCAATGGGCTTCCATGTGGGCAGTGCCATCTTTAACAAAGTGAACATAATATATTTTATCTTCCCAACACTAGCCCAAATCATGCAGCCCCAAATATATCTCAGAGGCTGGTTATATACCCTTTGACCACATATACGTGAGGGGGAGGCATGACAGCATGACACAAATATTAATAAGCTTATAACATTTGTCTAGGGAGTTTATAAAAACCGTTAAAACTTTCAAGGTAACACAATGATGATGTCATTTTACATATCAAAATACATTCATAAACCTTTTAGTGTCTATCTTTCCTCCTTTGCCTAGAGGATTCCAGGAAGGTAGGGAGAGCCAAAATCAGTGTAGGGTGGTATGTAAATTCTGTCTCTTATTGAAAGGGAAAGGAAGTTCTTTAGATAATCTTAATCCTTTCAGAGAACTAAAACTAAATGACCCAGTTGTCCTTGTAAGTCAAGAGATTTTTATATCCTTTTCCCTCCATTTTCCAAAGAAAAGACAGGACAGAAAGCCTGACTTTTCCTCTTTAAAATGGCTTTGCCAATACAATACTAAGTTTTACAGTTCTTTGGCACCTTACCACACTACAACCTTTGTGTATTGGCTGATGCTCTAACCAACTGAGCTATCTGGCCAGGACTGTTTTTATATTTTTTAAAATTATAAATTGTTCCACATTTTTCTCCAGTAACTTTTTCTTTTGGGTTTGCATTGTATATAAATTAATACATACACTATTTAAAATTATACCTGTTATATTTTTCTTTTTTTTCTTTTTTTTTTTTTTTTCATTTTTCTGAAGCTGGAAACGGGGAGAGACAGTCAGACAGACTCCCGCATGCGCCCGACCGGGATCCACCCGGCCCGCCCACCAGGGGCAATGCTCTGCCCACCAGGGGGCAATGCTCTGCCCATCCTGGGCGTCGCCATGTTGCGACCAGAGCCACTCTAGCGCCTGAGGCAGAGGCCACAGAGCCATCCCCAGCGCCCGGGCCATCTTTGCTCCAATGGAGCCTTGGCTGCGGGAGGGGAAGAGAGAGACAGAGAGGAAAGCGCGGCGGAGGGGTGGAGAAGCAAATGGGCGCTTCTCCTGTGTGCCCTGTCCGGGAATCGAACCCGGGTCCTCCGCACGCTAGGCCGATGCTCTACCGCTGAGCCAACCGGCCAGGGCCAACCTGTTATATTTTTCAAAGTACTTGTAGATATTGCATCTTAAAGTTCCTCACTGATTAACTCAAGGTATAAATGTAAGAATCCATGGGAGTCCGAAAGACAAGAGTAACAGGCTTTATTGAAAGGAAGAAAGGAACCCTGCCGGGCACTTCTCCTGGGGAGAAGAGCACCAGTTACAGACTAGGGGCAAGTTATATAGTGTTTGGGAGAGCCTGAGGGGATACAGAGGTAAAAGTCCTGGTATGTCCGGAATGCTCCTCTTTGGGGGGCTTCGAGCATGTGGGTGTTGAATCAAAAGTCCTGGTATGTCCAGAGCCCCTCCTTGGGGTGGCTTCTCAGCTTTTTGGAATTCCTTTGTCTCAGGGGTGATAGTCCAGTAAGGGTGAGGTCTGACAGATAAGCGGAACATCAAGAGGGCAGTTTGGAATTTACAAATCTATCAATAAAAGGCCAAAGTTGATGTGGAAATGCATCTGTTGTGGCAGTTTTTGAGAAGGTACTGGGCTTGAATATGAAATATTTTTTCATAAAAATGTGTGTAAGGCCAGTAGCTGCAGCCACCATCACAGCCGCCTGGCCCATGCAGGTTCGCATTTGATTCGGACAGACGGTAATGAAACAATGGAGCCAAGAATTGGTGGGCCATTATCTTTAATCCTAGCTTGCATCCGGCGGGCAAGTAAAAACACACACTGGGCTCCAAAACCCACTCACATTCAGTGCTCACAAAGCTACTGACCTATCCGAGTTTCCTAGAATCAAAAGTGTCTACCTCACCAGCCTTATTCACCTCTGTTTCCCATCTCCTTCTCTCTGCACAAACTCTACACTAACTGCCTTTTACTTCCACACTCCGCCATCTTGGCTGCTTCTCCTCTCCTCCCCGTGGTCTTTCTCTGCTCTCTCCTTTATAGTGTAGAAATTAAAACCTTTAATCCAATATACAAACAAGGAAGTCTCTGATACAAAGTCACTTAGGGTGGTAAAGGCTTAGTCTTAAAACTAAGCCTTAGGCCATAATGACCCTGCCTGCTTACAGTCTGTCCCCCACACCCAATGCAAACTATAAGCGAGCAAATATATATATCATATTTACAAACTGATTTGACGAACACTACCTCTATGTCTGAACCCCCTTACATTGTAATTGAAGGCAAATCTACCACACTGAATCTTCCACTGTAGCAAATAACCTTATGGTATCACCTCCACAGTCCAAGGAATACCAGCTCTCAGTAAATAAAAGAGCAAATATTTGTTTTTTTGAACATTACACTATTTTGCACTATATAACTATTGTGTTCCCTTAATACAAATAATACACTTTGGGGAAATACTTAACTCCTTTTCTACTACAAAGAGAAAGGGCTTCCCATTGCTCTCTTTGCTTATCTAAAGCTTGTCATGGCAACAGCTTTGGTGAGAGTGACAAAAACTCTGGCATTTGACAACACCTCAGCCTATTCCATTTGAGATGTATCTGGAGTCTCCTAATGAGAATTGTCTAGTTCATGAACTATTTATTTGTTTTTTTCTTTCATCTTTTCTCTCACTACAATTTTTTTTAGCAGACAGGTTGTGATCCCTCTTACATCATGGATATAGTTTCTGGACCTCTTATCCTTATAACTATGAAAATTATTTAGCCAAATTCAAATAAATAGAAGAAACAATAATTTAAATTGGCAATATAGCTCTTGAATTGCTTTGGAGAAAATGTGATGTAAAATCTTATAAAATCAGAAAAGCATAAATGTAGTATTGGAATAAGGAAATTCAAGAGCCCAGTGGGGCTTGGCCAGGCAGTGGTGCAGTGGATAGAGCGTTGCACTGGGATGCGGAGCACTCAGGTTCGAGACCCTGAGGTCGCCAGTTTGAGCGCGGGCTCATCTGGCTTGAGCAAAAAGCTCACCAGCTTGAGCCCGGGGTTGCTGGCTCAAGCAAGGGGTTACTTGGTCTGCTGAAGGCCTGTGGTCAAGGCACATATGAATGAGAAAGCAATCAGTGAGCAACTAAGATGTCACAATGCGCAACAAAAAACTAATGATTGATGCTTCTCATCTCCCTCCGTTCCTGTCTGTCTGTCCCTGTATATCCCTCTCTCTGACTCTCTGCTCCTGTAAAAAAAATAAAAAATAAAAGAGCCCAGTGGGGAAGACAAAGGACTTAGCCTCCTACTTAACAAAGGTTTACCCATATGATGAGATTAAATTCATTAAACATACCTGAAGGAACCTATGGGAAAGAGCACTGAAGAGAAGTCTGATGACTTGAGTTCTAGTCTGCGATCTGCCACTGAACAATCTTGTGCCCTTGAGCAAATTGGTATTCATTGGCTATCAATTATTCCACCTAACCAATCAATAATTGGATTAGTAAATTTTATTATAAGATTTCCATTGATCTAAAAGTCTGTCCATAAGTGTTTCATAAAAAACGTGAAGATAAATTTAAGTTATGATTCTGGCTGATTGGCTCAATGGTAGAGTGTCAGCCTGGCATGTGGATGTCCTGGGTTGTACTCCCAATCAGGGCACACAGGAGAAGCAACCATCTGTTTCTCTACCCCTTCCCCTCTCTCTTCTCACTATCTTTCTCCTCTCCTCCCGCAGCCATGGCTCTGTTGGAGCAAGTTGGCCCTGGGGATGAGGATGGCTCCATGGCCTCCCCTCAGGTGGTAAAAATAGCTAAGTTGCCAGGCAATCGAGGAACGGTCCCAGATGGGCAGAGCATTGTCCCATAAAGGGCTTGCCAGATGGATCTCAGTTGGGGCCCATGTGGGAGCCTGTTTCTGCTTCCCCACTTCTCACTTAAGGAAAAATAGTTGAGTGAGCTATTTGATGAAAGCTAGCTTGAAGATATCTGGAATCCATTCTGCATAAGGATACTGGAAATGGCAATAAAGGGTCTGGTGGAGCCAGAAAGTGGGTGAGCATAATTTAAACTCATTAATTAATTGTTAATGAATTACTGCGGGGAAGCAGGCAAAAGATAGACATATTTATTTATTTTGCAATTTATACAGGTCAAGAGACAGTTTCTAAAATATGCACTGTTTCCAAACTATGTTCCTTTAGAAAAGATCTCATTTTGATGGTTAATAGTAATACTTCCAAAAGTATTCGTCATGACATTTAGCTGTCATTTACTTTATTTACAGGTGTTGTTTGTATCTTTTCTGTTTTTGATGCAATCTACTACTTTTGTACATTTTTACATAGAAGGTTGGCTGCCTCTTCATAATTAGACTGAGAGAAAAAACTGAATTCAGAGGTGGAAAAAAAAATGTATGTAATTTACTTTTTGTTAGGCTATAGCAAGCCAGACATTATTTTTTCCACAACAATTGAAATCTTATTTGCTATTTTTTCTTTTCTTGCACAGTTTTGAAACTGTCCATGTAGCACACCATATGGCACATGGACCAGTTAAGTGGACTCTTTACTACCTGTTTACAAGGCAAAAACTAAAAAAGAATAGTATACATTGTCATAGTGACAATAATATCATAAATACAAATTCCAAAATTGTAAAAAGTTTTAGTTATTGATTGATTTTAGAGAGAGAGGAAGGGAAAGAGAGAGAGAGAGAAACATTGATTCATTGCTCCACCTATCTATGCATTTATTAGTTGACTCTTGCTTCTGCCCTGAATGGAAATCAAACCTCCAACCTTGTCATGTCAAGTTGATGCTCCAAACAACTGAGCTACCTGGCCAGGACAAGCTTATTAAGAGAAAATTTCCCAAGTTTATTTAGGGAAAAAAATTGTGACAAAATCTTTTTCAAATGTCTATTCTAATTTATTTATTTTTTGTTTTCAGAGAGAGAGGAAGAGAGAGAGAAAGAGAGGGAGAGAGAGAGAGAAACATCCACCTGTCATTCCACTCATTCATGCATTCATTGGTTGATTCTTTTTTTTTAAATTTATTTATTCATTTTTAGAGAGGAGAGGGAGAGACAGAGAGAGAGAGAGGAGAGACAGAGAGAGAGAAGGGGGGGAGGAGCTGGAAGCATCAACTCCCATATGTGCCTTGACCAGGCAAGCCCAGGGTTTCGAACCGGCGACCTCAGCATTTCCAGGTCGACGCTTTATCCACTGTGCCACCACAGGTCAGGCCATTGGTTGATTCTTGTATATTCCCAGACCAGGAACAGAATCAGCAGCCTTGGCATGTCAGGAGGATGCTCTAATCAACTGAGCTACTGAGTTACTGGGCCAGGAACTATTTTTAATTTGTATTACTTTCCAAGTTCTTATCAACATTAAATGATAAATCTCTTGAAGGCTAAGGTCAACTTATCGTAACATTTAAAATTAAGAATCACATAAACATCTAATGGGAAAATATTTCCAGTTGTAGAATCAAGGAAGACTGAAGATAAAAAAAGATGGACCTCACTTGTGGTGGCGCAGTGGATAAAGCGTCGACCTGGAAATGCTGAGGTCGCCGGTTCGAAACCCTGGGCTTGCCTGGTCAAGGCACATATGGGAGTTGATGCTTCCAGCTCCTCCCCAACTTCTCTCTCTGTCTTTCTCTCCTCTCTCTCTCCCTCTCTGTCTCTCTCCTCTCTAAAATAAATAAATAAAAAATTAAAAAAAAAAAAGAGATGGACAGAGGAGAGAAAAATTTTACTAGAGTAAAATTATGTAAGAGATTCAGTAGTAAGTTTTTATTTGATAACTATATGCTTACTTGCAAATTTACAGTTTTAAAGTATGTTGGATCCAGGTCTAGAGGCTTCTCAACTGATGACACCTTAAATCACTCCACAAGTTCATACAGTTACAGGGTAGAAATGATTGTCTGCTGAATTTTTTATTTTTTTGTCTGCTGAATTTTAATGGGTTGAATGTTTATTTCAAGTCCCTTAATGGTACATTGATGATTGAATTTTAGGGACTAATAATCTATTTACAGTATCTCCTAATTTTTTCAATTGTTAATTGGCAAGTTAAGTGTAAAAGTTGCAAGTTAACTATAGTTATGAATATGACTATAGTTATGTGAATTAGAACAGTCACACAGGAATTACTTAATAACTTACCTGGATTTTAGTAGAGTGACCTGTATTTCAATTCAATGGCCTACTTTTTAATTCAATTGAGTCACATAATGAACTGTACTTGAGTCACAAAGCAGGAAACAAGCTTGTGTCAAGTATATGGCACAAATTTGGCATATGTGGTATCTTCCCTGTTCATGCAAAGTCAGTCCTAGTAAATCAGTCAGTTTATCATTAGTATTATATTTCCCTCCACTGGTAAGACAGGACATAGTATACAAAGTAGAGGTCCAAGTACCTCACTTGCAATTATGAAATCCAAAAAGCTATAAAAAGAGGAAGGTTTTTGTTTTTGTTTTTTATGTTTTTTTTTGTGTGACAGAGACAGAGAGAAGGACAGATAAGGACAGACAGACAGTAAAGGAGAGAGATGAGAAGCATCAATTCTTTGTTGTGGTACCTTAGTTGTTCATTGGCTGCTTTCTCATATGTGCCTTGATTGGCGGGGGGCGCTACTGCAGAGCGAGTGACCCCTTGCTCAAGCCAGTGACTTGGGCTACACACCAGCGACCTTTGGGCTCAAGCTGGCGACCATGGGGTCATGTCTATGATCCCACGCTCATGCCAGCAACTCAGCACTTAAGCTGATGAGCCTGTACTCAGGCTGGTGACCTCAGGGTTTCGAACCTGGGTCCTCTGTGTCCCAGTCCAATGCTCTATCCACTGCACCACCGCCTGGTCAGGTGAGGAAGTATTTTTTTTAATTGAATTTATTTGGGTGATACTGGTTAACAAAACTATACAGGTTTCAGGTGTACAGTTCTACAACACATTTCAGTACACTGCATTGTGTGTTCACTACCCCAAGTTAAGTCTTCATCCAACACCATTTATCCATCCTTTACCCTTCTCCACCTCTCTCCACCCCACTCTCTCCTGGCAATCATCACACTGTTGTCCATGTCCATGAGTCCCCCCAACTTTTAGCTTAACCCTTGTACCCCCTTCACTCAGCCACAGCCCTTAGAAGAACTTTTAGAAACTCAAAACTTGACCTGAAGTGAATTCATTTTGCAGTGTAAACTACTTTTTGCATGATTTTTATAATCGTTATTTACCACTCTTGTTGTGATTATTTATTTGCTTTACTTCAGAAGTATTTTATAATGGGGTACTGTTAAGATCTTGATGGAAGTTTATCATAATATATAGTATATATATCCTATTTTCTTTCTAAAATCTGAAAATACTGAACTCCAAAACATACTGGTGGGTTTTTTATTTTTTATTTTTTATTTATTTTTTATTTTATTTTTATTTTTTCATTTTTTCTGAAGCTGGAAACAGGGAGAGACAGTCAGACAGACTCCCGCATGCGCCCGACCGGGATCCACCCGGCACGCCCACCATGGGGCGACGCTCTGCCCACCAGGGGGCGATGCTCTGCCCATCCTGGGCGTCGCCATGTTGCGACCAGAGCCACTCTAGCGCCTGGGGCAGAGGCCACAGAGCCATCCCCAGCGCCCGGGCCATCTTTGCTCCAATGGAGCCTTGGCTGCGGGAGGGGAAGAGAGAGACAGAGAGGAAAGCGCGGCGGAGGGGTGGAGAAGCAAATGGGCGCTTCTCCTGTGTGCCCTGGCCGGAATCGAACCCGGGTCCTCCGCACGCTAGGCTGACGCTCTACCGCTGAGCCAACCGGCCAGGGCCATATTGGTTTTAAGTGTACCTTTTATTTGATCTTAAATCTCTTAATGAGCCCTGGCTGGTGGCTCAATAGATAGAACATTGGCCTGGTGTATAGACATCATAGACATCCTGTGTTTGATCCCCGGACAGGGCACACAAGAGAAGCGACTATCCGCTTCTCTCTCCCTTCTCTCTCTCTCCCTCTTTCCCTCCCACAGCCAGTGGCCCAATTGGTTCAAATGTGGTCCCAGGCACTGAGGATAACTTGGTTGGTCTGAGCATCTGCCTCAGATGCTAAAAAAATAACTTGGTACTCAAGCATGGGCCTCAGATGGAGTTGCTGGGTGGGTCCCGATCAGGGAGCATGTGGCAGCCTGCCTCACTCTCTCCCCTCCGCTCACCTACATATATATAGAAAAGAAACCTTTTAATGAGTATTTCTCAGAGTTAAGTCCCCTTTTTATTCTTTTTGCAACTTCCCAGGTACATTCATAATTATTGCATCACTATTTCAGGCACTAAAGGCAAAATTCAACTTTTATCCTGTTTGTTGTTAGTACATGGTAGAGACTGAATGGCTTGCTGAATAAGTTATTGACATTAACTATAGGGGAAAGGAGATCTAGAATCAAATCCTGGTTGGGCAGCTCACAAGCTGTGTGACCTTGGTGAAGTTAACACTTTCAAGAATTATATTTTTTTCTTTATAAGATTTTGATGCTGATCCTACATCTCTCCCTTTTTTTATTAATTTTAATGGGGTGACATTGATAAATCAGGGTACATATGTTCAGAGAAAACATCTCTAGGTTATTTTGACATTTGATTATGCTGTATTCTCATCACCCAAAGTCCAATTGTCTTCCATCACCTTCTAACTGGTTTTCTTTGTGCCCCTCTCCCCCACCCGTAACCCCCACACACTTGTCCATGTCTCTTAGTCTCATTTTTATGTCCCACCTATGTATGGAATCATATAGTTCTTAGTTTTTTCTGATTTACTTATTTCACTTCGTATAATGTTATCAAGGTCCATCCATGTTATTGTAAATGATCCAATGTCATCATTTCTTATGGCTGAGTAGTATTCCATAGTATATATGTACCAAAGCTTTTTAATCCACTCGTCCACTGACGGACACTTGGGCTGTTTCCAGATCTTCGCTATTGTGAATAATGCTGCTATAAACATGGGGGTGCATTTCTCCTTTTGAAACAGTGCTATGGTGTTCTCGGGGTATATTCCTAACAGTGGGATAGCTGGGTCAAAAGGCTGTTCGATTTTCAATTTTTTGAGGAATCTCCATACTGTTTCTACAGTGGCTGCACCAGTCTGCATTCCCACCAGCAGTGCAGGAGGGTTCCCTTTTCTCCACATCCTCGCCAGCACTTATTCTGTGTTGTTTTGTTGATGAGCGCCATTCTGACTGGTGTGAGGTGATATCTCATTGTGGTTTTAATTTGCATTTCTCTAATGATTAGTGATGTTGAGCATTTTTTTCATATGCCTATTGGCCATCTGTATGTCCTCTTTGGAGAAGTGTCTATTCATTTTTTTTGCCCATTTTTTGATTGGATTGTTTGTCTTCCTGATGTTGAGTTTTACAAGTTCTTTATAAATTTTGGTTATTAACCCCTTATCAGACATATTGTCAAATATGTTCTCCCATTGTGTAGTTTGTCTTTTTATTCTGTTCTTATTGTCTTTAGCTGCGCAACCTACATCTCTTTTTTGTCTCAGGCTCAAGAAACCATAAATTCTGGTGAGGTGGAGTAAGGTCATCATCCTTACCACTGTGAGATTGCACTGCTAGTTCTTTCTCTGCAATGGGGACACCTAAAATGCTAATTTTATACTTAGCAATTATAAAATTTATTTTTGCTTTTTTTTTCTTTTGTCAGGGCCTCAAGACACTTAGGCTGTAATTTAGGGACAAGTAAGTATAAAAGTGAATAAAACCAACAAAACAATTTCATTTATTTGGGAGAGTAAAATTTCAATCTAAGATTTGTTCAGGCAGCAGTAGAGTTGCAGAAAATAGGAGAAAATCATGTCAGTGGATACTTTGAAAAACTGTTAGGTTGCATTAAGACAAACTATTTTATGATATTATTTTGGACATAGTCTATGATTGGGAGCAGAAGGAGGTTGCCCCTGTATTTTCAAATTCTCCATTAATATCTATGATATGTATTATGTAATCTCAAATGATTCTTGACAATTTGTATATTGGATATGTATATAAAATATTTATATATATGCATAAAGTTATATATATATCTTTATGTATCTATATATTAAGTAATGGTCCTTGTTTTGAGCTTTTAGAGTTATTTCCCTTTCCAAAATTGTCCTTTTGTGCTAGTGCTACTGTTGTGAATCGAAGTTTTCATTAGAAGGTCCATCAGCGTTCGGAGGGTTTTGTTTTAAAGGCTAACCGATGTACACACCCTCTTTAAAAATTTTAAAATTACTCATATATTTAGGGTCTTTCAGACTGAGAACATTAGGCAATACCTGGCATAAGAAAATATGTGGTTACCATGGGGACTAGGAGCTATTCACAGGTCTGTTTTACCCTTCTTTATTGCACGTAATTTATTCTAATGACATCAAAAATTGCTTCTAGGAGAGAGTTTATCCTTTGATAGGTGTTTTTATAATTCCTTAATGCCTCTATTCTGAAAAGGAAGTCTTTTCCAGGTGTATTTTACTCTCTTGAATATTAGCCCATATTATCTTTTAGTAATAATAATGTATCATTTGTTGAGCACTTACTATATAGCTGGCACATGATCTCATTTAATTCTAAACACCTTATTCTCAATTAGAATAAGGGTTGACAGAGAGAGAATCAAATACCCCCCAAACATGGCTTAAGTCAAATAGTTTATTTTTCTTTCCTATCCAGGTATTCTAGAAGTAGTAGGTCCAGGGCTGAGAACGGTGGCAGGAAGTCAATCTCTTTCTGTCTTCTACCTCTGGCAATGTAGCTTCCATTCCCGAAATTAATTCATGGACAAAGAACGCTGTTAGAACTCCTGCCGTCACAGTCATCTTACAGCTGTGGGAGAAAGGGTGAGGAGGTCACACCTGCTTTCTTTAAAGACTCTTCCCCGAAATAGCACATACCATTTCCGCATATATCCCAGAACTTAGACCACCACACTGCGTTGTAAAAGAGACTCTTTTTCAGTCATTTGTGTGACTAGCTAAAAATTAAGATTCTATTGCTAAGAAGAAGGGGAGAATGGGTGGTGAGAGACGGCCAGCAGTCTCTGCCACATTTGAGCTATTACTGTTCCCATCTCACAAATAAAGAAATTGAGTCACAGAGAAGTTAAATTGACTTACTAAGATCTCACAGCTGGTGGAGTTGAGATTCCCACCCAGATCTATCAGACTCCAGAGCCCTTAAGCACTACTTTGACATGCTTTTACCTTAAAACAGTTATTTGACTTAGTCTCCTCAACTAGATTAGTATAAAGACTAGGTCAGTCTATGGAAACAATGCATCCCTTATTTTACTAAGCATTCTTGGCAAAGAGCATAGTACTGGCATCAACGTGTGCAATGAAGCTTTTACTTTTGCTGACCTTTCGGATAAGTGGATTCACAGAATTTAGGACAGGTTTAGAAAATCTCCTGGCTGACGGATGAAGGTCTTATTTTCAGTCTTCTATTTGTTCAGAGTGGCAACAGGTTTAAACTTCATTAAAATACGCTTTGCTATTCTATTGATGGTTTAGATTTTAAACAAGGTAATAAAAAATAAAGTTTCCAATACGGCCAATAAGAATAAATGGAATAAAAATGATTTACTATAAAAAAAAGTATTATGATTTTTTCTCTAAAGATATACTTTTAAATTAATGACAGGACATCTTAGAATAAATCAGGCCATACCACTTCTATATTTTTTGAAAACGATTACATTTAGATGACTTTTCTGTGATTCTTTAATATCTTACTTGAGAAAAAAATCAAAATCATATAACATATTATAAACTAGGCCTTCCTTCCCTCCCTCCCCCCTCCCTCTCTCCCTCCCTCTCTCCCTCCCTCTCTCCCTCCCTTCCTTCTTTTTCAGAAGCTTACTTTAAAATTTTATTGATTGATTTATTTTAGCGAGAGAGGAAAGGAGAGAGAAATACAGATAGAAACATCGATCTGTTCCTGTAGGTGCCCTGACCGGGGATGGAACCAGCAACCTCTGTGCTTCAGGGTGATGGTCTAACCAACCGAGCTATCTGGCCAAGGCTGGAAAGCTTACTTTGTTATTATTATTATTTTTTAGCTCCAGTTTTATTTAAGTTCTTGTCTCTGCCTAGCTTGTGAGGATTTTTAATCTTTCTTATGCCTGTCTTGCTCTTTGGTTTTCTAGCACCAAGTAGAACGTGTGACTGAATATGAATAAAGCAATAAACAAGTAAATGCCATGTTTTATCACAACTTAGTGTTGCTATGTTGCTTATACTTTTCAACATTTAAAAAAATCTCTGTACATTTATCAATATATATATATATTTTTATAGAGACACAGAGAGAGAGTCAGAGAGAGGGATAGATAGGGACAGACAGACAGGAAAGGAGAGAGATGAGAAGCATCAATCATTAGTTTTTCGTTGCGACACCTTAGTTGTTCATTGATTGCTTTCTCATATGTGCCTTGACTGCGGGCCTTCAGCAGACCGAGTAACCCCTTGCTCGAGCCAGTGACCTTGGGTCCAAGCTGGTGAGCTTTTGCTCAAACCAGAGATGAGCTTGCGCTCAAGCTGGCGACCTTGGGATCTCGAACCTGGGTCCTCCGTATCCCAGTCCGACGCTCTATCCACTGCGCCACCGCCTGGTCAGGCTATCAATATATTTTTGAGAAGTCCTTCACTTAACTAGCCACAACCACCTCAGGGATGCTCAGTGGCTAGTGAGAAGATATAATGATTTGATGGTTTGCCTAGAAGTGAACAGACATTGTCACTACTGTGACAACTTGCAGAAAAGGCATTTCAAAATGAAGACACATGATAAGAAGTCATAGGAAACTGTTCACAGAAGGGCTCAAGAGTCAGAATTCAGCAGAGACTTTATTTTATTTGTTGTGTACCTTTGGCCCGGCGCTTTGCCATCTTTAAGCAAGAATAGAACCAGTTGGCTCATCCATGTCATTAAGGATGCAACTCTTCTTCTCACTATGCTTCCATCCTTACTGTGGTGACTTGGTCCTCAGATTTCATCTTTCATTTTGGCAAGATGGCTGCTGCAGAATCCTGACATCACAGGAAGACCCAAGAAGAGGATTATCTTCCTTGTGTTATGGGACAGGGGACCTGGCCCCTCAGATCTGTTTAGGGCCATCTGGTCGTGTGTGGGCTCTTGACTTGCTAGGAAAGTTTTACAACATGAATCTGGGTGATTTTGAGGGCAAGGTTATTAAAGCTAGCAACAGTGGAACAAGGAAGGGCCTAGATCCGTGATGGTGAACCTTTTTATAAAAGCCATGAAAGCTGGAACGCCCACTAGGGACCAGGTTGACCAGTACTGCAAAAGTGGGCGGTTTTTATGAAAAGGTTCGCCATCACGGGCCTAGATGAAGCAACAGGAGAGCTTAGGTGGGCCTGCTCTGGCTCACTGGGAGACCAGAGAAAAGGGGGCCTTGGAGACAGGTTCAGGGGTTAGCCCAGGACAAGCTGCTGCCGCCCACTCCTCCCCTGGTTACAAATCTGTGGGGTCTCTTAGAGTTTAGGAGACACACGCCTGTGGGGGGAAGAAGTGGGAAAAGGGAAAGTGCAGGCGTGCTCCTGGGGGGGAGAGCTCTGTCCTCTGTCCTAAGGGATTTTTTTTTTTTTTTTTACAGAGATAGAGAGAGAATCTGAGACAGGGACAGACAGACAGGAACGGAGAGATGAGAAGTATTAATCATCAGTCTTTCATTGCGCATTGCGACACCTTAGTTGTTCATTGATTGCCTTCTCATTTGTGCCTTGACCGCGGGCCTTCAGCAGACCGAGTAACCCCTTGCTCGAGCCAGCGACCTTGGGTCCAAGCTGGTGAGCTTTTTTTTTTTTGGTCAAACCAGATGAGCCTGTGCTCAAGTTGGCAACCTTGGGGTCTCGAACCTGGGTCCTCGGCATCCCAGTCTGATGCTCTATCCACTGCACCACTGCCTGGTCAGGCCCTAAGGGATTTTAAGGGTAAGGATTTTAGAGAAGGTCCCAGGGGAGGATCTCAATAGACTATTCATCAGCTCTCCAGGTGTGTCCTTTTAGGGTTATGGCCTCTACTGATTGGCCAGTGCCAGGACAAGGGGTCATTAGTCAATGCAGCTGGCCCTGAGGTTCACATCCCTGCTACGGGGGTCTTACCCCACATGACTACCAACATGCCAGGAGTGGAAAAGTCAGGAGAGGGTCTGAAATGCATACCAGAGATATCAAATCAGCTGTTTTAACCAGGTGGGATTCAGCTGGTTTGCATGGGTTCGGCAGAACTGATACTTAATGTTTTGTTGAGTTCGGCAAACCAGTTGTTAAAATGGCACTTGTAATCAGGGTTCTCTCTAAGGCGGGCACCTGGGAAGCTGCCCAATGTGGAAATCACAAATTTACATTCGTTACTTTTTTTTAATGTTCATCTGCTCAACAGCATATTCTAAGCACCCATAGTAATGTTCATTCGATCCATAGGTGAAAAAAATTTGACACAACTATGCTTATAATATTTAATTACTAATTTCATAAAACTCATCATACCTTTGATGAAATACTACATTTTAATTCCTTCATGTTTGTTACTTCGGTAAACAAACATGTAATGTAAAGAGAAAAAGTGCCAATCAGGGCGTGACAAGCTGTAATCTGTTTTAGCTTTGTGTTATGCCCAAAACTCCCCTAAGATACTATAAGTGTGCTAGTGTTCCCCAATGGTGAAACCAATAAGAAACTAGGACAGAATGAACCAATAGAAATATAGATTTCAAGGGTTATCTTATTATTCATTCAGAAGCCGTGGAAGAATGTTCACAACTTTCTTGTGACAAACAGGTTTGTCATACACATTATTCTATCATATTTAATCTGTATAGCCTATGCCATTTATTAATTAAGCCTAGAAATTTTCATTTAGTATCGAAAAATTAAGAAAATGCATGTTCTGACTGATGTTTGTCAATAGTATAAGCAGAGTGCTTTGTTTATAAAAGTTTATGGTATGACCATACATGGCAGAAAGTTCTCCTCAGAGTTTGAAGACAGATGTCTTAGAGCAAACAGCGTAATAATTTTTTTAATTAATTAATTTATTTTTTATTTTTCTGAAGTAAGAAGAAGAAGGGAGGCAGACAAACAGACTCCTGCATGCGCCTGATGGGGATCCACCCGGCATGCCCACCAGGGGCAATGCTTGGCCCCTCTGGGGTGTTGCTCCACTGCAACTTGAGCTATTCTAGCATCTGAGGCAGAGGCCATGGAGCCATCGTCAGCGTCTGGGCCAACTTTGCTCCAATGGAGCCTTGGTTGCAGGAGGAGAAAAAAAAGACAAAGAGAAAGGAGGGAGGAAGGGTGAAGAAGCAGATGGGCACTTCTCCTGTGTGCCCTGGCCAGGAATTGAACCTGGGACTTCCACACACTGGGCTGACATTCTACCGCTGAGCCAACCAGCCAGGGCCCAATGTAATAATTTTTAATTTTTGGGAATCACCACATCAAATGAAGGATGGTGAATGAGTAAAATCTTTGCTCTCTAAGATCAATTCTGTCAATGTATCTGAGATTATAGTTCATATACTGGGTAGATCAGCTGCAAACAAAATGTGTCCCATAAAGGTCAAGCTGAAATACTCTAAAAATGCACTGCACATTCAAGGCATTGTTAACAAAAGTATCAAAATGTTAGGTTTTGTGGTCCTGGCCAGTTGACTCAGTGATAGAGCATTGGCCTGGTGTGTGGAAGTTCTGGGTTCAATTCCCAGTCAGGGCACACAGGAGAAGGGCCAGCTGCTTCTCCACCCTTCCCCCTCTCCTTTTTCTCTATCTCTTTCTTCCCCTCCTGCAGCCAAGGCTCCATTGGAACAAAGTTGGCCCAGGCGCTGAGGATGGCTCTGTGGTCTCCACCTCAGGTGCTAGAATGGCTCTGGTTGCAACATAGCAATGGCTCAGAGGGGCTGAGCATCGCCCCCTAGGTGGGCATACCGTGTGGATCCCGGTTGGGCGCATGCTAGAGTCTTGTCTCTCTGCCTCCCCACTTCTCACTTCAGGAAAATACAAAAAAATGTTAGATTTTGTTTATTGCTTCATGAAAGATTTTTGTAACATTGTTGTGCTAAGAATTACTATTTGTTTTTGTGTGTGACAAAAACAGAGAGAACAACAGAGAGAGGGACAGATAGGGACAGACAGACAGGAAGGGAGAGAGATGAGAAGCATCAGTTCCTTATTGTGGCTCCTTAGGTTGTTCATTGATTGCTTTCTCACATGTGCCTTGACCAAGGGGCTACGGCAGAGTGAGTGACCCCTTGCTCAAGCCAGTGACCATGGGGTCAGGTCTATGATCCCACCCTCAAGCCAACAATGCTGCGCTCAAGCTGGTGAGCCAGCGCTTATGCCTGATAGTCCTCTGCTCAAACTAGCAACCTTGCGGCCTCGAATCTGGATCCTCTATTTCCCAGTCTGACACTCTATTCACTGTGCCACCAACTCATCAGGCTATTTAATATTTTTTTATTAATATTTTAAAACTTTTTTATAACACTCTAGTTTTGTGTATCTCTTTTATTCTTAAGTATTAAATACAAGAAATAATAAACTATCTTTCAGTTTTTTTTTATACTTAAAATGGTAATTAGGATAGAGAACCGGTTGTTAAATTATTTGAATCCCACCACTGGTCTAAACCACATGACCAGCAGTATGCTAGTGGAGGAAAAGAACGAGGTCCTTGTTTTCCCAGTTTTGTGGATTTCTGCCCTGGTGACCTTCTGTGCCTGTCCTGTAGTTCTGCTCTGTTCATGTCTGTTTAACTGCCTTCAACACCTGTGCCACCTTAGTGAAAAACACCTTTCTCCAAAGTTCCCAGCACATTAGCCCATTGGTCACATTGCCTTTCATGCCCAGAAAGAAGTCACTCATTGTGCATAGAGTAGGAGACTACCATGACTGGCTTGGACCAATCAAGATTAATTTTGGGGCCTGACCAGGTGGTGGTGCAGTGGGTAGAGCATCGAACTGGGAGGCAGAGGACCCAGGTTCGAGACCTCGAGGTTGCCGGCTTGAGCGCGGGCTCATCTGGTTTGAGCAAAAGCTCACCAGCTTGGACTCAAGGTCACCGGCTCAAGCAAGTGGTTGCTCGGTCTGCTGAAGGCCCATGGTCAAGGCACATATGAGAAAGCAATCAATGAACAACTGAGGTATCACAACAAAAAACTGATGATTGATGCTTCTCATCTCTCCATTCCTGTCTGTCTGTCCCTGTCTATCCCTCTCTCTGACTCTCTCTCTAAAAAACAAACAAACAAACAAAAAAACAAGAAAGATTAATTTGGGGGAGGACTGGACAGGGATCTATCCTTCCTTGGGTAATGTGTTCAAGGATAAAGAAATCGGAGACTTTGTTAACAAGGAAAAGGTCTGTAAAGCAGACAAAATTGTTATTGCATATTTTTTTTTCAGAGACGTTATACACAAAAGAAAAATTCAATGTAAAGTAAGAAAAACATCTTTGCTACCCACAAATTTAGACATAATCCTTAGTCTCTAGTCTAAATCTATTCATTCTTTGTTCTTTCACAGAATATTCTTTGACCACTTTCTACCTGTCAACCACTGATCTCAGTACTTAGGCCAGAGAGATAAACAAGACAGACATTTATATGCATTAAGAATGCTTTCAGCAGCAAGTAACATAAAGGGCATTTAAAGGAGTCTTAAAGCATTCAGATGTGTAATATTTACGTAACAGACATTTAGGACAGGCAGTTCATTGTTCAACCTCTCTAAAATGTTACCAAAGATATAGAAATGTAGAACCAGACACTTGTGTTAAGTAAAATTAGCTGATAATTACTCTTGGGGTAAAAAACGCCATGAGCAGAGTATGATTTTCTTATAATGCAAACCACATCTTAGTACCATCATTCGTTCATTTGTCTAGCGGCTCCACTAATCATTAGTTTCTGGAGGGAAGAGACTATGTGATACTTATTTCTGTTTCCATAACCCTGCGGGGGTGTACGGCCCCTAGCAGGTATCCAGTGAAGGCCAGAAGTTGGAAATGATCTTTCAGGGAGTGAAACATAGGGAGGAGAGTTCAAATAGTAGATAGACATTAAGGAGTTAAAACATGAAGTGTTTTAAAAAGAAAACCAGCCAAAGAGTAGAAACAAGTTAGGTGGCAACTAGAATTTAGGGTTAATTTGTCTCTCCTTTTATTTTTTTCACTTTTCCCCTCTCTCTGGGAGGCACAGTCGAAGTCATGTGGTGTTTGTCCGAACTGCTTGGGCCCACATGACTCAGAAGTGGGGCTAAAGTGCAAATGAGGCAGAACTCAGAAACAGCCTGTCCAAACAGGCATGAGTTTAAGCAGTCGCTGCATATATTACATCATTTTTATAACAATGAAAGCATCAATGATGGACTTTATCACAGTCACAAGCTACCCTTCCTGTGTTAGATAAGTGGATTCAGGCACGTATTCTATAAGTTCAAGGGTGTGTTGTTTGTTCTTTTCTTTATTTAAAAACATTCAAAGATAAAATTTCTCCAATATTAATTTTTAACATTTGCTTTATTAGATTGTTATTGCGTCACACATTTACCATTTGTTGGTGATATTGCTTAATTAGAATTCTCACAAACTCGTGCTTTGAAAAGTCGGTGGAACTTTCCTTAAAGGGCGAGGCTTTGTGCTCTCCCTCCACACAAGGCAGGCGTCAGGGTGACAGGGAGGGCGGGGCCCTGTCCGAGTCTGTGACTAATCCTGGGCCTCGGCCAGTCACTTAACTTATCTCTGCTTGGTCTCTACCTCTGTAAAATAGAGATGTGTGAGAAAATGATCTCTTATGATTTCTTCTAGCTCTGAAATTTTGTACTAACACATTAAATGCTTACGTTTATAGGAGCTAAAGAGGGTGAAGGGTTAATATCTACCTTACAAATTAGATTTATCACTTTATCCTTTGTAATAAAACTTCCATCTTACAAATTTTTATATTGTACATTTAAGAAAATATGATAGTTGCATAAAATAACAAAATACTAAAAGGTAAAATTAACATTGTATTTGAATATCTATTTCTACGAATATCCAATACGCGTATGTGTAACTGGAATCCTACTGAATACAGAATTGTGTATCTTCCTCTCTTCCACTGAATTCTACTTTGTATTTTCCCATCTCATCAAAAATCCTTAAAAGATAATTTTCTTTCTTAAACTTTTTAGGTTGTTAAATGTAACACAGATACAAAAAACTGCGAGAATGAATTACTGTAAGGTAAACACTCTTATAAGTCCTGCCATCACTTCTCTCAGCTGCTCCTGAAATATCCTTCTAACATAACTCTCTCCCTCCCCATTGCTATTTATAGCTTTAATAAATTTGACAGGAGTCGTTTCCTTATTTTTATTTATATTTTACCACCCATTGTGTGTCTCTAAACATTATCACGTACCGTTGTCTAAAAATACAATTTTAATGGATGTTTATTGTTCCACCATGTAAAGTTACATTAGTAGATGCAAGGCCAGCTTATTGGATTATTTACTTTCATTCTTGACAGCTTATTGCTTTATTTTATTTTTTTAAATAGCTGTCTTCACGTAGTGCAAAAGTTTAAAGGTTCAAAGGGCATGCAGTGGAAAGTCTCCCTCTCACTTCTGTCCTCTAGCTGAGTGGCTATCTCTCTGTCACCAGTGTCTAGGAAGTTGTTATGAAGGAAAAAGGGACCTAAGAATGGTATTAATATGTTTTCAGTTTGAATGTCCTAAAATAATCTAAGTAGGTACAAAATGTATAATGTAATTTATATTAAAGTATGCAAAGTCCATGTAGATGATTTTTCTTTTTTTATGAAGTTGGTATAATATCTGGAGTGAGATACATAGTTTCACTCTTGCATTAGTTAAATGCATAACATTGAACAGTTAGTTGTGTGAATTGGATGTGAAATATCCATAGAAGGAAGTCTCGGGTCAAATTAGATATAATGAGTGTTGTGGTGGTTTAATGTGCTGATAAGTCAGTTTGTATAAATGGAGGAACTAACTACTATCTCATCTGCTTGACCAGTATGCCATTTTTGTGCATCAAGTTTCTTTGGTTGCGAGAAACAAAAGTAGACTGTTTGACTTAAATCAAGGGAATTTGCTGGAAGGATTCAACTACTCATTGTTTGGCAGAAAAGGTGGAGAAGCAGGCTTTGAAATGGACAAAGCCAACACAACTTGGGAGGTCCAGGAATTGATGATGACAACAATAGTCTCATATCAAAATTGGCTTTGGATATTCTATTAGATTCCGGTAGATGGATCCTCAGATAATGATACAACTAGAGCTTCCCATCATGACATTATCAGCCACAATGAGTGTTAAGTTTGGGTGGATATATCCGCAGACTTATGATAAAAAGGAAACATTGGGCCCTGGCCAGTTGGCTCAGCGGTAGAGCGTCGGCCTAGCGTGCGGAGGACCCGGGTTCGATTCCCGGCCAGGGCACATAGGAGAAGCGCCCATTTGCTTCTCCACCCCTCCGCCGCGCTTTCCTCTCTGTCTCTCTCTTCCCCTCCCGCAGCCAAGGCTCCATTGGAGCAAAGATGGCCCGGGCGCTGGGGATGGCTCTGTGGCCTCTGCCTCACGCGCTAGAGTGGCTCTGGTCGCAATATGGCGACGCCCAGGATGGGCAGAGCATCGCCCCCTGGGGGGCAGAGCACCGCCCCTGGTGGGCGTGCCGGGTGGATCCCGGTCGGGCGCATGGGGGAGTCTGTCTGACTGTCTCTCCCTGTTTCCAGCTTCAGAAAAATGAAAAAAAAAAAAAAAAAAAAAAAAAAGGAAACATTGGGATCCAGCTGGAATATGTTCAGAAGGCATGAGTAAATTACACGTACATGTATCTCAAACTCTTATGTCACCTCTCACTGTTGCACCAGTGCCCCTTCATCAACTCACGCCCAGGGCCTTATGTGGGGGGTAAGTATGGAGAGAATGGGTGGTCTCCTGTGACCAAGTAATAGAAGATAAGACAACGTAAGCCTAGTTCGCACATGAATTCTCACGATAAATTAGTGCTAGTGGAAAATGGATTGCCAGCACATTACAGCCCTACTCAGGGATAGAAGGACAGTCTGGAAAAGAAATCCTCCCTGTAAGCAGTATTATGAGTAGTACCTAGTATGAGAGAGAAAAACGCACTGAGGTTTGGACATGCAGGGACTCTGGGGCGGGCAGACTGGTGTGGTGCCATGCCCAGGGCCTGGAGGAAGCACAGCTGGAAGACTGTCCTGGTAAAAGCAGCCCTTGAATTGGCTTTCCCACCTTTCTTCCCTCACTCTTTTGTTCCCGCGCCCCTGCTACCCTAGATTACAGGGTACTAACTAGATAGAAGGACATGACCTTCCCCTCAGCTCTGAGGGAAACCAACCCCTTAGAACAACTCAGTGAATTATTTGTGGGCCATTTAGACTTCTAGACCAAATTACACATGGTCTGCCCAAGTCATGGCCCAAACTATTCTTATGGCTATTTCTATTATTTGAGAAAAAAAAAAGAAAAGATGTTTGTCCACATTATTTCTGATAAATTTCAAGAATACTAATTCTCTGAAAATATTTCTAACTTAAACATTTATAAAATAGCCTGACCAGGCGGTGGTGCAGTGGATAGAGCGTTGGACTGGGATGTGGAAGGACCCAGGTTCGAGACCCTGAGGTTGCCAGCTTGAGCACGGGCTCATCTGGCTTGAACAAAAAACAAAGCTTACCAGCTTGGACCCAGGGTCGCTGGCTCCAGCAAGGGGTTACTCAGTCTGCTGAAGGCCCGCGGTCAAGGCACATGTGAGAAAGCAATCAATGAACAACTAAGGAGTTGCAACATGAAACAAAAAACTAATGATTGATGCTTCTCATCTCTCAGTTCCTGTCTGTCTATCCCTCTCTCTGACTCTCTCTGTCTCTGTAAAAAAAACAAAAACAAAAAACAAAACAAAAACAAAACAAAAAAAAACATTTATAAAATAACCAGACTAGAATTCACAGATAGAAACCTGTCTAATAACAGGTTGGATAAGAAAATTGTCTCATCAACAGAATAAGGAGCTACCTCATTCTCCTTACCCTTAGAAAAATCAATAAATAAATTTTAATTTTTTTCTTAAAGCTGTCCAACAGGTTGACTTGGACTTTTTTTCAACACCGTCAACTACCAAAAATCTAAGTAAAGAACACAAGTATCTTTCAAGGTATTTCTCTCCTCCTGCTTCTTAAAGTTTATTTATTTTTATTTTTTTCTTTACAGAGACAGAGAGAGAGTCAGAGAGAGGGATAGATAGGGACAGACAGACAGGAACAGAGAGAGATGAGAAGCATCAATCATCAGTTTTTCATTGCAACACCTTAGTTGTTGATTGATTGCTTTCTCATATGTGCCTTGACCGTGGACCTTCAGCAGACCGAGTAACCCTTTGCTCGAGCCAGCGACCTTGGGTCTAAGCTGGTGAGGATTTTTATTTTGCTCAAGCCAGATGAGCCTGCGCTCAAACTGGCAACCTCGGGGTCTCGAACCTGGGTCCTCAGCATCCCAGTCCAATGTTCTATCCACTGCGCCACCGCCTGGTCTCTCCTCCTGCTTCTTGATGAACCTGAAGCTGTTAGACAGCTGGTAACTATTCTCCTTAGTGAAGTATTTGGCACATCTTCTTTCTAAGGACTTCCAAGACACCTGTGTCCCATAAAAAAGAAATAATAAATAATGGCAGGACTTCATTACTAAAGAAATAGAGAAAAACATATTAATATAATTGGCTTCACTTTATAATGCTTTGTGGGTTGGGAGTGAATATTGATAAGGTAGAAAAAGCAAGTTACCAGCAGAAACAAGGAAGCAACAGGGAGGGTCAATGGTGGGCCTTCTGGATCCTACAGGCAACAGAGGAGGAGGAAGGCCGTGCCATGTCCGTGGTGATGACTGCCCATTGGGTGGTTTGGAAGAGAAATGAATGAAGCACAACTGATCTGATCGTTTTAGGTGATATCATTTATACCTTTCTTTATGACTCAACAGAATGTGACAAACCACTTTCTCATCAAATTAGCTGATTGTGTCACCACTCAGCATTGGGGAGAAACTTTGCTAATATACTGACTCTATTAATACACAGAGCTTCCCACCACCTTGAACTCTACTTGAATAAAAATCTACTTCGCCTTTCCTACATTTCAGACTGAGTTTATCAAGCAAATGGTATGGAGCTGCCTTGGTTTTTAGAATGGCTGTAAAGAATTATTTTCATTGGCCTGACCTGTGGTGGCACAGGAATAGAGCATTGACCTGGAACACAGATGTTGCCGCTTCTAAACCCTGGGCTTGCTTGGTCAAGGCACATATGACAAGCAACAAACAAGCAGTGAACGAGTAAAGTGAAGCAACTATGAGTCCTTTCTCTGTAAAATCAATAAAAGAAAATCTTTTAAAAAATTATTATTATTTTTTGAGTGATAAGAGGGGAGATGGTGAGGTAGACTCCCACATGTGCCTGACTGGTATCCACCCGGCAACTCCATCTGGGGCTGATGTTCAAGTACCAAGCTATTTTTTTTAGTACCAGAGGCTGATGCACTCTATCAAAGCTATCTTCAGTGCCTGCGGCTATACTGGAACCGATAGAGCCACTGGCTGCAGGAGGGGAAGAGGGAGAGGTGGACAAGGAGGAGGAGAGAAGCAGATGGTTGCTTCTCTTGTGTGGTCTGACCAGGGATTGAACCTGGGACGACCATATACCAGGCTGACGCTCTATCTACTGAAGTACCAGCCAGGCCCAAAATAAAATCCTTTTTTTTTTTTTTTTACAGAGACAGAGAGAGAGTTAGAGAGAGGGATAGACAGGAACAGAGAGAGATGAGAAGCATCAATCATTAGTTATTTGTTGCAACACATTAGTTCTTCATTGACTGCTTTCTCATGTGTGCCCTGACTGTGGGCCTTCAGCAGACTGAGTAACCCCTTGCTTGAGCCAGCGACCTTGGGTCCAAGCTGGTGAGCTTTTGCTCAAACCAGATGAGCCTGCGCTCAAGCTGGCGATCTTGGGGTCTCGAACCTGGGTCCTCTGCATACCAGTCCGACGCTCTATCCACTGCGCCACTGCCTGGTCAGGCAAATCCTTTTTTTAAAACCTGTTTTGTTTTATTTTTATTTTAGAGAAAGATTTTATTTATTTAAGAGACAGAGGGTGATAGAGAGAAAGAGAAGGGGATGGGGAGCAGGAAGCATCAACTCCCGTATGCGCCTTGACCAGGCAAGCCCAGGGTTTTGAACTGATGAACTTAGTGTTCTAGGTTGATGCTTTTATCCACAGTGCCACCACAGGTCAGGCCAAAATAAAATCTTAAAAAAAAGAAAAAGAAAAAGAAAAAAGAATTATATACTGCTCATAAAAATTAGGGGATATTTCAAAATGAGTATGAAGCTATAAAATATCCCCTAATTTTTGTGAGCAGCATATTTTCATTGAAGCATGCATTGGAAATAGGTATGGTCATTTACAAAAAATGTTTAAGAATGATATATTTGACATCTTTGATTTGTGACTGCCCAGCATTCATTTCCCCTATTTAATGACACAACATTTCCTTTAAAGTAACTAGAATTATACTACTATTAGTAGTAGTGACAGTAGCAGCAGTGGTGGTGGTGGTGGTGGTGCCATTATTTTGGGTTCAGCCTGATGGATTTTTACTCTAGGGCCCCTACACTTTCTTAAAGTTTGAGAGTACAGTCGAAACTATATAGGTCAATCAAACACTCCCTGGAATTTAAATCTTTGGTAGAAGATTAAAGACAGAGAAAATGGTAGGAATTCATCTAATCCAAGGGTGAGGGTGTAGATCTTTGCCATCATGTCACTCTTCTGGTCACCCCCAGGTCTTGCAGCACTGGGTCCCCTAGGCTCTGCACATTCCCAAGTCTCATTATCTAGCTTTATTGCCAGATAATGAGGTCTGATATGTTTCAGTAAGTTTCCTTGGTAAAAATGAACTACAGCCTATTCCTGTTGTTTGCATCTATAGAACTCTGACTCACTCAGCAGGTGTACCTTACCAACTAGGCAGGTTAAAGGAAACTTGACTTTATGGCTCTAAGATAAGTAGTATGAAAACATACTCAGAATTAATGCCATACTTAATTATTCAGACAACAGTTTTTTTAAAAGCCACCAGAAAAATATTTATTAATAATAAATACAACAATTTTGGGAAGGAAAAAACACTGGGAAAAAGAAATAATACTGAAAAACAACAAATCAAGAAAGAGTTTTTGAAAATTATCTCATGATAAACATATGAAATAAATGACAATAAGTTTTAAAAAAATATCATATTGATTGATTAATTAATTGATGGCCACTGAGAGATGAGAAGGTAGGTCTTCTTCTAGCTGGAATTATTTTCTCATTACTGCTTGATTTTTTTATTATGTAAATCTCACAGATATTTTCTGGCCAGATCTGTATTATTAAATGCAGAGGTATAAAATTTCAGGGCTACAGACTTGATTTGACTCAAATACTCTCAGGAGTGAGAATTTTATAGTGAATTTATTCAGATGAGATTTAATAGGATCCAAAGTTCAGGACTTATTTATTTTTCCCTTTGAAGGATTCAGTAACATTGATGAATTTCGTGTGGGAAGAATGTGTTGCTATATCATGTTAAAAATAATGAAGGCCTGATTGATTGTCAGATTCCATCTGTATCATTATCCTGAAGGATCATCCGGTGGGATCCATCTTATCAACAGACTTAATATATCATATTACCTTTCTTTTTTTTCCATGAATTTTTTTTGCAATGGAAATGAAGGTTATTTGTATCCTATGTCTGAATTTCAGTCTCACTGAAATTATGTAAAGTAGAATAGGATGAGTCATCGAATATCAAATATCATAACCTTTATTACGAAAGGACTTTGAGAATTATTGCTCTGATAGGTATCCAGTTGGCATAAAGAAAAGACTAAATGGGGTTTGATGTGACAATTACACCTCTACTTACCTCTCTGCTTTTTCTCGAAAGAGCCAATGCTTCTATTCACCCATACAAAAACGGTTGGCTTGTTGCTTCATAGTCTCAAAATAGTTTCCACTGTTCCATGCATCACTTCTACACTGACAGCAAGGAGAGAGAAGAGGTGATGACAGTGAGCTTTCATCTCTAGCTTTTTTTTTTTTTTTAAAGAACAAAGCTTACAAAAGCCTTCTATCATATTTCTGCTTATGCTCTTGTTTGTCAGAATATAGCCTCACACCCACCTTAAACCAGATCACTGGTGAAGGGGACTAACATTAAACCATACTGTATTTGGTTAAAACCAATTGTTACTCATCTCATGGTGGGGAAGGAGAAAGGGGAGTTTCCATACCATAAAGGTATATGCTGGTTACCAAAACACACATTTAGAGAGAAGAAACGGATAATATTACTCTGCATGAAGTGGTATTTTTCCACCCTTTACCCAGCTGGTTCCTTCTCATTCCCTGTACAGTCTCTCTTTAAAGATCTCTCTCTATTTTATTTTATTTTTTGTATTTTTCTGAAGTTGGAAACCTCATTCCCTGTACAGTCTCTCTTTAAAGATCTCTATTTTATTTTATTTTTTGTATTTTTCTGAAGTTGGAAACGGGGAGGCAGTCAGACAGACTCCCGCATGTACCCGACCGGGATCCACCCGGCATGCCCACCGGGGGCGATGCTCTGCCCAGCTGGGGCGTTGCTCTGTTGCGACCAGAGCCATTCTAGTGCCTGAGGCAAGGCCATGGAGACATCCTCAGTGCCTGGGCCAATTTTGCTCCAATGGAGCCTTGGCTGCGGGAGGAGAAGAGAGAGACAGAGAGGAAGGAGAGGGGGAGGGGTGGAGAAGCAGATGGGCGCTTCTCCTGTGTGCCCTGGCCAGGAATCGAACCCAGGACTCCTGCATGCCAGGCTGATGCTCTACCACTGAGCCAACCGGCCAGGACCCAAAGATCTCTCTTTAAATGCCATCTTTTCAAACAGGTATTTCCTAACCACATGATCTAAAGTACAGTGTGTCTGTAAAGTCATAGTGCACTTTTGACCTGTCACAGGAAAGCAACAGAAGATGATAGAAATGTGAAATCTGCACCAAATAAAAGGAAAACCCTCCCAGTTTCTGTAGGATGATGTGGCAGCATGGGCCTAACACCTTATCATGCATCAGGCCACACCACACGTTCACTTTAGGGGTGCTACGTTCGTACTCAATGTAGGCATGGGTATGTTCAGCAGCCCACATTCGGACGTTATGGCAATGAACATGTCCACAGTTATGGAAGGTCACCTCATCACTAAACACAGTCTTCTGCAAAAATCTTGCATCATTGTCAATCTCATGAAGCATATCTGTAGCAAACACGCATCGTGTGGGTCTATCCACAGGTTTGATAGCGTGCAACAGCCGCAATTTGTACTCCGTAAAACAGATATGTTTCTTTAACACCTTATGAACTGTAGTCTTTTTTTAAAATTTAATTTAATTTAATTTTATTATGTTTTCTTTTCTCTTTTTTTGTGGCAGAGACAGAGAGAGTCAGAGAGAGGGACAGATAGGGACAGACAGACAGGAAGGGAGATAGATGAGAAACATCAATTCTTTGTTGCGTTTCTTAGTTGTTCATTGATTGATTTCTCATATGTGCCTTGACGGGGGAGGAGGGGCTACAGCAGACCGAGTGACCCCTTGCTCGAGCCAGCGACCTTGGGCTCAAGCTGGTGTGAGCCTTGCTCAAACCAGATGAGCCCGCACTCAAGCTGGTGACCTCGGGGTCTCGAACCTGCATCCTCCGCATCCCAGTCTGATGCTCTATCCACTGCGCCACCGCCTGGTCAGGCATGAACTGTAGTCTTGCTTAGGTGTAATTGTTGAGCACATGCACGTACAGATTTTTTAGGGCTCCTTAGATAGCTATCCCGTATAGCCTCTACAGACTCGTCACTGACTGATGGCCTACCAGAACGGGGTTTCTCCACCAAAATGCTGGTTTCCTTCAACTTCTTATCCCACCAAGTAATGTTATTCCTATGTGGTGGCGCTTTGTTAGAAATGCGCTGATATTCATGTTGCACTTTGGTCACGGATTCGAATTTAGCGAGCCTCAGAACACACTGAACTTTCCTCTGTACCGTCCACATCTCGACTGGCATGGCTGTGGGCTGCTCTGCTGTATACACGGTGTTACGTCATCATCTGCACATGCGCACATGCTGCCACATCATCCTACAGAAACTGGGAGAGTTTTCCTTTTATTTGGTGCAGATTTCACATTTCTATCATCTTTTGTTGCTTTCCTGTGACTGGTCAAAAGTGCACCATAACTTTACGGACACACTGAAGGTCCCCTGATGATGATGATGATGATTATTTTTGTGACAGAGACAGAGAGACAGAGAGAGGAACAGATAGAGACAGATAGACAGGAAGGGAGAGAAATGAGAAGCATCAATTCTTCGTTGTGGCTCCTTAGTTGTTCACTGATTGTTTTCTCAGATGTGCCTTGAGCGGGGGCTCCAGCAGAGCGAGTGACCCCTTGCTCAAGCCAGCGACCATGGGGTCATGTTTATCTGGCAACCCCACGTTCAATCTGGCAACCTTGGGTTTTTGAACCAAGGTTCTCTGTGGCCCAGTCTTATGCTCTATCCACTGCACCATCTCCCAGTCAGGCCTGATTATTTTTTATCACACAAAAAAACTATAGCTTTCTTCTCAATTAGTAATTATGCATTTTTTTGTTGATTTATTTTATTGTCTGTCTCTGCTTTGCCCCCATCACCTCAAGAATGATATATATCTCTTTGGGGAAGAAGCCTTTTAATGGAACTTGTGGTTTGTAGAGCAAAATAAACACGTTATTCCATTTTGGGGGATACAATTAATAAAGAATTTGATAGATTTACATGAAAATAAAGTTGTTTTGTGGGTAGAAGGCAGATTAGTTTATTGAGAGGCAAAAATAAATTTTCCAATCTTTGAATTGCAGATTAAAAATTGGAAATTTGGCCTGACCTGTGGTGGCGCAGTGGATAAAGCGTCGACCTGGAAATGCTGAGGTCGCCGGTTCAAAACCCTGGGCTTGCCTGGTCAAGGCACATATGGGAGTTGATGCTTCCAGCTCCTCCCCCTCTTCGCTCTCTCTGTCTCTCCTCTTTCTCTCTTTGTCTCTCCCTCTCCTCTCTCTCTCTCTAAAAAAAAAAAGTGAATAAATAAATAAAAAAATTAAAAAAAATGGAAATTTGGAATTGCGGGATATAAAATGATAATGTTATCATAAGAAATGGGTTAATTTCTAGAGTAGGATAAGAGAGCTAATTCTGAGTTATTACTATTTGCAAGACATGGTTTCTTTAATTCTCACACATCTATGAATTAGGGATTATTTGTCTTCCTGCCTCACAGGTGCCAGAATAGGGTTTCTTGACTGAGGTAGCACAGCTGGTGGACAGTGGGACTGGGAGGGCAGATGCAGGACCCACTGACCATGCTCAAGCTTTTCTTGCACTCTTTTTGGCTTTTATGCAAATTCCCAAGGTTCTCTTTCTAATGGGAGGTCACATATGCCCAGACATTAATGTGAAAATTATTATAATTCAAATGTTTAAAGGAAAATTCTGTGCATTGTGGATAATATAAAAACCATGGACAGATCACTGACTAAGCAAGTGAAAAAGAACTGATTTACCTTTGGTTGTGGTGCAGGACATCCCAGAAACAATGTGTGCATCAAGATTTGGTTGCCTCTTACACATTAAAAAAAAAAAATTCCTGGAAGAATATAGGATGAGGGAAAGAAACTCTAAAGATGTTATATTAAAGATGAATTTTTCTTTTTGGTGAAAGCATGTGGTTTTGGTAAGGGCTGGTAATAAATTAACAAATTTATTAATATAAGCTCAATATAAACTCAAGTAAGTACGAATTGACCATTTGGTATATAGCTGCTATCATGTTTGCTTTCTACATTATGCTCTATGACAATTTTCACAGAGTTCCTCAACGCAAAACCACTTTTCCCTGTTGGGAAGAATTTCCTGTCAAGTTCCCCAATTCATTCTTATTTTCTTTCATTTCCTGTCCACATTACCTCTTGTAAATGAGCAGTTATCTCATAGCCAGAACAGGAAAAGGGGAAGGAACCACAAGAATACATTGCTCCAGTGCCCTGCAATTTTTCACCTAACATGTTCACTGTCACTGATGAGACTAGGGAATTTGGGTTTCAATCATTTCTGCAACAAACTTGGATTGAGTGCCTATTACTTGCTAGACGTTGAGTAGGTAAACAGAGAACAAAACTGACCCCTCCCCCACATCTTTCATAGAGTTTATATTCCAGTGGGAGGGTGTGTTTGTGAGTGCTCTGTTGCCAAAGACAATAGCAGGTGAAATAGAGGGTGAGATAAAGCGTGGTCCGGTGGGGTGACGGTGTTTGTGCGGCCAGGTAGGGAAGGCTGCTTTGACTGGGTTTTCTTTTAATTGGAATCTATCCGACAGGAGGGAGCCATATCAGGCTTTGACCTGCTGTACTTCTAATTAGGGGAGGGACCATTGGATAGTCCCCAAAACTCTGAGTCTCAAGTTTTTTCCTCTCCAAACTAAGAAACATAAAAATATTATAAAACTGTGAAGAACAATACAACAGTTTGTCAAATAATTGTATACAGTCATTGAATTCAGATTGTATGCTAATTATCTCACTAAACATAATTTTCACAAAATATAATTGGCTGTACAAAAGGCTGTTGTTCTTCATTTGTTATCAAACTCCATTCCCTGCATTCCCAGATCAGTCTTCTGTAAATCTCCTTTTCTAAGATGACTTCCGGGGAATACTCTGAAGGCAACATAAGCTGAATGTGGAAAAGAATATCACAACTGCTCACTTTCCCTCTGTATTTTCCCCACTCCAACTTTCTCTCTATATTGGGCAATGCTATAACTTTCTAACAATCCAACCAAGACTTTTGTTGTCATCTTTGAATCATTGTTCTCTTTTACTCTTAAGTCCACGTGGATGCTCAGAGTAGCCTTGGATCCTGTATACGCAACGAAAGAATGAAACTGTGTGAGTTCTGGGCACAACCACTTCCTGCCTGGGTGGTGATAAGTTATTTCTCTCCCTGTGTTTCATCTATAAAGTGGCGGTCATACTAGTACCTACCTCATAGGATTGTTATGGTCCAAAGTAAATGGTTTAGTACCTCTAAATCATTTTAGATATACCATATTTCCCCATGTATAAGATGCACCTTAATTTTGGGCCCAAAACTTGAAAAAAAAATGTATTACATAAAGTTATTGAATTCAAGTTTTATTCATCATACAATTCATACAACTCCTCATCACTGACAAAACTTTCACCCATTAGGTTTATAAAAGGCAGGAATGGAATTAGAACTCTTTTTTAAAAAAATTTATTTATTTATTCATTTTAGAGAGGAGAGGGAGAGACAGAGAGAGAGAGAGAGGAGAGAAGGAGCTAGAAGCATCAACTCCCATATGTGCCTTGACCGGGCAAGCCCAGGGTTTTGAACCGGCGACCTCAGCATTTCCAGGTTGATGCTTTATCCACTGCGCCACCCCAGGTCAGGCTGATTAGAACTCTTTGTACTACCAAGTATCCCATCGGTGTTGCTTACTTTATGACCCATTTCCTGACTATCGCTCTTTCTCATTAACCTTCTCCAGGCCTTTGCCACTGCCCCTCCTCTGTGCACAGGCACTCCAAACAGCCATACGCATACTTGTATTAATTGCCTATAATGTCTTTGTTCAGTCACTCCACAAATATTTATAATGCACTTAACTATGTGTGTGTCATTACACTAGCTGCTATTGTGGATAAGGTCAGAATCCAGCTGAGAAAAGGATGCATATCATGCAAAATGCCGAACAACAATATGGGTTAAGTAGCTGTATAAATTAAAACAAGAGGAGTCACAAAACATTACCGGGGAGTGTCCTACTTTGCAAACACGCATACAATCCTTTGCTTTACTGTTTTATTAATTTACATGCATGTTTTCAGGCTTACGCAGTATTTATTCAATTTTTTCTTTGATCCTTATACTAATCCTCTCATTCAATTGAAATGCATTGGAGAAGAGGGAGCAGACCTCCAGCGGAGTTGTTAGTGCCTAGACTCTGGGGGCAGGAGAATTTCTGCTCTGCTACTTGCTCATCAAGATGTTGGGAAAGTTGCTCAGCTCCTCTGAACCTCATTTCCTCTTTATAAATGGGGGATAATATAGTACTTTTTTGGGTTGCTATGAAGAATAATTGATGTAATCCCCGTAAATCCTAACACAAAGCCTGGCATTTGTAAGTGCTCAATAAACATAAGCCGTAATCATAATTGCTTTTTATAGAGTTTGTAGTAAGTAAAAACCAGTGTAATCCAAATCCACAGGGTATCCAGTACAGTATTTTATAAATAGTGGACAATAAATTATCTTTGTGATTATATAAGTTATAGATAATGAAATCCCTCTACCCTTACCTTCAAATGCTTAAAATGCATGATATTAAAAAAAAACACATATTTTACTTATTTATTTATTTTTTCTTTTTTTTTTTTTGTTTGTTTTTTGGTGTGTATATTTTACTAATTGATTTTACACACAGAGGAAAGAGAGGGGGAAGCGAGAAGGATCAACTCATAGTTGCTTCACGTTAGTTGCTCATTGCTTGCTTGTCATATGTGCCTTGACTGGGCAAGCCCAGGTTTCGAACCAGTGACTCAGCATTCCAGGTTGATGCTTTATCTACTGTGCCACCACAGGCCAGGCAAAATACATGATATTGATGCTTTATCTACTGTGCCACCACGGGCCAGGCAAAATGCATGATATCTTAATATTCATTAAAACAAGACATGAAAACTTATAAATATTGGAATTATTGATATTGGAACCAATAGCCAATATTCTTCTAACAAGTGCTTTGTTTTAAAACAGTTTTCTACTCATATTATTAAATTAAGAAGAATAGCAAGTGTTTGTTATCAGACTCTAGGTGAAATAAACAAACTTTTCAGACTCTATAGAATGCAAAAGCAAGGTAAAAGTTTCTGCCTATAACACACCTTTTCTTTAGCAGTGGAACACCATGATTTAAAAATTCTCAAATGCTTATGTCAATTCTTAAATAACTTCAAGTATGGATCTACAATTAAAATTAGAAATTTGAATCACCTAAACATATTTCTCAATAGGTTGCACTATTTCTCTTTATTTTTTTATTCTTTTCCTCTTCTATTGCTTTCATATACCTACCTATATCTATATCTATCTATCTATCTATATCATCTATATCTATCTATCTATCTATCTATCTATCTATCTACCTACTTCCCTACCTATCTATCTTCTGTGTACTCTACATATTTTACATTGAGACTCAGTGAATCATAGATTGTGATCATAGATTGCTCTAGGCTGCTGCTTTGGGGTAAACATAAGGATCCAAGCAACCATAGAGATGACTCCTTCTGTCTTCCTGCTCTGGGGATGTTAAGATGTAATGACTCACCTTTTCCATTGTTGAAAATTAAATCTGTATCTGAAAAGCAATTTTGGTTTTATAAAGCCATAGTTTATAGAATTTCAGAAATCATCCCCAGGAACACTCGGAAATGAATCATCAAAGAACTGATACCCAAGTCAGAAAGGATGATCATTCATGGGGCTCAGGCATGTCAGGCCAGCAGGCCAATGATTTTGCTTCACAAGAAACCGAGGACAGAGAGAGACAGCTGAGGGGCTCAAGTTCCAGCACAGGCAAAGCCAAGAGAGCCCCCCCACCTCCACCCCGCCGGCTGGAGTTGCCATCCTCAAGAGAGATCAGAGACCCAATGCACATGATGACCCGGTGTCACAGGGGGTGGCCTGAGTGCTTCCACACCTGGATTAAATACCAGAAACCAATCTGTTAGACTGAAAGCCTGGAGAATCCTATAGAGGTGCCAACCCCAAAATACCATGGTTAAAATCTAAGGAACAGTTTTCTCATTCAACCTAAAGGGAAGAGTGGGAAAAAAATGGGCCTTGTAGCCTGTAAGCTGAGTCAGACTGCATGTTCTAAAACTCGGCTAAGAAATCTATGCTCTGTAAAACCATTGTTTTCTCCACTTTCGCCTATTCTTTACTTCCCCTTAGTTTTATAAGGAAATCACTCTTTATTTTAAGCCTACAATGAGGATTTGTGACCTCATTCTCCTGAGAGTCATTTCTGTTGATGAAACTAATTAAAGCAGATATACAGAGAAAAACAATGTGATGGTAAAATATATCAATTTTGTCATCAGACCTGGAGGGGCTGAACGAGGGGTGTGGGGAAAGGAAAGAGGAAACTATAAGACATTGGAGAAATGTTAATTAAAAGCACCAAGGGTGTTCACTTGCATAAACAAAATCTGAGGCAGAATGTTCTGTAAAATGTGATGTTCAAAGCCAAATCAGCTCTTCAGGCAAAAACGACACTTCCTCCGTAGCTTTATGAGCTAAAAGAATCCCGAAGGCCATGTACCTATAAACATCTTTTAAAAAGTGCAAACATTTCTCAGAAGTACTCAACGTGAAATGTAATTTTATAGTTGTATTTAGATATAAAACTCAAGCCATTACACCTGTGTGTTTACCGAACTTTTTATAGATGTGAATTTACTGGGCAACCGCTGATATTGTCTTCTGTGAGTGCACGCTGTACTTTGCCTGCAAAAGGTTTGCTGCTTCTACGTGGGTGCTTAAATGTCAAGGTTGCTGCGGCTGCGACAACCCCTCCTACCTCAGCGGGGCCGTGTGCAAACCCACTAGCCTTAATAAAGAATCAAAGTTCTAGAACAGAGTTAGGATAGTAAAATGTCCTTTTATGCACAAACCCTGTTAGAACTCTGCCGTGATGCTGAGCTCAGTCATAGCTTTAAACAAGTAACACCAGTTAATCACACAACTGTTGGGAGATGCAAAGTCACTATATAATTAGTGATCTTTTTTTTCCCAAAGGAATTAGCATGTAGTTTCTATGAACAACATGTTCTATTTTGTGGAAACTATGCAATTAACTTGTCCTAGTCTAATAAATTAAACGCAGCTCATAAAACAGCTGCTTGGAAGGAGGGACTGGCTGGCAATGCATTTATTGAGATCGCTTTGAACTTGTTATCCTCTATACTCCATGCAGATATAGGTGTGTCCTGCTTTAGGGAAGTTATTGTCAGGTTAAGGGAGGAAAGGTGTGGTAGAAGGAGGAAAAACTAGTGACAATGATGCTAAATCATTAGACACTAATTGGGAGTTGAAATAGAATGGCAATAAAATATATATCAATCTCTACTGCGAGTCCACGCTGGCACATGATACTTGCAGAAGTTCAGTTCATAGGCAATTTATTGGGAATACGTTTATTTCCATTAAGAAAATATGCTCAAAAAAAAAAAAAAAAAAGAAAGAAAATATGCTCGAAACGTTTCTGATTATTTATAATGGGTTAAAAGACTCTTCAACTTCTCTATCTTCTTCCCATTTAGATTTAATGATAATTGAGCTAGATTTGGTTGAAAAGAGGAAAGAGTCCTCAAGTCATTGTTTCAAAGGAGTATTTGAGAGGATTTTGAAGGAATGTGCTGGTCTCTTTTGGACTTCTTTTAGAATTCAGCTCCGGTGTTTTGGAAGAGAATTCCTAGTGTCTCCCAGCTTGGTAAGAATCGCAAGAACTGGAGGGCTGACTTCCTAGAACCCAGTCCTGAAGTGGAGCTAGCACACGGGGGTCTCAGTGAACACTCAGCTTCCAGCCAGGGGCACTCTATTAGCCTGTTAATGTCCAAGAAGAGGAAGGTCCCCTCCAGCAGGTAATAAAAGTTGCCCGTGGGGCATAGTGAAAGGTTAGGTTCAGTAATGGGAAGGGAGCATTTTCTTTCCCTGTATCTTTTGCTTGACTGGAAATCATAAGGCTGATACTCCAGCTGCTAACTGAAATGGTCCAATCACTTTTGGAGGCAGTTGTCACACATTCTTATATAGACATGGCTCCTCCTTCTTAACCTTCCTGCAGTTGCCCATCCACTCTGGACCTTACATGAGCACCAGTGCAAACAGATGGGAAGGAGGCATGTATACTTACTGTCTCATGGAGTGAGACACAGGCATATGTTCTTCACGCATCACTGTCTCCAGGCAGCTGTGTAAAGACTTCAAACCAAATATTTAACTTTTTATTGAAATATCTGCATGTGTGTTAGAGTATCTCCTCGCCCTGCTCCATGTAAGATAGTACATTCAGTAAAGTGTCATTTCATGACCTTGTGGCCAGTCTAACAACAAAAGGGACTTCAGGGCTGGTGGCATTTTCTTTCTTTTTTCTTCTTCTTCTTTTTTTTTTTTTTTACAGAGACAGAGAGACAGAGAGTCAGAGAGAGGAATAGACAGGGACAGACAGACAGGAACGAAGAGATGAGAAGCATCAATCAGTTTTTCGTTGCGCATTGCGACACTTTAGTTGTTCATTGATTGCTTTCTCATATGTACCTTGACCGTGGGCCTTCAGCAGACTGAGTAACCCCTTGCTCGAGCCAGCGACCTTGGGCTCAAGCTGGTGAGCCTTGCTCAAACCAGATGAGCCCGTGCTCAAGCTGGTGACCTCGGGGTCTCGAACCTGGGTCTTCCGCATCCCAGTCCGACGCTCTATCCACTGTGCCACTGCCTGGTCAGGCTGGTGGCATTTTCTTGATTATTTTTTATATTTTAAAAGTAAAATATAGACTTAATTATCTTTCTAATGAGAGAAATTTTATTCCTGGCTATCTAAACATACTTATAGTAGAACCTTAAATTATGAAAATATGGCAAATAAAGCCCTTATATTTTTAGCAGAATGTAATTATTGACTATATTATAGGAGAAATTAATTTTGTAGATCAAAGTATTTATTTAAATTAGTGAAACTATTCTATGAATTGATTTTATAATCCTTTTTTATCAATATGTTATATTTTAATAAAGATCCATAGGTATGCATTTTATTTAGTAGTATATTAAAATTATTTTAATGCTTCTTAGCAAAAAACCCCCCAACACCTTACCTATTCTTGAATCTGCTATATTTATTTACCTTCTTTTAAAAATTTTTAAATTTATTTTTAGAGAAAGAGAAAGGGAGAAGGGGAGAGAGAATCATTGATTTGTTGTTCTACTTATTCATGCCATCAGTGGGTGATTCTTGTATGTGCCCTGATCAGGGATTGAAACTGCAACCTCAGCATTTCATAATTATACTCTAATCAGCTGAGCTACCCGGCCAGGGTTGTTGGCTATCTTAACTTTAATACTGAAAGAGAGAATTTGTCTTCAAGTGTCTTAAAAAGTTTGTCATCAACATGAAGATAAGGTCTTGGCTGGTTAACTCATTGGTAGAATGTCAGCATAGTGTGTGGCTGGCCCAGGTTCGATTTCCAGTCAGGGCACAAAGGAGAAGTGACCATCTGCTTCTCTACCCCTCCCCTTTCTCTCTCTTTCTCTTTCTCTCTTTCCCTCCTGCAGCCATGGCTCTGTAGAAGCAAATTGGCCTCTGGCATTGAGGCTTGCTCCATGGCCTTACCTCAGGCACTAAAATAGCTCGGTTGCCAAGCAACAGCCCAGTGACCCCAGATGGGCAGAGCGTGGCCTGGTAGGAGGGTTGCTGGGTGGTTCCCGATTGGGGCACATGCAGGAGTCTGTCTCTCTGCCTCCCCACCTCTTAGTTAATAAAAACAAAAAAACATAAAAATAAAAATTATTTCATCTGTTCAAAGAGTCTCTTTGAACAATAAAGAGGAAAATTCATACTCTAATTTCTCTAGTCTCCTATTTGGAAAAGAAAGATGTAGAGAACTTAACTGCTTAGAGAAGATGAAAGGAGATGAATTTCCCTTTATAGTTAAAGTTAAAAGGATGAGTGGGAAAGGAGGTGCTGGCAGTGGCTTTTTGCTCATCAAGCAGGGAACAGAGCTTTGAGGAGTCCGGGACTGGGGTGGACAGACCTGGTCTCGGCCTCCTACTTCATGGAGCATGCTGGAAGATTACCTGGCAGCCTTGACCTTCGTTTTTCTCACTTGCAAAAGTAAGAAAGTTCTTAACTCAGCAAGTAGTTATAAGAATTAAACTAAATGATATAATATATCTAGAACAGTAGATATGATCATCATTTTTGATTAAAGGTGTACATGATCAACATCAAGCTTCTAGACCCTTCCCTAAGTAAAATTATTCTCTGCTTAAGTTATTTGTGATTATGAGTTTATCTTGTCAGAAGAACAGTTGGATGTTATTAATGTGGAAAAGACTTCCTGATGTACAGTTTGATTAGCTAATCAGAACATTTAAAGATAATAGGAGTATTTAGAATTTATAAGAGTCAATGCCTTCAAAGACAGCAGTTAAAAAAAAATACAAAAGTGTCCCTCAAGCCTTTCCATCTTCTCCGACACAGAGAACTGCTTGCACGTACTCTTGGTGACTGTCCCAGGCATAAAAAGTCAAGCAACAGAAAACATCATAAAAATATCACACCCTCATATGGCACATGTATATAATTTTTTTGTAATTACAAAGATTATATAACTTGTACTTATAGAATACTTGCTTCTGTTTATTCCTCCTTTGCAATCATGTCTTTATCACTTGTATATACTAACAATATGTCTTGTATTTAGTAAGTTATCAACTGCAATTTTCTTGCTGAATAAAATAAGTGAGTGAATAAGTACATAAAGGCGTACAGAAATGAATATCCTTTAAGGCCACCCCCGGATATGCTTCCTGTTAACAGAAACCAAACTACTTGCCTCCATGTCTTAGTGACTAATGAAAACAGCTTTCTCCTGTCTCCACTGAAGCCAGGAAAAACTCTTCTGTATTTACTCAAACTTGTGTAACCCCATCTCTTACTGCTTGATAACCTACCAACCTGCTGAGGAGTGCTAGTAATATAAAGTATCACTCTTTCAGTTTAGTGATGGTTTTCAACTGTGTTTTGAGGAGTATGGGGTTTTGACGATGCTCAGAAGCCAACGTGGGCCGAAATCTAACCCAGAAAAAGTGACGAGAAGGGGGCATCACCTCATCTCCTTTGAGAGAGTAGTTCTGCTTTGATCTGTTTTATAGAGTGAGGACCCGGTGTAAGAGTCTGCTTGAGATATAGGATACACCACTTAAAAGGTTTAAGCCTGAGTTCATGATGATACAAAGTATTAAATAGAAAGATTTACCCTCTGAAGCCAAGGAAGGAAGACAGGCTTGAATTCTCCTCACATCCAGGCTAATTTGTGAGTCATCAAAGGAAAACATATTACAAGGTAGTGTTGAGAGATAATTCTGGCATTTCAGGATGCCTCCAGAGCAAAGAGCATGGATAGCTTTGTTTCAAGATGTTTGTAAGGCTGCTCCAGGCAGGGAGCAGATTTGCTTATTCTCCAGGATAATAAAGGCAGTTCCCCTCCTTCCTTGGAGATGATCCAGGGTAATAAAGATAATATCTTCCTCTGAGTCAGGAGGCAGATTTGTTTTCTGATCAGGATAGTCGAGATAATGTCTCTCTGCAGGGGTAGATGAACAGGTTTACTAGTAGCTCCTTTAATAGACTGGTGTTTTCTTAAACTGGAGGTTCCTTACTTGGACACCGTGTGCAGGATCTTTCAGCACTGACTTCTGCATCGCTGTCAGGGAAATGGAGGGGCAAGAGGAATCAATGTGCGCAGGAAGCTCATGCTGTTTGCAGTGGCTTGTGTAATAAACAGTACAAGTTCACGTGGGCTAATTGTCTCCTTAGCGGCTGCAGCTATGGAAGTTTGGCAAACTGACCTAGCAGCTGCTGTTTAGGATCTGCTTGGCTGCTTAACAGGTACGTCCTTTACCTCTTTCTACTATTTTGACCGAGAGTACCTTACCTGAAAATATAAATTCCCACTCTTACTTATGCTTCTTCCTTTACTGGAGAGCCCTGAGTCATGTGATAGAATTTAGTGAGAGTACTTACAACACTTGGATATTCATCATGACATTTAAGTTAATATATACCCTATGGACAGCTATGTTCAACATTCAACTATTGTTAATACTTCTCTTCTATCTTAAGGAGTATTAAAAAAAACCCCTATCCACCAAAGTAAATATTTTGGATTTGAAATCTCGGTTAACTAATAACAATGTTTTTGAACTTTTACTGCACACATGAATCACCTGGACAGCTTATTGCAAAAGCAGATTACTGGGTCCATTCCCAGGAAACAGTTAGTGATCTGGAGAGCCAAGTGGCCTGCTAATAAGAAGATCTCAGCTGATTCTGATCTTGCTGGAAAGGGTCATACTTTAAGAGACAAGATCTTAAAAGATACAACAGTGTCCTTTTAAGTAAAAAGTAAAAGTGGATGAAATCCACAATTTCCCTCAAACCCTAAAGGTTTGATTGGTAAAGAGGATGTTCACATTTTGATACATTGACTCAGCACATCACCCCTACTTCAGTTTTAAAATACAGAAACCACTTCAGGGGTTCCTTTGTAAAGTCTTCAGTATTTTTTTTTTTTCTTTTAAGTGAGAGGAGGGGAGATAGACAGACTCAAGCATGCGCCTCTACTGACATCCACCCGGCAAACTCTGTCTGGGGCCGATGCTCAAACCAATTGAGCCATTGGCTATGAGATGGGAAGAGTGAGAGAAGGGAGAGAGGGAGGGGAAGGGGAGATGTAAAGCCAGGAGGCACGGCCAGGGCCACCATCACAGCCGCCCGGCCCATGCAGGTTCACATTGGATTCGGACAGTCGGTAAAGAAACAACGGAGCCAAAAACTGATGGGCTGTCATCTTTAATCCTAGTTTGCACCCGGCGGGCAAGTAAAAACACACACTGGGCTCCAAGGCCCACTCACATTCAGTGCTCACAAAGCCACTGACTTATCCGAGTTTCCTAGAATCAAAGGTTTCTAGCTCACCAGTTTTATTCTCCTCAGTTCCCCATCTCCTTCCTTATCCCAGATATAAACTCTGCAAAAACTGGCATCTCACTCAGCACTCCGCCATCTTGGCTGCTTCTCCTGGCCACATGGCCTCTTTCTGCTCTCTGCTCTGCTCCCTCTGCTCTCTCATGCTAATCATCCCAGGAACCAAGAGAGTAAGCTCTCGTTCTGCCCCCATTTTATAGTGTAGCTTCATAACCTTTAACCCAATATACAATAGGGAATTCTCTAATACAAAGTCACTTCTCTGAGGCATGATTGGATTGTACCACCCCACATCAAAAAGGGTAGAAAAGGCTTAATCCCAAAACCAAGCCCCAGGCTACAAGGATTCTGCCTGCCTTTAGCCCACCCCAACACACATTAATATCACCTGGGCGACGGCCTCCTCATGTTATCTTTAACAAAGTGAGCATAATACATTTTATCTGCCCAACAGGAGAGAAGTAGACGGTTGTTTCTCATGTGTGTCCTGACTTGAGATCAAACCCGGGCTGTCTACACGCTAGGCTGACACTCTATCCACTGAGCCTACTGGCCAGGGTCCAGTATTTTTTTTCAACAATAATAGATACTACTGACACAACTGTTCCGGAAGTTATTCACCCCAGCATCATGTCATTCTTTAGCATAATATCTTAGAAAAGAAATCTTTTTTAAAAATTGAAATAATTTTTTATTCAATTACAGTTGACATACAATATTTTGTCAGTTTCAGGTGTATACCCCAGAGATTAGGCATTTTATAACTTACTAAGTGATCATTCCAATAAATCTAGTATCCAGCTAACACCATGCATAGTTATTAGAATATTATTGACTATTCCCTATGTTGTCCTTCATATTCCCTGAGTATTCGGAAACTACCGATATCTACTTCTTAATCCGTTCACCTTTTCACCCATCCCTCCAACCCTCTCCCGTCTGGCAACAGTCAGACTATGAGTCTATTTCTGTCCTGCTTCTTCATTTATTGTTTTTTTTATTTTTAGATTTGTTTGTTGATAGACATATATTTATTGCATTTTATCGTTCATCTTTTAAATTATTTCCCTCCTTCTTAAAGGAGATCCTATAATATTTCATGTAATACTAGTTTGGTGGTGATGAACTGTTGGTCAAATAAGTTTGTAGATAATGATGTATATAGGTTTGCTCGCTTATAGTTTGTATTGGGTGTGGGGGGACAGGTTGAAAGACGGTGGGGTCGTTATAGCCTGAGGCTTAGTTTTAAGACTAAGCTTTTCCCCACAGAGCTTGCTGAGGCCTGATGCTGCTTGTTTGAGAGACTTCTGTAAAGTCTGAAGTGTGAGCCAACATAGGCCATTTGTATGGAAAAGCCACTGGAAACAGCTTGGGTGGGCCTGAAAATTTGATGGGCAGGGTCTCAGGGAATCAGCAGGGCAGGGCAAACAGTGATAGCCAGATTGCTGGAGACTCAGATATGGCTCTTGCCTGAAGCTCTATGAGGGAAGGGCTCAGAAAAGGAACAACGTCCTCGGCCAGTACTTTTGTCTGAGAGAAAGCTGTCCCCCATAGCTTTCTGTCTGATGCTGGACAATTCAGTTCCTCCTCGTCTGTCTCTGGTGCCTTTCAATCTGCCATCCCAGCACCGGAGCTCTAGTGAGTGAGTCCTAGTAAATCTGTGCACGGGCCCTTGAAGAGAAACTGCCCTGGACTCCAGCAGCCTTTGTCTCACTCAGCTCTAATCCTGCTGGTTTTTACAGCCAGAAGTTATGAGGATTTCTCTTCCTGGCACTGGAAACCAGACTGGGGAGCCTAGTGTGTGGCTGGGACCCCTCACTCTTCAGGGAAGACCAATGCAGCCAAGATATCCCCTTGATTTTTATCTGCCCCACATGGGTGTGGGACCAGCTCTTTCTATGTCTTCATCCCTCCCTCTAGTCTCGATGTGGTTCTTCTTTATATCCCTAGTTGTAGGATTTCTGTTCAGCCGATTTCAGGGGGTTCTGAATGATGGTGGTTCTGTAGTTTAGTTGTAATTTTGATGTGGTTGTGGGAGGTTGCAAGTATCATATTTACCTACGCCACCATCTTGACCGGAGGTGGACAGTAAATCTTTTAATATGTGCGTTGGTGTAGAATGCAGGTTTGCAGTGCCAACTGGAAGGTAGACGAAGGCTGTCTACCTGCCAAAAGACTGAAAGTTCTCCTGTAAAGCTTTCTAGTTCCTTCATTAGATTCTGTCAATTAGCTTTCACATCAGGGCAGCCTTCTGGAATTTTCTATGTCGGCTGATACTCATTTATTTTACAGTTGGCTTGTAATACATGAATTAATTTTAACATCTATTTTGTTAACCCCGATTGTGTCTTAACTTTGGCTGTGTGTTAATGGGCTAAATTGTGTCCTCCCCTCCCCCCTGACCATATTCATATGTTGAAGCCCCGACCCCTGGTACCTCAGAATGTGACTGTATTTGGAGATAAAGTCTTTAAAGAGGTAACTAAATTAAAATGAAATCCTTAGCGTAGACCCTCTTCCCATATGAGCAGAGGAAATTTGGACACAGGTATATAAGGAGACCATATGAAGACAGGAAGGAGACAGCCATCTGCTAGTCAAGGAGAGAGGCCTTAGAAGAAAACAATGCCTGCTTATACCCTGATCTCTGCCTTCTAGCCTTCAGAACTGTGAGAAAATAAATTTCTGTTGTTTAAGCCACCGGTCTGTGGTTCTTTGTTGCAGCTGCCCTAACAAATAAATACATTGTGTTTTCCGTAAGGGGCTCTTAAGGCAGGTGCCTCCTACAGTGGAATCCATTTGCTTGCATTCCTTCTGCTAGTGTTAGAGGGCATCTTCAGTGGGTCAAACATTAGACGGTATCAATTTATACTGAGTCTTGTGTTACTGTACTCATTAAGCTTTTTAAGATAGTACTTAAGAATCCCAGCATTAAGCAACAGAATTACAGTGCTAGATTGTCTCAATGGGTATTATAGTCAAACCAAGGGATCTAGGTGGCAGACAAACTTTATTTACTTGTTCAATAACTATTTTTTTGGCTTCCTACCACATGCCAACAATTGTATTATATATTCTAGGTACTGGGGACATATAAATTGGAACTAAACAAAATTCAGGCTTCATGAAACTTACAGTTAGCATGTGGTATGTGTATGTGCAAAATATATACCCTTAAATTTAAATCTAATATGCTATGTGGGAATGAAGCAGAATAAGGGGAAACAAAGGCTGGGCTTGTGTCTGGAGCCTGGGAACGGGGATGTTATTTTATAAAAGGTGGTCAGAAGGGTCTCTCTGAAATGGTAACACTGACGCAGAGTCTGCATGAAGTGAAGGATGCACGCATGCAGAGATGTGCCCCCTCCCCCAGATCTCCCTCCAAAGAGGGACCTTCTGCCCTAATTGTCAGAGATCTGTTATCAGCGAACCTTCAGCATAAACTTTCAGGGATTGCCTCAGCTGCAAAAGCTGCTCTCTTGAGGGTGTGTCTTCCTGCAGGCAGCCCGTGTCCAGCTGGGTGCAAAGAAGCTCAGACAGGACCTGCCTGACAGAGTCCAGGGCAAGCTGGGGGCTGTTGAAAGCTTTGTTGCTTCCTTTCCCAGACTTCCAAGGCTGAATCCAAGAATACCCCTCATAGCATCCTATGTTCAGAAGTCTGTTTCAGAGTGGGTGTTTTGGAGAACCTGGTCAGGACATCTAAGGAAGAACATTTCCTTGCAGAAGAAACAGTAAGTCCAAAGACCCTCAAACTACAGCCCATATGGTAATGACATGGCTGTACAAAAAAGGACAGAACAAATCTTCCTTGCTTTTGTGTGGACATCTCAGAGAGACCAGGCAGAGGTAATACAGAGCTGGCCAAGGAAGGAACTTCCTGTGTGGGGCAGTCAAAAACATTTTAGGTAGGAGGAAATAAAAAAAGGAGACATAGAAATGGAGCTGGTTTGATTTTGAATTAAAATGTGAATCTAGCAGGCTTGTTTGAGACTTCTAGGATTCTGAGGCCAGGGATTTCTCTCACTGACGAATTGTCAGGGTATTCCCCAATCTCAGGAACGTGCTGAACCATTTTTCAAGCCCAGTCCCGTGTCTTCACTTCAACTCTCCATGAGTCTCTTCCTCCTCCTTCTTCTCTTTTTTGAATACAATCCTTTTATACATCTTTATTTCCATGTTTAAGGCTTTCAGAGGGAAGAAAAACAGTTTAGTATAGGCTAGGATACTAACTGATCTATCAGGTCTTCAAAAATGCTGTTAATTACAGATTTTGGAAGTTAATCATAGAAAACAGCAGTACCCCTCAACCTAATCCCTCCCAAATAGCAACATACTTGAAACAAGCTCAAGGAGAAGATGATAAAAAGAACCCAATTTTCTCTTCTTTTTCATTCTTTTTCTTTTGTGTGTGTGTGTGTGACAGATATATAGAGAGAGACAGATATGGACAGATAGACAGGAAGGGAGAGAGATGAGAAGCATCAATTCTTTGTTGTGGTACCTTAGTTGTTCATTGATTACTTTCTCATATGTGCCTTGACTTAGGGGCTACACAGAGCGAGCGACCCCTTGCTCAAGCCAGTGACCTTAAGCTTCAAGCCAGCAACTTTGGGCTCAAGCCAGCTGCCATGGGGTCATGTCTATGATCCCAAGCTCAAGCCAGAGACCTCGCGCTCAAGCTGGATGAGCCTTTGCTCAAGTAGCAACTTCGGGTTTTTTTTTTTTGGTTTTTTTTTGTATTTTTCTGAAGTTGGAAACAGGGAGGTAGTCAGACAGACTCCCACATGCACCCAACCGGGATCCACCCGGCATGCCCACCAGGGGGCGATGCTCTGCCCATCTGGGGCGTCGCTCTGTTGCAACCAGAGCCATTCTAGCGCCTGAGGCAGAGGCCATAGAGCCATCCTCAGCGCTCGGGCCAATTTTGCTCCAATGGAGCCTCGGCTGCAGGAGGGGAAGAGAGAGCCAGAGAGGAAGGAGAGGGGGAGGGGTGGAGAAGCAATTGGGTACTTTTCCTGTGTGCCCTGGCTAGGAATCAAACCCGGGACTCCTGCACGCCAGGCCAATGCTCTACCACTGAGCCAACCAGCCAGGGCTAACTTCGGGGATTTGAACCTGGGTCCTCTGCATGCCAGTCCAATCTCTCTATTCACTATGCCACCACCTGTTCAGGCAGAACCCAATTTTCTTTTATTTATTTATTTATTTATTTATTTATTTATTTATTTCAGGGACAGAGAGAGAGTCAGAGAGAGGGATAAACAATGACAGACAGACAAGAACAGAGAGAGATGAGAAGCATCAATCATCAGTTTTTCGTTGTGACACCTTAGTTGTTCATTGATTGCTTTCTTATATGTGCCTTGACTGCGGGCCTTCAGCAAACTGAGTAACCCCTTGCTCGAGCCAGTGTCCTTGGGTCCAAGCTGGTGAGCTTTTTTGCTCAAACCAGATGAGCCCGTGCTCAAGCTGGCAACCTCAGGATCTCGAACCTGAGTCCTCCGCATCCCAGTCTGACGCTCTATCCACTGCGCCACTGACTGGTCAGGCCCCAATTTTCTTTACCTCAGAAAATATTTCAAAACTGTCCTTTTATGTACACATAACATAGGGAAGAAAAGACATATGAATTAAATTTATATAACTAAACAAAACCCCATAATATGTGGTCTGATTTTTAAATCATTATTACTATTTGTTGCACTTAAGTCTGTATCAGGGTGTCCAGTTCATTAACAAATAAACACCTTAACTGTTTACTCAAGACTGTGTTAGATTTTTGCAATTCCCTGTGAGGGAATAAATTTAAACTCTTGATTATGTAGAGTAAATGAACTCTGATCATTTGTGTGACCGGACTGAGACACCCATGGGGGTGGTAAGGCAGCACTGCTGGTTCCAGATTATTTTTGGCCTTTTTTTTCTGAGAACAAATTTTTTTTTTTCTGCTTACTTCTTACAACCTCACAAGGATCTGCATCACAACCTGTTTAGAATTGATAATGAAAATTTAAGATTTCTTCAGAATCAAAACAGGTCCGCCTGACCTGTGGGGGCGCAGTGGATAAAGCGTCAACCTGGAAATGCTGAGGTCACTGGTTCGAAACCCTGGGCTTGCCTGGTCAAGGCACATATGGGAGTTGATGTTTCCAGCTCCTCCCCCTTCTCTCTCTCTGTTTCTCTCTCTCCCTCTCTCTCTCCTCTCTAAAAATGAATAAATAAAATTAAACAAACAAACAAATAAACAAAAAAAAAACAAACCCAGGTCCTAGGGCCCATCGTGTTGTCAGGGAAAACAGTAGAGAAAGATGAAGTTGATCTCCAGAACATTTTCATCACCCTCAGAAGAAATCCGACCTGTGATCCGTTGTTCCCCATCGCCCCTCCTCCATTCCCTGACAACCACTTACCTACTATTTTTCACTATGGATTTGTCTATTACCTCCTATAATTTGAAGTCTCACCCTGGCTGGGTAGCTCAGTTGGTTGGAGCATTGTTCTCATGTGCCAAGTTTATGGGTTTGAAACCCAGTTGGGGCATATACAGGAATTAACCAACGAGTGCATGAATAGATGGAACAACAAATTGATCTTTCTCTCTTCCTCTCTCTCTAAAAACAATCAATAATAATAATAATAATAATAATAATAAAAAACCATTAAAAAAAGAAAGAAATTGGCCCTGGCTGGTTGGCTCAGCGGTAGAGCGTCAGCCTGGCATGCGGGGGACCCAGGTTCGATTCCCAGCCGGGGCACATAGGAGAGGCGCCCATTTGCTTCTCCACCCCACCCTCCTTCCTCTCTGTCTCTCTCTTCCCCTCCCGCAGCCAAGGCTCCATTGGAGCAAGGATGGCCCGGGTGCTGGGGATGGCTCCTTGGCCTCTGCCCCAGGCACTGGAGTGGCTCTGGTCACAACGGAGCGACGCCCCGGAGGGGCAGAGCATCGCCCCCTGGTGGGCAGAGCGTCACCCCTGGTAGGCGTGCCAGGTGGATCCCGGTCAGGCGCATGCGAGAGTCTGTCTGACTGTCTCTCCCCATTTCCAGCTTCAGAAAAATGCAGGAAAAAAAAAAAAAGAAAGAAATCTATTTTTAGCATATTACTTTACTAACCTTTTAAAATTCTTCCCCTTTGCTCTAAATAGCCATTTTAATAGAAATTAAATGGCTGTCTGCTAAGCTGAAACTCTTCTAATTTAGGGAGGTTCAGTGAAGAGCCATGCATTTAACTCCATAAATCCTTACAGTGAAAGATATAGAGAGCTCCATGTTTAGTTTTTCCTCTTACTGTGATTTCCCTTTAATATAAATCCAAATCAAGAATACAGGTTAGGCCTGACCAGGCGGTGGCGCAGTGGATACAGCATCGGATGTGGATGCAGAAGGACCCAGATTCAAGACCCCGAAGTTGCCAGCTTGAGCGTGGGCTCATCTGGTTTGAGCAAGGCTCACCAGCTTGGACCCAAGGTCAATGGCTCGAGCAAGGGGTCACTCGGTCTGCTGTAGCCCCACGGTCAAGGCACATATGAGAGAGCAATCAATGAACAACTAAGGTGTCACAACGAAAAACTGATGATTGATGCTTCTCATCTCTCTCCGTTCCTGTCTGTCTGTCCCTATCTATCCATCTCTCTGATTCTTTCTCTGTCTCTGTTAAAAAAAAAAAAAAGAATACAGATTAGTAAAGAAAGGGAAAGAAATTATGGGAATATGGGAAGCACAGAGAGGAGAAGAGGAAGTAAGTGGAGGAGGAGAAAATGACAGTATCATTAAGGACAGAAAGTTTTATTGCAGAAACTAAAGAAACCTCCACTGATAGGTTCTAAAACCACCAACCAAACAAAAAACCATGCTCCTCCACCCCAAAGGAACAAAAAACGGAAGCAGAACTGAATTTACATGATGACAGAGCATATTTCAAAGAAACCTTGCATTTCCATGTTCAACTCTAATTCCTTTCAGTAAGGCATCTGATGAGGGTGTATGTTCGAAATGCTTTATTCGCCCACAAGGAAAGAAAATACTGTTTCATCATTTTGAGGGAAATAAGAACATCCTTTTACTCTTTTATAAAATTTAATAGATTTTTTTTACATGAGAACAACAACAAAAGAACTTGATTAAAAGTGATGAGTTTTTATTGTATTGTACAAAGGTAATTTGAGATTAACTAGGAACAGACTACATAACACCAGGGTACTAGAACAGCATGTAACTAAGAGAAGTCTACTGCCTGTCTTTTCAAGCTTAAGAGACTTTGGTTTGTTTTATTTCTTCAAGGAAGATTAACTGAAATTCTATGTATTAAACTTTAAATAAAAAATAGCATTCCTTTTGCAAATTGTGGCTAAGAAATGTTGCTTCTAACAGTTTTGACATTGCAAAACAATATATTAAATGTTAGAAACAAACAGACAAAACACAACTTATTTTCCATACTTCTAGCTTGACTGCTACAAAGGGTTTCAATTAAAAGCCATTGCTTCAGAGTAAAGCTGCCTATTTTAGATTAAGGTGGCAATGACTAACATACGAAAGGTAGGAGAAGAAAATTGAAGATTTACAGAAGAATGCTAAAAAGGCATTTATGGTGGATTAAAGATGGTGGCAAATTCTTCGAGCCTCCTTTTGTAGAAAGATGCAATCTACTGAATGTGAGCTGGTCTTAGTGGTTTTCCTGAGCAGCAGAGTGTTGTGCCAGTGACGCTGTGAGACTTCCCAGGCTAAGGTCGGAAGTCTTGCAGCTTCCTGCTTGATCTCTTGGAATGTTTGCTCTCCACACTCTTCAGATTCTCACTATCTTAAGAGACTGCTTCTTGGATTTCCATGGCCACGCAGTGAGAAGACCCAGCCTCACAGCGACAGCTGACCTCTCAGTTGACAGCCAGCACCAACTGCCGGCTGCCCTGGACATCCAGTCTAACGGAGCCTTCAAATAATTGCATTTCAGCCAATATCTGAGGGACTCCAAGGAGAAGCGCCTACTTGAGCCCTTCCTGAATTATGACACCTCACATTGTAAGCAAATAAAATGGTTGTTTTTCTAAAAAATGTTGGGGTGATTTGTTCTGCGATGAGTTAACCAAACAGCCCTTGTTTTGTCAGACTGCTCCAGCGACTTCTGCCACATCAGGCCTTCTACGACATGATGAGGCTGTTGGATTGCCAGTGGAACCCGGTCTGGAAACTTGGAACAAACAAGTCATATAATTATGACATAGTACTATAACACCAAGATGAACTTTTAATGATTTTGTTGCTTAGTGAAGAATCTGCTTAAGCCTCCATCTCTTATGCATGTAAAGAAAAAAATTCTAAAGACTAGTGTCCTCTGTCTCAACTCCATCATTGATCTGAAAGATGTTAGAGTGAAGGCGTCAGTATTCTACTTGCTTGAACTTTGCTCCAGACTGGTGCATTCCCTCTTCCTGGGAAGAACTGTCCTTGATTACAGCATTCCGCGGTCTGTCAGGATTTCAACACTCCCTGCTCATAGTTGTTTTTAGGGCAGACTGTCCTGAGCACGACCTGCTGGCATCACAACCTGTGTGTGACTACGTGCTGACCTGCTCAAAATATTCTCTGACTTAGTCCGGCTTGTCTGTGGTGCTGCTGTTCTTCCTCCGCCTCCTCCTCCTTCTTGTCTAATCAGTGCTTGAGGGATTTCTATAACTACCATTAGCCCAAATGTTAGAAATGTGTTTCTGCTTAATCAGTCAAATCCCTGTCCCATCTGGAATATTCTATATATCAAGTTTGAAGCATATTTCAGTCCTTATTTCCACATAGTTCTGCATTGGTCTAGTATAGGAGACAAAATTCACCATCAACCTGTTTGAAATACTCAATTGTATAAATGTCCTATTTTTTTGTTTTATCATTAAGTTATTGAGTTTTACCAGCCTCCCCAAATCTATACCAATCACTTCTCCATGAGGTGTAATCTCTGTTGGATGACAGGAATGTTGGGATCCTGGGGCCAGACATGGGGGACAGTCAAATGTCATTTTTTTTTCTTTTTTTAAATTAAAGTATAGTTGACATACTATATCATGTTAGTTTTAGATGTACAACATAGTGATTTGGACATTTTTGTGGGTATCATTTTTTTCTAGATTTATTTTTTTAGAGCAGAAGTTGCAAACTCAAAAGCCATTAAGTTGGGGTGGGTGATAAAGGTGGAGGTGGTGCTGTATGCCAGGCAGGACTGAGGACAGCCAGCTTTGTGCATACACTTCATAGCAGCATTACTACATACCAAATCAAACCCTTGGCACTTCAGTTCTTTTTGTTGCTATTTATTTATTTATTATGAATATATATATATATATATTCATTTTAGAGAGGAGAGGGAGAGACAGAGAGAGAGAAGGGGGGAGGAGCTGGAAGCATCAACTCCCATATGTGCCTTGACCAGGCAAGCCCAGGATTTCGAACTGGCGACCTCAGCATTTCCAGGTTGACGCTTTATCCACTGCGCCACCACAGGTCAGGCTGCTATTTATTTTTTAATGAAATTTTTTTACTCATTTTAGAAAGGAGAGAGAGAGAGAGATAAAGAGAGTAGGAGAGAGAAGAGGAGAGGAACAGGAACCATCAACTCCCATATGTACCTTGACCAGGCAAGCCCAGAGTTTCGAACCCATTACCAGCATTCCAGGTTGACGCTGTATCCACTGCACCACCACAGGTCAAGCAATTGCTATTTATGTTTATTTCATATTACTTTATTTTTTCTTAAAGAGCTCATAGATCTTATAATGGATTGTTTTATAATAATGTTTTAATGTGAATGCCTTCAACTTATAATCCACTTTTCATATTATACCTGCGGAAATAATTTTTTACTTCCACAAAAAACAAACAAACAACTTTTGTCTCATTTCTTATAAAATCTGTGAGGATGTCTATCTTTGATTTTCTATTAGTATACTACGAATGCATAAAAAACCATTTTTCTATTATAAGAAAGTCAATGCAAATATAATGATAATTTAAGTGTAATAATAAGTAAGGATTCACATTTGGTTTGTGTACTAGTGAGAAAGCAGAGAGTGGTGATTACTGGGTTGAACTGCAAAGGGAGGCAGCACCTGAAGGGGACACTGTTCCTCAGCTCCAGCTGTGGGTCAGGTGGGAATGCCAGAATGTGGGCCAAGCTTTGCAAGATCTTCTGCTTTTTCATGAAAAACGGCATTAGGATAAAAATCCTCTGATTTCTAAATATTGGCAACCAAATCAAATTATAAACAAAGCAGTGGGTCAAACAAAACACTGCAGGCAATCCATGGCTTAAAGTCTGTCCATTGGGGATCCTGGTTTCAGAGAATGTGTCTACATCTGAATCTGGAGGGTTATGAGGTAGGATTGTAGTTCCTAGCTATTTTATTTATTTATATTTAGGGGGTGAGAGACATTGATTTGTTGTTCCTTTTATTTATACAGTCATCAGTTGATTCTTATTTATTTATTTTTATTTTTTCACAGAGACAGAGAGAGAGATGGACAGATAGGAACAGACAGGAAGGGAGAGAGATGAGAAGCATAAATTCTTTTTTTTTGTATTTTTCTGAAGTTGGAAATGGGGAGGCAGTTGACAGATTCCCGCATGTGCCCGACCAGGATCCACTAGGCACGCCCACCAGGGGCGATGCTCTGTTGCAACCAGAGCCATTCTAGCGCCTGAGGCAGAGGCCATAGAGCCATCCTCAGCACCCGGGCCATCTTTGCTCTGATGGAGCCTTGGCTGTGGGAGGGGAAGAGAGAGACAGAGAGGAAGGAGAGGGAGAGGGGTGGAGAAGCAGATAGGTGCTTCTCCTGTGTGCCCTGGCCGGGAATCGAACCCGGGACTCCTGCACGCCAGGCTGACGCTCTACCACTGAGCCAACCGGCCAGGGCCGAGAAGCATCAATTCTTCATTGCAGCATCTTAGCTGTTCATTGATAGCTTTCTTTCTCATATGTGCCTTGACAGGGGGAGGGGCTACAGTAGAGTGAGTGACCCTTTGCTCAAGCCAGCGACTTTGGGCTTAAGCCAGCGACCTTCGGCTCAAGCTGGTGAGCCTGTGCTCAAGCTGGATGAACCTGCGCTCAAAGCGGTGACCTTGGGATTTCGAACCTGGGTCCTCTGCAACCCAATTCGATGCTCTATCCACTGTGCAACTGCCTGGTCAGGCTCATTGGTTGATTCTTATATATGCCCTGACCTGGGATCCAACCTGCAACCTTGGTGTGTTGGGACGACGCTCTAACCAACTGAGCTACCTGGCCAGGACCAGTTTCTGCCTTTATGACCCATATTACTATTTGTAGCTAACACTGAGAAAGTATAACAAGGACTATTTTTTTTTAGAGACAGGATGAGCCTGAAATAGGGAAGAGACATTGTAAGAAGGATTGTGTGGAACAAATGCAATATAGCATAGACATATGGAAGTAAACCAAATAATGATCACCTGGACCTCAGTCTGGATGACAGCAGGGACTCTTTTCTTAACCACCACATTGGCCAAGGGCTACTTCATCTGTGTCATGGTGACGAGGAAGTGAAAATTGATATCAAATCTGCTGAGATCTATTTCCCCCTCATAATTATATATGTATATATGTATATATTGTATATATGTATGTATGTGGTTGAGGCAGGTGAGCAGGCCTGGGCAGCTGAGATGTTGGTCTAGGTCTGAACTTTAGCATGGGCTGGAGTTGAGAGTGGATCAGTAAGAGACTTTCTAACGGAAACAGCCTCTTGTGGCATTCCCTGTATTGAGTCTAGGACATCATGTCTAATTTCCTTTCCATAAGAGAATAGCTAGTTGGTGGACTTTTCCCTGGCTGAAATGGGAGGCCTTGTCCCATTCTTCACTACACTCTGATCGGTAGAAATGACAAAGCTTTTAAAGGCTAGCCTGGAGTTGAGTGTCATTTTTTTTAAGGAGGGAGTTGCATTTTTGCCTTTACTGGTTGGTAGGATAAGATGCTTCTCCCAAAACAGTGAGTTGTAGATATGTATGTAATTTTGTACCAGTACCAGAAACCCCAGGAATTCCATAGATTGATTCTTGAATTTCTCTGCAGAACTCACAGAGATAATAGATCTGCTGATACATGAAGGTCGCAGTTGTTAAAGTAATTAAAAAACAAGGCTATTAGAGGTGGCCTGAGTGTGCAAACCAAAACCTAAGTGGTGTGCTCCTAACTACTCCTGCTTTGGCACCGCTGATTTTAATTAATTTTTGCTCAAATAAACTCTTAAACTATTTGATGTGGCCCAGTTTATCTTTTAACACACTTTGAATGCCTCTCCTAGGTCTTGATATTGAAGCACATTAAGCATCGATAAATCTAGTCCATTTTGTCCTGAGAAAACTTGGAATCTTTTTTTTTTTTTTTTTTTTTCATTTTTCTGAAGCTGGAAACGGGGAGAGACAGTCTGACAGACTCCCGCATGCGCCCGACCGGGATCCACCCGGCACGCCCACCATGGGGCGACGCTCTGCCCACCAGGGGGCGATGCTCTGCCCATCCTGGGCGTTGCCATATTGCGACCAGAGCCACTCTAGCGCCTGGGGCAGAGGCCACAGAACCATCCCCAGCGCCCGGGCCATCTTTGCTCCAATGGAGCCTTGGCTGCGGGAGGGGAAGAGAGAGACAGAGAGGAAAGTGCGGCGGAGGGGTGGAGAAGCAAATGGGCGCTTCTCCTGTGTGCCCTGGCCGGGAATCGAACCCGGGTCCTCTGCACGCTAGGCCGACGCTCTACCGCTGAGCCAACCGGCCAGGGCGAAACTTGGAATCTTGATCATATTTCCCGACCCATTCCCAACCTCCAATTTCTATTTTTGCATAAACTCAACGAAGATGTGATCAAGCCTGATCGACTCAAGTGTCGATTGAAGGTTTGGAGTTTGGGGTGGGGTTTCTTTGGAAAGGGAACTAGGATAAAGCTTTGAACACAAGGTTTGACAACATTGTGCACCATCAAAACCATAAAGGAATACAAAGATCCAAGATGTCAGAAGGTTAAAAGACAACAACAAAAACCAAAGCAATAAAACCTCAAAATGCCAAAAGACGAATCAAAAAGATTGCTCAATCTGTGGCTACAGAGGCAGGAGATGAGGTTAGGGTTTACAGATTGCAGAAATGGAAAGATGTGTATAATACTGGATCAAATTAGGGTGCGCTTCGGTTTAAGATTAAGAGTGATCCTAATCAGTAGCTTGGAACAGTGTGACAACATTTCTATTGGGCTCAGCAGGAAAATATGCAGAATAACCCTTCTTGGAATTTCAATTGTATTTAATGATGGTTTACATTACATTACTTGCTACGTTTTAGTCAAATGCAAATTTTTTCATGAATTTTTTTAAAGATAAAACCTAAAACTTCAAAGACATTTTACACTTGCTATGAGCTGCTTTGGGCTATGCCATAGCTATTCAGGGTTACATACTTACTTTTTCTCCTTTGCTATAGTAAAGAATATTTTGGTGGAAGAGTTAAAAAGCAGTCTAGAGAACATCAAAGAGTGGCCTAAGCTTGCTTTAATGGGAAAGTAGGTGCATGGTCATACGGGTTGGTCAGCTTTCTTAAAGGACGAGGGACAGAACTTGTGTATCCTTTGCAATCATTGCATCATTATATCAATTTCTGCCTCTGTTACTGACCATCATTATCAAAATTGGTATTTTTAAAACAGTGTTATAATTAGTAGGGCATGTGGTGGTGGAAGGAGACTTGATGTGGAATGGTGAACACAGAACACAATATATAGATGGTGTATTATAGAATTGTACACCTAAAATATGTATAATCTTATTAATCAATGTTACCCTGATAAATTCAATAAAAATTAATAATTAATAGGGCATGAAACCAATTGAGTGGAGTTGTTAGTCATGTTAAAAAAAACAACAACAAAATAAACTTGACTGGTGATGGCTAGTGTCGACTTGGGACACTGAGGACCCAGGTTTGAAACCCAGAGGTCACAGCCTTGAGTGTGGGCTTATCCAGCTGGAGTACAGGCTCACCGCTTGAGCGTGGGGTCACCAGTTTGAGCCCAAAGGCCGCTGGCTTGAGCAAGAGGTCACTGGCCCGGCTTGAGCCCCCCAGTCAAGGCATGTATGAGAAGCAATCAATAAACAACTAAAGTGCTGCAACTTTGAGTTGATGCTTCTCATCTCTCTCCCTTCCTGTTTCTCTCTCTCTGTCTCACTAAAATTAGTAAATAAGTGGAAAAAATTATATTTTAGTGTTATTTTGTGAAGATTTTTTTTTTTATATTTTGGTTAAGTGGGTTACAATGTAAAATGTACTTGTGATGGGTTGTGCTAAAATATTGTTACTATTCTGAATTTTTTTTAGTTCATTAAGACATTTGTAAATATTGAGGCAGGACAGTAAAAAAGCTAAGAAATCCCTTGGCAAGTAGAATGGGGAAACTGAGACAGCTTACCAAACTGGCTGGGCAATTTACAGCCAGATACAGAAGGTCACCAGGACGGAAAGCCTTGGTGCCTAGCAACGGGCATTTCCTCCTCAGGTGCATCTTGGGTCACGTCAGCTCTGTGACCTTACCTCCCTAGAGGGGCCTCAGTTAAGTGGTGGGATTCAGAGGTTCACACCAGTTCAGCAGAACTGATCCCTAATTTGTTGTTGAGGTCGGCAAACCAGTTGTTAAAATGGCACTTGTAATCAGGGTTCTCCCTCAGGTAGGTGCCTGGGCAGCCGCCCAATGTAGATATCACAAATTTACATTCCTTACTCTTTTTTAATGTTCATCTGCGCAACAGCGTATTCTAAGTGCCCGTAGTAATGTTCATTCCATCCGTAGGTGAAAAAAATTTAATGGAACTATGCTTGTAATATTTATTTATTCATTTCATAAAACTCATTATACCTTTAATGAAATACTACATTTTAATTCCTTTGTGTTTGTTACTTCAGTAAACAAACATATAATGTAAAGAGAAAAAAATGCCAAACAACCAGGGGGTGACAAGTTGTCATTGGAAATATCTTAAATGACAGTTTTATTGTTTTTTGTCAGCTATTATTTAATATTTTTTCATTAATAGTCTAAAACTCTTTCTTATAACATAGTCTAGTTTTGTGTACTTCTTTAATTGTTCTTATTTAGGTATTAAAATCATGAAATAATAAACTACCTTTTGGTATATCGTGTTTTTATACTTAAAATGGTCATTAGGGCAGAAAACCTGTTGTTAAGTTATTTGAATCCCACCACTGCCTCAGTTGTATTTCAGCTCCAGGCTCAGAAAAGCAGAAAAACCAGGTGGGCCGGGCCAGGACCAGCTGCTTTGACCAGTAACTTCCTGCTCTGGCATTGACCAGCCAGTGGAGGCTAAACGCCTGAAAGGGCACACCTGGAAAAGCTGATGAATATTCTATTGTGATCTCCCCTAAACTCCCAGCCTTTTAAAACGCTCAGAACAAAGGATCCAGCATGCACTCTCCCTCCCAGGAACATCCTACACCTTTTCCTCCCTCTTCTTCTTCCCACAGGTGTGCATCTCCTGAACTCTAATGACCCCACTAGCCTCACCCAAGCTAACCCCTGAAGCTGTCTCCATTGCCCCCTTTTCTCTGACTTCCAGTGTGGGCTCATTTCTTTCCTAGAACAACGTTAGAGAACCTAATCCGCCTCCCGTGGGCTCTCTCCTGTAGCTTCTTTTATCCTAAACCTTTCCTTGTTTCCCTGCCCCCAGCTTTAATAAACGTACTCTTAAAATCACCTGAAATCATGTTGTGAAATGTTTCCTGCATGAAGTTAAGAACCCACCCACTACTGGCTGGCCCTAGGCAGACCACTACATGTAGGCCAGGTCCCCTTTCTGGTAACAGTATCTCCTGAAATGAAAGTGGTTTTTGGTCAAGTAAATTTGACCTTTTAAACAAAGTTTAAAGGTGAAAGGTTTCCCTGGAACCACTTCCAATGTGTGTGTGGAGGCGTACCAAACCAACAAGGAATTCTTCGGTAATTCAACTCAATTTCGACACTACCTACCCGGAGACAGAATCAGGATCCACAGGAAAAGAGCTCAGCCCCACAAGACAGCCCTCAGTTTCAATTCAAACTCCAGTTGCAGGATGAGGTTGTTACCAACTGCTTCTTACCAACTGGCTACACATCGGAGGTTCCAATGACCCCCTCCAACTTGGGATGCCAATGTTGACTTGTACTTCTGAACTATTGGCTATAAATAAAAAATTCCCACAAATTCCTCCTTGGGTTGGGTTAATTTTCGAGAATGGCTCACAGAACCCAGGAAAATCCATTTACTCACTAGGTGATTAAAGGCTACAAATCAATATAGCCAGGTGAAACTTCTGTCTGTGTTGAACTTGGGGCCTGACAAGATGGCATGTGGAAACATTCTGGCCCCCCAACATGAAAGCTCTCCAAAAAGGTGAATTGTCCCTTTTGGGTTTCTGTAGAGGCTTCAATACTTGGCCATTGACAATTGATTCAAACTTCAGAAATATCTCTCCTCTCTGGGAGTTTAGAGATAGAGGTGGGGAGGGTGGAGGGGTGGGGGGCTGGAATGTGGGGCTAAGACTGTCAACTATCTAAGGAAAGGTTGACTGTCTTGGTGATTAGCCCTCATCCTCAGGTGCTTTCTGAAAGTCACTTTATTAACATAACAAAAGACACCTTTATCACTATCCACATTTAGGAAATTCCAAGGGGTTTGGGAGCTGCGAGCTGCGAACTATGAATGAATCATCCGAATGATCAAATGTATATATTTCCTATAAATCACAGTATCAAAAAGGCCTTTTAATATTTTAACTAAGTATGTTAGAGATGAAGTTTTTAATATTTCCCCAACTTATTTGACATAGTATTTCATGAAACTAGTGTAATGTGGAACATGGGATAGTTGGTAAAATGAATTAAATCCTCATTCCATTATGTTGGTTTAGTGATTCTCTGTTAACTGTTGTGTTATCTTCAACAAATTCCTAAGTAAAGATCCCCTCACGTATTGTTATCTGGATTAGAAGGGCTGAGTCTGAACTACAAGATTTTGGTATTTAGAGTTAATACATCAGGTAACCAACCATCCTGCCTATAGAATTCTCTCTTCATAGTACTTATTTCTATCTAACGTGCTACAAGCTAGTCAGGATGCTCCTACTAAGCATGACTACAAAGTGATCATAGTCTACAGTGATATTTCTACTCTCCTGCCGCCCCCAGAACAAATAAGCCTTATTTCATTTTCAAGGTTATCAGAACAAGAAAACATGGGGAAATAATACTCTAGTAAGCCACGAGACGCTACAATATCTAGAATCTTTACATCTTTATTTTTTTCAGGTTAAAATAAAAATATGTATTTATATATCTCCTAAAAAATATAAAGAAGTTGTGTTTTCAACAGGTATTTTTTATTTTAAAAATTAAATTATTTATTCATTTATTGATTGATTTTAGTGAGAGATGAAAGGAGAGAGACAGGAGCATGGATCTGTTCCTGTATGTGCCCTGATTGGCGATTGAACTGGCAACCTCTTTGCTTCGGGATGATACTCTAACCAACCAAGCTATACAGCCTGGGCAGGTAATTTTCTTAATACAGTGTGTAGCTCTCTCTCAGATCTTAAATATTGGTGTCTGGTCCACAGTCTTTTCTGGGCCTTTGATCTTTAATTTCTAATGGGGATGCTTATGGCATTGCCTCCTAACAACTGAGTTGGCTTTTAGTAAGATTATGTAGAATTCTTCCTGCCTACTCACCTCCCTTCTCAGCCTCAAAGCCTAAGGATGCAACCAAAGCAGAACAACAACAGCCTTTACTTCCCTCATACTGGAGCACACCGAGATCCTGGATCTGCTGCTGGCATCGGGACTATTCCCTCTGGGGACTTTCTCACACGTACGTTAATAAAGTCATTACAAGTAGTAATACTAGGGCAAACCGAACACCCTATAATAACACCAACTTAAAGAAGAACAACATCACATTTATAGTATAGTCCTAACTGAGGATTATTTTTTGGAATTTTGTTTATAAAAACAGTATCCCTGATTGTTATGGACTGAATTGTCTTTTTCCCACCCCACCCAAATTCATGTGTTGAATCCCTAACCAGCAATATGAATGTATGTGGCGATTAGAGCTTTTATATTTTACCTTACTTAAATTAAGGTAAAAATGAAGTCATAATTGTGGGGCCCTAATCCAACAGAACTGCTGTTCTTACAAGAAGAGGAAGAGATACTAAGGAGGTGTGCAGGCACAAAAGAAAGGCCATGTGAGGTCACAAGGAGAAGCCAGCCATCGGCAAGCCACAGTGAGAGGCTTCAAGAGAAGTGAAACCCGTTGATATGTTGATCTTAGCCTTCAAAACTGTGAGAAAATGCATTTCTGTTGCTGAAGCCACTCCATTCGCGTATTTTCTTATGGCAGCCCTAGTAAACCAATACGCTGTGCTTCCTTTGTGCTGTGAGTCCTGGGGAATTCAGAATCAAAAGTGCATTTCATAGTGACAATACTGTTGTTTCTCATAGTTCACATATTTTTAGTCTTTTTTTTTTGTGACCCAGACTTTTAAAAATTTCAATTGTGTTTGCTTCTTATTTGTTCCATTGTTTAGGGCCTCAAGGCCTTTTTGTAGAAAAGAACCAGGGTACAAAGAAATAAATAACAATTTAAATAAATTCTATAGTTCCAGGTTCTTCTCCAACTTTTCAAATGGGCCTTGTTAGTCTCTTGTGCTGGTCCCTTTTCATTTCCTAGACCAGGGGTTGGAACCTATGGCTCGTGAGCCAGATGTGGCTCTTTTGATGGCTGCATCTGGCTCGCAGACAAATCTTTAATAAAAAAATAATAATGTTAAAAATATAAAACATTGTTATGTATTACAATCCATTCATTTCCTACTGCTCATGTTCATGGTTGTGTGTGGCTGAAGCCAATCACAGCTGTCCTCCGGGACACCACCAAATTTTTATTGGATAATGTGTAAAGTACACCGGTTGTTGTATGGCTCTCATGGAATTACATTTTAAAATGTAATGTGGTGTTCATGGCTCTCTCAGCCAAAAAGATTCCCGACCCCTGTCCTAGACCCTTCAGGGCTGCAGTGCCACAGGGCTCAACCCTCAGGCCTTAACTTCCACCCTATAGAAACCCGCTCCCTGTGTGAGCTTGGATTCTGGGTTTTAAACACCCATTATATCAATATGTACATTTAGCCTAAACTTTCTCCTTGAACTCCTCACACAGATATCCAAGTGTCTATTAGATGTCTTCATTTGAATGCTTAATAGGCATCTCATATTTTAGATGTCCAGAGCCAGACCAAGCTCTGGATTCTCCCTATCCTGGTCTTCTCTACCTTGGCAAACACCAATTCTGTCTTTCCTAGGCCCAAAATCTTAGAGTCATCCTTGACTTTCCTTTCTCTTACCTCTAATTTTCAACTGTTCAGCAAGCCCTGTTGGCTCTTCTAACAAAATATAGCTCAAAACTGACCATTTTTAACGTCTCCCTTACCACTTAGTTGAAAGCTACCATCACCTCTCCCTTGGATTATTACCAACTAAATGGCCTTTCTGCTTCTGTTTCCCTCTTGTAGTCTGTTCTTCCCAATGGCCAGAGCATCCTATTAAGATTAAGTCAGATTAGGTCAGTTTAGTTCTCTGCTCAAAACCCTCCTGAGGTTCTCCATCTTTCCAGATTGAAAGGTAGTTCTTATCGTGCTCTGTCAGGTGCCACAAAGACCTGGCTTCATTTACTCTTTGACCGCAAACGTTTCTCACTTGACTCCAGCACCTGGCCTGCACTTGCTCCTGCTCCTGCCAGCAGCAGTCTTCAGCAGGAAATCAGTGAGGCTCACTCTCATCTCCAAGTCTCCTTATCACTTTATTAATCAAACATCACTTTAAAAGACAGGTTTACTTGGGGGGTGTAGGTAAATGTTTAACAACTGACTCTTTGAAAAAGACGTAGGCCCTAGCCAGATGGCTCAGGGGAAGAGCATCAGCCCCAAAACGTGTGGAAGTTCTGGGTTCAATTCCTGGTCAGGGCACACGGGAGAAGCACCCATCTGCTACTCTACTTTTTCCCCTCACCTTTCTTTCTCTCTATCTCTTTCTTCTCCAACCACAGCCAAGCCTCCACTGGAGCAAAGTTGGCCTGGACGCTGAGGACGGCTCCATGGTCTCCGCCTCAGGCACTAGAATGGCTCCGGCCGAAATGGAACAACGGCCCAGATGGGCAGAGCATCACCCCCTGATGGGCATGCTGGGGTAGATCCCACTAGGGTGCATGCGGGAGTCTGTCTGACTGCCTCCCTGCTTCTAACTTAGGAAAAATACAAAAAAAAAAAAAAAAAAAAAAGGAAAACCCCCCAAAACATGTACACTAATATGTACATTATAATGCAATTTTTAGTTTCATCTGCATTATTGACATTTTATTCATCATATTCTGAAGTTTAGGGTGGCTATCAACAAACAATGAATCAAACCCTGATTTGTTACCTTTGTTGAATTTCCTGGGGTAAATGTTCCTACCATGGCTAATTTGACACTCCTAAAATGGTGTCACTCCAGGTGGAATTGGGAGTAGATGTGCAGTGGTAGGTAGGTAGCACACACCACAATACAACAAATTTCTACCAACAGATACACTAGACATGAGTAACCTCAAAAGCATGAATAATAATAAAATATAATAAAACAGTTAGGCAGTGATGATTTTAGATATATATTATCTTTGTTTTTATAAAGTTTATTTAATTTAAGTTGACATTTTAATTTTTAGTGATGACTGTGTTTTACAACTGGCTTACAAAATTCATGGAACCTTGTTTGGTTTTCACAAACTGGCAGGAGCAGGCTCTGGCCACTTTCCTGATTATCCTAAATAAAATAGCTATTTTCTTTGTCACTCTTTTCTTTTTTCTCTCTTTCCCTCTCTCTTTCTTTCTTTCTTTTTTGACAGAGACAGAGAGAGTCAGAGAGATGGACAAATAGGGACAGACAGACAGGAAAGGAGAGAGATGAGAAGCATCAATTCTTCATTGCAGCACCTTAGTTGTTCATTGGTTGCTTTCTCATATATGCCTTTACTGGAGAGCTACAGCAGTGACCCCTTGCTCAAGCCAGCGACCTTGAGCTTCAAGCCAGTGACCTTGGGCTCAAGCCAGCAACCTTGGGCTTCAAGCCAGTGACCTTTGGGCTCGAGCCAGTGACCATGAGGTCATGTCTGTGATCCAACGCTCAAACCAGTGACCACATGCTCAAGCTGGTGAGCTCGTGCTCAAGCCAGATGAGCCCATGCTCAAGCTGGCAACCTTAGGATTTTGAACCTGGGTCCTCTGCATCCCAGTCTGTGCCACTGCCTGGTCAAGCCAGTCACTCTTAAAAATTTTTTGTTTTAATTTATTGATTTTAGAGAGAGAGAGAGAGGGAGAGATAGAAACATTGATCTATTCTTGTATGTGCCCTGACTGGGGATCGAACTGACAAACTTTGCTTATTGGGATGATGCTTTAACCAGCCAAGCTATTTGGCCAGAGCTCAGTCACTCTTTATTCCCCTTATCTAGCTATATTTTTCTCCATTAGCATTGAACACATTACACACACATATATACAGTTCTTTTTCTTTTTCCTCCTACGAGAATTTAAGCTAAGTAAGGCTAGGTGCATTACTTATTGTGTTTACTTCTCTCCCCCGCAGAGCTTAGCACATGAACAGCACATTTTTAAGGTGCTTACTTATTGAAGAAATTAATGTGTTTATCAATATTTTATTCAAAATGGATATTGACCTGTTACTGAAAAATCAAACGCAGGGGAATCAGAATAATATTCTTTGAAATAGCAGCAAACACCACTTACATGCAGCTCATCTAATTCTTACAACTTCCCTATGAGGTTCTTATCATTTTATAGAAGAAAAACTGAGCCCAGAACTGCTCAGGGGCAGACAGCAGATAAAGAACATAGCCAGGATTCAAACTCTGAACATCTGGGTTCTCAAAACAGCAAATGAAAAAAATTTTTGAGGTTTTTTTTTTTTTCCAGTTATAAAAAAAATTTTAAATGTGTACAAAATTAGATAAAATAAGATAATGAAACTCAAATATCCATCATCCATCTTTAATATTTATGAACTCCTGGTTAGTTTCTTGTCATTTACAATTCCTTCCCCAATAAATTATTTTGAAGAAAACCCAAATCATCATCTTATTAATATTTCAGTGTTTATCTCTAAAAGATAAATATTGCTCTGGTCGGTAGGCTCAGTGGTAGAGCATCGGCCTGGCATGCAGGAGTCCTGGGTTTGATTCCCAGCCAGGGCACACAGGAGAAGCGCCCATTTGCTTCTCCACCCCTCCCCCTCTCCTTCCTCTCTGTCTCTCTCTTCCCCTCCTGAAGCCATGGCTCATGGGAGCAAAGTTGGCCCGGGCGCTGAGGATGGCTCTGTGGCCTCTGCCTCAGGTGCTAGAATGGCTCTGGTTGCAACAGAGCGACGTCCCAGATGGGCAGAGCATCGCCCCCGGTGGGCATGCCGGGTGGATCCCGGTCGGGCGCATGCGGGTGTCTGTCTGACTGCCTCCCGGTTTCCAACTTCAGACAAATACAAAATAAATAAATAAGTAAATAAATAAAAGATAAATAGTAAGCTACTTTCTGGCTGACAATTTGGTACTATCCATTTCTAGCCCAGAGTTTGTCAGTCAGTTACTTAATTTTTCTGAAGCAGGGTTTCCTCACGTGCAAAATGAATATACTAACTTTTCTCAGATTTGTCTGAGTATTAAATGAGACAATAGTCAAAATCCTTTGTTAAACAACAAAGCACAGTACAAAGGTTTGCTTTGCAACTTACGTGTTATTCATTCCCCACTGAGCTCCTGACACAGTTAAAGTCTCCACATCAGAGCCTAGTTTGGTGAGCATGCACAAAGCATGACCTGCTTTCCCCCAGCAATGTGGTTTCCCCAATAGCACTGTGCCTCGTAAACATGCCAGAGCTCTTAAACAGAGTCAGCAGTCACATGGAACATAAAAACCCTCACAAGACTATAAAACCTTAGGAGAAAAACAAAGTATTACTTTATATCATGTTGAAAATCATAAATATTTACAAGAATCTATCTTGACTTGCTTCTCAAACAGGAGTGTGAGCATTTCTCGATGACGCAACAATGTACAAGGGCCAGAGAGAGACGAAACAAGATGCCTTGGCACACCTTTATGGAACCTCATCCTGCCATAAACAGGATGAAGCATTCTTTTAAATAATAATAACAATAATATCAACATACACTTACATAGTTCTTAATATGTGTCAGGCATTATTCTAAATGCTTAAACTATACTAATTTCTTTTTTACAACAACTCTCTGAGGTAGGTACAATTATTATCTCTATCTGGATGATGGAGAAACGGAGACACGGAGAGGTTAAGAAGTTGGTCAGCATTACATGACTAGTAGTGGGGAAGCCATGATTTAAACTCACGTGTCTGGCTTCAGTCTGTGCTTCTAGCACTGTTCCATTGATTTCTCCACTCAAAACGAATCAATTTACTATTATTTTCCAAACATCTAGCTATTTAGGTACTCTATAATTTTTTAAAAAAATTTTATTTTATTTTTTATAGAGACAGTGAGTCAGAGAGAGGGATAGACAGGGACAGACAGACAGGAACGGAGAGAGATGAGAAGCATCAATCATTAGTTTTTCATTGAGCATTGCAACACCTTAGTTGTTCATTGATTGCTTTCTCATATGTGCCTTGACCGCAGGCCTTCAGCAGACCGAGTAACCCCTTGCTGGAGCCGGCGACCTTGGGTTCAAGCTGGTGGGCTTTTTCTCAAACCAGATGAGCCCACGCTCAAGCTGGCGACCTCAGAGTCTCAAACCTGGGTCCTCTGCATCCCAGTCTGACACTCTATCCACTGTGCCACCACCTGGTCAGGCTACTCTATAATTTTTAAAGCATATAGTTGAATATAATATTGTATTAATTTTAGGTGTACAACATAGTGATTTGATTTATGTATATGTTGCAAAATGATTACCATAGTAAGTTTAGTTAATATCCACCACCATACATAGTTATAATTTTTTTCCTGTGATGAGAACTTTTAAGAGCTACTGTCTCAGCAACTTCAATACAATATACAGTACAGCATTAGGTTTATTAGAGTCATCATGCTGTATATTACATTGTATCTTTTGGCTACATTCATCCATTTTGCTCACCTCCCATCTCTCACATAATTCTTATTTGTAAAAAAAAAAAAATCCATGATATCAATGGTTTTGCTAGATGGTCATATTTTTCCGTAAGACACATCTGAAAAGAAATTCACATTTACCAAATTAGAAATTTTATTCTAGGTGATCTCATCTATCATGATCTTGGACATATTGTTTTATGGGGTACATAGCAGCAAAATTGAAACAAATTGATAATTAAAATGTCAAAATTTGACCTTATACAATGTAGGTTGTGGAGAGTTAGGTCTCTGGACCCTCTGGACACACTCTTCTGCTGTCAGAGATGTGTAGGTGAGAAGTTTGAAATAAACTTCTTAAGGAACGAGGCTTAGAAAACATAAAACACAATCTTGGGATACGTATCTGTAAACAGTGAGTATTAGTCATGGGGTTTTCCAGGAGACTTACTATTTCCTGACACTAGGGGTGCACCCTGAGTAAGATAGAATCTTTATTCTCAAGTACCTCATAGCCTCCTGGGCAAGATAGAGCTACCATTGTGATGTGGAGGTTGAGAGAGGTTTGACATTGGTAATAAGTCCAAGTGAGAAAATGAATGCTCGCCTGCGGGAATCAGAGAAGGCTTGCTTATGACTTTTAGAAAAGATCTGGAAGAGAGAGAGAGAGGACTTTGAGGTTTGTAGAAAAGAAAGAAAAAAGAAGCCCAATAGAGCCAGAATTTCCAACCCTGGAAAATATTTTTAGTGAATTGTATAGAGAAGAAAAATGGAGGCTCAGGGTCCTAGACCAATATGTACAGTACATGTCTCCATGCCTAGATCTTTCTGTCTCCAAAGGACAAGCTCCCTTGACAACATCCTAACACACATAAGAATTGCTGTGGGACTCAGAACTGTGTTTGCTTTAGAATTCTATCATGTCTGGACATGTTTTGTGAAGAAGTGGCATGGGGCTGGGCCACCAAGATTCCCTGACACCGAGGCTGTATAATATGCTATTTAAGAAGCAGCATATTTGTCATACAAATCACTAGAAAGTGGAGAAGGCTGCATATTATACTCTGGGGCTTTGGGGTCTGAAGACGACTTGAGGCTGGCTTCTGTCACTTGTCAGCTATGTGACATGAGCTACTTAATTTAATTTCTTGATACCTTTGTTATTTTATTTATTTTTCATTTTTACTTTTGATGAAAGCATTGTTTTTTACTGTATACATTTACTTTTATTCATTTTCAAGGTATAGCTTTTTTTATTTTATTTTATTTTATTTTATTTTTTTAGTGAGAGGAGAGGAGGGAGAGGAGGCAGAGACAAACTCCTGCATGCGCCCAACTGGGATCTGCCTGGCAAGCCCACTAGGGTATGATGCTCTGCCCATCTGGGGCCCTTGCTCCATGGCAACCGGAGCCATTCTAGCACCTGAGGTGGAGGCCATGGTGTCCTCCTCAGTGCCTGGGCCAACTTTGCTTCAATGGAGCCTTGGCTGCAAGGAGGGGAAGAGAGAGACAGAGAGGAAGGAGATGGGGAAGGGTGGAGAAGCAGATGGGCACTTCACCTGTGTGCTCTGACCAGGAATTGAACTGGGACATCTACACACCAGGCTGATGCTCTACCACTGTGCCAATTGACCAGGGCTTCAAGATACAGCTTTTTAATTGAATTTATTTATTTAACAAATTTTTTGGTCTGTGGTGGTGCAGTGGATAGAGCGTTGACTTAGAACACAAAGGTTGCTGGTTTGAAACCCTGGGTTTGCCTGGTCGAGGCATATACAATAAGCGATCAATGAATGGCTAACATGAAGCAACTCTGAGTTGATACTTCTTGCCTTACTCTTTCTCTCTATAAACTCAATAAAATATTTATTTATTTATTTATTTATTTATTTATTTATTTATTTATTTTATTCATTTTTATAGAGGAGAGAGAGACAGAGAGGGAGAGAAAGGAGAGAGAGACAAGGGGGGGAGGAGCTGGAAGCATCAACTCCCATATGTGCCTTGACCAGGCAAGCTCAGGGTTTCGAACCAGCGATCTCAGCATTTCCAGGTCGACGCTTTATCCACTGCGCCACCACAGGTCAGGCTCAATCAATAAAATATTTAATTTTAAAATTATTTATTTATTTACTGCATGACTGGGTGGTGGCACAGTGGCTAGAGTGTTGACCTGGAATGCTGAGGTTCCAGGTTCAAAACCTTAAGGTCACTAGTTTGACCACAGATTCCCCAGATTCAGCATGGGCTCACCAGCTTGAGCATGGGGTTGCTGGCTTGAGCATAGCATCATAGAATCATAGACATGACCTCATGGTTACTGGCTTGAGCCCAAGGTCACTGGCTTGAGCAAGGAGTCACTTGCTCTGCTGGAGCCTCCAGTCAAGGCATGTATGGGAAAGCAATCAGTGAACAACTAAAGTGCCACAACTATGAGTTGATGCTTCTCATCTCTCTCCCATCCTGTCTGTATGTTTCTCACTAAAGAAAAAAAAAATTATTGAATTTATTGGGGTGATACTGGTTAACAAAATTATATAGGCTTCAGGCGCACAATTCTACAATGCATTATTACTGTGTGTTCACCACCTCAGGTTAAATCTCCATTCATTACCACTTATCCCCCTATACACTCCTCCACCTTCCCCCACCCCCTTCTCCCTGGCAATCAGTACACTGTTGTCTGTGTCCATGACTTTTCTCTCTCTCTCTCTCTCTTTTTGCCCCTTTATTTCTCAATCCTTTTATACACTTTCCCCCTTAACATCTCCCTGATGGCTGTCAGCCTGTACTCTATCTGTGAGTCTGTCTTTATTTGTTAGTTCATTTTGTTTATTAGAGTCTACATATGAGTAAAATCATATGGTACTTGTCTTTCCTTGACTGGCTTATTTCATTAGCATAATACTGTCCAAGTCCATCCATGCTATCGTAAAAGGTAAGATTTCTTTCTATTTTATGGCTGAGTAGTATTCCATGATGTAAATGTACCACAGCTTTTTTATCCACTCACCGACTGATGGGCACTTGGATGCCTTTGATATTTTAACTAAAATTGATAGCACCACCTATTCTGGGAATGGTCATAAAAATTAAATTAGACCATGTATACATAGAAAACATTCTGGCAATGAAGAATTTTACAGAAACAACATGTTATATGGCAAGAGAAAGTTCAAAATGTTGATGTAAATAAGTTTGGTTTGAGAATGGTCATTCAGTGATTGGGGGAGACTTATCCGTTAGTTTAAGTTCCTTAGATTCAGGACTGAATCCCAATGTGAGGGAGTACAAATGAAGAACAAGTGAAAATCGAAAGAGCAGAGATATCTAGTGCAGAATGGCAAGGACAGTGGCCCCAGTAGCTACAGAAATAAAAGATCCCCTGGGGCATACTTAGTTCACCCTGATGGCAGACATTCAGTGGGCAGCAGCAGAGCGCCCGCTCTGGTGTGGGGCAATAGCAATTTCATAGATGCTGTCATCTCAGCTATTGCTTTAGAGCTCAAGGACAGTGGGAGTATCACTTCAATGAGCTGGAACTAAAAAGAGCAGTCAACAGAATATTTAGAAGAATGCATTCTTAAGTTTTTGGGAGGCTCAGTTTTTCACAGAACATGCTGGGGCAGAACCAGAAAAATCCTGATGTCTGATTGCCATTGTGACTATGTTTTCCCCTTGGGCTGGTGTTTTCTGGGAAATACAGTCTCCACTTAGGTAACAGTGGAAGAGAAAGAACTGAGAAAACCTTCTAACAATAGAAATGAACAAGTAAGTGGGAAATAATACTCAGCGTAGGCAAGTATAACAGTCAACCTCCAGTAGTGAATGACAGAAAATATGATTTCAAGGCAAAGAATTCTGAGATGTCAATTTGAATTCAAGGATGCAGCTTTTCATTTAATTACTCAATGTATTGTTTTAATACAATACAAATAAAATATTGGATATTATTAGGAGACTTATTATAATGATGAAAGTAAGCAGAATTTTCTTTTACTCAAAAAACCATAGTATGTTTTTGGCAACACATACAAGAAAGACAATAGCACCGAAAGTAAGTAAATAAATTAAGGTTCAGGAGTATAGGGGTAATAAAAATGACAGAATGGAAAATTTCCACATGGAAGCAGATTTGAAAGACTGGGATTCTGAGGGGGAAAAGGCCCAGAAGGAGATAGGATCAAAGTCTGTTCCCCAGTGTGTATGTGGATGGGGACAATGTTTATTTGGTCACCAAATCCCTGAATCCCAGCATTGTTAAGTAATCACTAAAGCTCCAAAAAGGTTATTTCAAGACAAATTAAGGGGAAAACACTTTAAAATGGTTGATCTATGTGGGGAAGTCATTCTGAAAGAATAAATAGTTTGAAAATTTAAATAAAAAATTTAAAATTTGAAAGACCATGTTAAATCAATTTGTAATAAACTTCAGTAAACATTTAGGCAGGTGGGGTGTTTTTTCAAGGTTTTTTATATTAACACATAGAGAATAAGTAACATGGTCTCTACCTGTCCACATAAAGAATTGGGGTACTTGATTGAATGACATTTTTTTTTTTGAAAAGAATTGAAACGCCTTAACACTGCACTACTCTGTATGGTAGTGGCTGAGTTAAAAAATGTGAACCTTGACCTGATTTCAGACTTCCATTTTAGGATAATTTCAAGCAACAGTGCTTATTATTAATGAGAACACTGTTAATATTTTGAATTACAATTGTTAACAATATTAACAACAACAAAAGATTCTGTCTTTTAGGTTATATCAACATCTTATATAAGGACAAGCACTCTATTGTCAAGCAGATCCTAAGCCTCTAAATCTGAGAACAACTTGTTAAATAATTCTTAATACGATATTTTAGTCTATAAATAAACAGAGGGTTTCACATATCTTTATTGCTCCAGCATAAACTTTACATAAGAGTAACAAAAAACCGAACATAATTAGTCTCTTCCAGTAAAAGTATTTTAGAAATTTTCCATTGCTCAGTACCTTCCCATAATGGAAGAGGCTCCACGTGGGAGGTATGTGTAAATATTTGATTGGTGTTTTACTGATTTCAGTGTCACAACCTATCAATCATTAACACTTCAAAAACCGTATACCTGGTTAGTTGTTTCCAAAGTACGTTCTTTCTCTAAAGAATTTTTAGACTTTTAGAATTAGAGAGGCCCCTGGTGAGCAGAGTGTAACGTTTTAATGTCACGGGTGGTGAAACAGACCAAGAATGTTTGACTTTCATGAAATCCTCCATCCAACCTTAGCTGGATCTAGGCCCGTGCTCTTCTCTAGGGAGAATTATTGTTTACCCTTTGTTCTGAAGGGAGGTATACAGAAATACATAACATGGTCATAGTTGTAGAAATTAAAACGAAGAAATTTAGAAAACCGTAGGCACAGGCTTCTGTTTTCAGTGCTATTACATGTGGTTACTTCTTAAAATTAAACAATAGCCTTTATAGAAAAAAAATTGCTCGACTATTAGCTCAATGTTTTACTCCTATTACATAAAATACATAAATGTTTCTAGTGGTAGGCATATGATCAGCATGTAAAAGTGTTAGTTAACTCTGATTGTGATTTTCTTTATTTATTTTGACATTCAATATTATTTTATATTGGTTCCAGGTATATAACATAGTGGTCAGCCAAATATGATATTTATAAACTGATCCCCTGATAATTCTAGTGCCCACCTAAAAACATACATAGTAATTATAATATTATTGACTCTATCCCTTATGATGTACTGATTGTGATTTAAAAAAATGAAAGTTCTAGATAGAAAATTATCTGGATTATTTAATTGCCAGAATATATATTTTAGAGAGTCTAAACACATCAACAAGATTACAAATTAATTTAGTCTGAAAAAAATCAGTCAAAACAGCAATTTGGTGTAGTGCAGACTAAGCCACCACCTTCCCCATAGTCGCAGTATTAGTGGTCTCTGGTCTCTGGGGTGATAGTGAGGGGCGTGCCAAGGTCTGGGCAACAGGCCTAGTAGAGTTAGGCACTTTGACTATTGAATAAATACTTGTATTGAAGGTTGTTTTCTCCACATTTGGTGGAGAAGCAGTATGATTCCTGGGTAGAAGTTAAGGGACTCTAAACTCTTCTGTTAGAAATTTATGCTCAGGGCAAAGCCTGAAGAACTCCTCAGCTAACTCCGTCAGAGAAGCCAGCAATAATGTGCCTGGGGCCTGAGCCATTGGCAAAGGAACTGTTTCTTCTCCTTTCTGCTGTGATGAAAGGGATTCTGTCGAGAACTGCTTCCAAGCCCGTTCTTTGGCCAGCGCCAGAGCTGTCATTTTCAGTCTTAAGAGCAGAGGCAAGGTGTCACAACAGACTAGAGATCAAGCTCCAAGGGGCTGTTGTAAGACAAGGAGTTTCTACTGAATTTGTGGGGCAGGGTGGCATGTTCTCGGGAGCACTGCTCACAGTGGCAATCTCTTTTCCACCAAGAGCACCATTTTGATCTCAGTTATTAGTTTATTTCTCAGAGAAGATGAATACTTTAAGTCTCTTAAATAAAATAAAAAATACTTCTAGTGTAGATCTTGGCCTTAAACCTGTTATCTGTCAATAAACAAATTATTATTTTACTTAAACAGAGAGTTCGCATGCAACAACAAAAAGAGTAAAGTTCAAGCTAGGGAGCTTACCACTTCTTCTTTTTTTTGGAGGGGTCTCAGAACCAGTCAGAGAAATCAAAGTTTCAATCTGCATTTTTATTTTACTAGTCAAAAGTACTAATAATCTAACTGGGTACCATGATGGTATGTAATAGAAAAAATTGCACATTATTTTGGTATTTTACTTATATTGAAATGCAATAAAAAACATTGGCACTGGAAATATTATGATCTGTATACATTTGAGAAGTAGCATCGGGAGAAGAAGACAAAGAGCTTTGGAAAAAGGTTGGTCGGAGAGGCCCTGGCCCATTGGCTTAGTGGTAGAGCGTTGACCTGGTGTGTGGAAGTCCCAGGTTCAATTCCTGGCCAGGGCACACAGGAGAAGCGCCCATCTGCTTCTCTACCCTTCCCCCTCTCCTTTCTCTCTGTCTCTCTCTTTCTGTCTTGCAGCCAAGGCTACACTGAAGCAGAGTTGGCCCGGGTGCTGAGGATGGCACCATGGCCTCACCTTAGGCACTAGAATGGCTCCAGTTGCAATGGAGCAAGGGCCCCAGATGGGCAGAGCATCACCACCTAGCAGGCTTACCGGGCGGATTCCAGTCAGGCACATGTGGGAGTCTGTCTTTCTCTGCCTCTCTGCTTCTCACTTCAGAAAAATACACACACACACACACACACACACACACACACACACACACACACAAAGGTTGTTTGGAGAGACAGCACAGGGTGGTGTTGAATGCACCATGTGCATTTCTCACATGTGAACTGAAGATGGGAAGAGTACCTAGTTCATAGTTTGGTGTGAAGATTAATATAATGACATATGTTGGTTAAAATAGCAGACAACAATATATCACACTAACAAAACAATTAAAACAAAATAAAAAGTCTGGGGTTGTTATATTGAAAACGGGTAAATTAGATGTTATGATAGAGAATCTTACCAGGGATAGACAAGGTCATTACATAATGAAAAGGACTCAGTGCATTAAAAAGACATAACAATCCTAAATATATATGTACTTAAAAACACAGTTTCTAAATACTTGAAGCAAAACACTGAGATAACTGAAAAAAGGAATGTATATTAACAATTCTAGTTGCAGATTTCAATCCTTGCCTCTTAGTAATTAATAGAACAAATAGAGAAAAAAATCAGTAAAGATATGAGAATTGAACAATACAATGAACTTGATCTATATAGTTAATATTTATGAAAAATTTTATGCAACAGCAGCAGAACATATATTCTTTTCAAATACACATATAACATTCACCACGACACATCTAGGCTACATCACAAATCTTTAAAAATTTAACTGGATTTAAATAAAATAATACAAAATATCTTCTCTGGCTACAATAAAATTAAAATAGAAATTAATAACAGGAAGATAGGGAAAATTACTAAATATTTGAAAATTAAACAATATACTCTAAAATATGGTTCAAATAAGATCTGACATTGCAATTATAAAATATTTTGAACTGAATTAAATAAAATATAGCACATCAAGATTTGTGGGTGTACATGGTAGGAACATTTTTGTATTAAATGCTTGTATTAGAACAGTGGTCCCCAACCTTTTTTGGGCCACGGACCAGTTTAATGTCAGAAAATATTTTCATGGACTGACCTTTAGGGCGGGACGAATAAATGCACAAAATAAAATTATGCGACCGGCGTAAAAACTGTGGTATTTTTAAGTATAATTGTTGAACTTACGAGACAAGCGTCAAGCGTGAGTTTTAGACAGATGTAACAGAGGGAATCTGGTCATTTTTAAAAAATAGAACATCATTCAGACTTAAATATAAATTAAACGGAAATAATGTAAGTTATTTATTCTTTCTCTGTGGACCGGTACCGGTCCGCGGCCCGGGGGTTGGGGACCACTGTATTAGAAGATAAGAAAAATCTCAAATTGAAGTGTCAGTATGCAGCACATGACTGTTGATATTCCACAACATGGATCAATCTCAATTTGATTATGGCCCAGACTCAAGATACTTAATATGACCAACATCGGAGGGTATCCGTCACAGATGGGCTCAGAGTGCCCTCAGACAATCCACATGGAGGTGCCCGGGCAGGCAGCTGGTTGTGGTTGTATACAGATGAGGAAACTGAAGCACAGAGAGATCAGTTGACTTACTCAAGGTCTCAAGCTAAGAACTTTGGAGCTGGAGCCTAAATCCATGTCTACCAGATAGCTTTATGATGAGGAGTGCTTTTGGATCACTTTGCAAATAAATGAATTTGCTGCATTCTTTTTTTAAATTTTTTTTAATTTTTATTTTTTTGTATTTTTCTGAAGCTGGAAACGGGGAGAGACAGTCAGACAGACTCCGTATGCGCCCGACCAGGATCCACCCGGCACACCCACCAGGGGCGACGCTCTGCCCACCAGGGGGTGATGCTCTGCCCCTCCGGGGCGTCGCTCTGTCGCGACCAGAGCCACTCTAGCGCCTGGGGCAGAGGCCAAGGAGCCATCCCCAGCGCCCAGGCCATCTTTGCTCTAATGGAGCCTTGGCTGCGGAAGGGGAAGAGACAGACAGAGAGGAAGGAGGGGGGGGGGTGGAGAAGCAAATGGGCGCTTCTCCTATGTGCCCTGGCCGGGAATCAAACCCGGGTCCCCCGCACGCCAGGCCGACGCTGTACCGCTGAGCCAACCGGCCAGGGCAATTTGCTGCATTCTTATTCCAAGTCTCACAGGGAGAACCAGCCCACAGGCTAGAAGGGGGCAGAGTCATTCCTTTGCCCACAGGCTGCAGTGTGATGCAGAAACCTTGGCTGCACATGTGACAGAAAATTGAGGCGCCATTTCTCTATTGTACCTATATTGAGTTTGGAAAGAAAGATAGAGCAAAGATTACTCCAATAGTAATAGTGGAATAAGAAACATTACAGTAGCTACAGGTGCTTCGAAAGGTTTAATAAAAGAACATTATGAATAATTTTGGGCCAATAAATTAAAAAAGTTAGACAAATTAGGCAAATTCTCTTGAAGGCAAACACCACAAAAGTTCATGAAAGAAGTGACAGAAAACCCAGATAGTTCTATATCTATTGAAAACAATGGAAGTTATAATGAAAAATTATTCTCAGAAGAAAATCTCAGGCCCAGATAGCTTCATTAGTGAATTCTACCTGCTATTTGACTTAAGAATGAGCTAATGCTAATTCCACACAAGCTCTTCCATAAAATAAAGAGAACACATACCAACTCATTTTATGAGCCAGCATTACTCAGACATTCAAAGAAAAGAAAACTAAATTCCAATATCCCACATTAACATAGATGCAATGTAAAAATTGTTAACAAAGTATTAGAAAATTGAATTCAGTGATATAGAAACATAATACATCATGACCAAGTAAATGAGTTTAGTTTAAAATCTGAAAATCAATCAATATACCATATCAATAGACTAAAATATCAGATGATTATCTCAATAGATACATAAAATATATGCATATCTATCTCGGTATGTTGCTCTTTTCACATAACTTTGTTTTCTGTAATTTTTAATTTATTTCAATTAATGAATACTTTTCACACGGTATTACCAGACTTACATAAAAAGTCAGTTCCCTGTCCTTTTTAATTTTTTTTTCACTTTTAATTTTGCTTCCCTGAAACATTCGCTTTCAAATTTTTCCACTGTTTCATTTGGTATCTATGTTTGTAGATAACATGCTTCTTAAGGATATTTTTTTCTCTTTTTAGTTTTTGACATTATTGCTTTGTTATTAAGAAAGATGATGATTTTGCTCTTTCTTTTTCTCTCTCTCACACACATTCAGATACTTGTTTATGTCTCAGATCCCCTAAAAAGTGTAATATTGCTTTTTTGCTTTTTTTAGTTTAATCAACAATCCATGTTTATATTATAATGTGACTTTTATTTACAGCTTAGCTACATACTACGCTGTGCTTACATCACTGTTCAACTTTTTTTTTTTTTTTTTTTTTACAGGGACAGAGAGAGAGTCAGAGAAAGGGATAGATAGGGACAGACAGGAATGGAGAGAGGTGAGAAGCATCAATCATCAGTTTTTTGTTGCGAGACCTTAGTTGTTCATTGATTGCTTTCTCATATGTGCCTTGACTGGGGGCCTTCAGTAGACCAAGTAACTCCTTGCTGGAGCCAGTGACCTTGGGTCTAAGCTGGTGAGTTTTTTGCTCAAGCCAGATGAGCCCGCGCTCAAGCTGGCGACCTCGGGGTCTCGAACCTGGGTCCTCTGCATCCCAGTCCAACACTCTATCCACTGCACCACCGCCTGGTCAGGCTGTTCAACTTCTTGTATTTCCTGGGGTTGGCACTTTTCAGAGTTAGAGTTTTGTTTCTGTTTTCTATGATTCAATCACTAATTCATTCTCAAATTCTTTCTATAGACTAAGAGAAATCTCTTTTGAATAACTCACACATCAAATATTCTTTTATTTTATTTTTTCTACATGATACCTTTCTTTTGTCTTCCTGATCCAATTTGGAGTTGCTGCTTTTTAGGTATTTAGAACAACTATCATCTTGGGATTTTATTCACCATTATCCTAGGTATTTCTTCCCATCTCTCTTGCTTTTCTTTGATTTTTCTTTTATGTCTCCCCACCCTTGTTTAATCTCTTGTACTTTGCTATCTGTGTGGGCTTATCCATTTAAAATTTTGTAACTGTTATTTTATAGGTATTTGGGTAAAGGTGAAGATAAAAAATGTGGGTTGAATATCTACTGTTACTGGGCCAAATTTATCAGCTTATATAGATTTGGTTTTAAATACCCTGGAAAGTTGTTCCTTTGACTCATGCTGAAAGATACTTAATCCTCTATTCAGTGAATGAGGATGAAGTCATGGGAGATTTAGTTATAAGCTAATTCTTAATCTTTTACACAAATTTGAATTGCTGATTCTTTAATATAGGAATTTAAGATGTCCAGATATCCTATTTGTACTTGGTGAGTATTTTCTAAGTTTTATTTTTTTCCCCTAGCACAACAAAAAATATTTAGGACATTGTGCAATGGCATATTGTGATAATAATGTTCTATATTTGCACAGTGTCTTTTATCCTGAAGGTTTGCCAAGTACTTTATAACTTGAAGAAGAGATTGTTTTGTTCTCAATTTAAAAGTATCTCATTCTGATTTGAAACATTATTATATTATATACAGCTTTACAAAATAATTTTTTTTTTTTCCTCAGAGACAGAGAGTCAGAGAGAGGGACAGATAGGGACAGACAGCCAGGAACAAAGAGAGATGAGAAGCATCAATCATCAGTTTTTCGTTGCAACACCTTAGTTGTTCATTGATTGCTTTCTCTTATACCTTGACCGTGGGCTTTCAGCAGACCGAGTAACCCCTTGCTCAAGCCAGCGAGCTTGGGTCCAAGCTGATGAGCTTTGCTCAAGCCAGATGAGCCAGTGCTCAAACTGGCAACCTCAAGGTCTCGAACCTGGGTCCTCCTCATCCCAGGTCGACGCTCTATCCACTGCATCACTGACCGGTCAGGCTACAAAATAATATTTTAATGAAAGAAGCATACCTTTGAAGATCTGAGAATCAAATGACTATTGCTGACAAATGTTTTTTTTTGATGATTACAGCTCCATAGGCTCTTTTAGTTTCTTCTAGAATGACATCTGCAATCAATGGGTAACTTAGTTGGATTTCTTAGCTTGTGTTAGGGATCAGTGCCATTATTTAATCATCAATAATATGCCTAATAGCATTTTTATACTCTAAATCAGCATCTACAAACTAACTCAAATTGTGAGTTCCATGAAAACTGTTCAGAGGTTATAGACATATGTAAGTAAAAGCTTTTATTCATAAAAAGCATTACTTATAATATTTATTATCTAAATAATCTTTCCCAATAGTTTCCAAAGTAATAGAAGCCTTAAGATTGTACCAAGAATATTCATATACGTGTCTCAAAATTTAAAAAATCCTGAATGAATCATAAGAATATAGAGCCAATGTGGAGAAAAAGGAACCCTCATACACTGTTGGTGGGAATGTAAAGTAGTACAACCATTATGGAAGAAAGTATGGTGGTTCCTCAAAAAACTGAAAATAGAACTACCTTATGACCCAGCAATCCCTCTACTGGGTATATACCCCCAAAACTCAGAAACATTGATACGTAAAGACACATGCAGCCCCATGTTCATTGCAGCATTGTTCACAGTGGCCAGGACATGGAAACAACCAAAAAGTCCATCAATAGATGACTGGATAAATACGATGTGGCACATATACACTATGGAATACTACTCAGCCATAAGAAATGATGACATCGGATCATTTACAGCAAAATGGTGGGATCTTGATAACATTATACGAAGTGAAATAAGTAAATCAGAAAAACCAGGAACTGTGTTATTCCATACGTAAGTGGGACATAAAAGTGAGACTAAGAGACTTTGATAAGAGTGTGGTGGTTACGGGGGGAAGGGAGAGAGGGAGAGGGAAAGGGGGAGGGGGAGGGGCACAAAGAAAACTAGATAGAAGGTGACAGAGGACAATCTGACTTTGGGTGATGGGTATGCAACATAATTGAACGACAAGATAACCTGGACATGTTATCTTTGAATATATGTATCCTGATTTATTGATGTCGCCCCATAAAAAAAATTAAATTAAATAAAAAAAAAAGAATATAGAGCCAAGTAAGGTGGTAAAACCAGATATTCTATTTTGTAGACTACCATTTAAATTCTAAATATAGTGACACTGCTTATTTAGTAGTCAGACTTCTGGCAACCTCAACCCAAACTGGCTGCTGAGGACCTGAACATAAACATAAAAAGCCTCTGAGTGGTCACAATAGATGTCAAAAAAGCTAGCACTTTATTTGTGGTAGGGACATGCCAGCCCTCACAAATAGATGATCACATTTAGCAGATATTCCATTTCACAACTGTTTATGAAGAAGGAAAGGCTGTTAATGGTAGGCACATGAGCAGCAAAGTCTACACTATTTTAGAAAGATTTCCAAAAATGGACAAATCTGTTTTGCTGACTAATATTAAATATAAAAAAGTGATTGTTGTTCACTTCACATTTTTCACATATAATGAGTTTTTCTCGGGTCAAATAAAATCTCCAACCAACATCAAGTTAACATCCAGCATTAACCAAAAAGATCAAGGTCATGTTAATGTAGCAAAACTCTTAGGTATAGGGAATAGGATGGTTTATGTTACATAATTAATGGCAATTTCATTCATTCATTCAACAAATTTAGAGTATGTATTTGATATATACTCTAAGTGTTAGGTACTATTCTAGTGAAGAATATTTGTTACTGAAAAAAAGAGACAAAATCTCTGACCCTATGAAATTTATATTCTACCAGAAAGAGTTAACTTAATAAACTGATGAATGATAAAGTATATCTGAAACCTTTAAGTATTATGGTAAAACAAAAAGCCAGGATAAAGGGAAATAGGGAAACTGAGCACGGTGGATGATTGCAGTTTTCAATAGGATGGCCAGGCTAGACCTTACTGAAATGATGTGATTTACACAAAGACTGGAAGAGGTGAGACTATGTAGGAATAGTATTTCAGGTCAGAGAAATGGCCAATGCGAAGACTTGGCAAGAATGTGCTTGATGTGTTCACTTGAGAAGCAGAGAAAAGGTCAGTTTCCTGGGCAGAGTGAGAGAGAGGAAAGTCGATGTTCATGTTACAAATTGCAACATTTTTCCTAGTCTTGCATTTGCCTTTGCAGTTTTCTTATTCAGTACAGTATTTTAAATATAATCAAATGTATTCACGTTTTCTTTCATGGTTTTTGAGTTTGGTATTATATTTCGAATGGCATTTCACACTTCAAACCTACTAAAATATTCTGTTTTGGTATTATTAAGATTGCTTTGATCCATTTGCAGTTTATTTTGGTTTAACTTTTATTTTTTTCCAATGGTTACCCAGTTATCTCAACATTATTAATCAAATAATCAATCTTCCTTGTACTAGAAAAAAAATATTTTATTCAGTAAGAGGAGGGGAGGCAGAGAAACAAATTTCCACGTGTGCCCTGACTGGGATCCACCTGGCAAGTCCACTAGGGGGTGATGCTCTGCCCATCTGGGGTATTGCTCCGTTGCTCTGCAACTGAGCTCATCTTAGTGCCTAAGGCAGAGGCCATGGAGCCATCCTAGCACCCGGGGCCAACTCATTCCAGTGGAGCCATGGCTACAGGAGAGGAAGAGAGAGAGAGAGAGAGAGAGAGAGAGAGAGAGAGAGAAGCAAGAGGGGGAGGGTGGAGAAGCAGATGTGCACTTCTCCTGTGTGCTTTGAATCTAACCTGGGACATGCACATGCTGTGCTGATGCTCTGAGCCAACCAGCCAGGGCCCTTATACTAGAAATTTTACCTTTGTTTAATATCCCTGCATTACCATATAATTCTAATATTTATATATTTTGATGTTATGCTATTTGTAATATATTTTTACGAACTTTGTTGAACTAATATGTCAATATATCATGTTATTTTTGTTCTGTTTAATGACTTACATTCATTATTATTTCATTATATATTTATTATTTATATGTCTTTATAACTTAAAATCATGCCTGTTATTAATAATAGTTGATTTCTGACCCATTTGTCATTTATTGAGATCACTGACATTGGCACTTTTTGGTGTCAGATTCTTTTGAGCTCTGTCTTTTTAATTTTTATATAAATTAAAGTTTATTTTGGCTTTATTTTGTCTAATTATTTGGAAATGATGAGTGCTCTCTTTTATTTTATTAACATATGTGGGCCTGACCTGTGGTGGTGCAGAGGATGGAGCGTCGACCTGGAATGCTGAGGTTGCCGGTTCGAAACCCTGGGCTTGCCTGGTCAAGGCACATATGGGGGTTGATGCTTCCTGCTCCTTCCCTCTTCAATCTCTCTCTCTCTCTCTCTCTCTCTCTCTCTCTCTCTCCCCTCTCTATAATGAATAAATAAAATCTTTAAAAATATGTGTAAATTTTTAGAAATCAACTATTTTTCTTTATTTCTCAAAAGCAAGAATAGCATCATATATTCTGACCCTGATACAGGATGAATATTTTCCCTCTTACTTTCTATTTAATCTTCTATTCCTCCCAGGTTTTTCTTTTATCAGTTGGGACTTTTCCTTGATGACGATGATGATGATGATTTTTTTTTTTACATCATGGATCCTCTCTTTTAAGAGTTATTTTAGCATTTGCATTGTTTCACAACAATATTAACAACACTTATTTGGACCTAATATGTATTCGGTCTGAAACCTTCTATCTCTTTGATTTTATCTCCTTCAACTCTCCTTGCTCACCTGGATCTAGCCATGCTACTTACTCCTTTTTCTTTTTTTATTTTATTTATTTATTTATTTATTTATTTATTTATTTTTACAGAGGCAGAGATAGACAGGGACAGACAGACAGGAACGGAGAGAGATGAGAAGCATCAATCATCAGTTTCTTGTTGCGCATTGCGACTTCTTAGTTGTTCATTGATTGCTTTCTCACATGTGCCTTGACCGCGGGCCTTCAGCAGACCGAGCGACCTTGGGTCTAAGCTGGTGAGCTCTTTGCTCAAGCCAGATGAGCCTGCGCTCAAGCTGGCGACCTCGGGGTCTCGAACCTGGGTCCTTCCACATCCCAGTCCGACGCTCTATCCACTGCGCCACCACCTGGTCAGGCTTACTCCTTTTTCTTTTTCCTCAAATACTCCAAGCTGATTCCTACTTAGAGCCATTGTATCTGCTGTTCCTGTTGCCAGATTTCTTCCCCAGCTCCTTGCATAGTTGATTTCCTTTATATCACCCAGCTGAGATGACGGTACTCGGGAGGCCTTACATGACTCCTTGGCTAAAGTGCCTTCCACACCACTTACTCTCTTTTCCAGGTGCTCATTCACTCCCTACCTCCTTATCTCATTTATTTTCTGCATGGACTTATCACTCTCTAATGCAATCCTGTGCTTTTCTTGGTTTACCTGCTTTTTTGTTTACTCATTTATTTTCCTTGTCTTCTCACTAGAATGTATGCTTCATGAGGGCAGAGACCTCATCTGTCTTGCTCATCATTTAATCCCCAGTGCTTACAGCTGTGACTGATGTGATAGGCTGCTAATACTTGGCAAATAAATATTTGTTGAATGAATGAATAAATAAGTCCTTTCTTTTGCTAAGAAGGTCTTTCTATTCTTTCAAACTGTGGTGTTCCTGGGCCTCCCATCCCGATCAACATGCTCTGGGCCAGTCCTCTCTCTGCCTTTCTGTGTTAACTTCCTTGCTGTCTGGGGATGGTGGTCATTGCTTACTTCCTTTTGGGGGCAGTTTGGGTCCCAAGAAGGCCAATCTGTGGCAAAGGGGCAGAAAAACCTGGGGTAAATGCTCCTTGATCCCAAGGGCCAGCACACTTGCAAACAGAGTGAACCAACTCATTTATTTTGCAAACAATTGGTTTTGATGCAGTGGCTTGTTAATAACTAATGCTATATGGCTTCTTTAAAAAATAAATACTTTTTCTCTGTCTTAAGACTTAGAATAATTGCATACACTATAAAATTAACTGTTTTCTGGTTGATGAGTTATTAAAAATTGCTGCATATTTATTCAGTGTAATCAACTGTTTTTCTGAAGTAGAAATATTTGGAGTAAATAAGGGGACAAAGTAGGCTGAAGTGAGTTTGAGAATTGTAAGGGATGATGTTGGTGCCAACGATCTGAGCTAGCTGGGAGTTCTTGCTGATCACAGTGAAGCATTTACCCTTTAAATTGGGATGCTAAGATCTTTAGGCAATCCTTTTTCTGGGCATCCTTTTAAGCCTTCAGTCTAGACAGGTCAAGGCAGATACACACATACTCCACACTCCCCTCCCTCTCCCACCAGGCTGGGCCTCACCTGGCCAATGACCTCTCTTGATGTTAGCAGTAGGCAGAGACTTGAGGTGGCAACGAGAGAGCTGTTTAGGTGTGTGTATGTTTGGGGGGTGGGTGGGTGGATCGCTGTACAGCTGGAGAGGGAAGAGGCAGGGTGGTTCTTCAAAAGGAAACTGGGTCCTCTTAGCTTCTAGGGTTAGTTAGTTCCAGGGTCCTGTTGGCATGTTATTTCCTTAAGGCCGTCCTATGCTATTACTTCATCCCTTCCTCTCTGCACCAATCCAGCCATCCAACAGACTCATCAACAACTTTTTTTGAGCCCCTATTGTTCTAGGCATGGAGATACAATAGTGAACACAATAAAGTCCCTGTTCTCATAGAGTTCAAATTCTAGTGAGTAGAGGGAAAACAAACAAGCACATGACATTTCATTTGATCATAAAAGTCTTTAAGAAAAATAAAATAAGGTAAAGAAAATGAGAGTGTTGAGCACACCCCCCTAAAAAATATCCAGAAAATTTATGGACATGGACTACAGTATGGTGATTGCTGAGGTAGAGGTGGGGGTAGGGGGAATAGGATATATGGAGGATAAATAGTGATGAACAGAGACTTGACTTGGGGTGGCAAAAACACAATACAAAAAAACCCAAACAAACAAACAAAAGCACACAATACAGTGTACAGATGATGTGTTGGGGAATTGTGCACTTGAAACCTGTATGATTTTTGTTAACCAGTGTTACCCCAATACATTCAATAAAAAGGAAAAAAAAAAGAAAATGAGAGTGAAGATGGTGATGGGGCTTCTCTACATATGTGGTCAAAATTTTTTTTCTGGGAATGTGATGTCTGAACCCAAAGAAAGTAAAGGATACAATTTCCTGTGGGTTTTTTGGGAAACTTTTTTCATGACCCATTAATGGTTTGAAAATTCTGATAGGGCTTTTAAAAACTTGGTAAGGTTTGGATTTTACTGTAAATGAAATGGGGAATCAGAGAATTTTAAGCAGAAAGGTAACATTAGCTGACATTTTTCAAAATACCGTATTTTTCACTTCATAAGATGCACTTTTCTCCCCCAAAAGTGGAGGGGAAAATGCCCATGCATCTTATGGAGCAAATGTTCATTTTTTTAGCTACCATGGGGCACAGCACTGGTAAATGTATATGGAATGAGCGTCAGCGGGAGCGTAATCATACCCACCATGGTGGCGTGTGGAGCCTCGGCATCTGCTGAGTGATCTCCTGGTTCTGGTTTCCACAGTTGCATGCAGCACAGGAGGGAAGGTGAGCGAGGTTGTGTGGGCGCACTCATCTGGCACCATCAAGAACAGACGTGAGAGGTGTGCTGCAGCAGTGGAGGGCTGCACTGCAGCTGCTGGAGCTGTGTGAAGTGCTCACGTCACTTGCTGCCCTATTAGTGCTTGATCAGTTTAGAGAACATATTAGCAAAACCACACACACACAGACACACACCCAAAAACAAACTTTAAAGAAGTGAAGATTCATCTAGCTGTAATTCCTAAGGATCTTAAAGCCAGTTGCAAACTCTGGACATTTTTATTAACAAACTGTTTAAAATCTTTATGCGAGAAGAGCAGAACAAATGGATGGCTGCTGGTAATAATGATCTGACACCAACTGGATGAATGAAGAGACCCACTATCACTCAAGTTTGTGAATGGGTAAAAACAGCATGGCAGTCAGTGAAGAATGAAACGTTGGTACAGTCATTCAAAAAATGTGGCATTAGCAATTCCTCAGATGGCACTGAAGATGGAATCATATATGAAAATAGTGAAGAAAGTGATACCAGTGATTGTGAGCAACTGAGCTTCTTAAATTCTGACACTAGCAATGATGAGTTCTTGGGGTTCCCGGACAACTAGAAGAGTATTTGAACATTAAAGTCTCTTCTCATTTTTTAATAACAGTGCTAATGATTGTTAATACTTCTCTTGAGTTTACATTGTTGAAATATTATTGTAGTATATTTTATTAAATATTTTAACACATCATTTGGTTCAGAATTTTTTTTTCTTCTTTTCCTCCTTAAAACTCTAGGTGCGTCTTATGGTCAAGTGCATCTTATGGAGTGAAAAATACGGTAATCACTTCAGCTATTGTGTATATAATTGACTTTGTGGACAATGGGAAGAATGTGGAAGCTAAGAGACTCATCTGTTCTGTCCTTGCTATAACTTTATTAATAACCATTAGTATTTATCAAACTTCTTTTATCAGATATGCTAAAAGTAGATAAATAACAGCCATTTTTAAATAGAAGATTCATAGTCTGTGTCTTTCAATGGAAGAATACATGTACAGCCTGACAGATGTGGGGCTCAGTAAACTTCAATTTTCTCTATTCTTCAACCTTAATCAAAGATCCTCCTTGGCTGAACAGGTTTATCTGGATTGCTTATTTGGTTGCTCCTTCTTGGTTGGCCTCAGGCTATGTTCCTCTGATGCCACTTTTATCTCTGGGATCTCCACCTGCATGGCCAATGTCCTTTGACTGAGCCAGGTTCTTCATGGTGGATCTCAGCTCTCTTTCCCCGAAAGATGGCTGGAGTCACTTTTTGCTACTTACAGAGAAACCCTTACTTGTGTACCTCTTGATTTTTAATACATACAGCTAATGAATGAAACACTGCCCCCCCCCCCTTTTTTTTAAGGAGAAAAGCTCTTTGCAAAGAAAATATGAAAGAACTCATGTCCTGGCTCTTTTAACACAGTGTGCTTGATAGTTTCCATTTCTTTCTCATGGTCAGCCTTCCCGCCCTCTTCACTCTGCTCTGTGAAGGCACCTGGGAAGGTGATCTCCATGGCCTACACCAAAGCTCCCTCCCGCTCTGGTTCCAGGTTGTGTCTGCCCGTTAGGAGGCAGAGTGGAGATCCAACAATGGAAGGGAAATGGGTTTTGAGTCTTCATTCCTTCAGCTTCCTTTTTGCTGAGTTATCATTAGTTTTGTCCTTCTGCTAAAGGTCATGACTCCTGAGTGTAGCTCTCTGTTACAACTATGCCTTCTAGGTCTGGGTTCTGAGAACCGTCTCTTACCCTTCAGACCAGGGTGTGGTAACGGCTTCTAATTGTTCCCGGCACTGGGGAGCTGCACATCTTTGTTGGCTTCTTTTAATGCTGCCTACTCCTTTGTAAGTAAATACTTTTTATTTCTTAATATTTTTATTTATTGATTTCAGAGAGAGAGGAAGGAGGAGAGAGACAGTAACATGGACCTGTTTCTGTATGTCCCTGATAGGGGCTCGAACCTGCAACCCTTGTGCATTGGGATGATGCTCTGAACAACAGAGCTATCCAGCCAGGGCAGTAAATGCTTTATAAAACTCTTTTGGATCTATTTACTACCTATTTCCTACTAGACCCATGACTGGATACACAGAGGTTTCTCCACAGGAGGAACTGAATGAGAGAAAGTAGAAAACATTTGTCCTGAAAATACTTAAAGCTATTCAATTTATCTTAATTAAAGTAGCAGAAAAGGAGACTATCAAATTAACCTCTAATTTAATCCATGCCCAGCAACACATTAATACTCATGGCCTATATGTAGCCCATTCAAAGCAAAGTTATTTTGAGGAGAGAGTGTTTTATATTCAGCATTAAACAACTGCATGCATACTCTCAGGACCTACAAATACTAGGCAGAAGGGCTATTTCCTTATAAAATATTTTTCAACTGGCAAAGGAAGTAGATGAACATGCTTGAGTAAGAGACTTCTAGTTGTGAATCCTGGTTCAGTGTGAATCACAAATATTCAGTGAGGAAGATGATTGGTTAAAGGTAGCATGGCAAGGCATTGAGAGCATATCTTCTGAAGCTAAACTCTCCGGGTTCAAATCCTGTCTCTATTATTTAATAGCTGGGAAGCTTTAAGCAAGTTACTTGTTATCTCTGTGCCTCAGTGTCCCATTTTAACATAGAAGAAATAGAAGTACCTAACTTAGAACATTCTTATGAGGAGCAAATGAGTTAATTCATGTAAAGCAGTTAAGATAGGGCCTAGTGATAAGTGTTTTATGAAACTACTTATTTGTATTATCCTGAAAGTCAGTGTGAAGCTGCTGGGGCAGGAACAGATTGTTATTACTTATAGAAATTATCTTATTTGTTGCCTTTGCCCCCAATTCATCCCCTTTTTGTGATGATGCAATAAGAGCTGATGGACAAGGCTACACATAAGAGTATGTGTTATATTGTGGGAGATGAACCCCCAAAATATGAATCTGGAGTTTAAAATAAAGAGAGACAGATGGCTGCTCCTCATCTTTCAAGAACAAGAGAGTTACCTTTGCTCCCTACTATAGACAAATTCTCCTCGAGAAGGGGAAGGATACTGGGATTTTTACCACTTATATCCCTTTGGAACTTAATAACTGTCTACCTGGAAAGCGAAGACAAGTGTTTCTAGGTATACAGCTTTTAGGATGTCTCTGTGACTTTGGATCTCATCTGCCCCTTGAAACTTAAAACACACACCTCCTGGGGAGGTAAATCTTCTGCTATTTATTCAATCATCTTTGGGCCTTTAAAGCTTGTCCTTTAATTTAAGTCCCAGTAAAATTTTTCCAGAAAGGCTTAACTGTTTAGAAACAGTAAGATTTACTTACTGACACCTGTCACCTAGCAAGCCTATCTCAATGTCAGCTCTCAGGATCTTGGGAATGATCAGAAGCCATGGAAATTGTGTGGTAATTTTTGAAGTTTAATCCTAGCTGAGAATTGTTGGATAAACTTATTTGCTTTCTCTGTACTATTACATTAATGCTGTTTCTTAATGAGTGCAAAACTTCTGAAAGTTTGTTATAGACTCCAAGATAATTTGTAGTCATAATAATTATGGATATAAGATGTCACCGTTATTAAATCAAAGCTAATCATTTTATATAAATGATCTAATTTAGACCTTGTGGCAATATTGTAAGATGGATATTTAGTATCTGCATTTTATAGCACAGGAAAACAGACCTGACCCAAAGGGTTAGTAACATGCTCCCAAATCATACAACGAGTAAGTGGTAGAGCCAGGAATACAATGCATGTTTATATGACTTCAAAACTCATGCTGTCTACTGATTCAGTTAATGCAGAATCTGTTTTTAAAGGGGAATTCACGAGTTCTTTGTTTTCTCTGCTGGTAGATGTTGGCAACCGGGGAGCAGAGAAGCTGTGGAAGACGTTGCCTTTTCTCTTTCGCAAGGCCTGACCCAACACTTGCTCTAGGTTTTGTGTCCTGAACCCACAGCCAGGCCCGCTGCCCAGGACTTGGCTCTGGAGGCCTGATTCTGGAGTTAGAACACCTGACGCTGCTTCCACTTGCTAATTGTGTGACCCAAGGCAAGATGGTTATTCTCTCTGAACTTCTGTTTATTCATCCGTAAAATGGGGATAAAAATGCCTGTCTTGCCTCACTCACAGGGCTGTTTGCAAGGATGACATGGGATAAGATATGTGAAGGTATATTGTAGGTCGCAAAGCTTTCTATGAGAGTAAGGTATTATTATTTACTTACTAGCAGAGATGAGTTAGTTGAGGGCAATAAAAAGATATAAGAAAGATACAATCAGGCAAGTTTCTTTTTAAACTATCCTTAATTGTAAATCATGTATAGTAAACAATGTTAAGCATCTACACAATCCTCATGTACCTGCTTTTTCTTTGTTACCCTAACTAAACATTTGTCCGTGGTGGCCTGTGCCCAATCCAGGCAGTGGATTTTAATTTGCCTCAGTCAATATGGGTCTTCTTTCTCTATTTTCCCAGTCTCTGTTGCAGTTAAAGGTCTATGTGTATCAGTTTTGGAGTCCTGGCATGAAAGAGAACTTGACTCAAATGGTCAAATGAAAATATTTTAATGAAGAGTCCATTTACAGAGATGTGGGCAGGGTTAAATGTATCAATAAGGCACCTAGAGACCAACTACAGTGAGGGGCTGTTACCACCCCAAGGCCTAAGAAGGAAGAGGTCGAATGTTGCCACCAGAGCCCCGAGAGAGTGGGAGCCTTGGAGGCGAGTGCCCTGCAGGAGCTGTGGAGATGGGACGGTGTAAGCCAGGGTGGAGGAGCAGGGAAGCAATTCTCTGCCCCGTCTCAGTTCTCACCCTCCAGCCTTCGCTCATGTCCCGCATTTGCTCATCAGGAGTCTGAGGCAAAGGCGCTGGCTCAACACATGTCTTCATTCTGATTAAGAAGATGTAAGGGGAAGCCTGTTGTTGGCATTCCTGGAAAAATTTCACTTCTCTGATGAAAATGATCAGGCATGGCTGACATTTCCCCTTATTCCTTATTTCTTTCCTTGCTCACGTGCAAACAGCCTGTCCAGAGGGTGTCATCAGTCATCTTGAAATCGTGAGGCAACAGTCATGAGGTGAAGGACAAGGAAGAGTTGGAGCAGAATCACAGAAACCTGGGTTTTTGGAAACATTGTTAAGCTTGTGAATCAGTGCCTCAACCTCTGTCTGCAGACTTGCTTTGTAAGTGATATTTGAGTCTCTTTACTTTCATCTGGTTCAAGTCTTACACGATATAGTCTATTCCTTTCATATATCTTGTTTACAGTTGTTCTGAGGAAATATATAAAAACTGTCTTATTAAAAAGGATCTCAAAGAAGTGAGGGGAAAGGATTCTAATGATTGAAAACATAAAAATATGGTATCTGGCTTTATATAGTCCAAAAATTCAAAAAGTGAAACTTGTAAAGTGCTCATCTTTACTATGTTTGTCATACTTTTTCCACTTGTTTTTTTTTTTAATAATAATTTTATTTTTTTAATGGGGTGACATCAATAAATCAGGATACATATATTCAAAGATAACAAGTCCAGGTTATCTTGTCGTTCAATTATGTTGCATACCCACCACCCAAAGTCAGATTGTCCTCTGTCACCTTCTATCTTGTTTTCTTTGTGCCCCTCCCCACCCCCTTTTCCTCTTCCATTCCCCCCTCCCCCCGTAACCACCACACTCTTATCAATGTCTCTTAGTTTCACTATTATGTCCCACCTACGTATGGAATAATACAGTTCCTGGTTTTTTCTGATTTACTTATTTCTCTTTGTATCATGTTATCAAGATCCCGCCATTTTGCTGTAAATGTTCCGATGTCATCATTTCTTATGGCTGAGTAGTATTCCATAGTGTATATGTGCCACATCTTCTTTATCCAGTCATCTATTGATGGGCTTTTTGGTTGTTTCCATGTCCTGGCCACTGTGAACAATGCTGCAATAAACATGGGGCTGCATGTGTCTTTACGGATCAATGTTTCTGAGTTTTGGGGATATATACCCAGTAGAGGGATTGCTGGGTCATAAGGTAGTTCTATTTTCAGTTTTTTGAGGAACCACCATACTTTCTTCCATAATGGTTGTACTACTTTACATTCCCACCAACAGTGTATGAGGGTTCCTTTTTCTCCACAGCCTCTCCAACATTTGCTATTACCTGTCTTGCTAATAACAGCTAATCGAACAGGTGTGAGGTGGTATCTCATTGCCGTTTTGATTTGCATTTCTCTAATAGCTAAAGAAGATGAGCATCTTTTCATATATCTGTTGGCCATTTGTATTTCTTCCTGGGAGAAGTGTCTATTCATATCCTCTTCCCATTTTTTTATTGGATTGTTTGTTTGTTTGTTGTTGAGTTTTATGAGTTCTTTGTATATTTTGGATATTAGGCCCTTATCTGAGCTTTTGTTTGAAAATATCATTTCCCATTTAGTTGGCTTTCTGTTTATTTTGTTATCAGTTTCTCTTGCTGAGCAAAAACTTCTTAGTCTGATGTAGTCCCATTCATTAATTTTTGCCTTCACTTCTCTTGCCTGTGGAGTCAAATTCATAAAATGCTCTTTAAAACCCAGGTCCATGAGTTGAGTACCTATGTCTTCTTCTATGTACTTAATTGTTTCAGGTCTTATGTTTAGATCTTTGATCCATTTTGAGTTAATTTTTGTACAGGGGGAGAGACTGTAGTCCAGTTTCATTCTTTTGCATGTGGCTTTCCAGTTTTCCCAGCACCATTTATTGAAGAGGCTTTCTTTTCTCCATTGTGTGTTGTTGGCCCCTTTATCAAAAATTATTTGACTATATATATGTGGTTTTATTTCTGGACTTTCTATTCTGTTCCATTGGTCTGAGTGTCTATTTTTCTGCCAATACCATGCTGTTTTGATTGTCGTGGCCCTATAATATAGTTTGAAGTCAGGTATTGTAATGCCCCCAGCTTCATTCTTTTTCTTTAGGATTGCTTTGGCTATTCGGGGTTTTTTATAGTTCCATATAAATCTGATGATTTTTTGCTCTATTTCTTTAAAAAACGTCATTGGAAGTTTGATGGGAATTGCATTAAATTTGTATATTGCTTTGGGTAATATAGCCATCTTGATTATATTTATTCTTCCTAGCCAAGAACAAGGTATATTCTTCCATCTCATTATATCTTTTTCGATTTCCCTTAACAATGGTTTATAGTTTTCATTATATAAGTCCTTTACATTCTTTGTTATGTTTATTCCTAAGTATTTTATTTTTTTTGTTGCAATTGTGAAGGGGATTATTCTTTTGAGTTCCTTCTCAGTTGTTTCATTGTTGGCATATAGAAAGGCTATTGACTTCTGTATGTTAATTTTGTATCCTGCGACCTTACTGTATTGGCTTATTGTTTCTAGTAGTCTTTTTGTGGATTCTTTGGGGTTTTCGATGTATAGGATCATATCATCTGCAAAAAGTGATACCTTTACTTCTTCTTTTCCGATATGGATGCCTTTTATTTCTTTGTCTTGTCTGATTGCTCTGGCTAGAACTTCTAGTACCACATTAAATAAGAGTGGAGAGAGTGGACAACCCTGTCTTGTTCCTGATTTAAGGGGGAAAGCCTTCAGTTTAGTGCCATTTAATATGATGTTAGCTGATGGTTTATCATATATGGCCTTTATCATGTTGAGATATTTTCCTTCTATACCCATTTTGTTGAGAGTCTTAAACATAAAATTGTGTTGTATTTTATCGAAAGCCTTTTCTGCGTCTATTGATAAGATCATGTGGTTTTTGTTCTTTGTTTTGTTGATATGGTGTATTACGTTAACCGTTTTACGTATGTTGAACCATCCTTGAGATTCTGGGATGAATCCCACTTGATCATGATGTATTATTTTTTTAATATGTTGTTGTATTTGATTTGCTAGTATTTTGTTTAGTATTTTAGCATCTGTATTCATTAGAGATATTGGTCTGTATTTTTCTTTTTTTGTGCCATCCTTGCCTGGTTTTGGTATGAGGGTTATGTTGGCCTCATAAAATGTGTTTGGAAGTATTGCTTCTTCTTCAATTTTTTGGAAGACTTTGAGTAGAATAGGAACCAAGTCTTCTTTGAATGTTTGATAAAATTTGCTTGTATAGCCGTCAGGGCCTGGACTTTTATTTTTGGGGAGGTTTTTAATGGTTTTTTCTATTTCTTCTTTACTGATAGGTCTGTTTAGGCTTTCTGCTTCTTCTTGACTCAGTCTAGGAAGGTTGTATTGTTCTAGGAATTTATCCATTTCTTCTAGGTTGTTGAATTTAGTGGCATAAAGTTTTTCATAGTATTCTACAATAATTCTTTGTATATCTACGGTGTCCGTGGTGATTTCTTCTCTTTCATTTTTGATTTTGTTTATATGAGTTCTTTCTCTTTTTTCCTTGGTAAGTCTTGCCAAGGGTTTGTCAATTTTGTTGATCTTTTCAAAGAACCAGCTCCTTGTTCTATTAATTTTTTCTATAGTTTTTCTGTTCTCTAATTCATTTATTTCTGCTCTGATTTTTATTATCTCCTTTCTTCGGCTGGTTTTGGGTTGTCTTTGTTCTTCTTTTTCTACTTCCTTAAGGTGGGAAGTTAAGTGGTTCACTTGGGCTCTCTCTTGTTTGTTCATATATGCCTGAACTGATATGAACTTCCCTCTTATTACTGCTTTTGCTGCATCCCATAGATTCTGATATGTCGTATAGTCATTTTCATTAGTCTGTATATATCTTTTGATCTCTGCACTTATTTCTTCTTTGACCCATTCATTTTTTAAAAGTATGTTGTTTAGTTTCCACATTTTTGTGGGATTTTTTTTCCTCTTTTTTGCAGTTGAATTCTAGTTTCAAGGCTTTATGATCAGAAAATATGCTTGGTACAACTTCGATTTTTATGAATTTGCTGATGTTGTTTTTGTGGCCCAACATATGGTCAATTCTTGAGAATGATCAATGTACACTGGAGAAAAATGTATACTCAGTCACTTTGGGATGAAATGTCCTGTAGATGTCTATCATATCCAGGTGCTCTAGTGTTTTGTTTAAGGCCACTATGTCTTTGTTGATTCTCTGTTTGGATGACCGATCTAGAGCCGTCAGTGGTGTATTGAGGTCTCCAAGTATGATTGTGCTTTTGTCAGTTTTTGTTTTAAGATCAATAAGTAGCTGTCTTATATATTTTGGTGCTCCTTGGTTTGGTGCATATATATTAAGAATTGTTATGTCTTCTTGATTCAGTGTCCCCTTAGCCATTATGAAGAGGCCATTTTTGTCTCTGAGTACTTTTCCTGTCTTGTAGTCAGCATTATCCGATATGAGTATTGCTACACCTGCTTTTTTTGGATGTTATTTGCTTGGAGTATTGTTTTCCAGCCTTTCACTTTGAATTTTTTTTTATCCTTGTTACTTAGATGAGTTTCCTGTAGGCAGCATACAGTTGGATTTTCTTTTTTAATCCATTCTGCTACTCTGTGCCTTTTTATTGGTGAGTTTAATCCGTTTACATTTAGTGTAATTATTGACACTTGTGAGTTCCCTATTGCCATTTTATATCTTGCTTTCTGTTAGTTTTGTGTCTTGTTTGATCCTTCTCTTTCGTTTCTCTATCTTTTGTTTTTATTTGGTTGTATTCCATACATCTTTCCTCTGTTGCTATCTTTTTTATCTCATGTGCTTCTGTGGTGGTTTTTTCAATGGTGGTTACCTTTGAGTAATGAAAAGGGTCCCTACCCTGTTCATTGTAGCGAACTATTTTGTGAGTACTTTTGCACTCCATCGTCCCTTGCTACTGTTAATCTCCATCTTCTCCCCCTCTTTCTTTTTGTTGTTGTCACAGTTTAAATTTGGTTTTATTGTGTTCTTCTTGGAGCTTTTACTTGTGGCTCTGTTTTTTTTTTTGTTCTTTGTATCTGATTGGAGAACCCCCTTTAGTAATTCCTGGAGTGGGGGTTTTCTGATGATAAATTCCCTCATCTTTTCTGTATCTGTGAATGTTTTTATTTCTCCTTCATATTTGAAGGATAGCTTTGATGGGTATAGTATTCGTGGCTGAAAGTTCCTCTCTTTCAGGACTTTAAATATTGGGGTCCACTCTCTTCTAGCTTGTAGAGTTTCTGCTGAGAAATCTGATGATAATCTAATGGGCCTTCCTTTATATGTTGTATTCTTCTTTTCCCTGGCTGCCTTGAGAATTTTTTCTTTGCTGTTGGTTTGTGTCAGTTTCATTATGATATGCCTTGGAGTAGGTTTGTTGGGGTTAAGAAAACTCAGAGTTCTGTTTGCTTCTTGAACTTGAGGCTTTAGTTCATTCCACAGGCTTGGGAAGTTCTCATCTATTATTTGTTTGAGTATGTTCTCCATTCCATTTTCTCTCTCTTCTCCCTCTGTTATACCTATTATTCTTATGTTATTCTTTTTGATGGAGTCAGATAATTCTTGTAGGGCTATCTCATTTTTTTAAATTTTTGAGTCTCTTTCTTCTTCTCTCTGCTGTGCCTCAAGTTGCTTGTCTTCTATTTCACTAATCCTCTCTTCTATCTGACCTGTTCTATTAGCTAAGCTTGTTACTTCGTTTTTCAGCTCATGAATTGAGTTTTTCATCTCTGTTTGATTTGTTTTTATAGTTTCAATTTCCTTGGACATATATTCTTTGTGTTCGTTGAGTTGTTTTCTGAGCTCCCTAAATTGTCTTTCTGTGTTTTCTTGTATATCTGGGAGGATTTTTAGGATTTCTATCTTGAATTCTCTGTCATTTAGCTCCAAGGTTTCCAATATATTAAATTTTTTCTCCATAGATTTTTCCTCATCTAGCTGTGTTACCTCTCTTTCTTTTGTATCCATGATATTCGATTTTCTCTTCCTTAATGGCATCTGAGGGTGGTTTTGTTGATAGTATTAATGAGATTTAATAAAGAATAAAAAGTTAAAAAAAAATAATAAAAAAAATAAAAAATCGAAAATAGTTGTTTTTCTTTTTAAAAAAAATTAATAATGAAATAAAGAAAAATAAAATAAAATAAAAATTTTTTAAAAAGGAAATTATTCCCCCCCTCCTTTTTTCCTCTCCTCTCCTCTCCCCTCTTTCTTGAGAAAATCTTGTGGTGAACTGTGAATTATAACAAACAATGCCTGTGATGGAGGGCCTGAATTGGTGAAAAGTAATAAAGGGGGAAAAAAAAAAAAAAGGAAAAAAAAAGAAAAACGAGAAAAAGAAAAAAAAAGAAAAAAGAAAAAAAATGAGCATATGGACCCACAAAAAGCAAATCAGGAAAAAATTTGGGTCAAGAATAAAATGATTTGCTTTTAGGTGTTGGTTGTCTAAGAGTTATGATGAGAGGAATAAGAGGAAAACGGAAAAATGGGGAGACAAATTAAAAAATTACTATTGTATTTAGTGGAACAAGAACTAGATAAAATGGAGAGCCAGGGATGGGAGCACTGCTAGTGAGTTAAAAAGGTGAAGTAAAACCCCCCCAAAATGCCACAAACATAAGTTTGAGTCCCAGATAAGTTAATTTGTTTGTTATTGAGGTTTGAATGAGAGGAGATGTAAAGGAGAAAGGAAGAAACTAATATAGAGGGAGAAAAGAGAGAGAGAGAGAGAAAAAAAGAGGGAACCACTAATAGAAGAAAAAAGAAAGGAGAGAGAGAGAGAGAGTTAAGGGTTTTGGAGTGCAACCCTCATAGAGAGAAAGGAAGAGAAGAGAAAAGATAATGGGAGATGTAACACTTATGGGTAGTGTAGTTCAAGGAGAGGAGAGAGTAAGACCGGCAGAGAGTTAATCGGCCAAATTGGAGGAGGAAAAAAAGTATCAAGAATGAAGATAAGAGAAACAAACGAACAAATATAATAAAATGGGATAGGTTATAAAGTCTGCAGATTATTCTTGATTTTGAGAGGTTATCTTCTTGCTTTTTCTTTTCTCTCCCTCTTCCTGGTCGGTGACTCTGTACCCCGAGTTCTGCCCCTTTGGCACGCTCAGGTAGAGGTTTGCAGTTGATAAGTCTCTATGGCAATGTCATGTATTGTGCTTTAGTCTCGTTGGCAGTCAAGGCTATTAGCATTTATAGGCTCTGACAGTGAGAGAGTCCGTGTTCCTGGAGCCTTTCTCCTAGTCTTTCCTTCCTCAATTAGTAGCCTGATAATCCAGCTATGGGGTTGCTGCTGCCTCTGCCTGGATAGTAAGAGGCTCAAAGAGCTGGCAACTCCCCACTCTATTTCCACTCAGCACAGGGCTCTGGGTAAGGCTCAGTCAGTCAGAGCTGCTAGCATAATCAGGTGGGCTTTCCGCCCACCTCTGGTTCTGTCTGCCACTCTGTCCGGTAACACAGGCGGGCGCCCACTTCTGGGGCGCTTGGAGGAAACTCTCACTCACTGGCTGCGTGCGCAGACCAGGATATCCAGCCAGCAGTCTCACGCTCTGAGTGAAACCCCCAACCGCAGGGATAAGTTGCAGCGTTGGAATTGAGTCTCGCTCCGTCCCCGTGCACGGCTTTTGCAAGGCGCTGGGGCGGCCCGAGATTCCGCTTTGGCCCACACAAAGGCCCCTGACTCTGCCCCTCTGTGCGATAACACGGGCGCGCACTGCCGAGGCACTCGGAGGAATCTCTCATTCACTATCTGCGCGCGCAAACCCGGATATGAGGCCGGCCGCTTTCCCTCTGAGTGAAACCCCCAGCAGCACGGAAAATTTCCACCGTTGGAATTAGTTCTCACTCCCTCCCGTGCGTGGCTTTCCCAGGGCGCTGGGGCTGCCCAGAGACTCTGCTCTCGGCCCACAGAAAGGCCTCTGACCCTGCCTCTCCGTGGGGCAACACGGGCACCCACTCTCGGGGCCTAGGAAGAAATCTCTTGCCCACTAACTGCGCACCAACCAGGAGACCGGGTAAAATGGCCGCCCCGCTTGTCTTTCTTTGTTTGGGTTTGGCGCGAGTGTTAGCTTGTATTGCCCGGGTTGCCACAGGATCAGATTTTCCTCGGCTTGGATCTCCGTGCCACAGCCTGGTTCAGCCGTTTGTGCCGTGGCCTGAATCTATTCACCCCCTTTGCCCGCCTCAGTTTCTATATTCACAGTTACCAGAGAAAGCCGCCCTGTTTAGGTTAGTGAGGAAGGCGGAGCATTTCTTACTCCCTATTTCCTTCGGGGTTTGGTTATATATTTAGCCAATTTTTCACTCGACCATACCTTTGGGTGTATTGCGAAGCATCTGGAGGCTCCAAGTATAGGTTTTTCTGTTTCTGGTTGAAGATCTTGTTGAGTTTTGGGGGAGATTTATCAGAATCTCTTCCTACCCCGCCATTACTCTGACGTCATCTCTTTTTTCCACTTGTAATACCTGCTTGATAATTGTCTCTACCTCTTTCTTTCTTTCCATTCTTTTCCCACTTTCCCCACAAGTATTTATTATTAGTTAAGCCAAGATTCAGGATTGCAGGATGGGATGGGCCCAGGTCCCCTCTAACCTCCCTGGGAGAAGGGTGGAAGACAGAGGAGAGGTGGCACGGAGCCAGTTTAGATCTTTCCAGAAAATGTGCCTTCTGCCCTGTGGTCATACCAGACCAACACCCAGGATATGGGCAGAGGGACTTGTACACATGCTGGTGCCATTGGCACACAGAGACATCACCTCTTTTAGTGGTCATTGCCTTCTAAAGGGGTGCAAGTCCAAGTAGTATGCCAACAGTTCCTGGTCTGGTTCTGGCTGGGGGAACTGGCTGTCTGATAGTTCTTGATTGGGGTCTTGATGTCCTCTGCCATGTTGGTGATTCCTAAAGATGCCCCTCAATGTGTTGATAATTGTCTTTGATTAGACAGTCTGTACTGTTGGGATCATGTCTGTCTTGCTGACTATTCCTCATATGGTGCCTAACAAAGAGTGTGCTCCCAGTAAATAGTTGCTGACTTAAATCAACAGTGTCCAGAAAAGTCAAATATTGACTTTTCCCTGCTCTTCTTGACCTTTCCCGAGGTCAAGAACTTGCTGTAGTTTTATTAGATGAAACATTTTCTCAGTCATTCTGTAAGAGCAGAAACATCAGAGACTTTGATTTCTCTCCCAGTCATGAATATTTGAGGACATTCCTTTGAAAGTGAGTGAGTGAATAACAGCAGAAAATTTTGCAGATAGCTCTGGGTCACAAGATTGAGTACCTAGAAGTTGTTATGCAGTGCTGTGCTGGAATGTCCTGCTTATTTAAAAAATTATGTGCTTATTCATTCGTTTGTCCAGCCCTGTAGACAAATACCTCTTACCCAAGCCACAAAACTAAAAGCGGATTTACTTAGGGAGGAGGGCACACACTGGAACACAAGCAGCATTTTGTTGGAGAAGAAGGTGTGTGGAGACCTGCTTTATTGTGAAAACATTTTGTTTTTATATTAAGGTGTTATTAATAGAAGTGTTTGGTTACAAAAATATTAAACATCTAGAGCAACTGGAATGCTGGTCTAAGTATGAGGGAAAATCACAAAAATAGCTGTTTTATTATTTTCAATAAATTACTTTTGTTATGAAATCAATGTAATCTAAATGCTATAATTTATGTTCTGTCATATGGCTTCAATTACATATCAAATTAAAAATGATTATGTTACTATTTATCATGCTATTTGTTGAATACTGGGATAGAGAGATAATTAGGTATATGTTAATAGCTTTTTAAATCAATAACTTGAAGAAGACAGGTCTCTAGTGTAAGCTTCAATTTATTTGAGCTGATTGATGTAAATTTCATCTTCTCATTATATCTCAGATTGGTTTTCAGATGGGAGCTGAGTTTTGAGGAAGTGAGAGTATTTTTCACATTTAGGCAATTTGATTATGATAACAGTTTTCTATAATTGAGTCAAAAGAAGACAGTGTCCCTTTTCATAATCTTATTTTTAACCAAGCTATCCACGAAGAGAAAAACACATTTATAATAATTTAGCAACTAAGAAAACACTGAATTACTAAGAAAAGGATTAGAGTGTAACATTGAAGAGAACTGACTTGACTCGAAACTGCTATGAACTGTTTTCCTGCTCTGCATGTTTGTTTTCCAAACATTTTAAATTAGCACATTAAAAAACTGAGAATCTGTTTTGAGACACTTTAAATTGTGGAGCCAGATCAGGAATAGCCTTCCTCCCACCCCCACCGTAATTTCCTCTGCTTATATTTTTAGTTTTGTATGCCTAGGGTGAGGAAAAATACACATTTGCAACAGAACAATGGCTATGGTATTTATTATCCTGAAAAAAAAAAAAAAAAGAAAAGAAAAGAAATGACCGTGGGAAAGAGAAAAGGTCTATAAATTCCCAAGGGTCAGTCTTTACATAACTGTTTCTTAGCTTTGGGCTCCTCATCTGACTACAAAGGATAATGCCCAAAACTATGAAAAATGAAGAAACAGGGCATGTTGGTTTCATTAGCTATTTTATGCTGTAGTTGTTCAGAAAGTCAAGATAATAGTTTGTCCTTGACTTATATTTAATGAAGGAGAATTTAAAATCAATATCTACATGCAACCTATGGTTACCTGGGATACACTATAAGCACACACACAGAAGACAAAAATTGTGTGTGTGAGTTTGTGTGTTAAGGAGATGGAGGGGTGGCAGGAGATTGTGGGTTGAATAGTTCCAATATCAATTTTATAGCATCTCTTTATGACTATAATTGCTTTTACAGGGTTTAGCAACTCCCAGTTGGATCAGCATACAGTTTATTTGTATCGGGATTACAGAATCAGAAGGGAGAACCAAACCCCTGTGGATCATAAAAATGGGATGCCAGGGAGTTAACATGCTTTATGAAATAACAATGTAAAATAACCCCTCTTTGTATTTCAAGGAAAATTGTGGTATCATAGTCATTGACCTGAAGACTATCACTTTTTCTCCCCCCAAATATTTCCTTGTCATGTTAACTGGCCGAGGACTGTTGTCTGTTGTCTTTTCCATTGCATTATGAAATAAAAGTTTTTAAATTAGAATTTTAATTTTGAGTAACTGTAGATTCACATGCAGTTGTAAGGAATAATGCAGAGAGATCTTTTGTACCCTTTACTCATTTTTTCTGTATGGTAACATCTTGTAAAACTCTAGTACATATTATAACCAAGATATGGACATAGATAGTCAAGATTCAAAACTTGCTATCATCACCAGGATCCTTCAGGCTGCCTTTGATGCCCACATCCATTTCTCTCCTACCCTTACCTCCTCTTTAACCTCTGATGCCCACTATATACCCTCTTCACCTCTATCATTTTATCATTTTAATATTGTATAGTGGACTCAGTATATAACGTTTTAAAATGCCCCCGTCCCCAACTAAATATTATCTGGAGATTTATTCAAGTTGTGGCAAGTATCAGAGTCCCATGTTTTTACTACAGAACAGCATTATGTGATATAGATGTACCACAGTTTGATCATTTACTTGGTGACACGTATCTGGGTTGTTTCCAGTTTTGGGGTTTTATAAATAAAGCTGCTGTAAACACTCAAGTATAGGTTTTTGTGTACACATAAGTCTTCATTTCTCTGGGATAAATGTCTAGGAATGCAATTGCTGAGCTGTGTAGTAATTGCATGTTTAGCTTTTAAAGAAACTGTCCATCTGCCTCCAGAGGGGCTGTGCAGTTTTCCATTCCCACCAGCAATCAGTGAGTGATTTGGTTTCTTGAATCCTTTGCTAACACTCAGTGTCACTCTTTTTTTTTTTTTTTTAATTGTAGCCATTTTGAAATGTATGATGATACTTTATTGTGGTTTTAATGCTGTAATACCCAGATGGTTAGTCATGTTGAACTTTCTTTCATATGCCTATAAGCCATCAGTAAAATGTCTCTTCATATCTTTTTCAAATTTTCTAATGGGATTATTTATTTATTTTTTACTGGTGAATTTTGAGAGTTGTTTTTATATTTTCAATACTAGTTCTTTGTTGGATATGCGGTCTACAAACAATGGTTTATAACTTACTTTTTTTGTACAGAGTGTATATCAGGGTAACACTAGCTTTATAAAATGATTTGGGAAGTGTTCCTTGCTCTTCTACATTTTGGAAGAGATTGTTCAGAATCTGTGTTAATTCTTTCAATGTTTGGGAAAAGTCTCCAGTGAAACCATCTGGTCAAGAAGTTCTTTTTTGAGAGTTTTAAAATTGTGAATTGTTTCTGGCTGATGGCTTCGTGGTAGAGAGTCAGCCCTGTGTGTGGATGTCCTGGGTTCGATTCCCAGTCAGGGCACACAGGAGAAGCACCCATCTGCTTCTCCACCTCTCCCTCTCCCCCTCTCACTTCTCTCTCTCTCTCTCTCTCTTTCTCTTCTCCTCCCCTCCTGCAGCCAAGGCTCAATTAGAGCGAGTTGGCCCCCCACGCTAAAGATGGCTCCATGACCTAGGCCTCAGGCACTAAAATGGTTCTGGTTGCAATGGAGCAAGGGCCCCAGATGGGCAGAGCATCATCCCCTAGTGGGCTTGCCGGGTGAATCCCAGTCAGGGCACATGTAGGAGTCTGTTTCTGCCTCCTCTCCTCTCAGTAAAATAAAAATAAAAAGAATTATAAATTAAATTTTCTTAATAGTTATAAGGATAATTATATTCATTTTGATCCATTTTATATTGGGTGAGTTACGATTGCTTGTGGGCATTTTTGTGGGAAATTGGTCTATCTTATCTAAGTTTTGAAATTTATATGTCAGAAGTAATTTGTATATCCTTTTGATGTCTTCAGAGTCTGTAGTGATATTTGTACTTCATTCCTGATATTTATAATTTGTGTCATCTCTCTCTCTATCAGTCTTTCTAGAGATTTGTCAATTTTATTTTATTTTTTAAATGAGAAAGACAGAGAGAGGTACAGAGAAGGACAGACAGACAGGTAGGGAGAGAGTTGAGAAGCATCAATTCTTCGTTGTGGTTCCTTAGTTGTTCATTGACTGCTTTCTCATATGTGCCTTGACCAGGGGGTTATAGCAGACTGAGTGACCCCTTGCTCAAGCCAGCAACCTTGGGCTCAAGCTAATGACCTTGGGCTTCACACCAGTGACCTTTGGGCTTAAGCCAGTGACCATGGGGTCATATCTATCACCCCTTGCTCAACCCAGCAACCTTCGGCTCAAGCCAGAGACGTTGGGCTTCAAGACAGTGACCTTGAGGCTCAAGCCAGTGACCATGGGGTCATGCCTCTATGATGCTACACTCAAGCCAGTGACCCCGCACTCAAGCTGGTGAGCCTGTGCTTAAGCAGACAAACTCAAGTTTTGAACCTGGGTCCTCTGCATCCCAGGCCTATGCTCTACTTATTGTGCCACTGCAGGCAAGGTTTGTCAATTTTAAACAGCTTTTTAAAGAATCAGCACTTTGTTTTATTAATTTCCTTTTTTCAATTTCATTAATATATGCTTTAATTTGTTTTTTTTTCTTCTGCTTTTCTTGGCTTTATTTTACTTTTTTTTTTCTAGGCTCTTGAAATGGGAACTTATTGATTTGAGACTTTTCTTCTTTTCTAATATATGTGTTTTGTGTTATACATTTTCAGCTGAGACTGCTTTAGTTGTGTACCACAAATCTTTCATATGTTGTTTCTTTATTTTCATTATGTTCAAACTATTAAACATTTTTTTGAGACTCTTTCATCCATGTATTACTTAGAAGTATATTGCTCAGTTTCCAAATGCATGGAGATTTCCTATCATCATTTTCTTACTAATTTTCAGTTTCATTCTATTGTGATTGGGGTATACACTAAGTGTAATTTCTGTTCTTTTAGATCTATAGAAGTTTGTATTATGGCTCAAAATATGGTCTCTTGTGGTATGTGTTCTATGGACACTTGAAAAGAAGCTGTATTTTTCTCTTGTTGGATAGAGGTCTATGAATGTCAATTAGATCCTACTAATGATGGTGTTCGGTTCTTTAACATCCTTGCTGAATTTCTGTCTAGTTGTTCTAGTGATAGTTGAAAGCGAGGTAGTGATGTCTCCACTATAATTGTAAGTTTTTCTATTTCGCCTTGCAGTTTTTCTTCATATATTTTGTAGCTCTCTTGTTTGGTACACTCACCTGTAGGATTATTATTTCTTTTTGGTGGATTACTTTTTTATCATAATGATCCTCACTTTGCTTATTTTCTGTGCTCTGAAATCTATTCTAACTGGTATTAGTTTAGCTACTTCTGCTTTCTTTTGATTAATGCTTACATGATGTATCTCTTTTCCATTCTTTTACTTTTAGTCTGTTTGAAGTGAATTTCTTGTAGATAGCATATAATGTTTTCTTAATCTATTCTGCCAATTTCTGTTTTTAAATTGGCGTATTTAGACCAATTACATCAATATAGCTATATATATATTAGGGTTTAAGCCTGCCATTAATTTTTTGTTTCCTTCTTGTATTCTCTGGGGTTTTTCCCTCTATTTCCCCTCCTTCTTGGAGGTTTTTGAACAATTTTTAGAATACTATTTTGATTTATCTGTAGTATTTTTGAGTGTATCTCTTTGTATAGACCTTTCAGTGGTTGCTATAGGTTATTATGTTATATGTGTAAAACTTATCACAGTCTACTCAAGTTCTCCTTTTGACAGTTAGAATAAACCATAGAAAGAAACCTTAATATCCTTTATGTTCCTGGACTCTGCTCATTTAGAGTCATATCACAGTTATATATAAATATATTTTTTGCTTCAATGTTCAAACATAATTTAGAAAAGAGAAGAAAAGCTTTGAGCACGGGCTCATCTGGCTTAAGCAAAAAGCTCACCAGCTTGAACCCAAGGTCTCTGGCTCAAGCAAGGGGTCACTCGATCTGCTGAAGGCCAGCGAGAAAGCAATCAATGAACAACATAAAGGTGTCGCAACGAAAAACTGATGATTGATGCTTCTCATCTCTCTCCGTTCCTGTCTTTCTGTCCCTATCTATCCCTTTCTCTGACTCTCTCTCTGTCTCTGAAAAAAAAAAAAAAGAAGAAAAGCTTATTGTAATGACTTATATGTTTTCTTTCCTGATGTTATAAGAATACTTCTTATATTTTTTAAGAATACCTGTTTTTTTCTTCATATCTTGTATTACTTTGTTCACACCTTTTATTTTTTTGTTGAAATTTTCTTTTTGAAAAGCTTGTTTCAAGTGTGTTCATAATTTCTCTAAAGTGTTTTTATGTTGATTGCTGTAAAATCTTTGTCAGGTAATCCTCTGATCTCTGACAGCTTTTTCAAAATTTCAGTTTGAGATCTTCCTGGTTCTTGGATTCAGAATGACTTTTAATGGAAACTTGTTCATTTTGACTGTTATGTGACAAGACTCTGGACCTTATTTAAACCTTCTGCTTTGGTTGGCTTTCTCTGATACCTATTCAACAGAGGAGGGGAAACACCACCTCGCTATTGCCAGGTGGGTGTGGGAGCTCTGATTCCTGGCTAGGCCTTCAGCGATACCCCCTCACTGGGAGGGGTGCCAGCTCACCTGGAGGGGGAGGAGTTGCCACGTGTTGCCAGGTGTCGTCCATTACAGCAACAAGCCAAAAGGAACGTGACAGCTGAGCCTTTGACCACTTACTGCGGTAGTGTATGTGAAAGGCGAACCCAGAGTGAGTGTTGCCGCCCCCTTTTCTGTTTTACTCCACGGAATGGGGACCTTTGAGGGTCTGGTGGATCAACACAGATGTGAGAGTCCCGGCATCCTGTCGCTGCAGAGGAAGCCGTGAACAAAAGGCTCTTGCCTTTTTATAGCCCTAAGGGTGGGGGTGGGGGGGGGGAGGAAAGGAGGGAAGGACTAGGAACAGAACAGTACCGAGTACTCAGAGCGGAGCAAAATGTCTTCAGGTTTCCCCAGTAAAGAGACTGCAGGTGGCGGAGCCTGGGCTGTGGATCAGGTTTGTAGAAGAGCAAGGGTCAGGTAGGCCCGAGTCCCTGACCATCGCTCCGTCAGAATCTGTGCTGCGTGGTCCCTGCACCAGGGCCGGTGAGCGGAGGGCAGCTCTCCCTGCGGAGGCCACCTGTGGGAGCCTTATCACTGCTCTCCAGGTGGCTGCACAGGACCCCGGGGTGGGGGGAGGGGCCGACTCTTCCCCGCGCCTCTGTGGGCAGCAGCCCAGGGGGAAGTGGAAGGGTGCTTCATTACTGGGGCTGGGGTGCAAGTTCAGACTCCCCCTGTTCTCCACTGGATCCCCCCGTTCTCCACTGACAGTGTGAGTGGGGACGTTTAGTTTCCTTTGCTGGCACAGCTGGGGTGGGACACAGCATTTTCTGTAGAGTTTGGCGGGAGTACACCGGTTATTATCTGTGAGTTACCTGTCTTGCTAGAGTGCCCTTTCCCTGGTTCTTTGGTGAAGGAGCAGGCTGTGGGGAACTTCAGTCTGTGTTCACTGGGCTTTCCTGCTTGCTGGCTTCTTCACACCTGCCTTAGGGATGTATGCATCGTGAATACTAATCGCTGGTCCTCTTGTCAAAGCTCGCCCAGCCGCAGCTGCTCCTCAGGACCATGATCTTGGAAGGAGGCTCTGTAAATCTCTGCAGCTTGGTTTTAGTGTTGACAGCAATGCTATAGATTATTTGAAGGTGGTTTTAATTTTCTTCTCAGTCATTTAATTCTCTTACATATAGTGTCACTCAGTGAATGCCATCTTCTTGTCTGTCAAATTCACTAAGAAGTTGACAAATAAGTTTATGCGGCAACTGCCTATTGTCACTGAAGCCACCTACAAGGGCACTTCCAGACTTCTATATTGAGCATGGTCAGAGAAGGATCTTATGGAGTTCATGGTCAAGGGGACAGATCTCAGCTTTGTGTTGGTTGCATCTCAATGTATCAAGCACGTAGCCCCGTGACTTCTTGAAGCCTGCAGTTCTCCAGCCACTGGCCTCTTGCCTCCGTCCCACCCCTCCGCCCCACTCCTCCATTCTAGTATTTTTAAATTTATCACCTTAAACATCATTCTTCCGAGTTATAAAATGTTTTAATTTTATTACACTGCCCTCTCCTTCTCTATTCTCTTAATTTTGTTGTCACATGTTATTAATCCTTGTCCTTCCACAGGTCACCTGTGCAACTTTAAATGTTACCCACAACTCTGTTACTATATTTACTATGAAGAGTATTTCTTGTCTTTTTACTCTGTTATAAGAAATATTAGCCCTCCTTTTTTCCCCTTCATCTAACAACCTCCGAAAGTTACACATTTACCTTCCCCTCTTCTCTGCCCCACTTTTACAGAGTTTTATTCTAAAACAATCCCAGTTTATATAATACTGCTTCATGTGTGTTAAGTTGCGTATTAGTCAAGGTCCAGAAGGGAGACAAAAATCACACCTGCTAATTAACAGAGAGAACCCAAAGAATTGCTAACTAAATATATATATATATATATATATATATATATATATATATATATATATATATATATTGTATTTTTCTGAAGTGAGAAGTGGTGAGGCAGAGAGACAGACTCCCCCATGCTCCCGACCGGTGTCCACCTGGCAAGCCTACCAGGGGGCGATGCTCTGCCTATCTGGGGTGTTGCTCCATTGCAACCAGAGTCATTCTAGTGCTTGAGGCAGAGGCCATGGAGCCATCCTCAGCGCCTGGGCCAACTTTGCTCCAATGGAGCCTTGGCTGCGGGAGGGGAAGAGAGAGATAGAGATAAAGGAGAGAGGAGGGAAGGGTAAAGAAACAGATGGGTGCTTTTCTTGTGTGCCCTGACCGGGAATCGAATCTGGGACATCCATATGCTGGACCACTGAGAAAACCAGCCAGGGCAAATATATATATATATTTTTAACCAGGTAACTGGAAAGGTAAAAAGAGAATTGTTGTCTTTAAGGCACTGGTGACTAGAGGAAGCAGCAACTATTTGTAGAGAACAAAGAGAAGATATGGGAATGATTAAAACTCAGAAACCGGCCCTGGCCGGTTGGCTCAGTGGTAGAGCATCGGCCTGGAGTGCAGGAGTCCTGGAGTCCCGGGTTCCATTCCTGGCCAGGGCACACAGGAGAAGCGCCCATCTGCTTCTCCACCCCCCCCATCTGCTTCTCCACCCCCCCTCCTTCCTCCCTGTCTCTCTCTTCTCCTCCCACAGCCAAGGCTCCATTGGAGCAAAGTTGGCCCGGGAACTGAGGATGGCTCTGTGGCCTCTGCCTCAGGCACTAGAATGGCTCTGGTCGCTACAGAGCAACGCCCCCTGGTGGGTGTGCAGGGTTGATCCCTCAGGTGCATGTGGGAGTCTGTCTGACTGCCTCCCTGTTTCCAACTTCAGAAAAATACAAAAACAAAACAAAACAAAAAAACAAAAAAACCCCCTCAGAAACCTGCAGCGCAGGTCCTGCAAAGCTGAAATCCAGACGTAATAGAAGGTGAAGAGGCATTAAAGAGATGTTGCTCGTAGGAATGGGGAACAAACAGGAAGAAACAAGACTCTTCTTCCTCTGCCCTTGTAGTCTCTCTGTAGGGCCTCCAAGGGTCGGATGAAAAGCAGGAATGTGCTCTGCAGAGTCTCAGGTCCAGCATCCAAACAAAGAATATTGACAGGGCTGGAGGTGCTAAAAAAGTAATTGCTATTTTTTCCCTGCCTCCTAAATTCACATGGCTGGGCTAATAATCAAATTGACAGAGACAGATAAACAGGTATAAATCAAATTTTAATATATAAGCATGGGAAATTCACATATGCATAAAAATGTCAAAGACAGTGAGGCAATGTTGGGTATATAAGACATGTTGGACAAAGGAGAAGTGGATTATTAGCTATCAGATATGAGAATGGGCCATACACATGTAGTTGAGGAAGACTGAGCACACATGGTAGGCTTGCTATACAACTCAGAGACAACAGGCCACGTGGAATATCTAGCCAACAGGCTTCTGCCTGGAACTTCTCATTCATCATACTTAATCCAAATTAGGCTAAGGCAGCACCCTAAGATCTCCTTGGAGCAGGTTTTTCTACCCAAATTTTTTGGACAGGACTGGGGGAAGGGTCAAATGTTCATTCTGAGTATCCTTCCTTCCTTCCTTCCTTCCAGACAGGAAGGGAGAGAGATGAGAAGCATCAACTCGTAGTTGTATCACCTTAGTTGTTCATTGGTTGCTTTCTCATGTGCATTGACTGGCGGGCTTCAGCTGAGCCAGTGACCCCTTGCTCAAGCCAGCAAACTTGGGCTTTAAGACAGTGACCACAGGATAATCGAGATTATGTCTATGATTCCATGCTCCAGCTGGAGACCTCGGGATTTCAAACCTGGGTCCTCAGCATCCCAGGTGGATGCTCTACCCATTGTGCCACCACTGGTTAGGCAGAGAGTCTTGTTTTATAATTAACAGCTTAAAGTCAATATCTCAAAAAGGCAGCGTAAGGGTGAGAAAACGGGTTCCTTTTAGTGATTTGGAACCAAGAGACAATAACTGAAAAACTAGCACTATCTGTTACTTGGTGATTATTTTCATGTTATTTGATATATGTTTTGATAAGGACAATGCATTTTATTTTTTCTGTAAGTTCAACCTTCCTTTAAAGTATATATTCATTTGATACATTGTGGGTACCAAATACTGAAACCATTCATTCGTGAGCAGATTCAGTTCACTTTAAACCATACGAGGCTAATAGAAAAATTTTAAATTTCATTTATTAGTGGCAGTCCAAAGACAGTAGAGAGAGGTACAAAGCAGGACTAACTTGAGAGAGGATAGAATGTAGTGTATGAAAAATATAGTCATTGAGAGTAATGGTGGGGTAGGAAGCGATACCGATAAATCTCCCCCAAAACTTAACAAGATCTTCAACCAGAAACAGAAAAACCTATACTTGGAGCCTCCAGATGCTTCGCAATACACCCGAAGGTATGCTCGAGTGAAAAATTGGCTAAATATATAACCAAACCCCGAAGGAAAAAGGGAGTAAGAAATGCTCCGCCTTCCTCACTAACCTAAACAGGGCGGCTTTCTCTGGTAACTGTGAATATTGAAACTGAGGCGGACAAAGGGAGTGAATAGATCCAGGCCGCGGCACAAACGGTCGAACCAGGCTGTTGCACGGAGATCCAAGCCGAGGAAAAACTGATCCTGTGGCAACCTGGGCAATACAAGCTAACACTCGCGCTAAACCCAAACAAAGAAAGACAAGCGGGGCGGCCATTTTACCCAGTCTCCTGGTCGGCGTGCGCGCAGTTAGTGGGCGAGAGATTTCTTCCTAAGCCCTGGGAGTGGGTGCCCGTGTTACCCCACAGAGAGGCAGAGTCAGAGGCCTTTCTGTGGGCCGAAATCAGAATCTCTGGGCAGCCCCAGCGCCCTGGGAAAGCCACGCATGGGAGGGAGCGAGAACTAATTCCAATGGTGGAAATTTTCCGTGCCGGTGGGGGTTTCACTCAGAGGGAAACGCGGCTGGCTCATATCCTGGTCTGCGCGCGTAGATAGTGAGTGAGAGATTCCTCCGAGTGCCTTGGCAGTGCGCGCCCGTGTTATCACACAGAGGGGCAGAGTCAGGGGCCTTTGTGTGGGCCAAAGCGGAATCTTGGGCCGCCCCAGCACCTTGCAAAAGCCGTGCACGGGGACGGAGCGAGAGCCAATTCCAACGCTGCAACTTTTCCATGCGGTTGGGGGTTTCACTCAGAGCGTGAGACTGCTGGCCGGATATCCTGGTCTGCGCATGCAGATAGTGAGCGAGAGTTTCCTCCAAGCGCCCCGGAAGTGGGCGCCTGCCTGTGTTACCGGACAGAGTGGCAAAGCCAGAGGTCTTTGAGTGGGCGGAAAGCCCACCTGATTATGCTAGCAGCTCTGACTGACTGAGCCTTACCCAGAGCCCTGTGCTGAGTGGAAATAGAGTGGGGAGTTGCCAGCTCTTTGAGCCTCTTACTATCCAGGCAGAGGCAGCAGCAACCCCATAGCTGGATTATCAGGCTACTAATTGAGGAAGGAAAGACTAGGAGAAAGGCTCCAGGAACACGGACTCTCTCACTGTCGGAACCTATAAATGCTAATGAGCCTCGGCTGCCAACGAGACTAAAGCACAATACATGACATTGCCATAGAGACTTATCAACTGCAAACCTCTACCTGAGCGTGCCAAAGGGGCAGAACCTGGGGTACAGAGTTACTGACCAGGAAGAGGGAGAGAAAAGAAAAAGCAAGAAGATAACCTCTCAAAATCAAGAATAATCTGCAGACTTTATAACCTATCCCATTTTATTATATTTGTTCGTTTGTTTCTCTTATCTTCATTCTTGATACTTTTTTTTTCCTCCTCCAATTTGGCCAATTAACTCTCTACCGGTCTTACTCTCTCCTCTCCTTGAACTACACTACCCATAAGTGTTACATCTCCCATTATCTTTTCTCTTCTCTTCCTTTCTCTCTATGAGGGTTGCACTCCAAAACCCTTAACTCTCTCTCTCTCTCTCTCCTTTCTTTTTTCTTCTTTTAGTGGTTCCCTCTTTTTTTCTTTCTCTCTCTTTCTTTTCTCCCTCTATATTAGTTTCTTCCTTTCTCCTTTACATCTCCTCTCATTTAAACCTCAATAACAAACAAATTATCTTATCTGGGACTCAAACTTATGTTTGTGGAATTTTGGGGGTTTTTTACTTCACCTTTTTAACTCACTAGCAGTGCTCCCATCCCTGGCTCTCCATTTTATCTAGTTCTTGTTCCACTAAATACAATAGTAATTTTTTAATTTGTCCCCCCATTTTTCTGTTTTCCTCTTATTCCTCTCATCATAACTCTTAGACAACCAACACCTAAAAGCAAATCATTTTATTCTTGACCCAAATTTTTTCCTTATTTGCTTTTTGTGGGTCCATACCCCCTTCTTTTTTCTTTTTTTGCCCCTTTATTACTTTTCCCCAATTCAGGCCCTCCATTACAGGCATTGTTTGTTATAATTCACAGTTCACCACAAGATTTTCTCAAGAAAGAGGGGAGAGGAGAGGAGAGGAAAAAAGGAGGGGGGGAATAATTTCCTTTTTTTTAAATTTAAATTTTATTTTATTTTTCTTTATTTCATTATTAATTTTTTAAAAAAAACTCTTTTCGATTTTTTAAACTTTTTATTCTTTATTAAATCTCATTAATACTATCAACAAAACCACCCTCAGATGCCATTAAGGAAGACAAAATCGAATATGATGGATACAAAAGAAAGAGAGGTAACACAGCTAGATGAGGAAAAATCTATGGAGAAAAAATTTAATATATTGGAAACCTTGGAGCTAAATGACAGAGAACTCAAGATAGAAATCCTAAAAATCCTCCGAGATATACAAGAAAACACAGAAAGGCAATTTAGGGAGCTCAGAAAACAACTCAATGAACACAAAGAATATATGTCCAAAGAAATTGAAACTATAAAAACAAATCAAACAGAGATGAAAAACTCAATTCACGAGCTGAAAAACGAAGTAACAAGCTTAGCTAATAGAACAGGTCAGATAGAAAAGAGGATTAGTGAAATAGAAGACAAGCAACTTGAGGCACAACAGAGAGAAGAAGAAAGAGACTCAAAAATTAAAAAAAATGAGATAGCCCTACAAGAAGTATCTGACTCCATCAAAAATAATAACATAAGAATAATAGGTATATCAGAGGGAGAAGAGAGAGAAAATGGAATGGAGAACATACTCAAACAAATAATAGATGAGAACTTCCCAAGCCTGTGGAATGAACTAAAGCCTCAAGTTCAAGAAGCAAACAGAACTCCAAGTTCTCTTAACCCCAACAAACCTACTCCAAGGCATATCATAATGAAACTGACACAAACCAACAGCAAAGAAAAAATTCTCAAGGCAGCCAGGGAAAAGAAGAATACAACATATAAAGGAAGGCCCATTAGATTATCATCAGATTTCTCAGCAGAAACTCTACAAGCTAGAAGAGAGTGGACCCCAATATTTAAAGTCCTGAAAGAGAGGAACTTTCAGCCACGAATACTATACCCATCAAAGCTATCCTTCAAATATGAAGGAGAAATAAAAACATTCACAGATACAGAAAAGATGAGGGAATTTATCATCAGAAAACCCCCACTCCAGGAATTACTAAAGGGGGTTCTCCAATCAGATACAAAGAACAAAAAAAAACAGAGCCACAAGTAAAAGCTCCAAGAAGAACACAATAAAACCAAATTTAAACTGTGACAACAACAAAAAGAAAGAGGGGGAGAAGATGGAGATTAACAGTAGCAAAGGACGATGGAGTGCAAAAGTACTCACAAAATAGTTCGCTACAATGAACAGGGTAGGGACCCTTTTCATTACTCAAAGGTAACCATCATTGAAAAAACCACCACAGAAGCACATGAGATAAAAAAGATAGCAACAGAGGAAAGATGTATGGAATACAACCAAATAAAAACAAAAGATAGAGAAACGAAAGAGAAGGATCAAACAAGACACAAAACTAACAGAAAGCAATCTATAAAATGGCAATAGGGAACTCACAAGTGTCAATAATTACACTAAATGTAAACGGATTAAACTCACCAATAAAAAGACACAGAGTAGCAGAATGGATTAAAAAAGAAAATCCAACTGTATGCTGCCTACAGGAAACTCATCTAAGTAACAAGGATAAAAACAAATTCAAAGTGAAAGGCTGGAAAACAATACTCCAAGCAAATAACATCCAAAAAAAAGCAAGTGTAGCAATACTCATATCGGATAATGCTGACTACAAGACAGGAAAAGTACTCAGAGACAAAAATGGCCATTTCATAATGGCTAAGGGGATACTGAATCAAGAAGACATAACAATTCTTAATATATATGCACCAAACCAAGGAGCACCAAAATATATGACAGCTACTTATTGATCTTAAAACAAAAACTGACAAAAATACAATCATACTTGGAGACCTCAATACACCGCTGACGGCTCTAGATCAGTCATCCAAACAGAGAATCAACAAAGACATAGTGGCCTTAAACAAAACACTAGAGCACCTGGATATGATAGACATCTACAGGACATTTCATCCCAAAGTGACTGAGTATACATTTTTCTCCAGTGTACATTGATCATTCTCAAGAATTGACCATATGTTGGGCCACAAAACATCAGCAAATTCAGAAAAATTGAAGTTGTACCAAGCATATTTTCTGATCATAAAGCCTTGAAACTAGAATTCAACTGCAAAAAAGGGGAAAAAAATCCCACAAAAATGTGGAAACTAAACAACATACTTTTAAAAAATGAATGGGTCAAAGAAGAAATAAGTGCAGAGATCAAAAGATATATACAGACAAATGAAAATGACAATACGACATATCAGAATCTATGGGATGCAGCAAAAGCAGTGATAAGAGGGAAGTTCATATCACTTCAGGCATATATGAACAAACAAGAGAGAGCCCAAGTGAACCACTTAACTTCCCACCTTAAGGATCTAGAAAAAGAAGAACAAAGAAAACCTAAAACCAGCCGAAGAAAGGAGATAATAAAAATCAGAGCAGAAATAAATGAATTAGAGAACAGAAAAACTATAGAAAAAATTAATAGAACAAGGAGCTGGTTCTTTGAAAAGATCAACAAAATTGACAAACCCTTGGCAAGACTTACCAAGGAAAAAAGAGAAAGAACTCATATAAACAAAATCAAAAATGAAAGAGGAGAAATCACCACGGACACCGTAGATATACAAAGAATTATTGTAGAATACTATGAAAAACTTTATGCCACTAAATTCAACAACCTAGAAGAAATGGATAAATTCCTAGAACAATACAACCTTCCTAGACTGAGTCAAGAAGAAGCAGAAAGCCTAAACAGACGTATTAGTAGAGAAGAAATAGAAAAAACGATTAAAAACCTCCCCAAAAATAAAAGTCCAGGCCCTGACGGCTATACCAGCGAATTTTATCAAACATTCAAAGAAGACTTGGTTCCTGTTCTACTCAAAGTCTTCCAAAAAATTGAAGAAGAAGCAATAGTTCCAAACACATTTTATGAGGCCAACATAACCCTCATACCAAAACCCGGCAAGGATGGCACAGAAAAAGAAAACTACAGACCAATATCTCTAATGAATACAGATGCTAAAATACTAAACAAAATACTAGCAAATCGAATACAACAACATATTAAAAAAATAATACATCATGATCAAGTGGGATTTATCCCAGAATCTCAAGGATGGTTCAACATACGTAAAACGGTTAACGTAATACACCATATCAACAAAACAAAGAACAAAAACCACATGATCTTATCAATAGACGCAGAAAAGGCTTTTGATAAAATACAACACAATTTTATGTTTAAGACTCTCAACAAAATGGGTATAGAAGGAAAATATCTCAACATGATAAAGGCCATATATGATAAACCATCAGCTAACATCATATTAAATGGCACTAAACTGAAGGCTTTCCCCCTTAAATCAGGAACAGGACAGGGTTGTCCACTCTCTCCACTCTTATTTAATGTGGTACTAGAGGTTCTAGCCAGAGCAATCAGACAAGACAAAGAAATAAAAGGCATCATATCGGAAAAGAAGAAGTAAAGGAATCACTTTTTGCAGATGATATGATCCTATACATCGAAAACCCCAAAGAATCACAAAAAGACTACTAGAAACAATAAGCCAATACAGTAAGGTTGCAGGATACAAAATTAACATACAGAAGTCAATAGCCTTTCTATATGCCAACAATGAAACAATTGAGAAGGAACTCAAAAGAATAATCCCCTTCACGATTGCAACAAAAAAAATAAAATACTTAGGAATAAACATAACAAAGAATGTAAAGGACTTATATAATGAAAACTATAAACCATTGTTAAGGGAAATCGAAAAAGATATAATGAGATGGAATAATATACCTTGTTTTTGGCTAGGAAGAATAAATATAATCAAGATGGCTATATTACCCAAAGCAATATACAAATTTAATGCAATTCCCATCAAACTTCCAATGACATTTTTTAAAGAAATAGAGCAAAAAATCATCAGATTTATATGGAACTATAAAAAACCCCGAATAGCCAAAGCAATCCTAAAGAAAAAGAGTGAAGCTGGGGGCATTACAATACCTGACTTCAAACTATATTATAGGGCCACGACAATCAAAACAGCATGGTATTGGCAGAAAAATAGACACTCAGACCAATGGAACAGAATAGAAAGTCCAGAAATAAAACCACATATATATAGTCAAATAATTTTTGATAAAGGGGCCAACAACACACAATGGAGAAAAGAAAGCCTCTTCAATAAATGGTGCTGGGAAAACTGGAAAGCCACATGCAAAAGAATGAAACTGGACTACAGTCTCTCCCCCTGTACAAAAATTAACTCAAAATGGATCAAAGATCTAAACATAAGACCTGAAACAATTAAGTACATAGAAGAAGACATAGGTACTCAACTCATGGACCTGGGTTTTAAAGAGCATTTTATGAATTTGACTCCACAGGCAAGAGAAGTGAAGGCAAAAATTAATGAATGGGACTACATCAGACTAAGAAGTTTTTGCTCAGCAAGAGAAACTGATAACAAAATAAACAGAAAGCCAACTAAATGGGAAATGATATTTTCAAACAAAAGCTCAGATAAGGGCCTAATATCCAAAATATACAAAGAACTCATAAAACTCAACAACAAACAAACAATCCAATAAAAAATGGGAAGAGGATATGAACAGACACTTCTCCCAGGAAGAAATACAAATGGCCAACAGATATATAAAAAGATGCTCATCTTCTTTAGTTATTAGAGAAATGCAAATCAAAACTGCAATAAGATACCACCTCACACCTGTTCGATTAGCTGTCATTAGCAAGACAGGTAATAGCAAATGTTGGAGAGGCTGTGGAGAAAAAGGAACCCTCATACACTGTTGGTGGGAATGTAAAGGAGTACAACCATTATGGAAGAAAGTATGGTCGTTCCTCAAAAAACTGAAAATAGAACTACCTTATGACCCAGCAATCCCTCTACTGGGTATATACCCCCAAAACTCAGAAACATTGATACGTAAAGACACATGCAGCCTCATGTTTATTGCAGCATTGTTCACAGTGGCCAGGACATGGAAACAACCAAAAAGCCCATCAATAGATGACTGGATAAAGAAGATGTGGCACATATACACTGTGGAATACTACTCAGCCATAAGAAATGATGACATCGGAACATTTACAGCAAAATGGTGGGATCTTGATAACATGATACGAAGCGAAATAAGTAAATCAGAAAAAACCAGGAACTGCATTATTCCATACGTAGGTGGGACATAAAAGTGAAACTAAGAGACATTGATAAGAGTGTGGTGGTTACAGGGGGGAGGGTGGAATGGGAGAGGGAAAGGGGGAGGGGCACAAAGAAAACTAGATAGAATGTGACAGAGGACAATCTGACTTTGGGTGATGGGTATGCAACATAATTGAATGACAAGATAACCTGGACTTGTTATCTTTGAATATATGTATCCTGATTTATTGATTTCACCCCATTAAAAAAATAAAATTATTAAAAAAAAAGAAAAATATAGTCATTACTTCTCAGTTTGGCTCTTAATGTCATGTTATAGGTTTCCTTGGGCCATTGACTGTTCATCTGTATTATAGAAAATGCTAATTATTTTTAACACAAACATGTGTTCCACTGTTGGCAGAAGTTTGTCTATCCTAGGAACACTTGAGGTGTTGGCAGGGAATCATGCTGCCTCTCTAATTTTTTTCAGAGATGAGACATGAAAGCTAACCCTACTGCTTATTTTATTTTTCTTTCTTTCTCTTTTTTTTTGGACAGAGACAGTGAGAGAGTCAGAGAGAGGGACAGACAAACAGGAAGGGAGAGAGATGAGAAGCATCAATTCTTTGTTACGGCACCTTAGTTGTTCATTGATTGCTTTCTCATATGTGCTTTAACTGGGAGGCTGCCCCAGAGCAAGTGACCCCTTGCTGAAGCCAGCAAACTTGGGCTCAAGCCAGAGCCCTTGGGCTTCAAGCCAGTGACCTTTGAGCTCAGGTCAGTGACCACGGGGTCATGTCTATGATCCCATGCTCAAGCCAGTGACACCACACTTAAGGTGAGCTTGTGCTCAAGCCGGCAACCTCGGGGTCTTGAACCTGGGTCCTTCGCATCCCAGTCTGACACTCTATCCACTGCACCACTGCCTGGTCAGGCTACTCTGTTTATTTTCTTTTTAACTGCCTCATTTTTGGAAATGGAAGGGGAAGATGAAATGCGAGATAGAGATGAAAAGATCTAGGTTTATAATCTTTCTTTTTCCCTCACTGCTCAGGACAATAGGAAATGAATACAATTTGATTCGTTTTGGATGTTTTATATGTTAGATCAAATAAATGGTCCCACCCCAATGCATATATTCTCCATGCATTTGATAAAAGTAGACAAAAGAATAATAACAAATGTCCAGGCAAACCTAAAGAGAGAGTTTATCCATCACCCAAGGTATTATGGGATGAAGATGTGGAAATAAAATCCATTGGCATTTAGACATTCATGAAGTATGAGGATTTATTTACTCTAGCTTTCTCAAGAAATGGGGACATAGTTTAAAGATATATATGGCAACAAAAAGATCAAGGATTTCAGAGGGTTTCTTAAAAGAATATAAAACTTGACATTTTTGAGCAACTCATGTGCATCAGGGTCCGTGCCAGTTTATAAGCATTAACTCATTTAACTTTCTTAAAACAAAAGAGACTAAAATTGAGATAGTATCATTATCCTCATTTCCTAGGCTAGAGATGTTGCAACTTGACCAGGGTCATGAAGCAGCACGTGGGAGAGGCAATGCAGCGTTTGTGGTTCCAGTGCCTATTCGTCTCCATTTCTCCCCTTCGATTCTTTATAGCCACCAAGTCTAGTAGTGAATAATCTTGCCTCCGTTATTCAAGATCATAATGATCATTTAGCTAAATGTAAATGAAATATACACACATGCAAACTACTCTATATTTTTATAAGAATTACTAACTTTAAAGGATAATCAAAGCTCTTATTCTTTTTGTTAAGCTTACTATTTTATTCTATTACAGCCAAATTAGTACAGGTTATTAAATATGACAATAGTATAAAAATAACTTGATAACACTTTACTCTTATTTGGAGTAACTCATATGATTTAGATAGAGAAGGATATTCATTTAACAACTCTTATGTAATCCATCCTGTAGATGGAAAATAACTTTTTAGCTTTGATTGGTATGATTTGAGATTCCTGTTGAGAAGGTTGCTTAAGGTTACAGAACTACTTAGAGCTAGAAATATAGCACAGGAATCTTTATTTCCAGCCCAGTGATCCACTTAGTTAAAACAGGTCTGGCTCATGCTATTCACAAAGCAGTCATTTGTTGCAAATAGATTAGTTAAGTGAGAAGGGGGTAAAACTGAGATGTTGGGAGAAACAATAATTTCTGTAACAAATGCCAACTAACCTTATGATATCATCTGTTCATTTTTTAGAAGATAGGTTTTTAGAAAAAGTATATAATTATTCTTGATTATTTGTTGCTCTTGTAGAGATGTAGAAGTTTTATTTTGAGCTCATTTGGTAAAGACCCAAGGATGTCTCTTAAGATTAGATGCCAAAGAATTAGAGATTATTATTAATTATATAGGTCTGTGCTAATAAATAACCTCTGTGATATAAGGTGCTGCTTTAAATTTTATTAATTGGGGTGTTCGACACTGGTATTTTAACTCAGAAACTGTCTTTACTTTTTCAGAATTTTGTAATGGTTTGTAAGAATTATAATGCCCTCTGAAATGTTCTATTCTTACTCCATTGACTTAAGCCGGAGAATGACTTTCTAATCAATACCTCTTCCTTCTAATCTGCCCTTATTTCAAGTCTCTAAAAACTATCCTGAAAAAAATCACTATCTTTAGTTTTTCCTTGGTCTTCACTATTATGTTGTAATAAAAACTCACTTTGTTCTTTCTTATTTTGCTTGCTTATCTTATCTATGTTACTACACAAGATATTTTTTTAGAATTTTTAATTGCAAAATATTCATTGAGTACTTGCATATCTAATAATGCTTGAGAGAATTTTATTTTTTTAATCTCTTTTTTATTACATTTTAATACTTATTAAGTTAACATGGATTCAAGTGTCCCACTCAATATAACACCCTCAACTCTTAACAACGTGCCCCCATTACACCCCCTTGGCCTCCCTCCTCCTGCTTGGTGAGAGTTTTAGCATAGTATCCAGTACCTCATACAGCCTCAGTAAAAAGGATTTTGTTATTATTAAAACCATTAGTAGCATAAGCAGTAAAATCTAACTCTACTTCAAAGACACTGTCATTAAGAGCGGATCTTGAAATTCAGTAATGGAAGAGATATGGCATTTAGGGAGGAGCCGACGCACAAGCCAAGGCTGCATCCCGATGTATCTCTCTCCCATACCCTGGTGTACTTTCCCTCATCTGTTACTCTCTTACTTGATATCAACCTGGAAATGGAAAACAACTGGGAAGAGAGTCTTTATAGATGTCACACCATAATTCCTGGTGTGTGGGAAAATTCTAAATCATGAACACAGACATTGACCAAGAAAACTGAAGATCTTTGGGAGAGTCAATATTATTCCTTGGAAGCACCCCAACTCTTGGTTGATAGGTAAGCCTTTCCCAGTACCCTTATTTTAACTCCTTAAAGCCCTAGATGTAAAGGTGTTCCCTCATTTTCTTCACACATCCCCTAGTTGGAAATTTCAAATTCTGTATCAGGTAGATTTTTTATTTTTTTATTCATTTTAGAAAGGAGAGAGAGGAGAGAGAGAGAGAGAGAGAGAGAGAGAGAGAGAAGGGGGGAGAAGCAGGAAGCATCAACTCCCATATGTGCCTTGACCAGGCAAGCCCAGCGTTTTGAACCGGCAACCTCAGCATTTCCAGGTCGACGCTTTATCCACTGCGCCACCACAGGTCAGGCCTGTATCAGGTTGATTTTATTTCTTTCAAAATTGCTTGAAGATGAGAATTCTCATAGCCACTGGACACCTACTTTTCTGGAGGATGCCTTATAATTGTACAGACATAGAAAACAGCAAAAGTATTATTTTCAAATTGAGAATGTGAGCTAAAATCTTCTCTTTACCATTTAGTGCGTGTGCGCGCGTGTGTGTTTTGAGGGAATTTTTTTTTTCTATTTTGTTTGTATTTTCCTTGAAGCTTGAAGGGAACTGATCATGAATGAGAAACAGAAAATTTTGTTTTTGAGTCAGACCTGCTTCAGTGCTCTTTGCAGCAGTATTATTTCCTTGACTATTTAAAGCCATTTAGAAGAGTATCTAGGTTCTAGCCATCACCTAAGGAGACTTGGCTCTTGTGTCTGTTACTGTTTTCTTGAGTTCTCAAACACCTGTGAACAGCTGTTTTGAAACAAAGTTGCCATTTTCTCTCTAACTCAGTCAGTCACCTGGGCACTGTTGTTTAACAACAGGCGGTTTTGCCATAACTTCCTAATTCCTTTTGAACAGCCAATACCTGTATTTTCTCAGTTCCTCTGGCATTTCCTCACATGAGCTCATCCCACAGGAAAATGTAACTATTTTTTTCCCCTTTATACCAAGCCATCTAGGGCACCTATATCAGTGTTGTTACTTACTCACTCCTGATGGTCTCTGAGGTATGTCGATTGTTCCACAAGACTTGGTAGTTACGCTGTAGGAATCGAAGGTACAATTGGTCCCTGTTAAGAGGGGACTCCTGGTGTCACCATTGTTTTCTTGAAAGCTGGTCTCTTCCCGTAAGTTCTTAATATTTTTGTAAACTTGATGCTGTTTTAGGTAAAAAATTGGCAAGACTATTAAAAAAACAAGTTGAAAGGAACAGTTTAAGAAATTGAAAAGTAATTGTAAACAACATTAGATAATTGTGACTTTTCAACTGTTGTTCTGTATCAGTTTAATATTTTGTATTCTATCCTCTGTGTAATTCTAGCCTCTGTGTAGTTCTATTGTTCTCCAATAAAGCTTATTAAGAAAAAAGAAAATATTATTCCATGAAGAGGTGATCAAATTTCTAATAAACTTTAGGAAGACATCCCTGGAGTCATTCTGGAGTTCATTTAGATATGACACACTCAGTATAATTTAGACACAATTTAAATCCCATAGTATTCTGTAAGTGACCCAGTCTGTGCTTCTAAATATCCACAGGACAGAGATAGACTAGACTGAGATTTTTGACCTAGATTTATTCCAAACCTCATTGCCTGGAACTTTGAAAGAAAATGGTTTTACCCTAAGAAAGTGGTTTGTTTGGAGCATGAAGTAACAGCCATTTACTAGTGTATGGGATTACTCTTAAGTTTTCCTTAGATTCTTCTCTGCCACCCAATCCCAACAATATTTGCTCAATACTCACTAAGTGTCCGATACTACACATTTGGTTAAAATATAGATCATAAAAAGACAAAAGAAAAAAAGAGAGAAAGAACTCATGGGCATGAACAATAGTGTAGTGATTGTGGGGGTGGGAGGAGGTAGAGAAGAATGTAGGGGAGATAAGTGGTGATGAACAGAGACTTGACTTGGAGCATAAACACACAATATAGTGTACAGAAGATGTGTTGTAGAATTGTGCACCTGGATCCTGTATAGTTACACAATGGAATACTATGCGGCCATAAAAAGAAGGAAATCTTACCTTTTGCAACAGCATGGATGAACCTAGAAAGCATTATGCTAAGTGAAATAAACCAGTCAGAGAAAAACAAGTACCTTATGATTTCACTCATATGTGGAATCTAATGATGAAAATGAACTAACAAGGAAAGTAGAGACAGCCTCATCCATAGAGAGCACGCTGACAGTTGTTGGGAGGGGTGGTGGCTGTGTAAGGGCGGTGGAGGGATTGAATAAAAAAAGACCAAAAAAAAAAAAAAAAAAAGAAAGAAAAAACTCATGGACATGGACAACAGTGTGGTGATTATGGGGAGAGGGAGAGAGAGGAAGGTATTGGGGGATAAATGGTGATAGTTTAAGATTTGACTTGGGGTGGTAAACAAACAATATGGCATATAGATATCTGTTCTACAACTGAGTACATGAAATCTGTATAACTATGTTAACCAGTGTCACCCCAATAAATTCAATAAAAAATAACATATACAATATAAGGTTCTCACCCTTAAGGAGCTTACAGTTCTACAGAAGTGGGTTTTAAACAGTGTTCATTGCACTTTTGGTTGTAAAAGAGAATCCCAGGGCCACTATAGGGATTGCTACAATTTTAGATTGCACCTGACACATCATAAATGCCCACTAAATGTAGCCTGTATGCTTATTATTCAACTAAGGAACTTTTATTTGCTTTATATACTTGTTAGATATGTTCCTATCTACCATCTATCTATCTATCTATCTATCTATCATCTATCATCTTTTCCAAGTAAGATTTTATTTGAAAAAAATAATCTGCTGCTAAATAAGGTTTGAAAAACTAATGCTCTCAGGTATTTCTCATTTCAGAGTCATGCTAAATATTCACATGTTAATTTAATCAAGTATTTATTTTATATTATAAAATCTTACTTTTGATTAAATGATTATCAAAACAGTTAAACAAATACGTATTTTCTGAGTTTTGAAATGGAAAGTTTTCCAATTATAGTTAACAGGAGGAAAAGATTGATACCCACCAACACTGTAAGACTGTGTATGTGTTGAGCCTGTACCAGCCTTTATACATGTTAGGAAGTCTAACACTCATCGTATGCCCAGTACTAATATAATTGATTTTAGATATTTCATATCATTTAATCTTTATAAACACATTATGAGGTAGGTATTATTATTTTCCTATTTTACAGGTGAGATAATACTAAAGACTGGAAATATCAATATAACATGCCCAAAAACATATAGTAAGGAAGTGGTAGAGATGATACAAAAACATAGGCATCTGATGACAGAGCCATTAAGTATAATTGTCCCAATTTTATTTATCAGGAAATTGAGGTACAAAATATTAGAAGTTTTGTTTTAGTTATATAATAGATTATACAAATTATTAACTGTCAGACTGGAATTTAGAATAAAGTCACCTGAGATAATCTAGTAGTTAAAAACTACCATATTGAGTCTGGGCTGGTTGGTTCAGTGGTAGAGCATTAGCCCAGCGTGTATATGTCCGGGGTTCGATTCCCAGTCAGGGTACACAGGAGAGGCAACCATTTGCTTCTCCACTCCTCCCCCTTCTTGCTTACTCTCTTCTGCTCCCACAGCCATAGCTCAAGTGGTTCGAGCAAAGTTGGCCCCGGGCACTGAGGATGGCTCTGTGGAGCCTCCCCCTCAGGTGCTAAAAATAGCTCAGTTGCGAGCATGGCCACAGATGGGCAGAGCATTACTCCCAGAGTGGTGTTGCAGGGTGGATCCTGGTTGGGAGGCATGCAGAAATCTGTCTCTCCATCTCTCCTCCTCTCACTTGGAAAAGAAGAAGTAAAAAAAAAACAACTACCATATTGGTTGGAAATAGTTCAAAGTTATCAAAGATAATTTGGTTGTTTCTGACAATTATTTAAAACGAATACTTGATCAAAAAGTTTAGACAGGCCCTAGCCAGTTGGTTCAGTGGTAGAGCGTCGGCCTGGCGTGTAGGAGTCCCGGGTTCGATTCCCGGCCAGGGCACGCAGGAGAAGCGCCCATCTGCTTCTCCACCCCTCCCCCTCTCCTTCTTCTCTGTCTCTCTCTTCCCCTCCCGCAGCCAAGGCTCCATTGGAGCAAGGTTGGCCCGGGCGCTGAAGATGGCTCTGTGGCCTCTGCCTCAGGCGCTAGAATGGCTCTGGCATGCCCCCTGGTGAGCATGCCGGATGGATCCGGAGTTGGGCGCATGCGGGAGTCTATCTGACTGCCTCCCTGTTTCCAGCTTCAGAAAAATACATAAAGGAAAAAAAAAAAAGTTTAGACAAATACAAAACAATAGAGCCCAAGTAGACTGATCAGATAACATGTGATGGACATTAATGTATAACTGGAAAGACTGTATCAACTTAGAAGACATTTAATATTTTTTGTTAGATATACCTGCCCTAAATATTTAATATATTTATATTATAAAAGATATTTTTAGGAATTCTAATTTTTGATTATTGGTTAATAATATATAAAAATACAAAAGATTATTTGTAGATAATCATATATCCTTGAAGTCTTGCTAAGTTCACATATTAGTTTTAAGGTTTATTTATTTATTTATTTATTTTTTACAGAGACAGAGAGAGTCAGAGAGAGGGATAAAAAGGGACAGACAGACAGGAACGGAGAGAGATGGGAAGCATCAATCATCAGTTTTTCCTTACGACACCTTAGTTGTTCATTGATTGCTTTCTCATATGTGCCTTGACCAGGGGCCATAGCAGATGGAGTAACCCCTTGCTCGAGCCAGTGACCTTGGGTCCAAGCTGGTGAGCTTTTACTCAAACCAGATGAGCCAGCGCTCAAGCTGGCAACCTCGGGGTCTCGAACCTGGGCCTTCTTCCGCATCCCAGTCCGATGCTCTATCCACTGCACCACCACCTGGTCAGGCACATATTAGTTTTAGAATGTTCTTTGTAACCCTGGCTGGATAGCTCAGTTGGTTAGAGCATCATCCTGAAGCTGAAAGGTTGCCAGTTTGATTCCCAGTCAGGGCACATACAGGAACAGATCTGTGTTCCTGTCTCTTTTCTCTCTCTCCTTTCCCCTCTCTCTAAAATCAATAAATTAAAAGAAAAAAGAATGTCCTTTGTAGATTATGTATATTATTTATTTCTTTTTGGATGAGATTTAGGAAGTTGTGTTTTTAAAAGAAATTGTCCATTTTATCCAAGTTATCAAATTTAAGAGCATAAACATATTCTGGTTGTATTAATTATATATTGCTTTATGTTGAACAAACTCAAAAAAGTGCCTGGAGGCTTTGGCTAGAAAGAAATGTTAATGATTTATTTAATAGTCTTAGTTTGCAAACTGGGAACAAAGCTAGGCAACAACCCAGAAGTGTTTTGAAGAAGAAATAAAAGAGTTCTTATAATAAAAAAATGTGTTCTTTAATTTTTTTTTTCTTTATAGGGACAGAGAGAGAGAGAGAGAGAGTCAGATAGAGGGATAGACAGGGACAGACAGACAGGAATGGAGAGAGATGAGAAGCATCAATCATCAGTCCTTCGCTGCAACACCTTAGTTGTTCATTGACTGTCCTCCCACATGTGCCATGACCGCGGGCCTTCAGCAGACCGAGCAACCCCTCGCTCGAGCCAGCGACCCTGGGTCCAAGCTGGTGAACTTTTCGCTCAAGCCAGATGAGCCCGTGCTCAAGCTGGCAACCTCAGGGTCTTGAACATGGGCCCTTCCTCATCCCAGTCCGACGCTCTATCCACTGCGCCACCACCCGGTCAGGCTAAAAAATGTGTTCTTAGCCCTAGGATTGTTTCAGAACAGTTATCAATTGGATGCCAGATGTTTTAGATGATGGACACCAGGTGGTCTGCCAGAAGGTCTTGTCATGTCAGCTGGCCTGGGTACCTGAATTCTTCAGGAGGCAATCAGAATGTTATCTGGAGACCTGGTGTATGTCTAGGTATCGACACATAATGAACTGACGTATATCCAGGCATTGGTGCAGGGCTGGAAAGTTCAAAGTTTAAGTTCCCAGGCTAGTTAAAACAAGAATAGAATCATTTCCTCATTCCTCAATCTGTTTGATTTTAGTAATTTAACAGCTTGACTAACATGACCCTATTTTATTTCTTCACTCTATTTCTCATATGTAACAAATTACCACCAACTTAGTGACTGAACACACACGTTTACTTTCTCACAGTTAATGAAGTTTACTGGGTCCTTTGATGGGTCCTTTGCTGGGTCGTCTGCTTAGAGTTTCAGAAGGCGACTATAGACCAGGTTTGGGTTGTCACCAGAGGCTTGGCCAGAGAGGGATTTGCATCTAAACTTTATCAGGTTGCTGACAGAACCCATTTCCTTGTGATTAAAGGATTAATCATAATCCTTCTCTTTTTTTCTTGAAAGCCAGCAGTGGTGATAGACAGTCACCATACTTTATGTAATTATATCCACTTAATCATGTACACCCCTTTGCCTTCACCACATTTTATTGGTTAGAAGTAAGTCATAGGTCCTGCTCAGACTAGAGGGGAGAAATTATTCTAAGACACAAACACCAGTATGTGAGGATCATGGGAGATATCAAAGTCATCCGCCACAATAATATTTTTCTACTATCTTATTATTTGTAGAATTTATGGTAATGTCACTTCTCTCATTGCAAATATAGCTAATTTGTGTGCTCTCTCTTTTTTCTTAATCAGTCTGGCTAGAGGTTTATCAATTTTATTGGTCTTCCCAATGAACCAGCTTTCTGGTGTCATCAATTTTTTATTATTTTTGTTATTTATTTGATCAATTTATACTTTGATCTTTATTATTTTATTTTTATGCTTTCTTTAGATTTCACTTGATCCTTCATTTTCTAGTTTCTTAAGGTAAAAGCTGAGGTAATAGTTTTGAGACCTTTATATATTTTTAATTTAGGTATTTAGTACTATAAATTTCCCCCTAAGTTTTCCTATGTTGAGATTTTGATATATAGTGTGCATCTTTCTGACCTTTCCTTTCTCTAGAGTATTCTGTACCACAAAACTTAATATTGCAGGCACTTGACCCAACCGTCCCAAGTCCTTCATGGGTACCAGGCCTATAGAGGGAAAATTTTATCTAAGGTAATAATCTAGAGCAGTGGTTCTCAAACTTTCTAATGCTGTGACCCTGCAATATAGTTCCTCATGTTGCAGTGACCCCAAACCAAGAAATAATTTTGGTGGCTACTTCATAACTGTAATTTTGCTACAGTTATGATTTGGAATGTAAATACCTGATATGCATTATGTATTTTCCGATGGCTTTAGGCGACCCCACTGGGGTCGCGACCCACAGGTTGAGAACTGCTGATCTAGAGTAATTTTTCAGACACTTTATTCATCTTAACATCAATATTAATTTGTCAAGTTCTCCAAAGAAACAGAACCAATAAGGTATATATGAGTATGTATGTGTATGTGTTGTATATATATATATGTATATATGCAATGTCATTCCCTAACAGGTTACTGGAATATGTATGCACGCGTGTGCACGTGCGCACGCACACACACACACACACACACACACACACACACAAACAAACATATACACAGAGAACCAATTGGATGCTTATGTATATACATCCTATTAAATCAGTCTTGATAGAACCAGTAAGATATTTGTGTGTATAATGCCTATATATCCTAATAGCTAGAAAATGCAAACAACTCATGAGTTTATGCCTGTGCATCACCAGAACATTGTTGTGAAACAATTTATTGAATTTAATTATGACCAGGTTGGTATAAACATACAATTATGTTTACATATTTTTATATTCCCTGTATATTTTAATAATGGTTCTATCAAATATTTACTAATATTGAATTTGTTTTATTTCACATGATAATCCCACATTTGCGGGATTGAATAACCAGTAATGCCAGTTTAATTGAATCTCCTTATGAAATGCCCTCAAAACACAGTGTTATTCTTTGATATGTTACTGGAAATATGGACTCATTTATATTAGAACATTTACAGAAACTACATTTATAAGAACGAGTCATGGATATGTTAATGTGGAACAGTTGATTCTATCAGATCTTATATTAAGCTAGAAGGATGTCTACTGTTGTCTGGCGAGGTAGCTTGCTGGTTATAGTTCCTGAGGGTCCACTTTATTCATCTTTTGGTAGGGTCCTTGCTATACTTCGGTTTCTGCCCTTCCCACATTACTGACTCTTGAACGGGTTTACAGCTTAGAAGAAAATGTTCTTGTCTTTAGGTTAACAGTGCACCTGCCCAACAGACTTGATGCCTGGAACTCCTCCTGGTCCTGCCAAACAGGTTTTCTCACTTTTCAGGTTGGAAGCTGAGGCTCTCAGCGAAATCAACCAAACGTTTCTGTCATTGATTTGTTTCATGGATTTGATTTGATTTACATCTAGTTAGCACCTTCTATATAGCAGGCACTCTGTAAGATGTTAGATATTAAGAAATAAATAAAGACAAGGATTATTTATAGAGCTAAAACAAGGGAATAAATATAAAATTTACATAAAATATATTAACAGAGAATTAAATCTATGTTGAAAGCAAAAAAATCCTGAAAATAACTAAGTATAATCACAACTTTTGTGTTGGAGGATAAAACCAGCATTGTTGCTTTATAAAATTTTAAACTTCAATGTCATTGATTTCTTAAAAGAAAACATACACTAGAGAGGAGACCACGTTGCCCTATGTGCCCATTATGCCCAGGGTCCTTTTCTGAGAAAAGTTTCTATGTTCATAGCCTCATTTATTGAAAAACAGCCGAAAGTGTCTGTCTGCTCATTGGACCATCATGCTATCCTATCATGTGACTCCTGTTCTTCTGGGCCAGTTGAGTTGTTGACTTCGTTGAAGGGATCAATCCTTGAACCAAGACAGAAAGCTAAAGTACTGGTCATTAACCCATGAAATGGCCTCTTCTAAACTCTGCCCAATAAGGATGATCAATATTGGGAGGTGACTGGCTCACAAAGCAGATCTCTCTTTGGAAATTTTGGAAGAAAACTTAAAAAAGAGAGCAGAGGAAGGTAGAAGGAAGATAGATGGTGATGTAGGGACCCTTGACCTGAGATAGTGAACACACAATGTAATACACAGATGTGTGTCATAAAATTGTGCCCATGAAATATGTATAATTGTATTAACTAATGCCACCCCAATAAATTCAATGAAAGATTAAAAAAATAAAATGTACATAAATATGTATTAAAAAAAACAAGAAAAAGTAAAATAGAGAGCAGAAGCCGAGACCCACTGAGACTTCAAAAGTTATAAGGTGGATGTGAGGGCGATCTGGCTGCAACATCTGTCACCCCATTGATCGCCAGGGTTGATTCGGCTGATCTGGCTGGCTAGGTGGGTGTCCCCTTCCTCCCTCCCCGCTCCATGTACGTCCCTCCCGAAGCTGCAGGCTCTGTCGAAGCGGACGACCTTCCCCGCTAGAGGAGAGGACCGTTCTTCGGTCAAGGGTATACGAGTGGCTGCGCTCCCCTGCTAGAACCTCCAAACAAGTCTCAAAAGTTATAAGGCAATAAAAGCCTCGGACAGGTACCCTGAGGTGGAGAGAAGAGTGTCGGAGACACAGTAGTTGAGGCAGAGCCGAAGATCAACCCAGTCACAGGTTGGGATGGAGTCCTTGTCATAGCATACAACAGAGGTTGACACTGACGGGCGTACGCAGGTATTGTTGGGCATGAGAGCTGCTGTCAGTTCTCCAAAGATATTATGTGTCTTGAATAAACTATTGTTCCAGCTGCCTGGCTGAATAGTTGCTAAGATACAACCTTACTTCCCTTATGTATCTTTCAACCTACAATAACTAAGATAATTTGAAAATGTCATGGTTTTTTGAGAGCCAAATAAGATTGACTACGAAGGGCATCTCTGTATTGTAAATAAATTATATATCAGCAAATATATGTCTATTATCATGTTTTAAAAAAACTGATATTTAATGTGACTCTAAATAAGCCTTACCTTTGTAAATATCCTTTCTATTAGCAATATTTACTATCTGACAATATTTAGAAATGCTATTTGTATATTTAACTGAGGCTATAAATTCATTTTGATTACCTCAAATTCCAAGGAATTAGCTGTAGAATTATTCTTTCTCTTCATGCAGTTTCTGAGACCCTTAGGGTGTTTTTGCTTCCTTTCCCCATAGTCTCCCTACTTAGCATTCAAAAAAGGTAACTTTTCTTCAGGCTAGATTAATTTTAACCTAGAAAATTTTCTCTTGCTTTTATTGGTTGGGGACGGGGGAGGTGGAATAGAAAAAGGGATTAAACTTTGAAGCATGTGCTTATCATTAATGTACCTCATTTCCAGAGAGCCCTGACCATTTTATATTTATTGCCAAAAATTATGTTGAAAAGATTGCATTTCATGGTCTTTTACAATTTATTTATGTGTGTACCACCTTTGAGGATTTCTGTATTGAAATAATGGGTAGGGACATGGGTATTTTCCATTGGTAAATGTAGATTCACAAAATATTGTTTTGGTTTTTTTTTACTCATTTACCTACTTACTGTTGAAATGCAACTATGTAGCAGTTTCACAACACATAGTAGCAGCCAAAAGTTCAGTATACAAATAAGATTTGGGGTAACCACAAAGAATCATTGTTCAAAATATAAGCCATGCTTTAATTAAGGTTAAACCACACAGTTCATTTGAATTTTCCTACTTTTCTTCTCCCCATTATTATATCAGATTGTGTTGATTTTGCAATGGGTTCAAGGGTAGAAGCAAACAAAGACAATGGGTTGTTTGGGTTGTTTTGTCAGAATAAGCCTGGTATGTTCTAAATTGAATACATGTTACATTTGCTTGTTTAAAACGAACACATAGAAACACAAAATAAGAAATAAATAAAAGCTAATATCCACCTGACCTATGGTGGTGCGGTGGATAAAACATCAGCCTGGAACACTGAGGTCACGGATTCCAAGCCCTGTGCTTGCCTGATCAAGGCACATATGGGAGTTGACGCTTCCTGCTCCTCCCCCACCCCCCTTCTCTCATCTCTCAAAAACCAGTAAATAAAATCTTTTAAAAAAGCCAATATCCTTTCATCTTTCCCTGAAAATGTAAATTAAAGTAAGTTTCTTTTCTATTTCATTAGTAACAAAATGTGAGTATAGTACTAGAAAATAGAGGTCTTAAAATTAAAATTTAATTTTTCTGTGATTCTTTCTTATGGCTCTATTATTTATCCCAGCTCTTCCAGTTACTTTGTGACTCTAGCCAATTTGCTTAATCTCTCTGTGATTCAGTTTCCTCCTATGCAAAGTGGGGACAATAATGTTAAACTTAGTTCCTTATAGAGTGGTGTTAGAAATTAAATGAGTCAATACCTATAAGGGTTAGCTCTTTCCCATTGCTTCCTCTTCCTTCTCTTCTTTTTTCCCCCACCTTATTTGTATTTCATTCTTATAGACTTATAGCAGGAGTTAGCACTTCCTTTGCATTGTGCTTAAATATGTACATCCCAAGATGACTTCTGAGTGAAGGCGCATGGTTTTCACTAAGGATAAGATCATCTTCTGTTCTAATAGCCTTTTTGTCTGTTAGAACCATATTAGATTCACCAAATGTCTCTCTTATTTTCCAAAGGCACTCTGAGCTAGTTATTCTCTAATTATTATTTAAAAATTTTTTAAAAAAGGCTTAGATATTTCTTTTTTTAAAAATTATTTATTGATTTTAGAGTGAGAGAAAGGGAGAGAGAGAGAGAGAGAGAGAGAGAGAGAGAGAGAGAGACAGAAATGTGTTTCTGTATGTGCCTTGACTGGGAATCGAACCCACATTGGGAAGAGGCTCTAACCAACTGAGCTATCCAGACAGGGCTTCCTTCACTATTATCTATACTAGTTGTTTCTAGCTCTAGGACTTGCAGTAGTTAGTTAGGGCTGCTGTAACAAAGTACCACAGACTGGGCAGCTTGCTCCAAAAATTTATTTTGTCAGTTCAGGAGGCTAGAAGTCTGAGAGTAGGATGATGTCAGAATTGGTTTCTTCTGGGGTCTCTCTCTTTGGCCTGCGAGTGGCCTGACCACCTTCTAGCTGTGTGTTCACATGAGCTTTTCTCTGTGTGTGCATATCACTGGTGTCTCTTTGTGTGTACAATTTTTCTCTTATTGTAAGGACACCAGTCAGATTGGATAGGGCTCATCCATATGATCTCACTTAACATTAATTACCTTTTCAAAGGCTCACTCTAGATATAGTCACATTCTGAGGTACTGGAGGTTAGAACTTTAACACATAAATTTTGGGAGGATGCAATGTGGCCCAAAACAAGGATGGAAAACCTTCCCATAACTTTCTCCCATATACTCTCTTCTCACATCTCATTGGGCAGAGTTATGTTGTGTGACCATGCTTAAACCAATCCCTGGCCAAAGAAATGGGGTCTTAATTACTGGCATAGGTCTATCAGGATTACCCTTGGAAATGAGAATAAAGTAACCCCTCCTTGGTTCCTGTGATGGGAAGAGGTAGACACCAAATGAATTCAAGGCCCTTCAAGCAAGAAGTAGCTGAGGAGGAAGACTGTTTGGAAGGTGGCCAATTTGTATCCTCAGTAATCATGGGCTTGTGGTTTACGGGTGACTTAGGCTGGCTTAAAGGGTTAGAAGCAGAGAAGACTATGACTATGCTAAGCCCAAATGGAGTCTGGGAAATGAAGCCAGACATTTGGGTGCCTTTCAAACTGTCAACTTAGAGAGTGTAGGTAAGTGAGAAGTTGGTGTATGAGAGAGGGTGGTGATGGATAATCACAGATAAAATGAGGTAGAGAGAATTCGAGACAGTTCCTCAAATCCTGAGTTTACCATACAGGTAGGCCACTGTACCCTAAATCAGTTACTTACCACCTCAGAATTTTATTTTTTAATTTGTAAAAAGAAGATGGTAAAATAAATTATTTCACAGGTTTAGGGGATTAACTATATAATACTGTAGGTGAAAGGAGTTATTAAACTATAAAGTACTATATGCATATTAGAAGTTATTATAATGTATAGTTACAGTATTTATTCTATTACTTTTGACTTGTTTGTGTCCAGCATAATATGGGAGAGGAACTTGTTCAGTAAACATTTAGCAGAATTAATGTAGTCTGTCATATGTCTCATTTTTATTCATAAGGCATAATTTGCATGGCAATCATCAGATAATGTGGAATATCTGGATAAAAATAGCCCTGTTCAAAATGTTTATCTCTAAGTTTTGGTCTGGTCTGGTCTGGTGCATACCTCTCCCTGGTGAATATTCAGCTGTCACCCTGTGTACATGAGTACTTGTATGTGTGTGAATGCAAATAAATTTGGAGAACTAGACTTTTATTTATTTATTTTTATTTTTTTACAGAGACAGAGTCAGAGAGAGGGATAGATAGGGACAGACAGACAGGAACAGAGAGAGATGAGAAGCATCAATCATCACTTTTTCATTGTGGCACTTTCATTGTTCATTGATTGCTTTCTCATATGTGCCTTGACCATGGGCCTTCAGCAGACTGAGCAACCCCTTGCTCGAGCCAGTGACCTTAGGTCCAAGCTGGTGAGCTTTGCTCAAGCCAGATGAGCCCGCTCTCAAGCTGGTGGCCCCAGGGTCTCAAACCTGGGTTTTCGCATTCCAGTCTGACGCTCTATCCACTGCGCCACTGTCTGGTCAGGCTGGAGAACTAGACTTTTACTGTTGGAAAAAATATTATTACTGGTAAATATTTATGGAAGAGAAGATATTTTACCTAAATATGTTTAGACATATGGAGCCTTCCACAATGTGGCTCACATTCTGTATATTTTAAAATGCTTATCTATTCAATTTAATAGATTTTGCAGAGGAAATACAACTTTCATGGGTCCCATTTTATGCTTTCATTTCCCTCTTGAAAATTAAGAGAAACAGTGATGATTTTAAAAAGAACGGCATTTGGAGAATTGCCTTTATTTTTAAGTTACCGGAAAATATATGTGCTGGTAGGTTCAGCGTGAGAGTAAAAGCATTATATAATACTTAACTAAGAACTGTCACATAGTAAGGAAAACAAATCTTCCTTGGAATTACAGAAGCAATATTATCTCAGAGTGACTTTCTGTTGACATTCAACTAATGGCAGAGAGAGACATTCTGTTTCCCTAGATGACACTATGCTTGCAGCTATAATACCATACCCTGGGAGCAATGTCTGAGCTCCACTGCTCGGTTCTCTAGGTGCGGATAAGGTGGACTTATAACACCCACTAGTTACCTGCATTTTAATATGATTTCTTACTGTAATTATAGTTATCACAGGCTTTATGTCGATACAACTTCTTTTTCCCCCCAGCTGAATTGTGTTACTTTACAAATCTACGGTGATGAGGTAAATGGTAGTTACCTTTGTCTTTTAGGAAGAGCAGTTTCAAATAACATCAAACAGTTGTATTAGGAAGGCTTCGTATTGGGAAGTTTTTACTAAAAAAAAAAAAAAGCAAGTCTGTTTGATGTCGCTTCTCTGAAGTTATTTCACAGAAAAGTGGGGTCCAAAGAAGGCAGAATTTTCCCTGGTACAAATGTCTTTCAGTGCTAAAGTCAATCTAATAATGGAAATTAAGGGTGGTGGTTACATTTTGAATCCAGAAAAGTACCTCCTCAGCCAGCAGATCATAGTGAATTGTGGCCACCTATTTATTGTACTACTGTGAGCTCTGATTCCAGCTGTTTTCTATGACACTGGCCCACAGATGACACGTGAGTTTAACCTAATTTATAGCTACCTTTTTATTTTCCATTATAAACTTTTCTCTTAAGTTGCAAATGATATTCTAATATCTTATCATTTGCTTTAAAAAAAAACTACGTGTATGCACACATATACAGATATAGTTATAGAGAGAGACATTGAATAGTCAATAGTGACTTCCCTGGTTTATGAAATTATCATTAATACCATCTGGGTTCAGTTGCAGGTAACAAGAGACATTCTAGAAAGGACACTTATATGAGAATTATATACTTAGAAAATTACTGTACAGGCTAAAGTAGCAGCCTCTTGACTGAGCTGCCAGACTGATTCCCAAGCTTGCCTGGTTGGCTGCTTTCTGTGCAATTAGAAGCTGCTGCCGTGTTGTTCACTGGCTCCAGGACCAGGTAAACTCAGCTGAGATCCACACCACATAATGACACAGCCACTAAGCCAGGGGACCGATATTGTTGTCTCTGCCACCACCACGGAGGAAGCAGGACTAACACCAGGTAAACTCAGCTGAGATCCACACCAGCATAATGACACAGCCACTAAGCCAGGGGACCAATATTGTTGTCTCTGCCACCACCACGGAGGAAGCAGGACTAACACCAGCAGCACTACGCTGGGCAGCGGAAGCAGACATGCAGACACGTCTTTGCATCTTCCAAATGTGTGCAGTTACATCTGCTCGGTGGAAGCTAGGATATACAGTTGGGCACTGAGCTCAATGAACCTTCTAGTTGTCAGCTCTCTATCCTCCAAAATGCTGGAGGGCAGCTGTAGGGACAGGAATGGGGTTGAGAAGTAATGTGTGGTAGTGGACCCACAGGTTGATTTAAATTTCATCCTTTCTAATGTGATGTTTTCTAAGTTCTTCAGCATTGAGCTTATACTATCTTTGTGACTGGAAAAAAATAATAAAACTTTATATTAGGAAGTTTCAGTGTTATTATACAAGTTTAACAACCATCACTTTTGATAGCTGCTTGCTTGGTTTTCAATTGAAAAAAAAAAAAGATTTTCCATACTTTTTCTTCCTGCAAAGTGAAATCCAATTCCAAGTAAGGTTTCTGTGTTGACAATAAGTTACTGAAAAATATTTAAATGTGTATAAAATGCAAAGCAAAAAGCATACATGTAAAAAGCAAATATAACTTGAGATACCTAGAATGAGGATAACTATTTTTCATCTTGGCGCAACAATGACACACAATTTTACCATGTTGGCCAACTTGACAAATAAAAATATCCCCTCTATTACTTCTCTATGAGGGCTGAGAAAATGGGTCCGGAAAGCAAATCTTTTCAAGTCAATCATAGAAGATTCTACCTGTCAAACATAGCCGATTTAGCTTGGTGATGCTTATGATGCTGTCTACCAAAAGAGAACAGCTTGAACATAAAAATAGTGATGTGCCCTAGGGAGAAATGCTGTTTCTTTCCTGGTGATATGTGTCTTGCAGACTCATCTCTATCCAGAATACCAATTCAGTGTGATTGTAACGCTTTCTGTTCTGTAGTTTTTGACGTGTCTGCTGAGTGCCTACCCATGTGCAATATGGCACAGAAATTCAACCGTGGGAAGGCAAGACTCTGGTTCTTGAAAAACTTTTCTCTGAGTGAGGCGAGCTGAGACACCCACATTTACATAATGAGAAAAACTGCAAATGACTAGAAGTCACAGCAGATCTTCAGATAGAAAATAATTTCAGGGCAAATCGCTCCTATATTAACTACAGCAACGTATTCCAAGTTTGGCAAATAAAAAAAAAACACAACAAAACACAACACAGTTTCATTGCTCCTACTCTGAGAATTGATTCAGTAAATTAAGTGCATGACTGAAGACTCTGTACTTTTAAAAAGCTTCTGAGGAGTTTCTGATAATCATCTAGATCTTGACCCCTGGGCAAGAGAAGGCAAAGAGGACCTACTGTAATCTGCTTTGACACACTGACATCATACAAATTTCTGTTAATATCAGTCACTGAGAACAATGGAAAAGGCACGGTTTTATTGGCAACATAAATAAAGAAATGACATCAACCACTTATGCATTCTCCCTGCAATTTTTTTCTGCCATGTGTAAGCATTCACCCCCGAGGGGGTTGTGGCTGACTGGATGCTGTGCTGAAGCCCTTCCTTCACTGTGGTCTGATGGCCTGGGCTGTCTACTGGAAGTCTAGAGAAAAGAATGGACATGCAAATACCAGCAGTTTTTCCTTATGTTCAGAGCCCAGGACTCATGGTGCCTCCTTCCCTTAGTTCTGTTTACCAAAGCATGTCTGTGCCTGTCTGTGCCTGACTGAGCCAGCTTGCCAAGGCTGCTGCTGCATCATAACTAGGAGCTCAGTTTTTATTGGGGCATTTTCTCTATGAGGCACTCAAAAGCATATGGTTTTAATTGAAGAATGAGGGGCAATGAGTTGTTCTCCTGTGGATCTTGACTATTTTTCATTCTCTAAAAGCATTTCTTCCACGGCATCTATTTAGAACAACCCTTATGCAATTAGAGGTGTGGTGAGGAGAAGAGGGCCAGTGGGCAGGAAACCCTGCAATGCAAAGTAAATAGATAAACAAACAAACAAACAAACAAACAAAGAAAAATCTGATCCTTTGATTATCTTGCTCAAAATTCTTTATTGGCTCTTCATTGCCCTCAGAATAAGTCGCAAACTATGAAAACATGACTTACAGAGGCCATCAATATCATGACTACACCACAGACGCAACACATATTAAACATTCTATCAGCTTTCCTCCATTTCTAGGTCCTTAAAATTTTGGGGGGATGAGGGTGGTGAACAAATAAATAGTGCTAGCCAATAAGCTGTGGGTGTAAGTGATGTGTATCACTGCTAGTCCGAAATACACAAGATATCCAGATTCTCTTTCCCTGCCAAGGTGACCAGGAAAGCCAGATGTTCCAGGTGTTACAACTACGAGTTGGTGAGTCTCCATTATCCTAGATCCATAAGTGGCTGTGTGAACCCTACCACTACTAGATTGCCTCCAACTGACACCGGGTACCTATCTTGAGTGAGAGATAATTATTACTGTGACAAATCACTGACATTTTGGCATTAACTTGTTAATCATCCTGACTAATTTACTTGTTAATCACCCTTGCCTACATTTCTCACTTCACCCTTTGCTGCACTTGAAGGGCGATTTTCCTTACACTTGAAGCTGCAGAGCCAAACTGAATTTCAGGTTCTTTGAATGTGTCTATTTCTGATCCTTTGTACATGCTGTTCCATTTCATTTGTCTAACTTTTATTTCTCCTCTTCTCAGTCAGGACATTATTTTCTTCAGGAAATATGTTTGTTCTTAAAAAAGTTTATCCCACAGAGTAGGTTCAATGCATTAGATGCATTTTCTAATTAAATACCTTTTGTAATGCTACTTGAATTTCCCCTGTGCTTATCACACCATGAAGTAATCCCCTGCTTAGTTATCCTTATTCTCCTTTGGGCTGTGAACAAGTGTACACAGACACCATAGCTGTACTCACTACCACTGTATTCTCAACATGGAAAATAGTACCAGCCACATGGTAAGTTCTCAATAAATATTCAGCAAACAGGAGGTATGTACTCTAGAAACTCCAAAAGGAAAGTATCATTCTTGGCTAGTTATGCATTATAAGCTAATACCTGCCAGTTCTGGAACACTGGCCAACATTTATCATATAAAGTTACTTGAAATCATGTATATCATGTATGGCTTTGTAGACGTAGAAGAGTTTGATTAAAAATAAAAATATCTGGTTTGAGGTAATGAAATAAATATTTGCTGAATAAATGATTGAATGAGCACACTCACCAAGGCTGAGTTTGGAGAGACAGGGCAAAAGGCAGACCGAGGGAGACTGCGTGGCAGTGATTAGAAGGCTGCTGACAATTTGCCTTTGGGGCGCTGAGATGATGGTTATCCATCTTTGCTCTACTGCCTGCTTGATTGCTGGGCCTCTGACACCCTCCTAACATTGCTTTTTTCCTGTTGGCTTGCCATAATTTATCAAAAATGTGTTGGCATCTATTGCCAAAGATTAAAAAAATCCAACTGGCTCCTGAATCCCATGAGGCAAATATTTACTATAAACCAGATGAAGACAGGCTGTTCCTTCAGCAGTATTTTGCTTCTAAGTTAGGGGAAAATTAGTCTAAAATTTAATTGCTATAATGCGAAAGAAGAATCGGTGCATATTTATGTGCTTCATTTTGAAGTATTTGTTGCACTCCAAGTAATTTTCTTAAAATGGGAGCAGTCTGTTCTGGATTAGAGAATCTGAAAGAAGGCACCACACAGGGTATAGTTTTCTATTGTTTTATTTTCTTCTGGGTTTGTCAATCCAGGAACACCATCTCCCCCGCCAAGTGATGTTACAATAAAAACAGTGGTCATTTCTGAATGTGCACCATGGTGAAAATGCACCCAGTGTATTTTAATGAAAGTTATACACCCAGAAATCTTGTTCCAGCCAGCAAACTGATTCAAATACTGAAACTAGAGGAGTTGATTAAAAAAAATCACATGGATACCAATTTCCCACTTTCTCCTTCATTTAAACCTATTCTCTAATAGTTTCTTTTTCACATTAAAAATTCTATTGGGCTCAAGTAAGAGGCAGTCAGATAATTAGAGAAGAAATTAAAGAGAAATACAATAAGTGGATGTGTTTTAGAAGCCCAGAAAAGGCCGAGTGTATCTATTGCTATTTGCTTGAGTCTATTAGGGAGTTATCATGAAGAATATTGGATCCAAGCTGTGCGATTTTTCTAGATGTCAGCATCGGTAGCCAGAGGGCTTGCTCTTCATCAAGACAGTCTTTCCCCTTCATAAGCCTGGCCCTGATGATATAGAACTCACTGATTAAGAGAAGTGAGGATGGGGAATATTTTTGATGTTTCTCAGGTTTCAAATAGTACTCCTGGGCATTTGTTATTTGCACTGCTGTCTGCGGAGAACCTTAAGGGTGCCTCTTCAGAAATGCACTGTGGTCTGCCTATAGTAATAAGCCTTTTGGGAAAGTAAAAAAGAAAGATAAAGCTTCTTTTCTGCCTTTGAGGAGTGTATAAATGATTATAGAAACAATAACTGGAAAATTCAAGCACAATTAGAAAGCAGCAGAGGACCACGGGCAAGAAAATCTGGTATAAAGTAGGGCCTATGAAATAAAGAATCATATATTGTGGAGAGAGCATAGCACAGTGTTTTTGACATGATGTAGAGTAAATTAATTCATCATTTAAAATTAATTCAGCACTAATTTAGAATTAATTTATTTCCAAAGTCAGCGTCTTCTAGACCCTTTAAAAATCAGTCAATTAATAATAATATGCATTATTGTTAAAATAATGTACCAGTCAAGTGAAGACTACTTTAAATGAATTACCTACTTAATCTTCCAAACAACTTACAAAGATGGTACTATATATACATACTAATATATACGTATCCACACAATTGAATGTTTGTATATTTTGTTTCATGTATTAAGCTAAAGAATCTGAATAAACATATTTCTGTTATAAGCCTTCACTTAACCTCATCGTTAGGTTTTATGACTTTAAGCAGAAACAATTTATTAAAAAATTAATTTCACCATGGGGTAATCGATATAAACAAAAGGTAAGTTCCTATGGAATCTCATCAATGTTATAATGAAATGACATTAAACAAAATGATGTTATTTGAGGACCTGCTGTATAGTCTAGGTTTTCTTGTATATAATTTTAATAAAAACTAGTAGTATTTTCAAAGAAAAATCATAATGATTACTATATAATAATATAAATATAAATGTAAAATAATAGCTAACGTTTATATAGTTGTTGCCAGCCATCCTTGTAATGTGTGTGTGTATGTGTGCATATTCATTTAACACAATTACAGAATGTCTATACAGTGGTACCTTGAGATATGAGCAGATCAACATACAAATTTTTTATTTTATTTTATTTTAGTTTTCTAAGTTTTTTTAATTTATTTTTATTATTTATTTTTTAAGATATGAGCTGCGACTCTGTCTGTATTTTTGTTTGAGATCCGAGCGAAATTCTGAGATACAAGTCATGATTGGGGAAGCTGTCACTAGTTGGCGCATTGGCGCATGGGCCCCGTATAGGCAGCACAACACCAGCATCTCGTTCTTTCTCATGTGTTACCCACAGAATCAAGTCAAATCTCATGCACTGTACTCATTCTTGCATCATTTTTGCATTTTTTACTAACTTTTTTTGTGTGCTATCATGGGACTGAAGAAAGTGAGTGTAAAGGACAGTGGTGAGAAGAAGAAGAGAATGATGTTGATAGAAGTAAAGCAAGAAATAATAGAAAAACATGAGCGTGGTGTACGAGTGATTGAACTGGCAAGGCTGTATGACCGCAATACATCTACAATTTGTACCATCCTTAAACAAAAGGATGCATCAAAAGTGTAAATCTAGTGAAAGGAACTACAATTCTGTCCCAATTAAGGACAAATATCCAAGAAGAAATGGAGAAGCTTCTGTTGGTGTGGGTGAAAGAGAAAGAGCAGGCAGGAGATACAGTGATGGAGACTGTAATACATGAAAAGGCACGTATTATTTATACGTGTAATACATGAAAAGGCGACTTGAAGAAGAAAGAACCATCAACCTCAAAAGAGGCAGCAGAAGATATGTTTAAGGCAAGTCACAGCTGGTTTGAAAGTTTCAAGAAGAGATCTGGCTTCCACTCGGTGGTGAGGCATGGTGAAGCTGCGAGTACTGACCTTAAGGCAGCTGAGGAGTACATCGCATGTTTTGCTGTGCTTATCACAAAAGAAGGCTACATCCCCTAACAAGTGTTCAACTGTGTTGAAACAGGATTGTTTTGGAAAAAAATGCCCCGGGGGACTTTCATCACCACAGAGGAGAAGAAGCTGCCAGGCCATAAACCTGTGAAGGACTGTCTGACCCTTACATTTTGTGCAAATGCTAGCAGTGACTGTAAAGTAAAGTCACTGCTAGTGTATCATTCTGAAAATCCTTAAGCCTTTAAGGCTTACAAGATTCTTAAAAGAAAAACTGCAGGTTATGTGGTGCGCCAAAGCTAGGGCATGGGTTACGCAGCAGTTTTTTATTGAATGGGTAAATCTTGTCTTTGGTCCTGCAGTGAAGAAATATCTTCAAGAAAATAAACTCCTGATAAAAGCATTACTAATCCTTGATAATGCTCCAGCCCACCCACCTGGTCTTGAAGATGACATTCTTAATGAGTTCAAATTCGGGAAAGGCCTCTACCTCCCACCCAACACGAGTTCAATCTTGCAACCTATGAATCAGCAGGTCATTTTCAACTTTAAAAAGCTTTACACAAAGCATTTGTTCCTCCTCTGCTTTGAGGTGACTGAGAATACAAATCTAACCCTTCGAGAGTTTTGGAGCTTGAGACTTGTTTGGAGGTTCTAGCAGGGGAGCGCAGCTACTCGTATACTCTTGACCAGAGGTCCCCAAACTTTTTACACAGGGGGCCATTTCACTGTCCCTCAGACCGTTGGAGGGCCGGACTATAAAAAAAAAACTATGAACAAATCCCTATGCACACTGCACATATCTTATTTTAAAGTAAAAAAACAAAATGGGAACAAATACAATATTTAAAATAAAGAACAAGTAAATTTAAATCAACAAACTGACCAGTATTTCAATGGGAACTATGCTCCTCTCACTGACCACCAATGAAAGAGGTGCCCCTTCCAGAAGTGTGGCGGAGGCCGGATAAATGGCCTCAGGGGGCCGCATGCGGCCCGCGGGCAAGGCCATAGTTTGGGGACCCCTGCTCTTGACCGAAGAACAGTCCTCTCCTTAGTGGAGAAGGTCGTCCTCTTCGACCGCGTGCGCAGCTTCGGGAGGGACGCACATGGAGCGGTGAGGAAGGGGACACCCGCCTAGTCAGCCAGATCAGCTGAATCAACCCTGGCAGTCAATGGGGTGACAGATGTCACAGCCAGATCGTCCTCACATCCCCCTTTGAGAGTTTTGGAAAGATCACTACAACATCGTGATATGTTTACGCATTATTGACTTGGTATGGCAAGAGGTTACAAGAAGAACCTTGAACTCAGCATGGAAAAAGTTACGACCTGATGTTGTTGCAGACAGGGACTTTGAAGGATTTGAACCAGAGACTGAGACCGAGGTAGAAGCGTTGGAGGAGATTGTGTCCCTCAGAAAGTCGATGGGTCTGAAGGTAGATGAGGGTGACATAAACGAACTCGTGGAGGAACATGAGGAGGAACTCTCAACTGAGGAGTTGAAGGAGCTACAGATGATGCAACATATGGAGCTTCTGCAAGAGATTAGTAGTGAGGAGGAGGTAGAGTCGGAGGAAGTGATTTCTACAAGTGAAATTAAAGACATGCTGGCAGTGTGGGAGAAACTTTCAAGTTTCATTGAAAAGAAACACCCAGAAAAAGTTTCAACTGGTTGTACTTCAGCACTTTTAAATGACACTTGTTTGTCACATTTCCATAATATTTTAAAAGGCAGGCACAAGCAAACCTCTTTGGATAGATTTTTATTCAAAAGTCCTGCAAGTGAAAGTGCCGAAAGTGCAGCCAAATAGACAAAAACAGGTGATGATTAAATGAAAAATACATAATGTTAAGCTTAGGTTAAGTTTAACTTTAAGAAAGTGCATTTTTTATAATTAAGTTTTTGTGGTTTCATTTTAAGTAAAGAAAGTGCAGTTTTAGTTTTATATAAAATAAACAAAATGCAGTTTCAGTTTGCATTTAGTGTTAAGAAAGTGCAGTTTTAGTTTACATGTCTACAGTGCCTGCATCCCTTCCTCCCTCCCTCCTCCTCCACCATTCACCTCCGTTAGCCACACTTGTCTGTCTCCAAGGTAAGAATACAGTACTAAATAACACTTTTTTCTTTTATTTCATATATTTTGTTATGTATTGGTAAAGTATACATATGTGTTTCTTAATGAAAAACATATCTTTTTTCATAATTTAGGATGGTTTGGGGATGTTTCACAGGGCTGGAATGGATTAAATTTATTTCAGTTATTTTAAATGGGAGAAATTTGTTTGATATACAAGTTGACTGACTTATGAGCTTGGTTGCAGAATGAATTAAACTCGTATCTTAAGGTACCACTGTAATGATCATGAGGATTACTAACAACAACCACAGTGTTTTTTATTGACTTTGGGAACATTTAACCCAATTAAACATTTTTTAAAAGAACTCCTTAATTACTTGCTTTTGTATCCTTGGGTCACATTAATGGTGAGAAAAGAAAAACTAAATTATTATTTCTTAGTAACATGTCTTCTTATTGGATCAGAAAATAAAAAATAACAATAGAGCCTTATAACCCCAGCATATTGTTTTCCTTGAGAGATCAGGTTTTCCTAAAATTTTATCACCAACAACTATTTTTTTTATTTCCAGTCACAAGTTTTCCTTATTATAAGATCATTTGTTTGTGCAGCAATATTTCTCTAAACAAGAGATTGAGAAATCAGGGAGGAACACATATAATACCAAGCCTTGTGTAGGACTTGTAGTCAGGGATGCTTTGGTGGATAGAATAATGGAAAGGGCCCACCAGCCAAGGAATGTAGGCTGACCAGTGTGAGGAAAGGTATTCTCCCCTATAACCTCCGGGAAGAATACAGCTCTGAGGATTCATTTCTAGATATATAAGGTAACAAATTTGTATTGTTTTTAGCCACTAAGTTTGTGATAATTAATTTGTTACAACAGCAATAGGAAACTGATACAGATACTAAATGGAACAACCATCATTTGCTCAAATCTGGTCTCTGCATTTGGCTATTTTGGCTAAAATATGTCCATGATACTAAGGTGTTTATCTGCTCCATTTTAGCATCTTAGAAATTGTGATGCATCTTAAAATCAATGACAGCTCACAACAACTGTCAGTCAGGCAGCAAAGGGAGTGACATTACCCACTCTTTTGGGAATCTAAAGCACTATCAATAAAACTTGCAGGACGAGTGTCAACTATTTGAAAGAAAATGCCAGAGAAAATAATTAAGCTTTATTAGAACATTTTTATTTTCAAATATTTTCAGACTTTCAGAAAAATGGAACCAAGAATTTCCATATAAGTTTGACCCTTATTCCACAAGTTAACATTTTACCATATTTGCTTTACCGATACATTTCTATGTAATAATATATGTTGGGTTTTTCTGAATGGTTTGAGAGTAAACTGCAGAAATGAAGACATGATACCACTTACCTCTAAATAATACTTCAATGTGTACATCATTAAAACAAGGTCATTCTCATATACAACCACAGTACAGCTACCACAGAGAGTCAATTACCATTAGTAAAAGGCTCTATTTTACCCTGGACATGAGAAATTACATTGCCTACATAACAGGAACTTAAAAAGACCAAAAGTCATTAGCACTGGATCACAGCAATACAAATCATTCCATATTTGGCTAACATGTCTTTACTCTAATAAAACGTGTATTGTTTTGAATGCTGGTTCTCATTTATAGGTGATTTAGAAAAAAATGTTAGTAACTACTTCAGCAGTTGCAGCAAACAAAGAATTACTACTTCCTTTCCTTTTTGCTTCTTTTGAATTCTCAGGAGGTACAGCAGAAAGATCAACACCAGGTGGCTCAAAGGTGATTATACTGACTTTTTTTTTTTTTTTTTGGTACTTTTCCGAATTTGGAAACCGGGAGGCAGTCAGACAGACTCTCGCATGCGCCCAACTGGGATCCACCCGGCATGCCCACCAGGGGGTGATGCTCCGCCCATCTGGGGCATTGCTCTGCTGTGACCAGAGCCATTCTAGTGCCTGAGGCAGAGGCCATGGAGCCATCCTCAGTGCCCGGGCCAACTCCGCTCCAATGGAGCCTTGGCTGTGGGAGGGGAAGAGAGAGACAGAGAGGAAGGAAAGGTGGCAGATGGGTGCTTCTCCTGTGTGCCCTGGCTGGGAATCGAACCCAGGACTCCTGCATGCCAGGCTGACGCTCTACCACTGAGCCAACCGGCCAGGGCACAGTTATACTGATTTTTAAAATTTATGCCCTATTTCTAAAAAGAATTTTACGTAGCTTAAAATCATTTCCGGAGTAAGAAACTTCTAATTGTTCTGGATATAAGTCTTCTTAGGGAGAAATGTCATTTCCATTGATTTACCAAGCAAATCTCTTGGTTAGTGGCTTACAGATGTTTGGTCCTTATATGCTGAGGCCTTCTGACTTTAATTGCTGTGTCAGGGACCCACCTCAGTCTTGCTCCAAAGCAGCTAGAAAATGGAAATTATTGGAAGAAGAGCATCTAAGACATGTTCTAAGTCATCCTCTCATTTCTTAGAGAAATCTGGATGGAGACATGCCCATTAGTGGTTTAACAACTTGCATTGTTGAAAGGGAGCAACACCTTGAAAGAGATGAAGAGCATGAGCCAAACTTTTACAGAAATTTGCTAAGTTTTCCACACTGACAGAACCAATCTGTTTAGCTCATGTTTTCTTTTCCTTATTTTGCACAAAAATTATGTCTGATAAAAATCTATGTCTCACAAGCAGGGGCAGCTAAATAACTTGCAAAGCCCAATACAAAATAAGAATTCAGGCTCCTTGTTAGACAAGCAGGAAAAAAAATTTTTTTCTCAATGTTTCTTCCTCCACCTGTCATAGTATTGGACTTAGGCTATCTACAGATCTTGCTGAATGATGGCTGGAAAAACTAGGAAATCCCTGGGCCAAGCTCTCCAAGCTTTATCCATGTGAGTTAGCTCCTCATAAAACAGCATATCTGAACTGAACTTCCCCTTCTTAGTAAGACTTCATGACACACCCTCACCCTGTACAAAGACAAATATGAGCAACAACACCATTCTGAAGAAATTTCTATGAATTTCTCACAACTGCAATTGAAGATAGTGCTCATCCTGTTACTCAGATGTGGCCCATCTTGGACAAGTTCATGGCTTTCAGTTAACTCTTCTTTACCACAAGGGCTGTTGATTGATTGTAAGTTTGACGTTGATTTGATTGTAAGGGCTGTTGATTGATTGTAAGTTTGATGTTGATTTGATTGTAAGGGCTGTTGATGACTGTTTTTTTCAAAATTTATTTTGCAATTAATCTGCTAAAGGCATGTTTCTCACTCCAGAGGACATGGCAGCAAACAAGAAAGATAAAAATCTTTGTTTTCATGGACCTTACATTCCCATAGGAGGAAGAAGACAATAAAAATAAGCAAATTTAAACATGAGATGGTAATATGTGTTTTGGAGACAACATGCAGAGAAGAGGAGTAGGGACAGTTGAGGTGGCCACATAGTAGGGTTAATTTAAAATAGAGTGACTTGGAAAAGCTTACCAAGGAGAAGATATTTTTTAAAAGACCTGAAAAGAGTGAAGCAGCTAGCCAAGAAGGAATCTGGAGAGCAGCGAGTGCAGAGCCTGGTGTGTTTCAGGAAGGGCGCAGGACAGTATTTTGGAGGAGAGGAAGCAAGGGCAAGAGAAGTTCCGGAAAGTGTGAGGATAAAGGCATTGTGAACTGTTGCTAAATGTGTTGACCATTAACTAACTAAACTAACATTAAACTAACTTAATTGACATTAGTTTAACTAATCTGAAGTAACTAACTGACTAAAGTTAGTGCCATTTTAAGGACACTGGTATAAGGTTTTCCCCTTACTGAAATGTAGACTTCCACAAATGCAAAGTTTTACTTTTTTTTGTTCACTGCTTTGTCTCCAGGAACTAGAAGCATGAAAAAGGAGTATTTGCTGCAAAATGAGTCTTTCTTGAAAGGATGATCATTTAAGCTTATAATCAATCAGTATCTTTTCTAATTTTGCTAAAATCGAGTTAACTGAAAATCATCAACTTGTACAGAGTTAAAGAAAATGATTTGTGCCTGACCTGTGGTGGCGCAGTGGATAAAGCGTTGACCTGGAAATGCTGAGGTCGCCGGTTCGAAACCCTGGGCTTGCCTGGTCAAGGCACATATGGGAGTTGATGCTTCCAGCTCCTCCCCCCTTCTCTCTCTCTTTCCTCTCTCTCCCTCTCTCTCCTTTCTAAAAATGAATAAATAAAATAAATTAAAAAAAAAAGAATGTATAAAAAAAAAAAGAAAATGATTTGTGCTTATGATATTAATAAAACTTTCTTGGTAATCTTGAAAAAATATATATATATTTTTTTATTGATTTTAATTTATTATGTTTATATAGATTCCAGTGTTGCCCCAAATGCATCCCCCCTCCCCCGTATTCCCCTCAACATCTCCCTTGCCCCCCTCCCCCTTCCCTTCAGGTTTATCCCATCCTATCATCCCCTTTCCCTCTGTCCTCTTTTCCTCTGGTTCCTTTGATCCCTCCTCTGTCTCAATTCCGTTCCTCAGTTCACATTGTTCATTGTATTCCTCAAATGGGTGAAGTCATATGATATTTTTCTTTTTCTGTCTGGCTTATTTCACTTAACATAATATATAGTTTCCAGGTCCATCCATGTTGTTGCAAAAGGTAAGATTTCCTTCTTCTTCATGGCCCCATAGTATTCCATTGTGTATATGTACCACTGCTTTTTAATCCACTCGTCCTCTGACAGACACTTGGGCTGATTCCAGATCTTTGCTATTGTGAACAATGCTGCCATAAACATGGGGGTGCATTTCTCCTTTTCAAACAGTGCTATGGTGTTCTTGGGGTATATTCCTAACAGTGGGATAGCTGGGTCAAAAGGCAGTTCAATTTTTAATTTTTTGAGGAATCTCCATACTGTTTTCCACAGTGGCTGCACTAGTCTGCATTCCCACCAGCAGTGCAGGAGGGTTCCCTTTTCTCCACATCCTTGCCAGCACTTATTCTGTGTTGTTTTGTTGATGAGCACCATTCTGACTGGTGTGAGGTGATATCTCATTGTGGTTTTAATTTGCATTTCTCTAATGATTAGTGATGTTGAACATTTTTTCATATGCCTATTGGCCATCTGTATGTCCTCTTTGGAGAAGTGTCTATTCATTTCTTTTGCCCATTTTTTGATTAGATTGTTTATCTTCCTGGTGTTGAGATTTACAAGTTTTTTTATAAATTTTGGTTATTAACACCTTATCAGACGTATTGTCGAATATGTTCTCCCATTGTGTAGCTTGTCTTTTTATTCTGTTCATATTGTCTTAGCTGTACAAAGGCTTTTTAGTTTGATAAAATCCCATTTGTTTAACCTGTCTTTTATTTCTCTTGCCTGTGGAAATAAATCAGCAAATATATTGCTGCGAGAGATGTTGGAGAGCTTACTGTCTATGTTTTCTTCTAAGATGCTTATGGTTTCATGGCTTACGTTTAAGTCTTTTATCCATTTTGAGTTTATTTTTGTGAATGGTGTAAGTTGGTGGTCTTGTTTCATTTTTTTTGCAAGTAACTGTCCAAGTTTCTGAACACTATTTGTTGAAGAGGCTGTCTTTACTCCATTGTATGCTCTTACCTCCTTTGTCAAATATCAGTTGTCCATAAAGGTATGGGTTTATTTCTGGGTTCTCTGTTCTGTTCCATTGATCTATATGCCTGTTCTTATGCCAGTACCAAGCTGTTTTAAATACAATGACCTTGTAGTATAACTTGATATCAGGAATTGTGATGCCTCCCACTTTATTCTTCCTTTTCAAGATTGCTGAGACTATTCGTGTTTTTTTTGGTTCCGTATACATTTTTGGAATAGTTGTTCTATATCTTTGAAGTATGTCATTGGTATTTTAATTGGTATTGCATTGAATTTATAAATTGCTTTGGGTAATATAGACATTTTAATAATGTTTATTCTTCCTAACTATGAACACGGTATATGCTTCCACTTGTTTGTATCTTCCTTGATTTCTTTTATCAGTGTTTTGTAGATAATTTTCTGAGTACCAGTCTTTACTCTCCTTGGTTAAATTTACTCCTAGGTACTTTATTATTTTGGTTGCAATAGTGAAGGGGATTGTTTCCTTAATTTCTCTTTCTGACAGTTCATTGTTGGTGTATAAAAATACCTCTGATTTCTGAGAATTAATTTTATATCCTGACACCTTGCTGAATTCATTTATCAGGTCCAGTAGTTTTTTGACTGAGACTTTAGTGTTTTCTATATACAATATCATATCATCTGTAAATAATGATAGTTTTACTTCTTTTCTGGATGCCTTTTATTTCTTCTTCTTGTCTGATTGCTGTGGCTAGGACTTCCAGGACTATGTTGAATAAGAGTGGTGAAAGGGGGCACCCTTGCATTGTTCCTGATCTTAAGGGATTGCTTTTAATTTTTGCCCATTGATTATGATGTTGGCTGTGGGTTTGTCATAGATGGCCTTTATCACGTTGAGGTATGTTCCCTGTATTTCCACTTTGCTGAGAGTTTTGATCATAAATGGGTGCTGGATTTTATCAAATGCTTTTTCTGCATCTATTGATATTATCATGTGGTTTTTCTCCTTCCTTTTGTTTATGTGATGAATCATATTGATTGATTTGCAATGTTGTACCAGCCTTGCCTCCCCAGAATAAATCCCACTTGATCATGATGTATGATTTTTTTCATGTACTGTTGTATCCGATTTGCTAACATTTGGTTGAGAATTTTAGCATCCAAATTCATCAGGGATATTGGCCTGTAGTTTTCTTTTTTGTGTTGTGTTTGCCTGGTTTTGGAATCAGAATTATGCTTGCCTCATAAAAGTAGCTTGGAAGTTTTCCCTCCTCTTGAATTATTTGAAATAGCTTGAGAAGGATAGGAGTTAGTTCTTCTTTGAATGATTGGTAGTTAGTTTTTCTTGGTCCTGTTAAGCCATCTGGACCAGGGCTTTTGTTTGTTGGGAGTTTTTTGATAACTGTTTCAATCTCATTTGTTGTAATCAGTCTATTTAGGTTTTCTGATTCTTCCAGATTGATTTTTGAAACATTATATTTTTCAGGGAATTTGTCCATTTCATCTAGGTTGTCTAAATTTTTGGCATACAGTTCTTCATAGTATTTTCTTACAATCCTTTGTATTTCTGCTGTGTCAGTTTTACTTCTCCACTCTCATTTCTAATTTGATTTATTTGAGTCCTCTCTCTCTCTCTCTCTCTCTCTCTCTTTTTTTTTTTTTTTTTTGGTGAGTCTGGCTAAGGATTCATCGATCTTGTTTACCTTTTCTAAGAACCAGCTCTTGGTTTCATTGATCCCCTGTATTGTTTTTTAGCCTCTATGTCATTTATTTCTGCTCCGGTATTTATTATTTCCTTCCTTCTACTTCCTCTGAGCTTTACTTGCTGTTCTTTTTCTATTAGTTGCTGGGTTAAGTTGTTTATTTGAGCTTTTTCTAGCTTCTTAAGGTATGCCTGTAATGCTATGAACTTCCCTCTCAGTACTGCTTTTGCTGTGTCCCATAAATTTTGAGTTGTTGTATGCTCATTATCATTCATTTCTAGGAATTTTTTAACTTCTTCTTTGATCTCATTGTTAACCCATTCATTATTTAATAACATGCTATTTAGTTTCCAAGTGTTTGAGTATTCTTCAGTTTTTCTGTTGTGGTGGATTTCTAGCTTCATGTCATTGTGATCAGAGAAAATGCTTGATGTGATTTCTATCTTCTTAAATTTGTTGAGACTGCTTTTGTGCCCTAACATGTGGTCTATCCTAGAGAATGTACCATGAGCACTTGAAAAGAATGTATATTCTACTGCTTTAGGGTGAAAGTTTCTGAAGATATCTATTAACTCCAGTTGATCTAGTGTGTCCTTTAAGTCTGCTGTTTCTTTGTTGATTTTCTTTCTTGAGGATCTATCTAGTTAGTCGGGTATTGAAATCCCCTACTATTATGGTATTGCTGTTGATCTCACCCTTTATATTCATCAAAGTCTGCTTTATATATTTAGGTGCTCCTATATTAGGTGCGTAGATATTTATAATGATCATATCTTCTGGTTGGATTGCTCCCTTTATCATTATGTAGTGACCTTCTTTATCTCTTACTATATAGCCTTTGTTTTAAAGTCTATTTTGTCTGATATAAGTATTGCTACCCCAGCTTTTTTTTTCATTTCCATTGGCATAAAATATTTTTTCTATCGTTTTACCTTTAGTCTATGTGCATCTTTTGTTTTAAGGTGTGTCTTTGGTAAACAGCATATGTATGGGTCCTGTTTTCTTATCCAGGCAGCTACCCTATGTTTTTTGATTGGATCATTTAATCCATTTACATTTAAGTTTATTATTGATATGTAGTTATTTATTGCCCTTTTATTCTTTAAAGCTGTATTCTCCTTTTGCTATATTCTTTCCCTCGTTTGATCTGTTTATTTGATCTGGCCCTTAACATTTCTTGCAGCATTGGTTTGGTTTTAATGAATTCCTTGAGGTTTTTTTTTGTCTGGGAAGCTTTTTATTTCTCCTTTAATTTTAAATGATAGCCTTGCTGGATAAAGTAGTCTTGGTTATAGGCTCTTGTTCTGCATTATTTTGAATATTTTTTGCCATTCCCTTCTGGCCTCAAGTGTTTCTGTTGAGAAGTCAGATGTTATCCTTATGGGGGCTCCTTTGTAGGTGATAGTCTTTTTTTCTATAGTAGCTTTTAATATTTTCTCTTTATCACTTAGCTTTGGTATTTCAACTATGATGTGTCTTGGTATATATTTCTTTGGATTTCTCTTTAATGGAGTTCTCTGTGCTTCTTGAACTTGTGAGAGTTTTTCCTGCCTTAATTGAGGGAAGTTTTCAACTAAGATATGATTGAACAAAGTCCCTGTCTCCTGTTCTTTCTCTTCTTCTTCAGGAACCCCTTATGATGCAGATGTTATTTCTCTTCATGTTGTTACAGAGCTCTCTTAGAGTTTCCTCAGACTTTTTTTTTTTTCTGAAGCTGGAAACGGGGAGAGACAGTCAGACAGACTTCCGCATGCACCTGACCGGGATCCACCCGGCATGCCCACCAGGGGCGATGCTCTGCCCACCAGGGGGCGATGCTCTGCCCCTCCGGGGCATCGCTCTGCTGTGACCAGAGCCACTCTAGCGCCTGGGGCAGAGGCCAAGGAGCCATCCCCAGCGCCCAGGCCATCTTTCCTCCAATAGAGCCTCGCTGCGGGAGGGGAAGAGAGAGACAGAGAGTAAGGAGAGGGGGAGGGGTGGAGAAGCAGATGGGCGCTTCTCCTGTGTGCCCTGGCCGGGAATCGAACCCAGGACTTCTGTATGCCAGGCCGATGCTCTACCACTGTCCTCAGACTTTTTGAGTCTCTCTTTTTTTTTCTGCTCTGCTTTCGTGTCTTCATTTATCTTATCCTCTAACTCGCTGATTCCATCCTCAGCTTCATCCATCCTGCTTTTAATTTCTTTCTTTGTGGTCCTCATTTCTGATATTGTATTTGTCATTTCTGACTGATTCTTTTTTATCATTTCAGTGTCTTTTTTATATTTGCTATGTCTTTATTTTGGTGTTTGTAATGATCATCTATTGTTGTCCTAAGATCTTTGAGCATCCTAACAATTGTTATTTTAAACTCTGCATCTGGTAGTTTCATTATATCTGACTCATTCAGGACCTTTTCTGGGGATTTCTCTTTATTCATTTAGGTTGCATTTCTCTGCCTTCCCATTTTGTCTATGTATAAGAAGATTTTTGCCACTGGAGTTCAATTGGTGTGGCCTCTGTGTTCACCTGGTGTGGTCTATCTGCTGGGCCCTGAAAATATTTTAAAGAATGAAGGCAATTGGTCATATTACAATTTTAGCACTTAAAAGCCTGTATTTTCAGGAGCAATTATATCTCCTCCTGGGTATCTTCTTATACCAATTCCTCAGCTTTCTGTTCAAATCTCACTTTGACTATTTCAATGTCATTTTTGGGCCACTTTATCTAAATGTGCCTCCCCTCCCCTTTCCTGTTACTTTCTATTTCCTTAATTTCATGTTTTCATCGTATGGGTTAAGAGTTGAATTGTGCCCCCACAGAAAGGCATGTTGAAGCCCTAACTCCCAGTACCTCAGATGGTGACCTTCTTTGTAAATATGGTCTTTGCCGATAAAGCCAATTTAACATGAGATTATCAGGGTGGGTTCTAGTCCACTCTGACTGGTGTCCTTATAAAAAAGGAAATTTGGACACAGACATGCAGAGACACAGCAAAAATGCCCTGTGAAGATTGAGGATGGGAGTGAAAATGCTGACACACTGAAGAACACTAAGGATTGCTAGGAAAAGGCAAGGAAGCTAGAGAAGGCAAGGAAGATTCTTCTCCTGGTTTCAGAGGGAGCGTGGCCCTGCAGTACCTCAATTTTAGATTTGTAGCCTCCAGAACAGACACTGAATTTCTGTTGCTATAAGTCCCCCAGTGGTGGTGTTTTGTTGTAGGAAACAAATATATCACTTGACATATAACATACATATAACATACCATTTAATTGTTTAATTTCTGCTGGCCCCATACCAGACTAATTTCCATGAGGAAAGGGACATAATCTATTTTACTTTTGTACCCAAAGTAGAATGGTGCCTGGCACTTGATAACTATTTGCTGAAACAATATAAGGATAAAATATTTTATCTTTCCCCTTCTTTCCTTTGCTATTGTTTGCTCTTTGAAAAGATAAATCTAACTCCAGAATAAACAAGGTAGGAAGAAAATTCAGTAATTTTAAAAGAGTCAAGTGGGGAATTTTACTTTATTTATTTATTTATTTGATAATTTTACTTTATATTTTATTATGGTTCCCTAAGAACAACAACAACAACAAAAACAAACTCTTGTGGTAGGAACAAATTCTCTGGTAGGGGAAGACTTAAACACCTTTGAACATGTCCAGGAAGGCACTATGACCAGGGAGAGAGACATTGTATACCTAGCGGACTGATTAGGTTGTCCTGTGTGTGTGTCAGCCTCTTGCCTGTTGATTATGTAACCCAAAGAAAGCAACAGCAAGTTTTGGCCGGCTTGCTCCATTTCCTTCCCCTTTGCTGTTACTGACCTCTGCTGTCACAAAGCAGCACCTCTGCTCAACGCCAGAGCTCCTCTCTGATTTTCAACCTGGAAATCGTTCAATAACAAATCTCATCCTTCTGGATAAAAATATCCACGGGCCTCAAAGGCCACGGTGACTTCTGCTATTTGTCTCCTAAAATGGCTTCTTTGGTTTGGAAGTTCAGCTGTGAGAATGGCACGTAAGGTCACATGTTTCCAGCCTTCAGTGTTACCGAGAGAGGCAGATGTTGGCTGTATATGCTCAAAAGAGAAAAGGAAACTTGATGTGGCTTCCGCCTTCTTTTGACCACCGGATGTGCCTCCTGCAGCAACTTGCTGTAAACTCGAGTTATTGAGGTCACGCTATGGCTTTTTTTCCCCCAGACATAAAATAATGTATCCATGGTTCCATTAATCCTCACTCTTATCTAATTCAACCACCTCTCTGGCCAACTGCTGTGAGGGAAAATAAAAAATTCTGTCCTTTCATTTAGATGAACAATCTAATGTGACTCATGAATAAAACATTTTAAAGTTTAATGATCTCAGTGGAGTCCTTCTGATAAGGTAGAAGCAAGATAGTCTAAAATAGAATGAAAACAAAGAATGTGTTTGGGCATAAATATATCTCCTAATTTGTGAGTTTTGGAAAGTCCCATATTTCATGAATCATTAGCCTGTTTTATCTTGATGTTATACAATCATTTCAAAAATAAGACCGTGTAGATGTTGCCACCTACTGTTTGCCTGGAAACATACTATTATAATTTACTTTATATAACAACCCTCTTCCCTCTAACTGCATTTCTTTTCTCCCCGGTAACCATGTTTATCTCAATTCCATCTTTTAAAATTTATTTACTTACTCTTAAAAACTCCATCTACAAGGTCATTGTAAGAAATTTTTCCACGGATCTATTAGAAAATCTTGAAGAAGTGACCTAATTTTTCTTGTATCTTCCCCAATATGCTGAAATCATTTTTAGGTTTGAAAAGATATATAGTATGTATCATTTTAAATTTTAAAAATCCCATTTTGAAAATACATTAGTCTCCAATCGAATTCAAAGAAGTTAAGATTAGCAGTGTGCTTTTAGTTTCAAGATTGAAATTCAAGATAATTACAAGGAAAATATCTGTTTTTTCCCCCTGTAAATATATTTAATTGTCAGTGGTTGAGTGTCAAGCCCTTTTTAGTAGGACAAAATACCAATTAGTTTACTTACCAATGGGTCTTCCAAATTGTTTACTTTGTAGTCCTGTGATGCCTATATAGCACTATTTTAAGTATGCTGTTCATTCAAACCAGAAATAAAGTAAAATTTGTAAAATCTATGAAAGCATATTTCAGGCTAATTTAAATGCCCTGAGATAATCTATGATCTGTAGACAAATAGCATTGACTAGACTCAGAAATAATTATAATAAAAATCTTTGAACTTGTTTTACAGTTTATAAATTCCTTTGTATATTTTAGTAAATTTGGTACTAGTCACAATAGTATGAAGTAATTAGTACAGTAATTGTTTTCATATGACAGATAAAGACTAAAAGAAATCATGGCCAAACTCTAAATACAGTTCTCTTAACTCCAAAGCTTACTTTTGTTTTATTTCTTATGGGTTAGTATAATTAATTTACATGACACTTGACTCTTTTTAAACTTTTGTTTGTTGAGTAAATAATTTTAAAGTGTTTTAAAATAATCAAGTTTTCACTTCTAAATATTTGGGCAGGTCTGAAATTGACCTCCTTATCCTGTGAAGCTGATCAGGACAAGCAGGTCCCAAAACGTTGTCTTTTCTAAGTGTATACTGAATACTTGGTTTAGTGCTTTCAAATAGGTGCACTACATGTCATTACTGTTACTATTTCTATTGCTGTTAAATTACTACAAACTTGGAGGCTTAAAATTGCATAAAAATTAGACATCAGAGCTTCTGTAGGTCAGATGTCCTGGCAGGATCTGAGTGAGCTCTGTGCTCACAGTGTCACAAGGTGTTGGCCAGACTGAGTTCCTGCATGAAAACTCTGGGGAACAAGCCATGTCCCAACCTATTCAGGCTGTGGGTGGAATGTAGTTCCTTTTCGCTGTAAGACTGATGTTCCTGATCCCTTGCTGACAGTGGACTGTGGGCACTGTCATTATCAGCTTCTAGAAGCCATTATCAGCTTCTAGGGGCCACTCACACTTCTTAGCTCTCCATTTTCAAAGCCAGTAATGGAAAAATATTTCCCCTGTCTAATCCCTCTCATGCTTCGAATCTAACTTCCCTGTCTCTGGCCTCTAGACAGGGATTTAAAGGAGTCACGTGGTTGGGCCAGACACTCCTGGATGATTTATTTATTTTACGGGCAACTCATTTTGGACCTTAATCACAACACAAAATTCCTTCACAACAGCACCTAGATTAGTGTTTGACTTAATAAGTCGAGTAGGTGTGTGTACACCAAGGGCTGGGAATTCTGGGGCTTTTTTAGAATTCTGCTGACCATGCTTGTTTTCTGTGCAGCTACAAGCATTTTCTAATTCATTCCCTAGTCTCCAGTCTCTGCCTTGATATTCCCATAAATTCACATTACAAAGCAGACCCCTCAGTGAATCTCCCTAAAGCACAGTTCTGATTAAATTTAAAACCTTGCGTGAATTGACAACAAAACAACCAACACTTTGAAGGCCTCTCCTAGCATGTAAGTAGGGTCTTTGAAAATCAAGATCTGTCCCACGGCTTGCTTTCTGCCTTCCCTCACACATCATTAAATTGAGAAATCACCGCTTGTCCTGTGTACAGAGAGCTCGGGGCTTTCGCTTCTTTTCTTTTTTCCTTACCCTCATTTTTACAAGTGCAAATTCCGAATGTTATTTCAAGCCTGCATTCCAATGCTATCTCCTCCAAAGAGCTTTGTTCTAACCTCTTCTATTTTTTTAATTGATTTTAATTTATTATGTTTACATAGATTCCAGTGTTGCCCTAAATGCATCCCCCTCCCCCATATTCCCCTCAAAATCCCCCTTGCCCCCTTCCCAACAGCTCCCTCCCCCTTCCCTTCAGGTTTATCCCACCCTATCATCCCCTTTCCCTCTCTTCTCTTTTCCTCTGGTCCCTTTGATCCCTCCTCTGTCTCAATTGTGTTCCTCAGTTCACTTTGTTCATTGGATTCCTCAAATGAGTGAGATCATGATATTTTTCTTTTTCTGCCTGGCTTATTTCACTTAACATAATAGTTTCCAGGTCCATCCATGTTGTCGCAAAAGATAAGATTTCCTTCTTTTTCATGGCCCCATAGTATTCCATTAGAAAATACTATGAATAACTGTATGCCAAAAAAAACTAACCTCTTCTCTTTTAAATGCCTTTGTTCCATTTTATTTTAAAAATCTGTATCTCCAGTTTAGTTAGCACTGCACCTTGGGTTAAAATAATTAACAAACGCCTCCTTGCTCCTGCCAAATACTGGAAATAGTGGATTCTTCTAGGCCAGATTGGGATTTGGTTTATCTTTGTCTCTCTACAAAAAGCATGTAGCTTTTATGTTTCAAAATATTTGATGCAGGCCCTGGCCGGTTGGCTCAGCGGTGGAACGTCGGCTTGGCGTGCGGGGGACCCGGGTTCGATTCCCGGCCAGGACACATAGGGGAGGCGCCCATTTGCTTCTCCACCCCCCCTTCTTCCTCTCTGTCTCTCTCTTCCCCTCCCGCAGCCAAGGCTCCGCAGCCAAGGCTCCATTGGAGCAAAGATGGCCTGGGTGCTGGGGATGGCTCCTTGGCCTCTGCCCCAGGCGCTAGAGTGGCTCTGGTCGCGGCAGAGCGACGCCCCGGAGGGGCAGAGCATCGCCCCCTGGTGGGTAGAGCGTCGCCCCTGGTGGGCGTGCCGGGTGGATCCCGGTCGGGCGCATGCGGGAGTCTGTCTGACTGTCTCTCCCCGTTTCCAGCTTCAAAAAAACCAACCAACAAACAAAAAAACAACAACAAAATATTTGATGCACCATTAACTAAAAATTAAAACAGAAAGCAGAATGTGCTAAGAGCTCCTGGACCTTCATTGTGTATACTTAACCACAGTTACACATCTTTTGCAGTTCAGGTTCATGGTCTGTGTTCTTTCTTCTGTGGCTACTGTTTTCCAAGGTCATTGACTACAGAGCTGCTGCTTTTTGAGACCAAATTCTTCAGTGCTTAGCTAATATTGAATGATCAAGTCTTCTTTTTTCTTCTATAATAAATGTTATTTGTTTTTTTATCTCCTGGAGAAAATGTCTTCCACTTAAATTTAAGAAAACTTTCAAGAACTAGAGACAGACTGAGTCTTCTATCTTATTTTCTCTTTCACAGAGTAGACCTTTTTCTAATATTAGGTACATTTCTCTACAAGTCATTCCTTGACTATTGGACTCTACTGTATGAGTCATGTATGACTCAACAATTATTTTGGATTTTTAATGAGTTACCATTTATTTAAACAGGCCTCAGAAACATGATTAGTCATTGTGAGATTCAACTTGTATATTTCCAGTTAGTGACTAGTAAAAATAAGAACAGAACAGCTATTTATTTACTTGGTAACTTTCCAAATTTTCAAAGGAGTTTAGCATTAATTATCTAACTTTATTTCATGAAGCATGTGTCTCATGAGTTGTACAGTATCTTAGCGACACCTCTAGCTTTTACAACATATAGAAATAAGTAATTTTGAAAAAAATATGAATTAATGAATGAACGAAAAAGTGGATGAGCTTATAGACTAGTGACAGATTATAAGATAAACTGAAACAGAAAAAAATAGACTTTAAAATTGCATGTCTGAACCAGTGTGGGAATTGCAAGGGGAGGAACAGTGGAAGGTGGAGAAAGGTGGAGGGGAAGTTAAGGGTGATGGAGGGAGACTTGGCTTGAGTTGGCGAACACATAATGCAATATACTGATGATGTGTTCTAGAATTATACCCCTGAAACCTGTATGATCTTATTAACCAATGCCACCCCAATACATTTAATTAAAAAAAACAAAGAAAAAAAATGCATGTCTGAGTAACAGTTAAAACCCTACAGTTTAACGAAAGGACACGAAGAAGACCTGACTAAATAGATAATCATATCAGGATAAGAACACTCCAAATTGTAAAGATAGCAATTTTCTCCAATATTCTACAAATTAATGTATCATATAGTTTTTGTGTTTTTTTTTTTTAAAGAAGACTGGCTTTTGCTGTATAACTGAAACTAATACAGAATAATTTGAGTGTAAACAGTAATTGAAAAAAAATCTGCAGAAACCTAAAAAATAGGAACACTGGCTTTGAAATTCATCTGTAAGGGAAAATGCAAAAAGGAATAAAAAAAAAACTTTTGGAAAGAAGTAATAAAGGAAAATTTACCCCACCAGATATCTAAAGAGTACTTTAAATTTCTGGTAAATAAAATAGTAATGAATTAGTGCAGGAATCAACAAATAAGCCAACAGAGTGTCATATAAAATTCAGAAACAGATCATTTATTTTTAGAAATTTAGTTTATGAGACCTTGGCCTGTTGGCTCCGTGGATAGAGTGTCAGACTGGCATGCAGACATCCTGAATTTTAACCCCAATTAGGGCATACATGAAAAGTGACTATCTACTTCTCTTCCCCTTCTTCTCCCTCTCTCTCTCTCTCTCTTTTTCCCTCTTGTAGCCAGTGACTTGATTGGTTTGAGCATCAGTCCTGGTTGTTGAGGATAGCTCAGTTGGTCTGAGCATCAACCTCAGGTGCTGAGGATAGCTTGGTTGATTTGAGCATCGGCTCTAGACAGTGGTTGCTAGGTGGATCCCAGTCGGGACGTATGTGAGAGTCTGTCTTCTATCTTCCCTCCTCTCACTTAAAAAAAAAAAAAAAGAAATTTAGTTTATGAAAAAATGGTCTTTAATTAAGTGGGGAAAATTATTAAGAAAACAATATTTGACCAGAGATTGCTAGTTGGACTGTTCTTCTCTGCTTCCATAACGATATAACTTATGATTTCCAGTTGAAAGTATGGCTGTTCTCAATAAAGACAATATTCCCAGCCTCCCTTTCAGCCAGTTGGCCATGTGATTAATTCCTAATAGATGGGGTGTAAGCATGAGGGTTGTGCTGTGATAGTAAAGTGAAGGGCCTGGCTACCTTTGCCCTTCATCTTTCCTGCTGGCTGAAACAAGGGCTCTATATCCTAAAGCAATCTTGGCCCATTGGAAAATCCTTGGTGTGCTCATAACATGGAAGGAACAGGTATCCCTGACCCTCACTACAAGCCCTGGCTTGACTATCTTTAAATTTTAATTTTGGAGAAAAATAAAATTTTATTTTGTTTAAGCTTCCATTATTTTTAATTTTCTGTTAGCCTAAATTAACCCCATTTTAATGGAACGAGATATGAGACTATTGATTATGCATTTAAAAATAATAAATTTAAAGTAAAAAATGGTAAGAAGGGAAGAAATGAAAAGAAACTGCCTTATTAAAACCTGTTTAAGAAGAAAGCATGGCCTGACCTGTGGTGGCGCAGTGGATAAAGCATCAACCTGGAATGCTGAGGTCACCGGTTCAAAACCCTGGGCTTGCCTGGTTAAGGCACATATGGGAGTTGATGCTTCCTGCTCCTCCCCCTTCTCTCTCTCTTTGTGTCTCTCTTCTCTAAAATGAATAAATAAATAAAATTAATTTTTAAAAAAGAAGAAAGCATGAATTCCCAAACCCAAGGCATGTGTTTTTGAACTCAGTTATCATTTATCTCTCTATTGCTAATAATTCCTTCAAGGCATGTCGTTTATTTTGGGGGGAATAATGGTATTGGTTCCAAATGTTCATTTGGATGTTTCTTGATTAAGACCTGGATTATATTTTCCTATAGAAATTAAGTTGTGGAGGATGGTTGTGTTTCTCTATGAGCCAATGCTGCAGAAGATAATGGCTGGTTCTTATGAACACACAGGGCTTTGAATTAGAATATGGACAGTAGTACGCATTTCCAGTCCTCCATTCTTCTAATATAAATGCAGTTAAGTTTATTTTTGTGTGTGTTAAATTATCATAAATATAAGATATGAGGGTGATCTGGCTGCAACATCTGTCACCCTATTGATTGCCAGGGTTGATTTGGCTGACCTGGCTGGCTAGGCAGGTGTCCCCTTTCTCCCTCACCGCTCCATGTGCATCCCTCCCAAAGTTGCATGATCGGTCTAAGAGCACGACATTACCAGATAGAGGAGACGACCGTTCTTCAGTCAAAGGTACATGAGTAGCTGTGCTCCCCTGCTGGAACCTCCAAACAAGCTATAAGGGTCCATTTGTATTAGATTGTAGGGTAGTCAGGCTTCCAAGACTTCCCCCCCCAAATTATCATAAATATAAAAGCTATTTATTGTTCAGCCAAATATTACATTATGATTTTTTTTTCTTGGCTACTATTTTGTTTTTTGGGGGGTTAATTTCAGTTTATTTTCTTCATTTGCTTGTCCTTCTTTTTCCTAATTATCAATTTGATCCTAAACTCTCTATCAATTGTCAAAATCTTTTCTTAATACATTTGAATCCACCAGGTATTCTTACAGGGCCTGTTCTCTTGAAGAATGTTTCCCAGACCTTCAGAACTTCTTCCATCTGGAATGGTTTCCCTTGGGTACAGCTGTCATCCTGGGAACTTTCTTTCCCTTGCCCATAAATAGACTCTCATTTCTTGAACCACATGATTTCTTATTTTTTGGTTTACTTTCATTGTGATGGAGCATATCCTGTAATAGATTCCCGAGAAATAAGGATGATAATGAAGAATGCTGTGATTTTTGATATCTTAGTATGTCATCACTCTTTCTTGATAGTTTGACTGGGTAGATGACTTTTTTAGATTGTCTTTCCTCAGAATTTTAAAAGCACTCTTGATTTTATTTTCTACATTACAGCTTTTCTGTTAGAAGTCCAAGGCACTCTGACTCTTTGTAACTATCTTCATTTGTTACTGCTGTGTACCATAAAGATAAACACTTCAAACAGTACCTGCCAATTATCTTATGGTTCTGTAAGTCCAAAGTCAGAGTGGGTTCTGCTGGACTCTCAACTTTTAGGGTCTCACAACACCAAAGTCAATGTGTCAGCCAGACTGGGCCCTCAAATGAAGGATGGTTTTGGGGAATAATCTAATTCCAAGGTTTTTCAGATTTCTGGCCAAATTGACATTTATTTGTAGGATTTAATTTAGGTTTTCATTTTCTTGCTAGTGATCAGCTGGAGGCTACTTCCATTGCTTGTCACATGGTCTCTTCTATTTTCAAGCCGGCAATAGCGCATGGAATCCTTCTGGTGCTTTCTACTGTACCTCCAACTTTTTCTTCTGCCACCAGGCGGTTAAAACACTCTGCTTTTAAAGGGCTGCTGGGATTAGATGAAACCCACCTGGATAATCTTAGTATTTTACAATCTGTAATTTGGGATTTTAATTGCATTAGCAAAATCCTTTCATAGTAGTACGTAGATTAGTATTTGATTGAATAACAAGGGGATGGAAACCTTTGGGATTCCATCTTTAGAATTCTGCCTACCACAGTAACCATTTATACCTTGTAAAAGATCCCGCCTGCCCTGGAAATTCTGAGACTCCCCTTTGCTGTTTGATTAGGAAATTCCCTTATCCTATTTCCTGTCATCTGCTAGTTCAAACTCATTATGGCCAGAGCCAGTTTCCATTACAGATTCCGCAGAGAGTGACAAAGAATGTGGAAGGACTGGTCATTTGTAAATTGAGGAATTGTGACATATACATTTATTTAAGTTGCATACTTTTGACTTTTTTATTTTATAAACATAAAATTCAAAGTGATACAAACTCTTAAATGCCAGATTATATCTCAGGCTGATCAAAGTAAGTGGGAAATAATAAATAGGTAACTGAAAGCCTACTCTTTTATGAAAATTCAAGTTAAAATGTGAATATTACTCAATTAAAATATTATGCAAGCATACATAATGAATTAGCTAACAGGCTGTTTTCTTTCAACTGTTCTATTGGCATAAAATCATAATTAACATAAATGTTTTATTTTTTATATTTCTAACTATGAGATGAGTAGGCAAGATGATATGAGTATTACAATTAAAATATAAGACATTTAAATCTTTTATATTCCACAAATCTTATTATGTAGCAAAATCAAGATGTGAATCTGAAAAGGTCTCCTATGTATTTGAGAGGGAGCAATGTTTTGATCGACTAGAAAAAAACTTTCAATTCAAAAGAAGGCTGAATAAGCCTGAGAGAATGTAAGAGGCCGAGGAGATGAACTCCGGTGTGTTAAAGGTTGAGATCTCAGGTGACATCACTGTAAGAAACACGCTTGATTAAGAACAAATGAATGCTCTTTGGCACAATCAAGCTGATAGAGGTCTGGACCAGAAATTGCGAGGTGAGTAATTGTATCTGATTCTCATACACATACATGGTTGTAATCTTTGTAAAAAAAAAAAAAAGAATAGTATTAAACCCCGTTGTTTCACAAGTGTTATTTATATTTAAAAAAAATTTATCAAATATATTGAGGTGACATTGGTTAGTTAAGTTAATTAGATTTCAAGTGTACAGTTCTATACTACATCATCTGTATATTGTAGTGTGTGTTTACCACCCAAAGTCAAGTCTCCTTTCATCACCATTTTTTCTCCCTCTAACCTCTCTTACTTCTCTCTAACACCCTTTCCTTCTGGTAATCATCATACTGTTGTTTATGAGTATTTATAAATTTAACCAAGGATGTAAAAGACCTGTACTCAGAAAATTATGAGACACTGAAGAAAGAAATTAAAGAAGATACAAATAAGTGGAAGCATATACCGTGCTCATTAATAGAAAGAATTAACATGAAAATGTCCATATTATCCAAAGCAATCTATAGATTCAATGCAATTCCTATCAAGATACCAGTGGTGTACAAATATTCCAAAAATTTACATGGGACCACAAAAACCCTGAATAATCACAGCAATATTGAGAAAGAACTAAGTTGGAGGAATTACATTACCTGATATCAAACTATAATACAAGGTCATATTATAATCAAAACAGTAACCAAAACAGCATGGTACTGGCATAGAAACAGACATATAGCTCAATGGAATAGAAGAGAGAGCCTAGAAATGAACCCACACTTTTACGGTCAGTTAATATATGTATATATTTTAGCGAGAGAAAGAGAAAGGGAGAGAGGAACAAACAGGGACAGACAGACAGGAAGGGAGAGAGATGAGAAGCATCAAATCATAGTTGTGTCACCTTAGTTGTTCATTGATTGCTTTCTCATATGTGCCTTGATGGGGATGGGGGTGGGGGCTGCAGCCGAGCCAGTGACCTTTTTGCTCAAGCCAGCAACCTTGGCCTCAAGCCAGCAACATTTGGGCTCAAGCCAGAGACCACAGGGTCATGTCTATGATCCTACATTCAAGCTGGTGACCCCATGATCAAGCTGGTGAGCTTGTGCTCAAGCCAGATGAGCCCACACTCAAGCTGGTGACCTCAGGGTTTCAAATCTGGGTCCTCAGTGTCCCAGGCCAATGCTCTCTCCAATGAACCACTGCCTAGTCAGGCAATCAATTAATATTTGACAAAGGAGGCAGGAACATACAATGGAGTAACAACAGTTTATTCAATGAATTGTATTGGGAAAATTGGACAGATACATGCAAAAAATGCAATGAATACCTTCTTTTTTTTTTTTTTTTTTCCATTTTTCTGAAGCTGGAAACAGGGAGAGACAGTCAGACAGACTCCCGCATGCGCCCGACCGGGATCCACCCGGCACACCCACCATGGGGCGGCGCTCTGCCCACCAGGGGGCGATGCTCTGCCCATCCTGGGCATCGCCATGTTGCCACCAGAGCCACTCTAGTGCCTGAGGCAGAGGCCACAGAGCCATCCCCAGCGCCTGGGCCATCTTGGCTCCAATGGAGCCTTGGCTGCGGGAAGGGAAGAGAGAGACAGAGAGGAAAGCGCGGCGGATGGGTGGAGAAGCAAATGGGCGCTTCTCCTGTGTGCCCTGGCCGGGAATCGAACCCGGGTCCTCCGCACGCTAGGCCGACGCTTTACCACTGAGCCAACCGGCCAGGGCAATGAATACCTTCTTACATCACACACAAGAATAAACTTTAAATGGATAAAAGACTGAAATATTAGACTCAAAACCATAAAAATTCTAGAAGAAATTATAGGTAGTAAAGTCTCAAACACTTCTCATAGCATATTTTTTCTGTTATGCTTCCATGGGCAAGGGAAACCCCCTCCCCCTCAAAAAAACAAAACAAAACCAAATAAACAAACGGGACTATATCAAACTAAAAAGTTTTTTCACAGCAACAGGAATCATCAACAAAATGAAAAGACAACCATTGAATGAGAGAATATATAAACCAATGATACATCTGATAAGGGTTTAATATCCAAAATTTATAAAGAATTTACACAACTCAACACCAAAAAAGATTCAAGTAATATTTTAAAAAGCTGATTATCAAACTCCCCTATATAAAATAATATTTCAATGCCTTTGATGAGATCTTATGGGTCATAATATAATGAAGCTGTTGAACAATTTTTTGTTTGGCAGTTCTTGACCACTGATATTAAAATTCAGTTTGTTGGCTGAATTAAAAAATACATATTTACATATCTACAAGTGTTTGATTTTTTTCTTAGACAAAAAGCATAGCTATCTTATATATACTTCTTGTCATGTATATCATGTCTATTGGGTAATAAAATATGTCATGACTACCCTCTTTTAATTATTTAAAATCATCTATTATATGCCAATAGATAAATACTAAAGTTTTTAATTCAAAATATGCTAGTGCTAATATTCCTTGGACTGAACTAATTCTGTAGTTACATAAATAAGTCTGTTATTAGTTGGAGTTCTTAGGAAATCAACTCATATTGATGTAAGCAGAAAATGAACTTGTAAAGACATTGGACAGTTTGCAGAGTCATTAGGGTAGTTGAAACTGGTCTCAGGAAACGGAGAAGGACAGAATGAACTATGGCTGAAATCATTGCACAGACCTGGCCCTACAAGGTTACTCTACCACGAGCACTGGGCGATGTAGCTTGTTCCCCAACATCACCCTACAGCACCAGACCCTGCCAGTTCTTCTGGAAACTGGATCTTTCAGCCACTGCTAGCACGTACAAAAAAAACAAAACAAAAACAAACAACCCCCCCCCCCAAAAAAAAAAAAAAAAGAAGGAAAGAAGAAAGAAAGGAAGAAAGAAAGAAAGAGAAAGAAAGAAAGAAAGGAAAGAAAGAAAGAAAGAAAGAAAGAAAGAAAGAAAGAAAGAAAGAAAGAAAGAAAGAAAGAAGAAAAAATATTTCCCATCCCTGTACCCCTGTACCTTTGCACCAATAGCTTTTGATTGGTCGTTCTGTCTGGCTGAGCAGAGGACAAATACCCATTCCTAGATTATGTGTGCACAGGTTGGCTGCAGGTGTTGGCAATTTAAGAATCTGGTATTTTCAGCTTGTGTAGTGAGAGTCAGTCTATTGCTTCCTCCAAGACTCTTCCCATAGGCATCCCCCTCCTTAAACATAGGAAGGGGTTTAGATGCTAAGCAGTAAACAAATAAAACAAAATGGCACCAATATCCATAGTAAGAAGTTATGAGTACACAGTACTCATTATGAATCTAATTGAATTGATAAAGCAAGTAGCGAATTGAGTATCTGTGTTTTCAACACTAATAATTAACTTTAAAATGATCCAGTTTTCATCATTTTTCTAAAAATTAAATTCCTATGTGGGAACTTGCATCATGCTCTTCGATCTCCTGGGTGTTTCATTTTTCTTTTGGATTCTTGAAAAGTAATTGGGTGACAGTGAGGGCCTGAAGAGCAGATAGTTGCTACCTGAAGGCTCTACCCTCAGCCGCCCCATCTCCCTCATGGTACTGTAACATTCCTAGAATGCCACCTTATTATTTTTTTTTTGAGATAATTTTGAACTTATTGAAGAGTTTCAGCAACAGTAGCATTCCGATACGCTTCTCTCCGAGCTTCCTCTTTTGTCCCCATCTTTCGTAATCATAGAACGTTTAGCAAATTTAAGAAATTCCTCTTGACACAATGCTATCAGTTTTTTCCCCTCACTAACATCTTTTTTTTTCTGTTTTAAATCCTACTGATGGCATTTAAGAATGCCATCAATTAAAAAAAAGTATTATTGCCCTGGCCGGTTGGCTCAGCGGTAGAGCGTTGGCCTAGCATGCGGAGGACCCGGGTTCGATTCCTGGCCAGGGCACACAGGAGAAGCGCCCATTTGCTTCTCCACCCCTCTGCCGCGCTTTCCTCTCTGTCTCTCTCTTCCCCTCCCGCAGCCAAGGCTCCATTGGAGCAAAGATGGCCCGGGCGCTGGGGATGGCTCTGTGGCCTCTGCCCCAGGCGCTAGAGTGGCTCTGGTCGCAACATGGCGACGCCCAGGATGGGCAGAGCATCGCCCCCTGGTGGGCAGAGTGTCGCCCCATGGTGGGCATGCCGGGTGGATCCTGGTTGGGCGCATGCGGGAGTCTGTCTGACTGTCTCTCCCTGTTTCCAGCTTCAGAAAAATTAAAAAAAAAAAAAAAAAAAAAAAAAAGTATTATTTCAGATACTCTAAATTCAGAAACTTGGCAGTTCTCACCTAGGTCAATCACTAAGGTAGGTGCTGTGCCCCAGCATCACCACATAGCACCAGCCCTTGCCAATTCTGTCTCTGGAGACTGGATCTTCCAGCCACTGCTACCCCCTGGAATTAATTTATAAAGTCAAATTGCTATTATGACAGTAACAGCATGGGACTGGGGGATACACATAAAACTGGAATACCATGAGGAGCAAAAATAAACGAGGAAACTGTGGGTGGGCCTCCCTTTCTTTAATATATTACCAAATCACAGAATATTAAAGTTAGGTGGTACCTAAGAGTTCATTTTGCCCCAAACCACATTTTGCACGTGAAGAAACTGAGATCAAGAATTGTTCACAAAAAAAACAAACAAAAAAAAGAATTGTTCACAGTGGCCAAGACATGGAAACAACCAAAAATCCCTTCAATAGATGACTGGATAAAGAAGATGTGGTACATATACACTATGGAATACTACTCAGCCATAAGAAATGATGACATCGGATCATTAACAACAACATGGTTGGATCTTGATAACATTATACGGAGTGAAATAAGTAAATCAGAAAAAACTAAGAACTGCATGATTCCATACATAGGTGGGACATAAAAACGAGACTAAGAGAAACAAACAAGAGTGTGGTTAGAGGGGATGGTAGGGAGGAGAGTGGGGGATAGGAGAAGGGGAGGGGGAGGGGCACAAAGAAAACTAGATAGAAGGTGACAGAAGACAATCTGACTTTGGGTGATGGGTATGCAACATAATTGAATGACAAGATAACCTGAACATGTTTTCTTTGAATATATGTACCCTGATTTATTGATGTCACCCCATTAAAATTAACACAAATTTATAAAAAAAAATGATGGAAAAAAAAAGAAAATTAGGTGATTTGCCTTTAAGGAGCAAATTTTCCTTTAGAACTCAGGTTTTGGATCGGCTGGCTGTTTCACTGTAGCAGCAGTTCTCAGTGTGGTTCTCCTGGAGACCCCAGACCTTTGGAGGAGACTCTGTGGTCCAAATTATTTTCATAATATTAATAAAGCATTATTTGCATTTTTCACTTTCGTTCTCTCACGAGTGTGCAGTGGTTTTCCAGAGCCCGCGTGTCATGTGGTGCTGCAAAAGCAGATATGAGATTCTAGTGGTTTTCTATTTCTAGGTATTTTTAAAAACTTGTAAAACTTTAAATGATATCAAGCTTCTATTACATTTTTATATTTTGAAAAACATAGGTACTTTTCTTTAAAAATACATTATGTTAACATGTACTATGTTTATTATTATTCTATTTTAGAAGATGGTAAATATTGATTCATATAACCCATATAAAAGTAAGGTTTGGGGGTTCTTAATAACTTTTAAACCCTGTTCCAGTAATTAGAATGATGTCATCAGAAAGAGAAGGAACTATGGACAACCCCAACTATCAAATCTGTTAAATTAATGATGCTATAAAAATATATTCTGTGGCACTCCTCTTCTTTTCCTAAATATAGCTCTGGCTGTTTTGGAATAATATTTAACCCATTATATGTGAATGCAAGCTCTTCATATGCTGGGAACTCAGAATTTTATGCTTTCAAAGCCACGGTTATTTCATTTAACTTTATGAAATTTGTGCTAAATATATGAATGCTTGTAGATGTGTGCCAATAATTGAAATGCTAAATTACAGTGACTTGAACTAGTTTTTTATTTTATCAACTCTGAATAACTGTCATGTACTTTTTTATTTTCTTCTTCTTTTTTTTTTCTTTAGTTAGAGACAGAGACAGAGAGAGGGACAGATAGAAACAGACATACAGGAAGGGAGAGAGATGAGAAGCATCAATTCTTTGTTGCAGCACCTTAGTTGTTCATTGATTGTTTTCTCATATTCTCATATGTGCCTTGACCTGGGGCGGGGGGGGGGATACAGCACAGCAAGTGACCCCTTACTCAAGCCAGCAACCTTGGGCTTCAAGATAATGACCTTTGGGCTCAAGCCAGCAGTCCCATGCTCAAGCCTGATGAGCCTGGGAACTCTGTGTCCCAGGCTGATACTGTTTCCACTGCCCCACTGTTTGGTCAAGCTATCATGTGCTTTTCTCAAGGAGTTACACTGTTTTCTATATGCTGCTTAATTAGGTTTATTGAAGGGGCAGATGACAGGAGAAATTCCCCTTCCAGAGCAAATAGAAAGGACCAAAAAAATAAAAAAAATAAAAGCACCCACAACTTCTCATGTTCTTTGTCAATGTAGAAATTCTGCTCATTCATGAATTCCCTGGTTTCCCTGATACTCTACTCAGCCCCACTCAAGCTTTTTTTTTCTTTTTTTTTCATTTTTCTGAAGCTGGAAACAGGGAGAGACAGTCAGACAGACTCCCGCATGCGCCCGACCGGGATCCACCCGGCACGCCCACCAGGGGCGATGCTCTGCCCACCAGGGGGCGATGCTCTGCCCATCCTGGGCGTCGCCATGTTGCGACCAGAGCCACTCTAGCGCCTGAGGCAGAGGCCACAGAGCCATCCCCAGCGCCCAGGCCATCTTTGCTCCAATGGAGCCTTGGCTGCGGGAGGGGAAGAGAGAGACAGAGAGGAAAGTGCGGCGGAGGGGTGGAGAAGCAAATGGGCACTTCTCCTGTGTGCCCTGGCCGGGAATCGAACCCGGGTCCTCCGCACGCTAGGCCGACGCTCTACCGCTGAGCCAACCGGCCAGGGCTTTTTTTTTTCTTTTAAATGATGGGTTTATATCTCAACTCTGTAAACTGATCTACTGTTTCCTTAGAAAATGAGCTGTTTCTAGGCAGAACTGAGGAGAGGTGAATGCTGGGTAAGCGGAGGGTATATCCCAAAGCTTTTGTATTAGCAGTTCCAGAACTACTAGGAAAGCCCAAATATTTCTCTTCACATCCTCCACCCCCTACATTCTTTTCAATGAAATGTGTCAGTCACAGTCTTCTGGTTGTCTTTGTCACAACTGGATACGTATGAAAGAGAGGCAAACCCATGTAGCTTCTAGAGCAAGTACGTATCTAGATAAAAACAAAGTGGAAGTATCCTTCTGTCACTGTTGTCATGGTCTATGTGACCTTAAACCACGATTTTGTAATTGATGGAGGTGGTGAGAAACATCATTGTTTTCTATGGACTCATTTTCACAAAGCAGTTACTCTCTTAGTCCCATTGGGCATATTTTATCCTCTTTCTTTAGCAGTTAGTACTGGGAAGGCAAGAAGTTTGCATCTCATACATTGTTTTGTAACATATAATATACATAAACATGAAATAAAACCAGATCCACTGTGTTTTTATTTTCTCCCACTGTTACTCCTACAATGAAAAAATAAGTTTAATCTTTTACTTAATTTGCATCCTTTGCTCCTCTAATCCTGTTAAATAATTCAGCAGAAGGCAGTAATTTAGTGGTAAACAACATACTGTTTGCCCTTGTTGGAACTTAGTGAACTTTAGCTTGTGCAATCTGTTCTCATAAAATGAGTCCCATCATTTCTTTAATCATTTTAGTCACTCTACTTTGGGTCCATTCAATTAGATTACATGTTTCGACAAAAGAAGTACTTGAGTTGAACAGTCTTCCCATATGTTGTCTTAGAAGAGTGGTAGGCAAAGACTTGAATCCTATAGTCATGGCTCAATCATGTTGACAGATATAGCCTGAACATAGTAGGGACTGAACAAGTACTAGTGAATAAGAAATGTTGAATATAAATTTATTGACAATTTGATTTCCCCTTTACCTCTTAAGCCCTTTACTGACATTTGGTTTCTTGAAAACTAATTTTAAGTAACAATAAGGCTTTTAATGTATCTCATGCTAATATTATGGGTTTGGTTATATACCTTATGTCTAAGCACAACAAAAGATTCTAGTAACTGCCTGTGTAGTTAGTTTATGATGCAGCTATTAGCCACACATGTACTGAACTGACAACTCTGACAACATGAGTAACAATGAATAAATAAACTAGGAAAGCACCAAGAATTTTCCAAAAATTATAGACTTTATAATTTAAAAAAATTATTTCTATTTCAAGACTTTTAAGAGTGAAATTTAATATTTTATAAATTCTTAATATAATACAATTATCTGGTTAAAATGACCATTGGTCTAGAAAATTTATTTGGTTTCTTGAACCTTAAATAATCCATTTTTTAATTACTATTTTATTTTATTTATTTTTAATTCTAATTTTTATTTATTGATTTTAGTGAGAGAGTAACGGAGAGAGGGAGAGTTAGAGACAGGAACATAGACCTGTTCTTGTATGTACCCTGACCGGGGATTGAACCAGCAACCTCTGTGCTTTGAGACGGTGCTCTAACCAACCGAGCTATATGGCCAGGGCTTTTAATCACTATTTTAAAAAACAAATCATAAATCACTCTGAGGGAAAAAAAAAATGTATAAACCGCATAAAGGACACAAAGCATATCAAAAGAAAAGAAATTTCATTAAACAAATGTTATTTATTCTTTTTGCTGACTAAACAGAATATGAGGTAATGTGCTAATAAGAATTCTACCAGAAATACGGACCTTGATTAAAGGGGAATTTTAAAAAACAAATTTACTTGTCTTTATGTATCTTCTTTACATATTTTACATTTTTTTTTTAAATGGCACACTTGAAATGGTATGGGCTACATGATGTACTTCCATTTTATATAAAAAATGAAAACGGAAACTCTCTTAAGGGAAATCATAAAGTATAAATATATATATTTGTGGATCAAAATCCTCTGTATCAGATGTTGGCCACCTGGTCACTGGTTAGTCCACTGCTTGTTTTTTTGTTTGTTTTTTTTGTAAAGAAATTTTCACTGAAACCCAGCCACTATAATTTGTTTACACATTGGCTATGGCTGCTGTCATCCTACAATGGCAGAGTTAAGTAATTGCAGTGGAGACTATGCAACTCATAAAGCTTAAAATATTTACTATATGGCCTATACAAAGAAAGTTTGATAATGTTCTTGGTTTAAAAAAACCCCAGGTTTAGTTTTTATTTGTCTATTTTATTTTTTAAATTAAAAATTTTAATTACAGTTGACATTCAATATTATATTCGTTTCAGGTGTATAGCATAGTGGTGAGAGAGCTATATAACTTACAAAGTGATCCCCCAATAAGTCTAGTATCCACTTGGCACTGTACATATTTACTACACTATCACTGACTATATTCCCTGTGCTGTACTTGACATCCCATGATTGTTTTGTAACAACCAAGTTGTACTTCTTAATCCCCTCACCTTTTTACCCTCCCCCCCAACACTCCCTCTCCTCTGGCTGCCATCAACTTGTCTTCTTTATCTTTGAATTTATTTGTCTTGTTCGTTCATTTGTTTTACTTTTTAGATTCCACCTATAAGTGAAATCAATGGCATTTGTCTTTCTCCATCTGACTCATTTTGCCTAGTATAATACCTTCTAGGTCCATCCATGTTGTTGCAAATGGTAAGATTTTATTCTTTTTTTTTTTTTAAAGATTTTATTTATTCATTATAGAGAGGGGAGAGAGAGAGAGAGGGAGAGAGAGAAGGGGGGGGGGACGAACAGGAAACATCAAATTTCATATGTGCCTTGACCAGGCAAGTCCAGGGTTTTGAACTGGCAATCTCAGCGTTTCCAGGTTGACGCTTTATCCACTGTGCCACCACAGGTCTTTTTTTTTTTTTTATAGCCAAGTAATATTCCATTGTATATATGTACCACCTCTTCTTTATCCAATCCTCTACTGATGGACACTTAGGTTGCTTCCATATCTTCGCTATTATAAACAATGCTGCAGTGAATATAAGGGTGCATGTATCTTTTCAAGTTTGTGTTTTGGATTTTTTTGGATAAATATCCTGAAGTGGGATTGCTTGGTCATATGGTAGTTCTATTTTTAATTTTAATTTTTTTTTTTAAGGAACATCCATACTGTTTTTTATAGTGGCTGCAGTAATTTTCAAGTTCACCAACCATTCACAAGGGTTCTCTTCTTTCAGATTTATTCCTTAAATTCACATGTACCTGTTAATTATCCTACAATAATTTCTTTTAAACCTTCCTTTACCTTCAAGGATTTTTCTTTCTCTTTGAAAAATTGGGAAAAAAATTAAATTAGCAATTTCTGAAAAAGATGAGACAGAATACCATGTGAACTACGTCCTGGTCTCAAATTCTCTATAAATACCATTCTAAAGTTTATCTTCTTTACTCAAATTGTTGGCTATCATTCACTTTCTACAGATGAAGAAGCATTATTGCTTTTATCTGAAGTCTTTAGTATTTAGGAATGCTTAATATATGATATAAATACCACTCCTAAAAACTAAAAGCCACCCATGCCTTCCTAAAATAGACTGACAATTTAATTTTTGTTGTAAGTGGTCAAAAAAAATTCCCCATTCAGATCAGACAATTTTACACCTAGGAATAAGACGGAAAAAAAAATTTTTTTAACCTGTGTGACATCAGATAGTCACAAAAGCAAAGAGACAAGGGTTATTAAATTTCCCTCATATTATTTGTATATATATTATGTTTTCTTAAGTGCTGTTTTTTTTTGTTTGTTTGTTTGTTTTAAAGCATGAATTCCCTTCCATTTTGCCCTGTTGATTGAGAATGTGGACTTGATCCAGCCTATTTGGAGTTCAGATCCTTGTTTCACCACTTACTAGCTGTGGAGTGTTAGTAAGACACTTAAGGTCTCTGTGCCTCAGTTAGCTCATCTGTGAAATGAAAGTAGTAGTATCTCATTGTTTTCTGGGAGATTAAATGAATTAGTACCTGTACAGCACTTAGAAGTTCACCTGCACACACTAAGAACTACACATTGTATACTATTTTATCTACTTCAATAATGTAGCGGTACTAAATATTTGCTAATTTCGTAAAGCTTTTGTTGCAATTACAAACCTTTACAGCTGGAATAGAAGAAGCAGTGTGGAAGTTCCACCTTTATGGAGGTCAAGTTCCAACATGAAGAGATTGATACACAGTATATATCAGCACAAGGACTTGAACTGAAGAAGCTCAATTAATGAGCCAAAGAAAGAGGTATTTTTGAAAGTTTTTTTAATTTCTTTTTCTAAATCATGTCTGTTTAATAGAGATATATTACTTTAAAATTTATGATATCATCAGAAATTTATTTATTTGTGACATAATGTAAAACATACCAATGGCTATGAAATACATATCCGAGTTGTTGGGGCGGCACATAACCTGGTGATCTGTCCGGGTCACATCCCAGGACAGGGCTTGCAGAGTGGAAATGGGATTGCTGAAATACATATCCGCCCATTTAAATTATCACCCACCCTACTTTATAATAGCCAGTACACAATGGAAACCAATTTTTCAAATGAGCTTTGACCTTATTATTCTAGTGTCTACTGTCCTTATTGGATTTTTTAATTTATGTTGTATATAAATTATAATTCTTTCTGTTTTGCAAAATAATTATTCATAAGTCATCTAAAGTCAGGTAGAAGATACAACTTATCTTAAATCCTGTCTATTATTTAAGAGAAAATGTGGTAGGAATATTGTGTTCAGTTTGAGAATTATTCTTTTTAATTTTTTAAAATTTAATTCTTATTTTTTGAAATTCTATAATAATTCATCTTTAATTGTACTGTGTGTTCACCATGTCAAGTCTCCTTCCATCATCATTTATCCCTTCTTTACCTCTCTTCCCTTCTCCCACCCGTCCCTCTGCTAATCACCATCATTTTGTCTATGACCTTTTTTTTTTTTTTTTGCTTAATCTCTTTACTTTTTTCTTCTGGTTCCTGTCTCTTCCCTGTCAGTCTGTTTTCTGCATCTGTGAGTCTGTTTCTATTTTGCTTGTTAGTTTATTTTGCTCATTAGATTCCACATATCAGTGAGATCAGATGGCATTTGTCTTTCTCTGACTGACTTCTTTTCTTAGCATAATAATCTCCAGGTCCATCCATTATGTCACAAAAGGTAAGATTTTCTTCTTTTTATGACTGAGTAGTATTCCATTGTATAAATGAACACAGCTTTTTATCCACTTGTCTACTGATGAACACTTGGGTTGTTTCCAAATCTTGGCTATTGTAATGAACATAGGGGTGCATATATTCTTTCAAATTAGTGTTTCTGGTTTCTTTGGATATATTCCCAGAAATGGAATCACTGGGTCATAAGGCAGTTCCACGTTTAATTTTTTGAGGTACCTCCATACTGATTTTCACAGTGTCTGCACGAATCTGCATTCTCACCAACAATGCACTAGTGTTCCCTTTTCTTCACATCCTGCCAACACTTTTTTTGACTTATTAATGATAGCCATTCTGACAGGTGTGAGGTGATATCTCATTGAGGTTTTAATGTGCATTTCTCTTATAATTAGTGACATTAAACATCTTTTCATATGACTATTAGCCTCTTTGGAGAAGTATTTTTTCAGGTCCTTCACTCACTTCTTAATTGGATTGCTTGTCTTCTTTGGTGTTGAATTTTTTATGTCCCTTATAAATTTTGGATATATAGCCCTTATCAGATATATTGGTGAATATGTTCTTTAGTTCACTGGGTTGTCTTTTCATTTTGTTGATGCTTTCCTTTGCTGTGAAAAAATATTTTGCTCTGATGTGGTCCCATTTATTTATTTATTTCTTTTGTTTCCCTTGCCTGATATATCAGAAAAAATATTGCTATGAGAAATTTCTGAGATTTTACTGCCTATGTTTTCTGCTAGAATATTTATGGTTTCTAGTTTTCCACTTAAGTCTTTAACTCATTTTTAGTTTGTTCTTGTGTATGATGTAAGAAGATGGGCTAGTTTCATTCTTTTGCATGTAACTGTCCAATTTTCCTAACATCATTTATTGCATAGACTATCTTTACCCCATTGTATGTTCTTGCTTCTTTTGTCAAATATTAATTGACCATAAAGCTGTGGGTTAATTTCCGGGTTCTCTATTCTATTCCCTTGATCCATATGTTTGTTTTTATGCCAGTACCATGCTGTTTCAATTACTATGGCCTTGTAGTGTAGTTTGATATCAGGTAGTATGATTCCTCCAGCTTTGTTCTTCTTTCTTAAAATTGTTGTGGCCATTTATGGTCTTTTGTGCTTCCATATTAATGTTTGGAATATTTGTTCTAGTTTTGTGAAATTCACCATTGGTATCTTGATAAGAATTTCATTGAATCTATAGATTGCTTTGGGTAGTATGGACTGCGAATCATTCTTAACTGAGCACCTCTAGTATGATTCTCAACAAACCTGAAACTGGTGTAAATATATAGATTGCTTTCTGAAATCAGCAACCTAATCAGACAACACTTAAGTGATTGGTATATAAATTATGTGAAGAGCTTTGACTTTACCTAAAAAAATAATCATGAATATAAATTGTTCTTTATGGGTGAAGATGTCTGACAATAGATGTTTTCAGTCCTTTAGATGTTAAAGTCCTATTGTTCTTTTGGTCTTAAAGAAAACACTCTATAATAGCTTCAGTGGCTATGCTGATTGACAGGAGCATAGAGAGTGTCACTTGAAACTAAGCCATCATAAAAATTTGATTTAGAATGGCATAAGAGACTATATGTTCTTTGACAATACATATTTAATTCTTATAATAGAAGTGTGACATTTACCCTCAGATAATAAATTTAATCTCTCTCATACATCATTCATTCACTCAACAAATGTATATTGATCTCTTAATATGAAACTGGCAATGTTCCAACTTCTTGAGTCACATAACAGAATCTAAATCCTCTAGGAATTTTTAGCTTAGTGAGGAGATATAAATACAGGTAAAAACCAGTACAATATGGTAAGTAAGCACTATGCAAATTTTGTAAAAACCAGAGGATAGAGTCATCAACTGTATATTAAGAAACAAAATATGATGTTATTAAAGAAAGGAAAATATATCAAGTAAACCCAACAATAGAAAGAAAAACTTTTTGAAAAAAGAATATAAACAGTTAGTTCATCCCCCTCCTTCCATTTTTATGTTTATTAAAGTTTATGCCTATAGTTTAAAGAGTCAATGTTCCTCACTCCACTCTGTTTCCCCTCCCAAGTACCCATTCTCAATTTCTGTAGCTGGATCTTTTTGTTTTAACTCAGTATTTCTAAAAATTGTACTTACATTACTATTATTGACTTTTCACATTGAATAAATGTGAATTTAACTTTCTTTTCTTTCTCTTCCCTGAATGCACATGCATACTTTCAATTTTCTTAATCCTCCTAATAAAATAATATTGTAATTTTAGTAAGATCAATTTTTGATATATACATTATTATAATTATGTAAAGCTATTCATAGTTGAGCCATGTAGTATTACATTATGACTTTTCCTTGCTCATGTAATTTTTTGGATTCCATGGAGTTAATAATTACCTTTTGTCTAGTTACTTACTATCCTGTGTATATATTAGAAATTCAGTCTTAATTATTCTCTAAATATTCAGACATAAGAGATAGTTTATGAATTTATTTATTTTATTTATTTTTTGTGACAGAGACAGAGAGAAAGTCAGAGAGAGGGACAGATAGGGACAGACAGGGAGGGAGAGAGATAAGAAGCATTAATTCTTCATTGCAGCACCTTAGTTCATTGATTGCTTTCTCATATGTGCCTTGAGTGGGGGGTTATAGCAGAGTGAGTGACCTCTTGCTTAAGCCAGCAACCTTTGGGTTCAAGCTAGTGACCATGGCATCATGTCTATGATCCCATGCTTAAGCTAGCAATCCTGCGCTCAAGCTGGTAAGCTGGTGCTCAAACCGGATGAGCCCATACTCTAGCTGGTGACCTTGGGGTTTAGAACCTAGGTACTCTGCATTGCAGTCCAATGCTCTATCCATTGTACCACCACCTGGTCAGGTTGAATTTATTTTTCTTGAACAATATTTCTTGGGCCTTTTGTTCTGAAAATATTTGACAAAACTTTTCTCTTAATATTCAGCCATTATTTTGAGATTCCATCTTATTGAGCTCCAAGGGATTCTCTTTAATCTCCTCATGTTGGATCTTCTGCTACTTGAATCATTGTTTCTCCCCTGTATTGGCTTCCTATTTTGGAGAACCATATCCTTCATTAATTTTTTGAGAGAGGATATAGGAGTGGTATGTAAAACATCTATCTTTTTTCTCTTTTGTTATTGTTCTTCACTTAATTGATAGCTTTGACTCAGTATAGAATTATGTGCTAAATATTTTCCCAAGGGTTTTAGAAACTTTTTTCCATTGTCTTCCAGCTTCCAGTGTTGCCATTAAGAAGTCTGAGTTCATTCTGATTCTTCATTCATTGTATGGGTTAAATTTTATAATGGCAAATCCTAATGTGTATTAATTTAAATCTATTTCGTTAGCCATTCAGTGTACCCGTGGGCTCTGGAAACTTGTGCCCTTCAATTATGGGAAATCAACATATTTAAATATTTCCCCCCTCTATTTTTTTACTTATATATTTCTGAAACTGATTATTCATTTGTTAGATCTCCTAAACTGATCATTTTTTCTTGTTTAATAACTTCTATCTTATTTTGGATTTTTTTGGTCTTATTTCACTTATTTCTGAAGATCTGTGATGTGTATTGCATTGGTTCTTGGTTTTTCTCACTGGTTATTTTGGATTACGTTTCTGAGGTTTGTTAAAAATCTGCTATAATTTGTTCACCTACTTTCTAAGATCCAATTCTTCTTCTTCTCTTTTTTTTTTTTTTGCTGTTCTTATTTTCACTTTATTTTCCTTTTTTGGCTTGTGCCTTATAATTAGATTTTTCTGGGCAGAAATACTCAAAAGTAAGTGCAGGTATTGAAATCTGACATCTCTCCTCAAATGGCTTTATCCATTTTTAAGAAAAGTTTATAAAGATAAAGGAGCACTTTTATCTTAAAAATATCAGATAAAAAATTAGTTGGTTAACCAAGAAAGTCAGTTGAGATAGGGAATTATAAAAAAATAGGAAATTTAAACATCATTTTAAATTAAGTCATATAATTTGCATTAATTAACCAATCTATTAATTTTGAATAGTGCTTTTTTATTTTTGATTATATATCAATTGATTTGATTCCCATGTTGTCCTTTTTTTTTTTAATTCAGTGAGAGGAAGGGAGGCGGAGATAGATTCCTGCATGTGCCTGACCTGGCTGGCAAGCACACTAGGGGTGATGCTCTGCTCATCTGGGGTATTGCTCCATTGCTCAGCAACTGAGCTCTTTTTAATGCCTGAGGCAGAGGCCATGGAGCCATCCTCAGTGCCTGGGGCCAAGTCACTCCAACTGAGTCATGGTTGCAGGAGGGGGAGAGAGAAAGAGAACGAGAGGTGGAGGGGTGGAGAAGCAGATGGTCACTTCTCCTGTGTGCCTTGACTAGAATTGAACCCAAGACATCCATATGCTGGGCTGATGCTCTATCATTGAGCCTATCAGCCAGGGCCCACAAACATTTTTATAAAAGGGATGCATGAGAATTAGAGTAAAGAAAAAATATGGGGTGATAGAGGTGGGGGTCAGAGAGAGATGAAAATGCTCCACTGCCAATTTCAGTGATAGATGAAGGGGCTCTGAGTCAGGTAATGCTGGGGGCATTATGGTCTAGCAACTTAGTAGATCTTACTGCTTAACTGATCTATTTGTCAGAAATGTTTTATAAACAAGTCCAAGTTTCATGGTACAATAATTTTTCCATTTCATCTTGTATATTAGAATTAGGATTTATTATTGGGAGGATTAAGGAAAGAGAGTACAGCTGTGGATACAAAATCATTTAGATTGCTATGTTTTACATAAATAATATTGATTATCTGGAACCTTCAGCTATAAATTTATAGCTTAATCTATATATAAAATAAATAGATGCATTATTAATGTTTATAAAGAGAATAAGCATTTTATGGGTAAAATTATGAAAAATCAACTAAGCAAATAGGTAAATAAGGCCAATTCAGTTTTTAAAGTTTCAAGAGAGAAACAGAAAACTTTTCAGATATTCAGTTTTGTGATTAAGAACAGAGAACAAAATTTATCAGCAGCACAGCAACTGCTGTATACAGTATGTTTGAATTCTACATTATGGTTTGATTAGAAAGAGACATGGAGAGTAAACTGAGAAGAAATTAAAATTCATAAGGCAGAAAAGAGAGACAAAGGGAGACAAAGAAACAAAGGAAAAAGCAGAGTTGATTGCAACAGGCATAAAATAATGACCGTGCAATTGCAGAAATAGAACAAGAGAGCCAGACCTGGCTGACTGGCTGGAGTGTTGGCCGGGCTCCCTCAGGCCTACAAGCCCCAGACAGGAGCGATCAGCTGGGGAGACTGTCCACTTGTACATGGAAAATGCTTGGAGGGCTTGAGTTGAGTCAGTAAAAAATCCCCTACACTCCCCCATCAGTGCACTTGAAGTCCCAGTTGAAGGCAGCAGAAGCATAATTTCAACCTCTTTCTGAGAAAGCTTCCCTTTGGTTCCCCTCCTTCCTATGACTGAGTTAGAATTGTTTATGGGATCATATTGTATAAGGCCGGCAGCCTGTAGGTAATTCTGTGCCCATTGTGGCCACCGGAAAGGGTTGGGGTTTGTCAGAGATTAACATTTGGAAAATTGGGAAGGCTAAAGAAAGATGGCTATAGTTATATAATAAAGGACCAGAATTACTTTAGAGGCCAGAAGGGACCCTGAAAAATAAAATAAAAAGGGGAATTACAAACGAGTAGATCTTTGCCCTTGGTATAAATCTGGGTCACTTACAGCTGTATTTTTCCATTTGTGTTTTTGTCTGTGGACAATAAGTGTTCAACATCTGAATCTAACAATAGATTTCATTCTAGAATGCAATTGTTATATAAAAAAATTCACTATGTTGGAGAAAAAGTCAATCAACACAGTTTTATGCTTTGTATGCTTTTGTTTGTAGGGAGTGAGGCACAAATGAGCATTTGTCATTTGATTGTTCTAGTGCTTTTCCAGCAGAGTGTGCCTTGGGCATGACGCATCAGAGTCTGGTGTTTATCTTTTATTAGCTGCCAGACCCCTCTGGAAAGAGCCTCCATGGAATTCATCATCTGCAATGTTGGTTTCAGGTATACATATAAATACATGTTGAATGCTTTGGTTGGGGACATTGTGGTTTCCAAGGGCGACTTAAATAAAAAACTTTGAGATGAATAATGAAGGGGACCTTCTGCAGAAGGTATGACGTTAATAATTAAAGTGTTATTTACCAAAAGCCTGACAGCAAACTTTCTATTATTGTGTATTAGCTATCTGAGTACCAGTATGAAAAAGGATGTAAAAGGGCAGCATGGTTATACTTGTTTTATGTCTGCTTTAGAGAGGTTGGTGTAGAAACCCTCTTCTCTACAGCATGTTGAGTTTATAAAATAGGATAAAAAGCTAACCTCAGCATTTGTATTAAGAAAGTTCACTTAGTTTTAATAATCATTTAGAATAACTTCATTAGGCACTAAGTTTCAGAAGCATAAGGGTGCTATAAAATTTTTATGCCTACTTTGGTTGTTACTGACAGCGCAATCATTTTTGTCAAAATGCTTGTCTCATTCTAATAAAAATGCTTGGAGGTTAAATGATTCAAGTTGAGAAGGAGGGGGGCAAAAAGAAAATGAATACTTTTCCTCCTACCTTGTAAGTTCTTCTAGCTGGGCTAATAATAAAATTAACAGATAGATTAACAGGACGATATCAGATTTTAATGCATGAACATGAGGAATTCACATAAGCATGAAAATTCCCAAACAGTGATGCAAAATGGGGCCTATGTGACATTTTGGACAAAGGAGAGAAAGTGGGGCGAAGGGGCACCAGATGAGGGGAGTGAGAATATGCCAGGACACACAGGGCAGGCAGGTTTTGCTGGCAGCTCAGAAACAACCGGATGGAGTGGGTACCTACCAAACAGGCCTCTGCCTGAAGAACCTCCTGTGTGTCATACTTAATTCAAATCAGGCTAAGAAGCACACCCTAAGATTCCCTTCCCGAAGCAGATTTCTCTGTCTGACTCTCTTGGGCAGGGCGAGGGGAAGGGTCAAAGTTCTTTCTGAGTCTTTTTTTTTTTTTTCTTAACAAACAGCTTAAAATCAATATCTCGAAATGGCAGCTTCAGGGTGACAAAACTTTGGTCCCTTTCAAAATCCAATTTCAAATTATATTTGAAATGTTCAGTGTTTTAAAGTGACAGCCACTCATCTGCTCTAGAATATATTAAAGTACTCAGTTGTCAACATGTAGCATTTCTCATTAGTTTTTAATATGTATGTACCCAAGTTCTACCGTTGTTTAGTTTTTAATATGTATGTACCTAAGTTCTACCGTTGTTTTTCTGACAGATTATTCTGAATAGCTGAAATGTAGACTGGGAAGCATGCTGTGCTGAAGTCTCAGAGGGTGTGAGTGTTCTTTAGATGAAGTTAAGAAGATATAATGCAGGAAGCACACCTACTATGTGCAAGGCACAGTGGTAGACCAATGCATCGTGTTTGGAGTAGTGTCATATAGAAAATAGACCGGATCCTTACTCCTTCTTCTTTTAGTGGCAAAGACAGATAAACATCTGAGAAACAATGAGGTCACTGCTATGTATACCAGGTATAAGCAGTGTGTTCTTGGCCAGAGATAAATGAGGAAAATGGGTAATGTTACGTGAAGAGGGGACTCACTGGAGGGCACCTGTGACCTATCATTGTCAGAGACATCCCATGATGGACGTGTTTGTGTAACACAACCAGTTTATCTGAAAGTAAATCTGTAGCTGAAAATGATGGCTTACAGAAAGAAACCAATTAGTATGCTCATCATCAGCTTTTTGAAATTTTGATTTCTAATTATATTGGAGTAGGATTTGCTACTCCTGAGCTTGTGGTAGAACTGTGTTTTCTCCCCGACCTCTCACAATTTTAGCCAAGGATTCCAGATGACTCAGCTTTTGTAAAAACTCTTAAGAGGCACGCTGTCTTCAGACCAGTCTAGACCGATTTCATTACTCTGAGGAGAAAAGGAAAATCAATAATATGATTTTAAAGTACAGAATTTTCACAGAAAGAGACATACTCTTTCTTTTGGGAAAAAGTTCCTTAATAACTGAGATGGAACATTATATTTAATAGATGTAATAAAGGTGAACCTTGGTGTCCACTTGACCCAACTCTCCACTGAATAACCTCCTTTGTTCTTTCTCCAGTAGAGTCATAGTCTCAGGAAGAAAAAATACATTCCTTTTCTAGTTAACTAATGTCTGGAAAAGGACAAAGATTGTGTTCTATACCAGATACTCTGCTAACGTGAACAGCAGCAGCATGCGGTTAACTGCAAAAACACAGCAGCTAAACAAAGGCTCAATGCATTCAGAAGGGCAGCCTGTGTGTGTGAAGAAAATCCACTAGGATGATCACTTCCCCAAGCAGAACAAATTATTCAGCACAACCTCCAATGAAAAGCAGCAGTTATTAATCTTAGATTTGGTATTTCCCTAAAGAATATTTTCCTGAGATTCCCTATTCAAAGCAATGTCATAGAGTCATGCATCCAGCTGAATTCTTCTTAGTGGTGAACAGAAAATAGATCAAAATCTCATTCTTATTTCCAAAAGTAGACTTTATGAGTGTATGAGGTTGTGAAATTGAGGGAAATGACAACATATCATAATAATGAAAATCTATTTATCAAAAACCTCGTGTGTGGCACTGAGCTGGGTTATATGCCAGGCAAGTTGGGTAAGGTCTGTTCTCTGCCCTGTAGTTGCTTATGACTAATCCAGAAAACACCCACACAGGCAGACACAGAGAGCTGATGCTTCCACAGTGCAGGAGTAATGGATATCACCTGGGATGAAACCAGAGGTCCACCCCGCTCTGCAGCCTGTGTCTGTCTGTGTGTCAGGGCACTGATGCAGCTCTGTGGGAGGCTCTGGCTGAACTTCCGAAGGCAGAACTCAAGGATAGAGATGTACCTTCCCTGATGTATCCTGTTTTCCTTACTCTATTCTCTGTGCAACTCTATAAAAATTTCCTGATTCTATTTTTATATTTTAAATGGTGTTTTATCTCTTAGAATTCAAAGTTTTATTTTCAGATTTCAAGATTTTAAGTTCATTTTATATTAATTGTTATTTACCTCGAACCTACTTTTTTCTAGTTCAAGTACCTCTTTTGATGTTAGAAATAGGTTTGTGTTTCACACGTTATGGTTAAGAGCCCACTCACTGAAACCAGAATGTCTGTGTAATATTGCAGGCTAACCAGTAATATCTTCACTAAGTTTTCATTTTTACAGCCTTAAAGAGTTTTATAGTTTTTCCTTTGCATAGTAGAACTCTTTTTAGCTTTTGATATATTAATGATAATAATTATATGTGGTATGCATTTATATAAATAAACACATGTCTAGCAATTTATAGCCCATTAAAGCTTTCTTAATGTATAGTGACTAGAACTCTATTTCTTATTCTAGTTCTGAGGCATATTATATTTTTAATAGATACAATTCCCTGGCTTGAGCAAGGGGTCACTGGCTCAACTGGAGCACCCCCACATCAAGACACATATGAGAAAGCAATCAGTGAACAACTAATGTGTTGCAATGAAGAATTGATATTTTTCATCTGTCTCCCTTCCTTTCTGTTCCTATCTGTCCTGCTCTCTGTCTCTCTTGCTAAGAAAAAAGAAAAAAAAAAAAAGAAACAATGCCCTCTCCCATCATATTCAAAATATTATTTTTAATGAGGTCCAGTGTGTTTTATCTGCAGCAGTCCATTAGTTGATATCTCCACTGACAGTGTTACAATATTTTTGGATCTCATTTCACACCATATTACAAGAACCCATTCTAATAAATATATATTATTTACTATATGTATATTTAAAATTTTTATACTGTTTTAACCAATGTCAGACCAGTAAATTCAATAAAAATTAAAAAAGAAAAAATTTCTGCAAATCTTTCTTACTTTAGAAGCATATTTGTTGCTTTTCTGCCCATCCACAAAGCTTCCAAAAATTACTTTGATATTCTTTACAAAGATAAGCGTATTTTCAGGTGCAAAATCTGAATTTCTCTGGAAAATATGAAGATTTCTTTTTTAGTTCACTTATGAAAAGGCTAAATAAGACCAGTACTAACACCAGCTCAGGGAATTGGCCAAACCTTTTGCTTCTTTTATTATTTTACCTTCCTTTGTTATTTAGCTTCATCTTCTAAAAATAACACACGCTATCCCCTTCCTCTGAAACTACCCGTTAAGCACATTTCCTCATACAGAATGTTCTGTGGCAGATTTTTCACTGCCTTATCCCCGGAGGGGAGATTTGCTCTGGGCTTGGTGCTACTGTTGTGTATTTTGTGGTCTTGCTGGGATGGAGGTGAGATCCCGGGCTCTTTACATGCAGGGCAGCCACATCTTTTACCCCGTGAAGCTTCCTTCGCACAGAGGCTCTTTAAAATAATAGTTTCCCATTAAGTCTTGGGTTGATGTGGATATATAGGTAGAATGGGGTTCCTCCCAATCTGCCAACTTGGATCTAGGTTATCTTACTGTATAAGTGGTGAGCATCTCAGGTGGTACAACTGGAAACTATCGGGGATGCCTGACATTTAGCTATCAACCCCTCCACAAACGTGCTTGAGGATGAGAAGCATGACATTTTTCCAAATAGCCCAAGCCATTTTTAGCTCATCGTATTATGTAAATTCTGATTCTGTGTAACTTTCAAGAAATTGATCTGTGTTTTCCTTCTGTGCTTAGTTTCACCTCAAAGGACAGAGATGCTACTGAACGCTAAATTAAAATGTAAAGTTAAGGCCCTGGCTGGTTGGCTCAGTGGTAGAGCGTCGGCCTGGCGTGCAGGAGTCCAGGGTTCGATTCCCGGCCTGGGCACACAGGAGAAGCGCCCATCTGCTTCTCCACCCCTCCCCCTCTCCTTCCTTTCTGTTTCTCTCTTCCCCTCCCGCAGCCAAGGCTCCATTGGAGCAAAAGATGGCCCGGGCACTGGGGATGGCTCCTTGGCCTCTGCCCCAGGCGCTAGAATGACTCTGGATGCAACAGAGCGACGCCCCAGATGGGCAGAGCATTGCCCCCTGGTGGGCATGGCAGGTGGATCCTGGTTGGGCGCATGCGGGAGTCTGTCTGACTGCTTCCCCATTTCCAACTTCAGAAAAACACAAAAATAAATAAATAAATAAATAAATAAATAAATAAATAAATATAAAATGTAAAGTTAAAAAGAAATAAAAATTTGGATTTCCTGCTGCTTTTTATATAAAACTGTTCAGCATTTATTTTTTTAAATTTTATTTATTCATTTTTATAGAGAGAGGTGAGAGCACGAGAGAGAGAGAGAAAAAAGGGGAGGAGCAGGAAGCATTAACTCCCGTATGTGCCTCGACTAGGGTTTCAAACTGGCGAACTCAGTGTTTCAGGTTGACGCTTTATCCAATGCACCACCACAGGTCAGGCAAAATACAATTTTTCCAAAGGGCCAAACTAGAACAAATGTTAGTCTGATCAGTTTTATTTGATATTTATATACCTAGCCAAATACTCTATTTTCCAAACAAGATTTCTTAAAAAAATACATTTATAAAAATATTTACCAAATGTGCATTTCTAGCAATGCCATTTTAGAAATGGTAAATATGTATAATAGGCTAATATATTACTCTCAAAATTCTAACAGAAGTGTACTTGGGGAGATTTACACAAATATTTAAGTAAAATCATAAACTACTAAAAAAACTATCTCACAATAAGTATCATATGGTCCAAGTATAAAATTATCTGGAGTGAAGAAGACCACAGTATTCTAAGAAGTGAAACTTTAAAATAACAAAAAATGAAACATTTTTCCTCTTTCAGTCTTCAGAAGTTGGATTGGTGTTTATTGACAAATGGGTACCACTGTGCCCCGAGAAAACGCTCTGGTCAGGTATTTATATAACTTGTCCCCAGATATGGAACTTCTCAGAGTCTGCTCTTCGAAAAGACAATAACAGCTCAAAACATTTTAGAATATAGTTTCTGACCCTGATGCTGCCACTTTCCTTTCCCCTCAAACCACAATGAGAAGTCTGTTAAAAAACATTAAAAATGCCAGTGTCAGCTTTATAAAAATTAAAAAAAATATATTTTTAGTGTTGGCTTTTGTGTCCTGGGAACTCAGGGGTGGTTCTGAGCACTGCTCTGGCCAAGTCACTGGGGTTCCTCACCCCCAGCCCTGCCTCAGTGCCCAGCTCCCTGCTGGAGATACATAGCCCTTGGCAATTTTGTCAAGGGAGCTGTCAGCGATTGTGACTTGAGTGGAGAAAGTTTGGTTATTTTGTTTAAAATGGTTGTTCCTTACATATCTTGAACTGTAAAACAGTTTGAGTATGACATTTGTTTTACACATGTAAGACAGGGTCACAAATAGCACTTTAGGAAGTGCTTTTCTCAAGTAAATATTGATGCAGTAAGTTTGAGGTAAGGAAAAAGAGAGTCAAGAATCTAATTCTCAGGTCCTCTGGTCAGACATTAGCAATCCCCAAAAAGAAATCATAAAAAGAAGACTTTGTCGTTGAAATGCATTTGGTTAAATTATTTAGCAATAAATAATATAAACTACCACAGAGTATAAAATAAGATAGAAATCTTGACTAAATGGACAAAAATCTTAATTCATTTCTTGAGACTATCTGTATCACATGTGAAAGGCGACACAGAATATCTAGCCTGTCAACAGAATATTGAGCTTTATAAGTCTGAATTATTCAAGTGGATATGGGAATGACAAAATTTACCTCGTTATAAAAGTCTCCTATACTCATTTTAAATTTTAGCTGTTCAATCACCATACTTTCTTGCCAACCAAATTTAGTTGTGTGCATGACCTGAGGTTATTTGAGGTTTTGTTTATTAACTCTTACAGGATGCAAGAGATGACGGTAATGAGACCGAGGGCAGCAGAACGAGTAAATTAAGGACAAGAAAGAAAGTCACTAAATTACATATTTCTTCCACGGAAATAGGAGAAATGGATATATCCAACTCAAAAGGTATGTTATACAACTGTTTGGCAAGCTTAGCTGGTAGAGTGTGAGATTCTTTTTTTAAATTAAAAAATTTTTTTTTTATTTTTCTGAAGCTGGAAACGGGGAGGCAGTCAGATAGACTCCCGCATGCGCCCGACCAGGATCCACCTGGCATGCCCACCAGGGGGCGATGCTCTGCCCATCTGCCGCAATCAGAGCCATTCTAGCGCCTGAGGCAGAGGCCATGGAGCCATCCTCAGCGCCCGGGCCATCTTTGCTCCAATGGAGCCTTGGCTGCAGGAAGGGAAGAGAGAGACAGAGAGGAAGGAGAGGGGGAGGGGTGGAGAAGCAGATGGACGCTTCTCCTGTGTGCCCTGGCCGGGAATCGAACCTGGGACTTCCGCATGCCAGGCCAATGCTCTACCACTGAGCAAACCGGCCAAGGCCTTTTGCTACTATTATCTCTCAAGAATATGTCTTCAATAATAATCTCTACTTGGTCCATCCTTTGATAATAAATTTGCTTTTCTTCTATGGAAGCAGCAAAAAACAAAGAAATATAAATTTGTTTCTACATAGGCAACATAAAGGATGACAAATATAGGCTTACAATGTAAATATATGAAAACAGTCAACCAAAATTCAGAATTTAAAGGGGGTAGAATATGAAAAAAAGGGACAATATAACAGAAGAAGGGCATAGGTAAGAAGGGAAGCATGTATCTGTTCTGAAAATGAGTATAAAGATCATTACTGTGGATTTGGGGGACCACAGGAGAGACGTGGAGCAAGTGTTCCAGCCGCGTGTTGAAATGCCAGCCAGACTCTCATGGATCTGAAACTAGGATTTAATTGGACAACAGACTCAATTCTAGGGATAGTAGTGTTTCTCAAGGCAGGTCAGTAGAAGTGGCCAGTGCATGACAACAAAAAAGAGCAGTCAGTATTTTTATGAACTTTTTTTTATTGCTTTTAAATTTTCTAGAAGACAATGCATCTTTGATATCCTACAACTGGGGGCACCACACCCTCTGTCTCTTATTGGTATGTTACTGCCTAGGAATAAATTATTTTCTCAAGCATTTCTTTCCATATTGTATTGAATGACACTTGAAAATAATGTCAACAAGCCTTAACATTTTTGTTTTTTACTACAGAAAAGATAAAAAAACAAATGGTGAGCCACAAATTGGGGGATATGAGCAAATTGGTTGTGGGACCAGGCTCTGCTGAATCTCATTCGCCACAAGATGACAAGGACTCCCAGGATAAGACAACAGTGTTAAAACCTTCGCCTCTTGAAACATCAGCCAGTGCTCCTGGTGGTGAATTTAACCCGGACTCCAGCTATACTGGTAAGGACTCTAGGACAAGCTGGTACGTGGTTCCAGCCACTAATCCCAAATTTGTATTTGATTTTTATTTTATTTATTCATTTTAGAGAGGAGAGAGAGAGGGAGAGGGAGAGAGAGAGAGAGAGAGAGAGAGAGAGAGAGAAGAGAGAGACAGGGGGGAGGAGCTGGAAGCATCAACTCCCATATGTGCCTTGACCAGGCAAGCCCAGGGTTTCGAACCGGCGACCTCAGCATTTCCATTTCCAAGTCGACGCTTTATCCACTGCGCCACCACAGGTCAGGCCCAAATTTGTATTTGAATTAGAAATAATGTGATGTTGGTTGAGGAATGCTAGCCTGAGAGTCAGAGCACTTGAAAGAATTTTTATAGCTATCCTTTATAAAGGGCTTTCCAGTTTTCTTTACCCACCAAGATGCTCATTTGGAAAATGGAGAAGTTGTTAATGGATGCTCTCTCAAGTATTGTCTAAAGGTGAAATTCTATTATTCTAAATTTCTGGCTTATTAATAGTGATGTGGCTATTCTGCACTTTGAGCTTATTGATCAAAAATCTCTGAGAAACTAGTTAGAAAGAGGTATTATTTTTCCCCTATGAGGGAATCCATAATGAAAAGGTTGAACAAACAAGGTTTGGAAAGTCAAAAATATAGCAGAGCACGTAGTTAGAGGGAGAGTGACCCAAGGCAGTGCTTACTTCTGACACTAATTACCTGCACGGGAGTTCCCCAAGATTAATCTCAGTTTTGATAATTCACTATAAGGACTCACAGAACTCACTGAAAGTGATTATATTCAAGATTGTGGTTGATTATAATGAAAAATTTTCAGATTAAAATTAGCCAAGGGAAGTGATTCCTGGGGGCGGGGGCAGTCCAGGAAGGTTTTAATTGGGGCATTTCCACTTGCCTTCTCTCCGGGGAGTCACGAGCAACATTATTCTCTTGGCAATAATGTGTGATAATACGCACAGAGTAGTGTAATCAGGGTAGCTCTACTCACCTCACCTGAGTCTTGGGGTCCTGAATTTTCATTGAGGGTCCACAGACAACTGGCCATGTGACTGACTTCAGTCTCCAGACCTTCTGGGGATCAAGTTGATACCACATGACTTACTAATAGATGACACTGGTAGACTTTCTAGTGTGGCCAGAAGTCCCAGGTAAACAAAGATACTCTTGTCAGGCAGGAAATTCCAAGAGCTTAGAGATGACCTCCCAGGGACCAAGGGTAAAGGCCAGTGCTCTCCTTGAGCAAGGTGAAATTTTTTACTACACATGAGGCTTAAGGAAGAAGTAAAGCCTGGGAATGAACACTATCAGGACTCTTAACAAATTACCGCAAACTTAGCATCTTGAAGGAACGCAGTTTATTATTTCAAACTTCTGTATGGCAGAAATCTGGGTTGGCTCAGCTGGTTTCTCTTTCTGAGCTTTCACAAGGTCAAAATCAGAGTGTTGTACCTTTGGGTCCTCATCTGGAGACTCCAGGGAACTATCCACTTTCAGTTCATTCAGATTGTTGAGAGAATCCAACTCCTTACAGTTATTGGACTGAGGTTCCTAGTTCCTCGCTGGCTGTCAACTGGCGTGACCCTTACCTCTGAGAATATTCTCTCTGGTTCTATATCTCAGAGCACCAATGCCTCAAATTCTTGTCATGTTTAGAATCTCTCTGAATTCCCCTTCTTCCACACTTTTTTTCTACCTATAGTGGAAGACAGCTCTATGCCTTTAAGGGCCCACCTGATAATCCATAACAATATTCCTGTTTTAAGGTTTGTATATAACCTAGCAACATCGGTAAAGTCCCTTTTTGCCCTGAAGTTTGACACAATCTACAGGTTCCAGTGCCTAGGAGTGTGAAAATCTTTGGGAGGCCATCCTGCCTATTATACCATCTCTCATCTCTGCATTTCTCTGTGCTTTTGGTTTCATGAATTTCTTTATAAAGAGCATAAGCACTGGCAACCCCTAAGCATCAGGGGTTATTAACACAAATGCCATAGGGCCCAGGCAAATAATACAAATGAGTGTGGTGGACCGGTCTAAGAAAGTAGAAAGTGGTGCTGGCTGTGAGAAACTAGAGAAGAGGTCGACAATCTCTAGCCCAAGGACAAACTCAGCTTGTGGGTTGGTTTTTGTAAACAATATTTGTGTATTGTCTACAACTGCTTTTATGCTACAATGGCATAGTTGAATAGTTGCAACGGAGACCATATGGCCTGAAGAGCTGCAAATATTTGCTATTTGGCCCTTTACAAAAATGTTTGCCAGCTCATGAATTAGAGGATGCATGCCCCATTCCAGGCTACCTCAGAGCTGCAGCCAAAGGCTGCTATACAGAAATACCCACCTGATGTTTCAATTCTAGCTTTTTCAAGCGAAGTTTGAGCTCAAGATTTTCATATGAAATTTTCTGATATTTAAGTGTCTTAACTCATTCAAAAACTCTTTCAAAGATAAGGAAGGCTAATAAGAAAACATCTGCCGGCCATATTGGTTCTTCCACTGTTTGTACCTTCAGCCAAAAAAGAGAGATGAAATTTACCATTTCTTAGTCTCAAGTAAAAAACTTGTGTCATGAGCTATCTTTGCAAATCAACTAGGAGCTTGGGTACCATTATTGACTCAACTTACTTCACTCAGAAGCTCTCTCTCTGGCCCTGGGTTAGATTAAGTATTTTTAAAGTCCTAAGTACTAAAAAGTTTATAATCCTAAACAAACCACCTTCACATGTATTTTAAATACATAAATTAAAAATAAATATAAAAATCAACCCCAGCCTGACCAGGTGGTGGTGCAATGGATAGAGGGTCAGACTGGGACTCAGGTTCAAAACCTGGAGGTTGCTGGCTTGAGCATGGGCTCACCAGCTTGAGCATGGGGTTGCTGGCTTGAGTGTGGGATCATAGATATGACCACAGGTGGCTGGTTTAAGCCTAAAAGTCGTTGGCTTGAAGCCCAAGGTTGCTGGCTTGAGCCCAAAGGTCACTGGCTTGAGCAAGGGGTTACTCGTTCTGCTGTAGCAGTTCAGGCACATATGAGAAAGCAATCAATAAACAACTAAGGTGCTGCAAGGAAGAATTGATGCTTCTCATCTCTTTCCCTCTGTCTGTACCTATCTTTCCTTCTCTCTGACTCTCTGTCTCCGTCACACACACACACACACAAAAGAAAAAAAATCAACTCCCAAAATAGTGCAAGGAATTTCAACATAATATTTTCTTCTCTGTGATAATTACTCTGAGTTAAAATTTTTTTATATGATATAAAGTGGGTTATTTATATATATTATAAAGTGGGTTATATATTATCAAGCTCTAGCATATATAATACGTATATATATTCCCCCCCTCCCCAAAGGAAAGCTTCTCCCTTCCACCCACATTTCCACATTTTATTGTTCCGTCCTGCTTTGTGCTAGGTTATTCCGCCACATGGGCTTTCTAAGACTTCCGGGCTAACACGGGGGTTGGGCGGCAGTGGCGTGGGGGGCAGGGGAGAGTGCATTTGCACTGGCGCGTGCTCTCCGAGCGCAGTGTGGATGAAGACGAGCAGGCCATGGGGAGAGGAACTTGGCAGACTTTCCCTAGCATTTCATAAGCTCAGTGACTACAGGCCGTACTCTCAGATGCACTTTTCCCTTTTTGAATTGATATTTTGGAAAGCCCGAATGCCTAATTAATCTGCCTTTTATTAGTGACTGTGGTTTGCTCTCTACAACTGAACTGTGCCCTCATTGTCGCTGAACACAAGCAACATTTCCCCTTCTAGTTGCTATAGAGCTTGGAGAATTTTTGTTTTTTTGTACATATTTTCTGACATCCCCCCACGAACCCCCGAACACTCAGCAGTAAAACTTCCTCTATAAAAGCACATTAATTTAATTTATTAGTCCTTTGAGGGGATGGAAAAGGAGAACACCTCCCAGGAACCACACTGTAACGAAAACAAATGAGACCCTGAACTGGCAATTATCTGCCTGCTATTCATCATGGGCATCTGGGAAAGGCTGACCAAAAGGTTTAATTGTAACTAAAAAGGATGATTTATTTGAAGAAAATAAATTCAGACAATGATGCAGCAAGATTAGTTACTGCCTGGAAAATGAAATTGGATTGGATAAGATGCTCATATTTGGTGAAAGAATTGAACTGTTAAGTGAAGAATTGATACTTAGATGTCAAAATCTGATGTCAATTTTTGTTTGTTAACTAGACAAGGTCAAATCACATGTCACATATTAATTAGTTAATTAATTGACTCACACACCCACTTATGAAAACCCTTGAGTGCCTATGAGATGCCTGCACTGCCCCAGGTAGTAGGGATCCGGCAGCGGGTGGAGCTCAGCCCCTGCTCCCTCGGAGCTGACATGCAGGTGGGGAAAGACAGTCAGTAACATGTGCTTATACAATATGGCGGGCGGTGATGAGGACTCTGAAGGGAACGAGAACAAGATGATTTATTGTTATGGACTAAACCGTGTCTCTCCCAAAATTCATATGTTGATGCCTAAACCCCTAGCGACTCATAATGTGACTGTATTTAAAGATGGGATTTTAAAAAAGGTAACTGCTGTTGAATGAGTTGTTAGGGTGGTCTCTAAGTCCAATATGACTAGTGTCCTTATAAGAAGAAGAGATTAGGACACACACACACATAAAGGAAAGACTATGTAAAGAAGACAGACATGTGTAAGTCAAGGAGAGAGGCTCTTAAGAAAAACTGACCCTCCTGACATCTTGATTTGGACCTTTACCCTCTAAAATGACAAGAAAATAAATTTCTTTTTTTGGAACTAAAAAAAAAATTTTTTTAGAGCCGATTTGTCATTTTATTAGTGGCCAATGGAAATGGTCTCATAGTTCATCTCTTGGGTTATAGGGAAATACAGCTGGGAAATATGAATCTACAGGGCCTCAGAGAAGTACATTTTGCAAGATAGCCCCAAACATATTTCTGTCCTTGGTCAATTTTCTTCAAGCCTGTCAGTTCCTTCTTCTGTAAAATAAAGGCCATATGCCCAAGAGCATCTCAGGAATTCAAGCAGGACAGGATCTGAAGTCTCCATATCCCTCAGTTTACAATGACTCCCAGGAAGATACTAATAAGCATAGGACTGATCATCTTATGGCAACAAATGACTTCACTTCTCACTTCTCCTCCTTTTTTTTTTTTTTCCAAGATGGTAACCTTAGCATATTATTATTTTCTTAATTTAGAAATTAAATTTAGTGAGGTGACATCTATCAATTAGAGTTCATAGGTTCCAGGTAAACATTTCTATAGCATTTGGACTGTTGATTGCGTTGTGTGCCCATCACCCAAAGTCAAATCATTTCCTTCACTGTATATTTGTCCCTCTCTACTTCCCTCTCCCTGGAAGAAAATAAATTTCTGTTAAAGCTTCCTGGTCTGTGGTATGTTACGGCAGCCTTAGCAAACTAACGCATATGCTCACTGTCTAGCCATAGTGCAACTTGGTAATCTTAAACGGAATCAGTGGTTGGACCTGTCCACATTGTGATCAAATCTCACAAATGAATATTCCAGGTGATTATGTTTTATTCATTTTTTTAAGCACTTTTCACCATGGTAACAATCTCAGCTTTGCACTCAATGGCATATTTATTGTTTATAGTGTCATTATTCAATATTATAAAGCATTATTAGGGTAGGGATTTTTCTGCTGCTTCCTAAACTATGTCTAATATAAATAGTAGTGGTAAATTAAAAAAAAATATATCTTGAGTAGAGCAACATTTTTCTTATTTTAAAATAATGCATATTTATTGTAGAAACTTTAAAAAATACAGATAAGACAAAAAACTGATAGGATTATCTGTGATCATACTACTGGTGAGCCGATAAAATGATCTTACTCCTTTATTAGGAGATGCAGTCTGATATTTTTTTGTAGTTAAAATATTTATATTTTATATCATTTCTTATGATGTTTAGAATACTGATTATCTGAAAATTTGCATTATTTAAAATGCCTACAAATTTAATTTTCTTTAAGGAGAATTATTTAACTTGGGTAGGATACCCAATACTTCAGAATCATTTGGGAGCACAGCAGCTGCTAATTTAGCATGAAATACTGTAATTGCTACAGCTTAATTGTTTGTGTTAAATGGAAGGTAGTTATAAACCCTCAGGAGTTTCAGAGTAGCCTAATGTATCAGGAACAGGACATTATCTCTACTATATTTGCATAGGTGGCATCAGTAATTTGTTTCCCTCATGCTTCATGTACTTAAAATCTATTTAATCTATGTTTTTAGACTGTCAATCTTTATGCTTATTTTTAAAGCCTAATTACATCTCAAAAATGGATACTCAGGTATCACTTTAAAATTATAGTTGCTCAATGTCAGTGATATGACAGATTGATGGGTACACAATTCAGGTATGATCATAGTATCATTACTAGACTTAGAGTAACTGTGCTCACTTCATGAATTTAAGAAGCACTTATATGGTGTTTATTGTCTCCCAGAAACTGTTAAATACCTTGGTTAATTGTCATAACAAGCCTATAGATATATACCATATTTTTCGCTTCATAAGACGCACTTTTTTTCCCCAAGTGGAGGTGGAAATGCCCGTGCATCCTATGGAGCGAAATGTTCATTTTATTAGCTGCTGTGGGTTCCGGAACAACTAGAAGAATTTGAACATTAAAGTCTCTTCTCATTTGTTAAAAACAGTGCTAATGGTTGTTAATACTGCTGTTGAGTTTACATTGTTGAAATATTATTGTGGTATATTTTATTAAATATATATATATTTTTTTCTGAAGTTGGAAACGGGAAGGCAGTCAGACAGACTCCCGCATGCGCCCGACCAGGATCCACCCAGCACACCCACCCGGGGGGCGATGCTCTGCCCATCCAGGGCTTCACTCTGTCGCGACCAGAGCCACTCTAGCGCCTGGGGCAGAGGCCAAGGAGCCATCCCCAGCGCCCGGGCCATCTTTTTGCTCCAATGGAGCCTCGGCTGCGGGAGGGGAAGAGAGAGACAGAGAGGAAGGAGAGGGGGGGTGGAGAAGCAAATGGGCACTTCTCCTGAGTGCCCTGGCCTTATTAAATATTTTAACACATCATTTGGTTCAGAATATTTTTTTCTTATTTTCCTCCTTAAACCCTAGGTGCATCTTATGGTCAGGTGTGTCTTATGGAGCAAAAAATATGATAGTATCCATGAAAACCCTGAGGAACAGAGAGAATAAGAGAGTTTCTGGGTCAAAGGCAGGGTTTGGAGGAAGGCGGATGGGCGCCAATATTTGTGCAGAATCCCTACAGTCTGCTGCCTCCCCTAAAGGTTCAGACAGTAGCTAACTTTTGTGGTGGGGACAGGCAGCCCCTGGGTTACGAACAAGATAGGTTCTGTAGGTTTGCTCTCAAGTTGAATTTGTACGTGAGTTGGAACAGATAATTTACCTATTAAATGCACCTTAGACAGCTGTTTGTCTTAATATGGTATTTAGTTTTACCTTTCTGTGTGTATGAATACTTAAACATTTTCAAACCCATACAACCTATGTCCTTTTTAACCCGGGGACTGCCTGTACTATGTGCCAGGCCCTTCTATATGCTTTAGATATATTCAGTCATTGCATGATGATGAGCCACCCACTGGAAATCAAAGTTTCAGATTCTAGTTTTAACTTTGGCAATGAGCTGAGAGTGTGATTTAGGAAACTTCATCGCACCTCTCTGGGACTCGCGCTAATGAGTTGAATGGGTTAGATGCTTTACCTCCCAGGTCTCTTCTAATTCTAAAGTTTTAGAATTTGAAGACTACCTTAAAAGTCTTGAAAAGATTTTTTTTTTATTACTCCTAATTTTAGAGTAATTATTGATGTATGGGGACTTCTATAGACATTTCATCTTTTGTTTTCTTATTGCTCTAGGTTTCTAATTTTAAAATTGAGTACTTAGTGTAGCTTTTTCATCTCCTACACTCTCATTTTTGAAAACTACTCATGTTTGCTTATTTATGCAAGTTTTATACAGTTTTAAATTTGACAGAAAGATGCAGATGCCTTAGATTCAGAGGACAGTTTAGAGATTAAAAGCCCTTTTGGCAAACAGAACAAAATATAAAGTCATACAGGTACAGTACTTTTAATTTAGGTATTACCAGTTAGTTCAAGAAGCTCAAAGTGTTTTTAGTGGTAGTCATCTATATACAGATTTACGTGCCAAAGCTGTCTAATTATGCAAATATATTTTAATTTCCATAAGTAAAGGTATTTCAGTAAGCATTTACATACGGTGTTGCTATAAACTTATGCAAATAATGTTAACTTTTCACGTAGTCCCAAGTAATAAACAATCTCTGAAACTTTTTAGAGATAATGTTCTTGGGAATATGGTAAAGACAGAATAAGAAAGGTAAGATCTTTAACTCTAAACCAATGACATAAATATATGATGCTTTTGTTAATACATCAAGATGAATAATTCATTTCTCTCCAGTCCCCTTTTGCTTCTCATTTCACCATGATCTAATGCTTTAGCACCATTCTTTGCTTTACAGATAACGCCAGAGACAGCGCACAAATTCCGACGATACCTCAACTCTCCTCTAGAATGAAGCACATTAAACAAGAGATGGCCAAAAATCACCTTCAGTTCGTGCGATTTGAAGCAACAGATCTCCATGGAGTGTCCAGGTCTAAGAGTATACCTGCACAATTCTTCCAAGTGAGTTTTGCAAGTAGAGTTACAACTGAATGTAATATTATGACCATTAGCAATCAGATGATCCTATTACTTTTTTTAAAATTGAATTTATTGGGATAACACTGGTTAACAAAATTATACAGGTTTCAGGTGCACGATTCTAGCACACATCTCTGTACTCTGTATTGCATACTCTTTGTCCATCACCATTTATCCCCTCCCAACCCCAGCAACCCCCGCAATCACCGCACTGTTGTCTGTGAGTTCTTTCTCTCATTTTTTGGTCCTTTTTTGTTCACTCCTTCCACTCCCTTCACCCAACCTGCACCCCCATCCCCACCCCAATAGCCTGCTCTCTATCTAGGAGTCTGTCTCTATTTTGCTTGTTAGTCATTTTGATCATTAGATTCTACATATGAGTGAAATCATATGGTACTTGTTTTTCTCTGATAGGCTTATTTCACTTAGCTAATACTCTTCAGTTCTATCCGTTACAAAAGGGTAAGATTCTTTTTTATGGCCGAGTAGTGTTTCTTTGTGTGAATGTGCCACAGCTGTTTTATCCGTCTGCTCATCTACTGGTGGACACTTGGGCTGCTTCCAAATCTTGGCTATTGTAAATAACACTGCAGTGAACATAGGGGTGCATTAACTCTTTTGAACTAGTGTTTTGGGTTTTGTTGGGTAAATTTCCAGAAGTGGAATCGCTGAGTCATAAGGCAGTTCCATTTTTATGTTTTTGCAGTAACTTCATACTGCTTTCCGCAGTAGCTGCACTGATCTGCATTCTCACCAACAGTGCACACGGGTTTCCTTTTCTCCACACCTTTGCTGACACACACAGAATGATAGCCGTTCTGACAAGTGTGAGGTGATATCTCACTGTGATTTTAATTTGCTTTCCTCTGGTGATTAGTGATGTTAAGCATCTTTTTATGTCTATTGGCCAGCTGTATGTCCTCTTTGGAGATATGTCTATTCAGGTCCTTTGCTCATTTTTTTAATTGTATTGTTTGTTTGATTTTTTTGTTTTGTTTTGAGTTGTGTAAATTCTTCATACATTTTGGATATTGCCTCCTTATCAGATGTATTGGCATATATGTTCTTTGATTCAGTGGGTAGTCTTTTCATTTTGTTGATGGTTTCCTTCGCTGTGCAAAAACTTTTTAGTTTGATGTAGTCTCATTTATTTTTTCTTTTGTTTTCCTTGCCTGAGGAGATATACAAGAAAAAAAATTGTTGAGAAATGTCTGAGATTTTACTGCTTATTATTTTTTCTAGGATTTTACGGTTTCAAGTCTAATATTTAAGTCTTTAATCCATTTTGAGTTTATATTTGTGTATGGTATAAGAAGATGGTTTAGTTTCAGTTTTTTGCTCTTATTTTATTGTAATCTTTACAGCAAGTTTAGCTGAAAATCAATAATTTATTTTGTTTCTTCCCTTGTCCCTCTCCAAACACATTATTGCTGCCCAAGGAGCTCAACATATACTTCCAGCTTCCAAACAGCCATTTCTTTACCCGATAGAAATATAAAACTAATTAAGACTGATAATTTTAGTCCTTCTGCCTTGAATAATTTTCTTCCACAGAATTATCTTTTCTCTCTTACTGCAATTATGAAGATTATATTTTGTTTGACATGAGAAAATTGCAACAGAAGACCCAAGAGCAAATATAAAAGGAAAAAAAAAATTGAATAGAAAGAATTTTCTCTTTAAAATAGCAATATTTTATTAAAGTATTCAAAATATTTTATTAAAGTATATCCCTTTTAGCTTCTAATTCTGAGAATAAAATACAGTGGTACCTTCAGATAAGAATTTAATTTGTTCTGTAACCGAGCTCGTAAGTCAGTCAACTCGTATATCAAACTGCCTATACTGGACCTGTGCGCCAATGCACCAACTAGCGGCAGCTTCCCGAATCACGACTCGTATCTTGGAATTTCGCTCAGATCTCGAACAAAAATATGGAGTGAGTCGCAGCTTGAATCTTAAAAATTCAAATGTTGGTCTGTTCGTATCTCAAACTCTATTATTGGATGATTTAATGAATATTAAGTTCTCAAAAATAGTGACATCAAGAAACGTATCTTTGATATGTTCTGAGATTTAAAGATTTCTTTTCAGTTTATACCATGTGTTTATTTTTATGACAGATTTATTGTGCTATTGAAACATCATTTCTTAGGAAGAGACATAAGTCAGTATTATATACAAAAGTTAAGCATCTTCTACCTTTATTTTTAAAAAATATTTTATTGTTATCACTTTAATATCAAATTGTAATTTTTTTCATTTGCTTTAAAAAAACCCTGGGCATCTTCAAAACACTTTAAAAAAATGCCAACAGATTCAAATTTGTTTCTTAAGAAATTCTTCAGATCAGCCTGCAGATATTGTTTCCTCTGGCAAGAACACATGTTGGTTAATTTAGATAATAAAATTTGAAATTTACTGTGGATAGGCCCAGAATCTAATTCATATGAATTTCTTTGAATCAATAAGAAAACATAACTGGCACTTCAGGCTCTTGCCAGAGACTCAATATTAAACTGTTTGCTATTCATATTTTTGTCAAATTCTAATAATTTATTCCACTAATGGAATCTAAAACTATATATTTATAACCTTTCTCCAGTTCCTTAATGGAACTCTTTTATGAAAATGTGATTTAATATGCTCCCTACATTTGTTGAAGATTAATATAATTGATATACAGAGAAAATGTCTGCAATTCTATTTTTTAAAATGCTATTAAAAATATTTTCCATTATTTTGTTCATTGTACCACATGTAAGAACACTTTTTATTTTTCTCAAGTTTAGATAGGGGAAAAGTTTGTTTATTATGAAAATTTTAATATACCGTAACTCATTATGCTTCATCTCAATTACTGTTTATTCTTAGCCCTAGTTTTTAAATATATTCATTACCCCTTTCATTACCTAGTTATTATTTTATTCTTATTTAATAATTATCTTGTATTTATATATTTTTTTAACAAAACAATTTAAATTTATTTTGGAACTTGTGAAGGTATAAATAAGAATGAGTATTTATTTGCATCATGTATATTTGTAATCTAAAATTAAATCATTCATTCTGAGCCTGACCTGTGGTGGCGCAGTGGATAAAGCATAGACCTAAAATGCTGAGTTTGCTGGTTCAAAACCCTGGGCTTGCCTGGTCAAGGCACATATGGGAGTTGATGCTTCCTTCTCCTCCACCCTTTCTCTCTCTCTCTCTCTCTCTCTCTCTCTCTCTCTCTCTATATATATATATATATATATATATATATATATATATATATAGATGGATTCTGTATAGGAAATTCATTACATAAAAAGTGGAGCCAGTGATTTGAATTTGAATTTGCCAATGGCTTAAAGAAAAGTTATTTTAATCTTTATAAAGTAATTTAAAAACTTTTTTTCTACTGTGGAAAATAGAGCATCAATTTGAAAATTATTTGTTTGACCATGAAAGGATACAACAGATCATTTAATCCATCGTCTTCATTTCTATAGATGAGAGTAAAGCCCAGGAAAGGTAAGGAAAGCTTTTTAAAAACAGTACAGGCAGTTAGTGGTCGAACTGGGACGTGTCAGTGATTCCTTACTTCCATTTCCACGGCTCTTTTTACTGCACCTTCTGCCTCCAGCTGCACTCTTATATTTCCTTTTATTGTTAATCTGAGCTAAGTGTTCTTTCTCGTAAAATTGAGATATTGCGTTTTAAAAAACAAGCCATCTACTAAAACTGGAGGAAAAAAACTTACAAAATTGGAAAAGTCCAAATGGGGGACCTCTAATAACCATGGCATCCACTTTTCTGCAAGAACTCACCCCTGTGCCTGGTGCTGTGCTCAGTGACTTGCAAACAGTTCATTTCAACCTCACAACCAACTTATTTGTCTGTTCTCTCAAAGCATTGGTTTTTATTTAAATTATATGCAGATAATATAAGTTCTTTCTATCTTTGATCTAATCAAAACATGATATATTGCTGTGGAACTCATAAGTAAGTCTTTGGTTATTTCAAAAGGTGACCTTTTCTATGGCTCAAATTTCAGTTATTATAAAGACTTGAGTTATTCAGTACAAATTTTTATTGAGTTCCTGGTGATCTGTATCACAGTGTTTATTTTAATAAACATAACTTAAGATAATTGTCACAAACAAGATCTAATTTACATATATTTATATTTATATGTTTTCCATTACTAATAAAGAGTAGTTTGCATTCAGAATGTTTTAAAAAAAAAGAAAGAAAATGACAGTTAGAAAAGTGCTCAGAAAAACACAGATTAAATAACCTGAACTGTAAAGTGTGACTTTCTACTATTATTTAAATTCATAAAGAGTGAAATGGTAACAAGCTGTTCTCTATTTTTACAACCAAGTGAATGCAAACACAGATTTAAATCGCAAGAACTCTTGGAAGTCTCATGAATAAAATACATTTTAGATTCAGAACTACCACACAGATTTTCAAACTAAAAAATTGACAAGTTGGGGAAATAACATTATTTCCTACAGTGAAAGTTTGAAATGAAGGATTTCATACTAAAGTACTCTGAAATCCCACAATGTGCGTGTGTAAAGTTTATGTATACAAGTCCATGAGTTAGCTGAAAAATAAAGCAGTAGATAGTGCTCACCTCACTCAACTTTATTCCTGGTTAAAGCAGATTTGGACCAGCCAAGTCAAATGGCATATGAAAATATGTGTAGAGATGGTGGAAAGCGAAGAAGGCCGTAGCTCACAGTCAAAGGCAGAAGAACGGACTAGTAGATTTCGTCTGTTCGCACCAGCACCTCTTTGGTGGCTGTGCTCTTAGGATTTGGAGATAATATAAGAAAAGATCTGGCTTGCAGAATGTCAGTATGTTTTATTAACCTCACAATGCTCACTAATATCATGGGGACCAAACTTTATAGTTTGCTTTTTTTTTTTTATCCATTAATGTAACCTTCAACACATGAAGCCTTGTTGATATTCCTATTACACATTTCTAGAAATTGTTTTTTGTGTCTGTTTCACTTTATAACCTCATCACTCTTCTTTTGTTTGGCGCATAGCAAAAGTTAAATTAATTACCAAATCCATTGAACCCAAAAGGCTTATGGTTAGAAAGTACCTTAGCAATCACCTAGTCTTTTGTTTGTCCAGCGGCTTACCTAACTTCACACAAAGAGTCAGAAAAAAAGCCAGGATTAGAAGTCAGATGTAGTGACCCCTCAGTTCGTGCTGACTTAAAGGCTACAACATTTTGGAAATGATAACTGTGGAGATAAAGGTGTGTGGGGTTCTGTGAGACTGATAGGTAGCTCATTCTTAAGTGGGTTGTAAAAGGGGGTGAAGAGAGGACTGCAGCGGTCTGCAGATCTGGCTACTTCTATGTTAGGACGACTGTCCTGTGTGTCGCGGGACTGACTATTGTCAGCTATCTGAGATGGACTGAAAATTCTCTACTCTAGACCAGGGGTAGTCAACCTTTTTATACCTACCACCCACTTTTGTATCTCTGTTAGTAGTAAAATTTTCTAACCGCCCACTGGTTCCACAATAATGGTGATTTATAAAGTAGAGAAGTAACTTTACTTTATAAAATTTATGAAGCAGAGTTACAGCAAGTTAAAGCATATAATAATAATTACTTACCAATTACTTTATGTTGGATTTTCATTAAGTTTGGCAGAATAAATCTTTATAAAACAACTTACTACAGTTAAATCTATCTTTTTATTTATACTTTGGTTGCTCCGCTACCGTCCACCATGAAAGCTAGAACGCCCACTAGTGGGCGGTAGGGACCAGGTTGACTACCACTGATCTAGACTTTTGAGAGTCAGTTAACTATGGGGATTACAATAGGATAAGGCAAAAGAAAGCCTTATCTAATCTTTTAGGAACTATGCCACAAAGTAAAAAGTACTTTTGGTTACAATCATTCAAATAATTCCATAACACTACCTTTGTCATCTTTCATAAAGACATTTTCTTTGTCATTATACTTTTTATTTATGACTACTATTTTCGGATTCAAGAGCATATAAAGCCTACACAGCTAAAAATATTGAATTGTTTATGAAAGTACCTTTAGGCTTTACTTCAAAATATTGAAAATTAAGTTGCTGTTAACTAATAGATGTTAAATACATTTTTCCCCCTCATTAGCAGGCCCCATCCCCTCTTTGTTTATTTTCAAGTTTTGAAACCTAATTGCTCTATTCTTTAACTTCTTTAGGAAAAAGTGACCCATGGTGTTTTCATGCCCCGAGGTTATCTTGAATTGATGCCAAATCCAAAGGATAAGGAAGTGGATCACATCAGAGCAACATGTTTTAACAGTGATATAGTCCTCATGCCAGAGCTGTCAACCTTTAGAGTTCTGCCGTGGGCTGAGAGGACAGCAAGAGTGATATGTGACACCTTCACTGTGACCGGTGAGCCTCTATTGACTTCCCCAAGGTACATCGCCAAGAGCCAGCTGAGCCAGCTTCAGGATGCTGGCTTTTCCCTGCTCTCTGCTTTCATCTACGATTTTTGCATTTTTGGTGTGCCTGAAATGATAGATTCAAAGACCATATCTTTTCCGGCTTCCACATTGCTAAATAATCACGACCAGCCCTTCATCCAGGAACTCGTTGATGGTTTGTATCACACAGGAGCCGGTGTCGAGAGCTTTTCCTCCTCTACCAGACCTGGTCAGATGGAGATCTGTTTTCTGCCTGAATTTGGCATCAGTTCGGCTGATAATGCATTTACTCTCAGAACAGGTGTCAAAGAGGTGGCCCGGAAATATAATTACATCACCAGCTTTTTCATTGAGACTGGGTTCTGCAATTCAGGGATTTTGTGTCATAGTCTCTGGGATGTGGGAGGGAAGGAAAATCTGTTCGGCAGCAGTTCCGGAACCGAGCAGCTCACGATCACTGGGAAAAAATGGTTGGCCGGGCTCTTGAAGCACTCTGCTGCTCTCAGCTGCCTGATGGCTCCTGCTGTGAGCTGCCGCAAACGTTATTCCAAGGAGTGTAAAGACCAGAAGGAGAGTGTGCCTACCACGTGGGGCTATAATGATAACAGCTGTGCTTTCAATATCAAGTGTCATGGAGAGAAAGGCACCCGGATAGAAAATAAACTGGGCTCAGCAACTGCAAATCCTTACCTGGTGCTGGCCGCCACTATTGCAGCAGGTTTGGATGGACTTCAAAGCAGCGGTGGTGCCCTGGCAGGTCCAGATGACAGCACAGAGCTTTATCTATCAAAACCTTCTGAGATCCCTTTGAAACTGGAAGATGCCCTGGTGGCGCTGGAGGAAGATCAATGTCTGAGACAGGCTCTAGGGGACACTTTTATTCGATATTTTGTTGCCATGAAGAAATATGAGCTGGAAAATGAAGAAACAGATGCTGAGAGAAATAAATTCTTAGAGTATTTTATTTAGAATGGATCTCATAACTATGTCTTTAGAGGTGTGACTTTTACTTAAGTAGCTGACCTAACAGAAAGAAACGATTGGACGTTTGTTATTAACAAGAAGATTACAAATGCTTTTGCTTTTTTTTTTTTTTTTTTTTTTTGGTCTCCATGGAATATTTGACAAATGAAGTGAACAGCTGAGAGGATTCTGATAATAATAAAGTTGTGGTGATGCTGTAATATGCAAACTGACCGTGTCTCATCAATTGATCATCATTTTCTCTGTCTATGTTGACCTACATAGAAATATTTAGGTTTTTTTTTTTTCAGGCAATAAATATAGTCATACAATAAAAAAGTCTTAAGAATTAGAAAGCAAAATTTATATCACTTTAAAAAAAGAAATAATTTTAATCATACAGAGAGGTTGTGACTGCCGGGGAGATGAACATACTTGCTAATATAATCTCACTAATCAAGACATACTGAGGATCTATTTTGCAAGCATTGTTGTGATGTTTCTAAATAAGTTAAATAAGTTTTGCAAAAATATGTCATGATGACAATTCAGCAGAAGAGTCGCCATATGTTCCTCCCATTTTTACACACTTCTTCATTGGCTCCCGAAAGGCCTGGGGGCTTCCAGCCTACAATGCCCACAAGGAATAGAGTTTGGGCGAGGCACAGTGAGGTCAAATACTCACAATCTTCTTTAAAACAGTGCCTCATCTAGCAGCCCCGTACATGAAATACAGGTGGAATGGGTGTGTGTGTGTGGGGGGGGGGGGGCGTGTCAGCTCTGTGTGCTTTGCTCCCTTCTTAGAAACTAGAGATTTCAAAGGTACCTCTGGTGCTTTGTGAAGTGTGAGAAGAAATACCTAGTTAACTAAGGCTATGTTTGCTGCTTAAGTTTGTATTTAAATGACTGATTCTGATGCTCTCAGCGATTAGCATCTTGCCAGAGAATATGTGTTCCAGACCTTTGTTTGAATGAGATAATACTGTAACTATCACTCAGGTTGAGTTTCTTGTGGGAAGAAATCTGAAATCCACTTACTAGCAAATGCAAACCCTATTCTGCTGCTTAGGATCAAACAGGAGATTTTGTGTTCAATTAAAACTGACTGTGTTCTCAATTTAGATAGCAAACATACAAGCAGGGGATTAGAATTTGGCTCAGATTCTCTTACTCCAGTTTGTAGTACTGTAGTCCCTACTTATCTTTGGAATTATGTTCCAAGACCCCCCAGTGGGTGCCTGGAAATGAAGATAGCACTGAACCCTATATATGCTATGTTTTTTCCTACACTTGCCTTTTCACTAAAAGGAAGCTCTTTACGCTTCTCTTTGGCATATCTGAATTGCCAATATCTCTACTCTTGTGCTTTGGGGCCATTATAAAGTACAATAAGGGTGAAGAACACTGTGATGTCGAGACAGTTGATCTAATAACCCACACGGCTACTGAGTGACTAAAGGGTGGTTATCATGGACAGCATGGTCATGATGGACAAAGGGATGAATCATGTCCTGGGCAGTGTGGGATTTCATCACGCTACTCAAAGGGCATACAATTATTTCCCCCTTCTTTTCCAAGTGAGAGGAGGGGAGACAGAGAGACAGGCTCCTGTATGCACCCTGACTGGGATCTTCCTGGCAACCCCTGTCTGGGGCCAATGCTCGCAACCAAGCTATTTTTAGCAGCTGAGGCATAGGCTTCATGATGCCATCCTCAGTGCCCAGGTGATGTACTCGAATCAATCGAGCCATGGCTATGAGAGGGAAGGAAAGAGAGAGAGAGAGAGAGAGAGAGAGAGGGAGAGAGAGAGAGAATGGGGAAGGAAAAGAGTGGAGAAGCAGATGATTGCTTCTTCTGTGTGCCCTGACTGGGAATTGAAACTGGGATGTCTGCATGCTGGCTAACGCTCTACCACTGAGCCAACCAGCCAGGGCTGTACAATTTAAACTTATGAATTGTTTATTTTAATATTTTTGGACTGTAGCTGCCCTCGGATAGAAACCATGAAAATTGGAACTGCAAATGAGAGGGAACTACTCAGTAGTTTAAATAGTGACAGTTGGTTGCTTTTCACTAATTGCTCCCCTCGCTTCTCCTTTGAGCAGAAATGTGTTTGCATACATAAGAATAAAGTTCTTTGTGGGTTAAGAGGTAGAGAGAAAGGTAGTGTAAGGTGTTATAAGAAGGAAAGAAATCTTCCCTGAAACCTCTGAGAAGGAGATCCCACCCATTACATCAAGGCAGGGAGGGGAGGGAGGAACCCCATGGCAGCTTGCCAGTTGTTTGCCGATGTTCATTCTCTTCTGTCTTCTCAGTAATAACACATAAATATGTCATTTGGGAAAACACTATGAAAATAAAAACAAAAGCGACATTTTGTCCTCCTTGGTTGGTGCGGTTTGTTAGAGCGATGTCCCAGTATGCCAAGTTTGAGGGTTCAATGCCTGGTCAGGCAGGGCACATACAAGAATCAACCAATGAGTGCATTAATAAGTGGAATAGCAAATTGGTATTTCTCTCTCTCTCGCTCTCTCTCTGCCTCCCCTCCCCCCCCCCCCAAATCAACTTAAATATAAAATAAAAGTGACATTTCTGAGCTTCCATCATGGCCGAGTATGGCCATGTCATTAGGTTCAGGCCAAAGTAGAGGAGCTGTATGGAAGCTCTGGGAAAACTCCTTAAAGGACAGATGCTCCGCGCTGGTCCTTTCCCCGTCTTTGTGCCTTTACGCCTTCTGCTGTCTGGCCTCAGATAAGGTGTCTGGAGTAAGGCCCTTGGGAGTGGAGGCCACACAAGTCGGGGTAACAATGCCACACAAGGCATTGTGCAGCAGAACTCAACTTGCCCACATTTAGACTTTTATCTGAGAGAGAAACAACCTTCTATCTCCTTTAAGGAACAGTGATTTAAGTGTTGTCTCTGTTACTTGAGACAACACTTACATTCTTTCTTGCGCGGGTTGAGTGTGACCATATGGGTATATATGAATGATATGTCTGAGTGCACATGTGTGTGGGAAACTTGAGGGATTTGGGAATGAAAGAATAAGACATAAGAAGTGGAAGCCTACCTTCTCAGTCTTTCCACTTCTACACAGGAGATTCGGAGTTAGAGGGATCCACACAAGCAAACAATTGTAACTGCCTCACACCCTAACAGAGCTCTGGAGACCAGACCCGTTCATGGTCCATAAGCCTTTATGAAATATGTCTCATGCTTTGGCTTGGTTTTGTCACAATGGGTTAAAGATGTTATTTAAATAAAAAAAGTCTGCTGATTACAGTGTTTGTAGCCTTTATTATTTTCCCCCTTATACAGGTTATTATTATTTAAAACGCACAACATTCAGGATGCCAGTTCGAGGGAATGATGGGCCTATTTTCTTCAGTTCAGCTTGCAGTCATGAGGCAACAGAAAATATTCAGCCGTGTGTTTGTTACCAATCAGTTTATAATACACTGGCGTGGCAGTCTTCATGGAGATTTCCCTTAGGTGTGTGCTGATGTGATTCTTATTCTCTAAGGCACGCAGACAATAAGGATCGGCCAAGAGAGTTTAGGGCTAAAGAAAAATTGGGGTAAATGAAAAAATTCAGCTATTGGTTTCTGTTTTAGAGGGGACTTTCTGCTAATGCTTCTGCCTTCTTAGTGTAGGTAAGAGGGCCAGACAGACACGCAGCAGCATTTATCAGGCACCTTCCGTGTGCTGAGTCTTCTGCTGGGACTAGTGGTACTAGGGATAATCAAGACAAAGGCAGTGCGCAGACAATGAAAGAGTTCTGGATCTGTGTATCTTAAGCAGAACAAAAAGCCCTAATGCTGGAAAACACACACACACACACACACACACACACACACACACACCAACCCACACCAACCCACAACTGCTTAGAAGGCTGCTTTTATGGCTTGAAAAAGGATGCTTTATGAATCTCTTTACAGAAATTACTTTCTTATTTTCATTCACTATAATTGTTCTAATCAAAGCTTAGGGGGAAATGTGATTACTGAATTTAAAGTTGGTTATTAAATGAGTATACATAAGACATGTAAATTAAAAACTATAATATTTTAAGGCTGGGAAGTAAAACATTAGTATCATGGTAAGAAGTTTCTATTTTCAAGGACATTTTATGATCTAAAATTTCATTATACAGTGAGTCTCTGAATAACAATGAAGCTTGAAATGAATTGAAGGCAATGGAAGATCTAAAAACTAAATATGAATGAAAATTGAAAGCACACAGTGCAGTCTGAAGTTATCAGCATCACACAACAGTCTATTGACATATCTCTAGTCACCTGTATAACAAAGCAGGCTTGCCAATATGTTTGTGATATAGGTATTATCGAACCGTATCTCTGGTCTGGGGTTTTCTATTATAGGTGTTAGAACTTGTATCTCTAAACATTACATATGTGCACAGTGCCTTGCATTGTCCCTGCTAAAGCTCTTCTCATGTTGCCTATAATAGTGGTTTTCATGACAGATTTCCTAATTAGGACGCAGGCTTCCAAGAATGAAGGGCACAGATCTTATTTATATTTATATTTTTTTGTTCCTTAAAGATGTTCTAGAATTCAATAACTGTTTAATTAATCAAACTATATGCTGTATAAATCTATCCTTGTACAGTATAATACTCCTAGACACACTTCATATACCCAGAGAGCGTGAGAAATAAGATGGGGGAGGCAGCTGAGAGAATAGTTTGTGGTTTGATATTAGCCTTCAGCTTCTCTGTTTCTAGAAACTCCTTAGTAAACACAATTTGATCAGCATGATGGGGATCAGAAAGAACAAAGAGCAGGGCGAGATGGCCGTGCTCTTCGGCTGTGTGAAACTCTTCCATAGCCTTCTCATGTTTGTGGGATTCCACTTTTGTCCCCTGACTCCCGAGGTAGAAGTCAGAACATCACTTGTGTTTCTCCTGCAGCCATGGTGCTACCGCAAAGACTGCCATTCTGACGCACCCACTTAACCCTTTGGGGACTCCATCTGGCTAAGCCCGAGGGAGGCAGCAGTGACAAGAGTCCGGGGGTAGCGAGGGTCCTGGGTGGCACTGGAGGCACTATTGTGCAGTGGCAGTGGCTGACGGTCTCTCTGGAGGAGGAGTCGAGGGTAGCCTCCGAGCCTGGATATTTTATCTTCTTAGGTTCTGTGAATTACCTAGTATCTTTCACTACATTTATTTTCTGCTTAGATTAGCTAACATTTGCAAAAAGAAAACTGACTGAAAAAGAGTCTATGAAAGATACACAAAGAGCAAGCAACTTTGATAAGGGGAGAAGAGGGGGAAAAAGGGACTCCTGAATCAGAAAAGCAGGGACAATTTAGTGTTTACATGTAATTTAGATCAAACAGAGGTTTATTAAGCTCCTTGCACAGAGCATGCATCATAATGGTGCTGCCTCATTCATTGCCTTATTCTACGGTCTCCACAATTTCATGAGAATGGCATGCTGATTATGTTCAAAGTCAGAGACATAAGCCCCAGAGAAACTGGGCTGAGAGAAGTGGGAATCAAATGCAGGTTTCTTCCACCTTGTGAGTCTCCTGCTCCTTCTGCTCTACCAAAAAGCCATTCGCCATACAGGTACAGCTGAGTACAAAACAGAAGATTATGCTGCACATTACATTTCAATTTGAAGGCTTATGGGCACCAAAATGTACACAGATACTTAAATAATTGGACTCTTTCTTTACTGCTAATATGCAGTTCAATTTAATGTAGTTACATTGAGTTTTAGTTAATATGTTTGACTACAAACAAATCTCAGCAAGTCAGATGTGGAATTGTTCAGGTAACATCTACCTGCCAGCTACTCTATCCAGACCAGAGAAGTCTCATCAAAAAGATATCATACCATAACAGGATTTAGTTCAGAACTTTTCTCAGAGAAGAATAGTAAATCAAGCCTTAAATAGTTTCGTAATTTTTTAACATAAAGAATACCTGGTGAAATTTCTGAGAGTCCTTGGATTTTGAACTGAAATGATATTGTTCATCTTCAAAAATATCCTTTGACAAGAGCTCAGCACTCACCAAGCACATAAAAGATTTGATACTTCTCTCTGGATGCTTAAGGAATAATAGATGAGAAAGCACGTTGATTTTTTAAAGAACAGGCAGCTTACCTGAAGGGAGAAGGTATAAATGAAGGTAAAAGGAGAATTGTTTGAGAATATAGAATGCGATAACAGAGTTTTTTTCTTTTTCCTTTTATAGGCTTTTTTCTTTTAAGATCAATATGATCAGCTGACCAACTGATCATATTAATTTTTCTGGAAAAGAAAGAGATGTATAATTTTAACTAGTAACCATACAAGTTGAACTGTTATAGAACTTCCAATATATGGTTTATTGAAAAAGAATGGATATCTATTTATTGGGCATACACAGGAGATTACTGAAGAAACTGTTACATTGTAGGGAAGTTTTGAAACATAAGCCAGAGGGCAGCAGTGTACCATTGAAGAGTCAGTTCTGGCGGCTCAGAATTCATCACAAAACCTGATATTAAACTTGAAGGTAACCAGATCTTAAATGAATAGAAATTGAAATAGTGTATTAGAAATACTAACAGCAGAAATGCATTTTCAATCACAGGACTTCCATTTGACTATGTTTAGTTTAACGGATATTAAGTACAGGCTCAGTATCAGTGGGCAGAGGAGAAAGGAGCTTTGGAAGGATGTTACTGATTCTGCAGGGGCATTTAAGAGCCATTAGAAATATGAAACCTTGGAAACATTAGCTGCATTATGTAATGCCTGAAATTAATCTAGGTTTTAAAAATTCTGGATGGCTCGGCAATGGATTTGGAATAAATAGTTCTGAAAAGGAGGAAAGAAGAAATGTTTAACATTTAATAGACTATGAAAAGAATGATTAAAAATTCTAGCAATAACTTGTTACTTATTTGAAGGTTAATTTAAATAAATCCGATTATAAAGCTTCTAAAGTATCTACAAATTAAATTCTGCAAAGCTAGCTATTTTTTTTTTTCTGAGATCATCAGAAAACACACATGCCAATTTAGTTTTTAAGAGGTAATCAGAAATTATGATACTTTTGCATCAGAACTTAGAAAGGATGATGAAATTTTAAATTGTTATTGATGTTAGATACTAAGTAGCATTTCTATTCAATTTATTAAATAATTTATTAAATAATTGTTTCTGAGAGCCATTTTACGGCTGTTACTAAAGAGGAAGGTACAAAGCTGGACATACATGTTTTTCTCCCACAAAGAGATTTGAATTGAATTGAGAAAATTGGATATGTTTATAACATGGTTTGGGGACAGAAGAGAACAAAATGGTGTAGAGGAGGATGACGTTGATCTAATGAGACTAAGGTCTCGTCTGTATTGCAGACCTCCCGGGCTCCCACCTCCTGTACCCAGAATGGCCAGGGCTTTGGGGCTCGTGTCCCCAGGACTTAGAGAAGGGAAAGAAGTGTGATTAGAAAGGAGAGAAGAGAACCAACATTAAAAGTGGCTGAGCTGTTTCACTTCCTTAATTCCCTGACAGTGACCTGGCATCTCACCTCCCCTCCCCATCACTCCCCCTTCCCTCTGCTTGTGACGCAAGAGGTGCCCCCAGGACATGGGAAAACTGTATTAATCCCAGTATACTTTGTACTCTCTCTCCTTCTTTTCAGAATCAAATGTATTGATTGGGTTACACATATCCTCATTCTTTCTGCTTCCTCTTGCTGGTTACTCCTCAGAGCTCCACACCAATCTGCTACAACTGCTCTCACTGAACCTAATTACCAGTGGCCTTCCCCTTGTTAAATCCATTGACCATGCCCCATTCTTCATCCATTGGCCATATCTCATTCTTCATCCATTGGCCAGGTCTCATTCTTGATGTTCTATGACTACCAGACAGGCAGAATTGGACACTCAGTTGAAACGGGTTTCTCTTGATTTGTAAGACAATCTAGTCCACAGGATTTTCCCTTTCTTTGACCATTCCTCAATCTCCTGTGAATTCTGCTCTGCTGTCTGATATATAATGTTGGTTATTATTCAAAATACATCTTTTCTCTCTAAAAAAGTTTTTTTCTCATTCTAAAATGTGTCCCCATAACATCTTATTTATTATTAATATTACTTTGCATTGATTAAAACTCTTGCTTTGAAGCTGCCTCACACTTCTATTTTTAAAAAGAAGTGCATATATATATATATATACACACACACACATGTAAATATGTATACGTATATGTGGGGCAGCTGGGTTAGGCTTGCTCACTGGTGTACCTGCTGCAGGCACTTTGCCTGATTGGTGCGTCAGTGCATGGATGCACCACGTGAGTATGGCCTATTTAAGGCTATGGTGCTTGTATTTAGAAGGATTGCGAACAGTGGATTGCCTGCCTGCCACTGTGAGGGGCCATTCTTGCTGTCTGTTTGACTGAGAGGCGGTTTCCCCTGCCTGTGTGCTTGTCCGCCGTTGTGAGGCGTTAATAAACAGAATGGCCCAACCCTTTCTGGCTCCGCAGATTTTTAACTGTCTGCCTGAATTCAGTGTGGACCTGGCTGGCCTCAGCCCCTGGCATTACAGTCACAAGAGCCAAAAAGCATTGCAAATATATATATTTTACAATTCTATAATATGTCGTTTGTATATTACATTGTGTGTTCAACACCCCAAATGCTCCACAGATGTCTTATGCTAAGCTCCTTTAGACATGCCTTTAAAAATATGACACTAAGGGGATGATTGTATAATTTAATCATATACCAGTTACAGAAACCTTTGCTAAGAGTTGGGTCAATAGTGACCTAGCCTGACCAGGTGGTGGCGCAGTGGATAGAGCGTCAGACTGGGATGTGGAAAGACCTCGGTTCGAGACCTTGAGGTTGCCAGCTTGAGCAAAAAGCTCACCAGCTTGGACCCAAGGTCGCTGGCTCAGGCAAGGGGTTACTCGATCTGCTGAAGGCCTGCGGTCAAGGCACATATGAGAAAGCAATCAATGAACAACTAAGGTGTCGCAACAAAAAACTGATGATTGATGCTTCTCATCTCTCTCTGTTCCTCTCTATCTGTCCCTATCTACCCCTTTCTCTGTCTCTGTAAAAAAAAAAAAAAAAAAAAAAAAAAGTGACCTAAAGTTGAGTGGAGAACAAAGAATGTCTTGACTAAAATCCAGAGAGACCATCTGATTTGGACCCCATGTGTATTCTATTTCAAATCCCCTTGGCTTTTCTTGATAGTGTGAAACAACACCCTAAGGATTTAATTGGCAAAGTCACCTGCCTCAGTTGAAGCTCATGGAGAAGGTGAGATAGAAGTGTTCCCACTGCAGGGATACTCAATTTTCATACTCAGGTACCCAGGTGAGGAAGCCCTGTGCTGCACTGTGACCTTATGGTCCATTTTGTTTCTGTATTTGGTCCAGGGACAGGGGTTGTTTTTGCATGTCCTGTGGCTGCCAGAGCTGTTTGTCTGTCTCACTGGTATGAAAGAAGAGAATAAAACTCCGAGAAAGAGAGGCAGTTTCAGGAATCACAGTGGTTACAAGGATGCACACCAGCACAAAGCTGCCCAAAGGGGTCCTTGCGGCAGCAGAAGCATCACCCCTGAGCTTTTGAGAGATGCAGACTCTCAGGCCCAGGAATGTGGGCTTTCCCAAGTGCTCCGGGCAAGTCTGCATGCCTGCATCTGAGAAGCACTACCTGGCAAGAGAAGACCAGACTGCATGTTCACAGAGCTTTCCATAAACCCCGAATCTGAGGGGGAAGATACACAAAGGCTCCTGCTGTTTTGAAGATGCTCCTTCCGAGCTTCCAGTCTCCCCTGCTCCTGAGGCTAAAATGTGATATTCTACACTGCTACCAAAGCCCAACACCTGTTCTCACACCTAGGATATCTTCTTAATACCCTGGGAAGGCTTTTACACACTTTGGAAAGCTATGTTATCTGCTGTGCTATTAGGTCCAATGTGATGCCTATTAATCAACTTTACAGCTAAGACAGTTAAAAAGCTTCTTGACATGTGAATGATCTCACTTTACCTCATCACTGACTCCTTCAAGGAAGGAGAAAGACTGCAAAAATCGTCTCTGCTTGAATGGCTTGGAACTTACAGGTTTTGGGATATTTTTAAGAATAGAATTTTGGCAGCACATTTAAGCTTACTGAGTTATCTGATATCTCAGGATGATCAAGAAGTTGTGCCTAGTTTTTATTTTTTTGTTTGTTTGTTTTTAGTATTGATTAGGGTTACGGAATGCCTTTTAATTCCTTTGATACTTTTTAATTCTCTTTAATAATACCCCCCCCCCCCCCCAGGAGAGAAACAGCTAGGTCAGGATATATACTCACAATAGGAAAACACATTGAACATATTGCATTTGTCCACATTTTTCTAAGGGCTTCTTAAATTTCTGAAATGTGTTATTCACATTAGATTCACACACATACAGACACGCACACACACACAGAATGGGAGAGAGCAAAAACAATGTATTTATCAACAATAGATCTAAACCTTTACATTAAAACACAACTGTAGAATTTGAAAAAGTATAGTTATTATCCCTATTGGGGCAGTCTAGTAGAGTCTTCTATAGCACAGTCTCTGTAAATAGACTTTCTGGGTAGGAGTTCTGCACCACCACTTACTGTTTCTATGTCCTTGAGAAGGTTTTGTAAACTTTCTGATCTCAGTTTCTGCATCCGTAAAATAAGGTTCATAATAAAACCTCAAAAGTCAATGCAAGGATTAATTAGTTAATGTGTGAAAAGCCCTATAATAGTGCTTGATGTTTGTTGAGCATGAAGTAAATAGTAGCAAGTGAACTACAGGATTATTCATTTTTTGTAACCAGAGAAAAACATGGATTTCCTTTTACCCTGTTCACATGGTTTGAGACCTCCCCAGCTGGGGGTTCTAGCTTTAAAAAGGAATTCTCTTAGAGACATTTACGATGGGGGTGCGTATAGAGGAAGCAGGCATAGGGATCAGTTGTAGCATTTAATGCTCATGTTTTCTGGCTTCCGGGTTTGTTTTCCTTTTTCCCATTACAAATAATTTTCATTTCTTTAGACAGAATGAGAGAGCACTTTTCAAAAAAGTATATTATTTTTAAAAATTTACTTTATAACTTGTAATACACATCAGAGGTAATTAGTTTTTGACTGACAGAAAATATAATAGTATATCAGATTCAAGCAGTCCCTCAAACATTGTTCTTCAGTTATATTCTATATATATGTAAGAAGAGAACATTCACAAGTGGAACTTTCTGGAAGAAATCCCATGTAGCATGAATTTTCATCTGCCCGTGAATTTTAAAGGAATCTGTGTAGCATATTAAATCACAATGCATTTCTTGAATGGTACAGAGGACTGAAATGAAGGACTATTCACACATTTTCTTACTACTAAGTACATTTTTCATGTTAAGTCAAAAAAGAAATATGCAGGGTTAAGAGAAAGGCAGATTTGAATAATTTATATAGAGGACATAAACCTAACATATACAGAAAATGATGTTTGACACTAGAGTTTCTTCCGAAAAGAGCTTATTTTATTAGTTTTCAAGGAAAGCAAGCTTATTTTAAAGAACAATGGATTTATGGTAACCTTTAAAAAATTACTTGAAGAATATTTATAATTAAATTTAGGAATAAAATATTATAAATTGATAACAGTATTTAGACCCAAAAATTATGCAGTGCATCATTTTGCAAATTTTATGACTTCTTTTATATAATTTTCAAACTTGAAAATCTTGGAAGATGTTTTTCCTTGAAGGCTTAAAAAAATCATCTCTAGAATAATCTATTTTACGTTGTGTTATCTCATTTAGTTGTACATAGTTCAAATAATAACAGATTTTTCTTTTTTTAAAAAAATATTTGTTTAGTTTACTGCATAACAATTGATTACTACATTCTGTCAGTCTTTTTTTTTTTTTTTTTTTTTTTTTTACAGGGACAGAGAGAGAGTCAGAGAGAGGGATAGACAGGAATGGAGAGAGATGAGAAGCATCAATCATCAGTTTTTCGTTGCGACACCATAGTTGTTCATTGATTAATTTCTCATATGTACCTTGACCTTGCGCCTTCAGCAGACTGAGTAATCCCTTGCTCGAGCCGGCGACCTTGGGTCCAAGCTGGTGAGCTTTGCTCAAACCAGATGAGCCTACGCTCAAGCTGGCGACTCTGGCGACCTCAGGGTCTCGAACCTGGTCCTCTGCATCCCAGTTCAACACTCTATCCATTGTGCCACTGGCTGGTCAGGCAACAGACTTTTCTAAATAAAAAATAAAATATGAGTAAATTGAAATGTTCACAAGCAATCTCAAAGTGTTTATAAAATATAGCTACTGTTAAAGTGAATGAACATTAAAGATAATCACTTTTTTTTTTTTTTACTGAATCAGAGAGAGTCAGAGAGAGGGAGAGATAGGAACAGACAGACAGGAAGGGAGTAGATGATCACATTGTTTTTACTCCTGTCAGCTTTGGCATTTTTATCCAATGAGCTTCGGTTAAACTATTTTTTGGCCAGAGAAAAATCAGTCCTCCTTTTGAGTAAGGGAGAAATTAGTAACGTACATGTCTTGCGCCAAAAGCTGTTCTCGCGAGGTTGCTTTTTCATGAGTTAGTTTCGTGGAGTAAGAGTGTGCTTGCCATTGTCCCCGGTTGGTTGGAGCCGCATCTCAGGTTACTGAAGGGCTTCTAGTCAGAAACTCACAGTGGATTAATAAAACTTCAAGTTCTGTTACCATAAAGTCACACAATAAAACCCTCTGATATTCATATTAAACCAGAGAGTTTCACCATTGAGAGACTCAGTTGGTTTCATGCTATAGCACGGTGAATAAGAGTCTCCCAATAATGCCACACCATGAGCTGCTGTGTACCATACAGTAAATCAATAGCATTTTACAACAGAATTACATGGTAAGCTTCTCTGTGCTTCACTCTAAATCAATGGAGATTCACAATAAGATTTACCTTTTAGCTTCTATGAATTGCATGGTAAATCAAGTGTCTTTATTTATTTCAAAACTGGATAGTTGCCATCACATTAGGCAATAAAGCTTATAGGCATACCCTTTCTTATCAGAATGAAGTTTTATTTCTAAGACGTGCCTCAAGATAGGGATTTTTCAAGAATAAAGCTAGCAGCTTCTATGATGTCAAATATTAGAGTCACCTGGAGGAAAGGAGCAAAACTTACTGGACGGGACAAGACAATTTTCTGAACCACAAACTCATGAAGAAACAGAGGGACGAGAGAAGTTCTTCTGTGGGTGGGAGGCGAGATGATGATGGAAAAAAGAATTCAGAGAGAATGAGGAAGTTGTGGGAGGGGAGAGGAGGGATGCTGGCCAAGCACTGATTGAAATACTGCATTCATCAATTAGTAACACTTTTATTCTTTCTTGCCAGAGAGAAATAGTTACTTTATTTCATAGTCTCTTTTAATTATAATGTTTTTGGAATTAAGAAAAAACACTTTCTAGTGAAAATATTTTACTAACCTCAGAATATTTTCTCAGTTCTGGAAACTTTTTACCTTTTCAGCACAACACTATTAATTTTCTATAAACTAAATTTACATCAGATAAGTTCAGTTGGATTTTAGCCTATTGTAGGGGGCAGGAGTTATACTGTATTTCCCCATGTATAAGGTGCTCCCATGTCTAAGATGCACCTTAGTTTTGGGGCCTGGAATTTGAAAAAAAAATGTATTACATAAAGTTATTGAACTCAAGTTTTACTCATAATAAAATTTATACAACTCCTCATCACTGTCAAAATTCCCTTCCTTTATCTTGTCCTCATCTGTGTCTGATGGGGAATCACTGTCTTCAACAATGAGCTCAAAAACAAGCACGAAAAAGCAGGAAATGCAAGTAAAATATCTACAACCACTGTATACGATGCGCCTAGCTTTTAGACCCCAAGTTTTATGGAAAAAGGTGCATCTTACACATGGAGAAATACGGTAAGGATCAAATTGCATTTTAAAGCAATTTCACTTTATAGGATTATCAAATGGTGTACAACAGACCAGGCAAAGCATAAGGTTTCCAAGTAGATACAGAACCAAGCATTTTGGGGATTTGAGAGACATTAATTATCCTTCACCTTTTTTTTTTTTTTTTCACCTTTCTTTTAACAATGAGGAACCTAGGGCTCAGAAAATTTTATTTGACTTGCCCAGGCTGTTAGTTACTAGCAGAGCCAAAACTGTGTCAGGATCTGCTCATTTCCAGTCTAGAGCTTTAAAAAAAATGTTGTGCAATATGAGCTTCCTACTACCTTATATTTAAATAGCATTTTTGTGCTGTCATTGGAACTTGTAAAATATTTTTACCCTTGAGTCTGTCCTTTTATTTGCATTTTACCATGTTTTAAAGTCCCATTGGTTTTCTGCCTAGAGGAATTTTGAATTAGATTGCCTTTTGGGTGCTAAATTTGTTTTAAAACTCATTTTGAATTGGTTTGTAAGAATGTGAGCTTGTCCTGCTTGAGTTTCGGCCTATCTTCTGATTTAAATCGACTTAGACATAAACTGGAGATAATATCCAATTTCTCTCTACTTCCCAATCACCCGTCAGCCTCTTGCTATCCTGTTTTACGTTCTTATGACAGGAACTGAGGAAAGCATCCCAAGCCTTGAGGTGATTTTAAAGGACCTTGAACTAGACTCAAACACATAAAGAAAAAAAAAGGAGTGGTGGTAAGATTTTAGATAAAAAGTTGGTTCAAACCTGTCCCAGAAAACATGTCAGCAGGTGTCAATGATTCCTAGTCCTCCAATCCTTCATCACCTCATCAGCTTTTGATTACCTGACCCTGGACGCTCACAGTGACCTCAGACAGCGTCAGCAGCTGGCTTCCTACTTTCTCTCAGGAATGGGAATCGCCCCTGTGCTTCAACTTAAAGCAGTGGTTCTCAAAGTGTGTGCCTTAGAAGATTTCCAGGTGTGCCCTATGGTATTCCAGAGAAATATGTGCCCGTTGGGGACCAAAAAACTAACAGGGTTTTTAGAGTTTAGATTTTGGGGGGACAGAAGTGTGGGGAATTGGCTGTAAACTGACAGTCTGCCCAACCCCCCACCTCACTTGCCTGATTCAGTTGCAAAAGGCTGTTAAGCTGTGGTGCTAGATTGTTTACACTACCCCCCACGTTCCCCGGAAAGACTGGAGGCAAGTTTCTTCTATCCTTTGTTTGGTGTCAAGTTAAGATGATATGTATGGTGGGGGTTTTCTGCACTCAACACAATTAAGAGTAAAAAGAGAGGAATTCTTCAATGTATTGACAAGGAAATGAGAGTTTTCTTTTTAAATATATGCCCAAACATTGAAGAAATTGCTAGGGCCTGACCAGGCAGTGGCACAGTGGATGGAACGTTGGACTGGGATGCGGAGGACCCAGGTTTGAGACCCCGAGGTCGCCAGCTTGAACGTGGATTCATCTGGCTTGAGCAAAGCTCACCAGCTTGAACCCAAGGTCGCTGGCTTGAGCAAGGGGTTACTCGGTCTGCTGAAGGTCCATGGTCAAGACACATATGAGAAAGCAGTCAATGAACAACTAAGATATGCAATGGAAAACTGATGATTGATGCTTCTCATCTCTCTCCATTCCTGTCTGTCTGTCCCTATCTATCCCTCTCTCTGACTTTCTCTCTGTCTCTATAAAAAAAAAAAAAAAAAAAGAAATCACTAGGACACATCAGGCTCATGTTTATCATAAACACAAGAATGAAAAAACTTAACACATTTGTGCCAGGACCTGCCGAATTTACTAAATCTTACTAAGAATATATCTATATATATAAAAAGATAACTTTTTTGTCTTTTAAAAATTTTTAACCTCTCTTTTTTTTATGAATTCTAAAAAGCATAACAAAAAATGTAACATAAAAATGTTTTTTAATGTCAGAATAAATTTAATTTTGTTGTATTTATTTTGTTTAATTACCATAAAAGCATGCTTGGACTTTATATTTTTTCTTTAATATTTGACTTAATTATTATAACATATTTCTCAGAAATTTGTATATAGTGCACCTACAATTATTTGTAGGATTTTAAATGCGCCCCGACTTCAAAAACTTTGAGAACCACTGACTTAAAGCTTATACCAACAATGCCTTTTGGAAATTGGAGGAGCAGAGAAATGTTATGTAAACATATTGGTCCTATTTTGGGCACCTTTACCGCTAACCTTCCACAATCTTTGAGATTTTATCCTCTCTGTGTTCAGTCTTACTCAGGAGCTCCTAATACTTTTGTCTTCCTTTTTTTTTGGTCACTGGTCTTTTGAAATACACAAGGGGTCGAAGTTTTAAGCAGGATTTTGCAATACAGATACATGAGTGTGTGCATGTGTGTGTTTCAGAGTTTGAGTGTGGATGTGTGTAAGCAAGTTAGAAATAGAAATCATTTACATTTCTTTAAATGAATGAAAGGTAATGTTCACATTTAGCTTAAGTATCTATCTGTAGTGTAAATGAATAAAATTAGGGTCTATTTTTCTTTCACATTTCAGTTTTGGACACATAACTATTTTGATCTAGTGGAAGACCAAGTTCCCTGTTTCCCGTTGGGACTATACTCCAGCTGTGGACAGAGGTGTTCACAAGTCATCTCATTCAGGTGATGACTCCGCAGGTGCAGCCCAGACAGTGGAAGAAGAAACAGAGAGTTGATCTGGAGGAAAAACAAAACAAAGCAAACTCCACCCCTTAAAGCAGTGGGCTGCAGCCTTGGCTGTGCACTGTTGTTACCAGGGAGCTTTAGGAAACACGGCAACACGGATACTCAGGTCCCAGCCGGGGCATCCTGATGTGACTGGGCTGGGCTGGGATCTGCGTACTGGGATCTTACTACTCCCTCAAGGTGATTCTAATATGGGGCTGAGTTGATCTTAATCTTGGCCTTAAGGAATTATTAACTAGCAGTTCTGCTTTTGATCGAGCCAGTACTCTAACCTGCCTGTGAATGAGAAACACCAGCAGAGGCAGTTAAATATACAGATTCCAAGGCCTCATCCCAGCTCAACTGAATAGAATTCCTTAAGGGGTGGGTCCCCAAAAGTCGGCTTAAGAAAATACCTCCTCAGTGTTATTTTATGCAGCCAGTTACTTCAGAAACAGAGAATTAGTTATCTGTTCTGACAATTACTAAGCAATTTCTACTGGTGTAGACGCTTAGAGTTAGTTCCACAGGAACCTCCGCTGACATTACTATTTGTAGCTGAGAAGGAGGAGGAGAGGAGTTTACAGAGATGTAGAAGTTAGGCTGGAAAACAACTTCCAAATGAAGAAGAATAGGAGAAAACAGAACAGAAGAAGAAAATTTTTGTGCAAATGCAATACTAGTTATTGATGAACCTACCTTCATCAATAAGTATGAATCAATCAAGTGACGCTCTAATGATGTAAAGGAGCTGGATTTACATCCTGGAGCTGCCACTCACCATTGTGTAAACTCAAGAGATTTGTATTTTCAGCTATGAACTGAATATAACACCAGCATTTCTGTGAGTTATTGTGAGATAACATATATCAGGTGCCTCGTGCAGTCCTCCTGTGGAAGGTACTTAGTCAGAGGCAGCCGTTTTATAGTGTATACATAAATTTTTTTTCTGAGCAATAATACATGTAGAGAAAATTACAAGGAGAAAAGGATAATTAAGCAGAAGCATATCAACCCTGAAACAATCATAAAACTTAATTGCTATCTATTAAGAAAAATAAAAATTTCAAGGTTGTTTTTTATTTTAATCTTACTTATACTGCTTTTAAAAATGTGGATGGTCTCAAAAATGCAATTTTATTTTAAAACATTTATTTTTACTATCATTAGTACCTTCAAGCTAATCATCTAAGAACACTTGCAATTATAACCACTGTTATAATCATCATCCACAGAATTATTATTATTATTTTTAATATGCAAAAATAACCTAAAAGGTCAATTGTGGCTTCACTATTTGAGATTTTTTTCCGTTCTCCAAATTCTGTAAGTTTTTTAAATTCTAGAAAAGCATAACAAGTAAATATGATTCTGATATTTATTAAATGGGACATCATTTAATTGCTATATCCATTTTAATATAATCAAGCCACTGAATAGTTGATGTGAATATGAGCAGCAAGCTGACTACATTTCTTTTGCTTCATTAGAAGGTAACGCCTATGATTTTAAATGGTAGAAAGTCTTTAGATATCTCCTGTCTGGCAATAGAAAGTCATCTCATTTACTAACCCTATAGCTTCAGGGAGAGACAGTGAGAGAGAGAGAGAGAGAGAGAGAGAGAGAGAGAGAGAGAAAGAAAGAATATATTAATATTGCAGAATTTTATTCCTTTTTTTATGTGACCATACATATATTGCCCCCAAGTGAATCACAATACAAATATCCATCTATAAAAAATATAGTATTGGTGACCTATTTTAAAAATATCATTGGTAACTACCACAGACCCAGAAAACACAAAAGAAGAATTAACAGAGATAGAAGACTACTGAGGCCCAATGTTAATAGAGATGTAATAACCACAAATTTATGTTTGGGGTGAGTAACTCCGGTGGGAGAAAGGAGAAAAGGTGTGGAACTCACAAGATAGCTTAGATTATAGGGTGAAAGCTTCAAGTTTCAAGAGGCGCTGCAAAGCAAACATATGATTAATCATTTCAAAGATAAGGTAGAAAAGGAAGACTTCAAATGGACTTCTGTAATGAAGGAAATTTATAATACTATATAACATTATAATGTTGTTTGAGAATAGCATATTAAAGGTAGTTTGTATTTGATCAGAACTGTAGAATAATTAGTTTAAATGAGTTACTTATTCTCCAGTGGCTCACAGTATTTCTGAGAGGCCACCAGAGTGAGATGGACCAGAGCAATTATGCATTAGAATAGGCTAAGTATACCAGGCAGTCTTCTCAATCTCTGAATAGTAGTGCTTTATGGGAGTTTTTCCATTATTATGTATGCCTTCCATTATTCATGAAAAATAACAATATCTCTGAGGATTGGACTCATATAATTAACAAAAAGACAGATTCTTCCTGGCTGGAGGATTCAGGTCCTCTCAGTGGGTGAGTTCTCCAGAGAATTTTTCAGGCAGAATAATGAATAATCCAAAAGCTTATTAACATTTCAGGTCACACAGGGCAGCACACACTTGGTCATTCTTTTTTGATAAGAGGAGGTAGTTTAGGTAATCTACGTACATGTCCTGTCCTGTTTTGGTTCTTGGGTGCCAAAATAAGTGTATGTCTTCTTATAATGAGTTACATGCATTAATTTGTGTTGACATCTTATACATGACACCTTTCTCTCATAATTTATTTTTCCACTAAAAATATGGATATTTAATTTTTCTTACACATAGATTAATCTTTTTAGATGTAGTCCAGACATTGTCATTTCCCACCTGTCCCAAAACAAAATGCATTAATGGCTCAAGGCTGCCTATAGATTTATATGCCTTAGTTACACTCCCCTCCGAGACCTCACAGCCCTCCTGAATTGAACTGTTCACAATTCCTTTTTTTCACTTGAAATTTTTGTGCCTGCTTTTGCTCTTGGTAGTTCTTTCCCGTGCACTGCTATTTATCCACATCTCTTCTGTTCAAATCTTCTGTCCTCCACAAACTAGCTACAATAGGGTTTTGCTCTCTATCCCTTATTTCCTTCAAGCCACTCCCCATATTGAAAATATGTTTTACTTACCTGTTTTTCAGAAATCCTAGTCTAGGTTGCACATTAGTAGGAGATTTTAAGGACCTCACAAACTCAACCAGGTTCTTATGAGTAATCAATGTAACATCCAGACTCAGAGGAGTAAACATTTTCTCACATCTAATATGGACAATCCCCATGCTACTGATACAGTGTCTTTTCTAAAAGATTTATTAGTTCAGCTCTCTTCTCATAATGGAAAATACAGAATCCTTGTTTTGACAAGATCAATTATTAAGAGAGTCAGAAGAAGATGCAGATTGGAGGAGGCTTTTGACATTCCTCTTTAGGTATTTTTTTCTGGTGCTCTTGTTTTTTAATGTTTTCTGTCTTAGTCTGGTCAGGCTGCTGTTACAGAATACCATAGACTGGGTGGTTTAAGCATTCATTTATTTCTCACAGCTGTGGAGGCCGGGAGGTCCAAAATTAAGGTGCCAGCTGGTTGAATTTTTGGTGAGAGCTCTCTTCCTAACTTGTAGACGGCAGCCATCTCGTGTGTGTTCCCTTGGCCTTATCAGCGTGTGTCTGTGGAGAGAGTGAATGCCCCTTGTTTTCCTCTCCTTATAAGGGCACTAATCTCATCATGAGGGTCCAACTCTCATTACTTAATCTAAACCAATTACTTCCCAAAGGCCCCAATTGCAAATATATACATTGAGAGTTTGGGGATCAACATATGAGATTTTGAAGGGATGCAATCATTCAGCTCCTAACACTTGTCTTGATATATTTTCACCTGCAAAGTTTCCAGCATGAGCTCTAGAGGCTTTGGAGAATGTCTGAGATCTGGGCCGGAAGTGTTCTACTTTGGTTATTTATTCTCCTATCCACAATCTATAGATCAAAGGAAATTAAGAACCCGTCTTAGAGAAACTCTGCAGAATAAATAGGTACAGGTGATGGAAGCACTTCTAACGACCTCATTATAATTATAGGCTGTAAAATATTTCAATGCAAAACAGAATTCAGAAGGACTTTCATTTTCATTTTCTCAATTGATAAAATGTAGAATATTAGAGAAGATGTTATTTATGCTGAAAACTTCCAACAAGAAACCATAAAAGGTGCTCAGATAGGCTGATTGAGATAAAGCTGAAGGACTCTACATGGTTAGATGCACAATGATATAGGTTCTATCCCATCTTTTGAGGGTTCTCATTTAAAAATCTATGAAAGAGTAAGTTCCTTAAAGACAAGTTCCACATTTCATTATCCCTATAATTCCTGAAGCACTATGCTTTGTGTGGCATAAGCACTCAGGAAAGAATTACTGAACTGAAGAATGAGAACTGGTATTGCTGAATAGTAGGTTGGAAAATGTTTAAGACTTGAGCTAGCCCTGGCCAGTTGGCTCAGTGGTAGAGCGTCGACCTGGCGTGCAGAAGTCCCGGGTTCGATTCCCGGCCAGGGCACACAGGAGAAGCGCCCATCTGCTTCTCCTCCCCTCCCCCCTCCTCCCCTCCTTCCTCTCTGTCTCTCTCTTTTCCTCCCGCAGCCGAGGCTCCATTGGAGCAAAAGATGGCCTGGGTGCTGGGGATGGCTCCTTGGCCTCTGCCCCAGGCGCTAGAGTGGCTCTGGTCGCGACAGAGCGACACCCCAGATGGGCAGAGCATGGCCCCGTCGTGGGCGTGCCGGGTGGATCGGTCTGGCGCATGCATGCGGGAGTCTGACTGCCTCCCGGTTTCCAGCTTCAGAAAAATACAAAAAAAAAAAAAAAAAAAAAAAAAGATTTGAGCTGAGTTTCAGCTTGATTATTTACTAGCTATGTGATAGGGGTAAATTATTTAGCCATTTGCAAAAATAAGTTGATAATGTCATTTAATTTATAGTTTATGGCAAACATGAAAGTGTAATTTAAAAAAATTTCCTGCCTGACCAGGCAGTGGCATAGTAGATAAAGTGTTGGACTGGGATGAAGAAGACCCTGGTTGAAACCCTGAGATTGCCGGCTTGAGCACGGCTTGAGCACGGGCTCACCAGCTTGAGTGCAGGGTCACTGGCTTGATCTTAAGGTCACTGGCTTGAACAAGAGGTCACTTGCTCTACTGAAGCCCCCTGGTCAAAACACATATGAGAAAGCAATCAATGAACAACTAAGGAGACTAAGGAGCCACAACGAAGAATTGATGCTTCTCATCTCTCTCCAGTCTTGCCTGTCTGTCCCTATCTGTTCCTCTCTCTCTGTTTCTGTCACACACACACACACACACACACACACACACACACACACACACACACACAAATCTGCTCTCAGCTTGTATTCATGTATTTAATATACAGTTAACAAATACCTACTCTTTCCCAGGCATAGTTGTATAATCTTTGGGATACATCAGGAAATAGAACAAACAAAAACTCCTGCCACCATAGAACTTGTATTATAGTGCATAAGAGAGAGACAATAAAAAAAATATCAGTCAGTCAATCTATTGATCAGTCAGTTGTAGCAGATGTTGGAAATCCACATGTACCACGGAAAGAAATAAAAGGGCAAGGGTAGGAATTGGAACTGTGTAGATGGCAGTGCTGGAGCCATATCACAGCATTGAATAGGGCAGTAAGAGGAGGCCGCAGTGTGCGGGTGAGATTTAAGCAAAGATTTGAAGGAGAGGAGTGAGTTAGTTAAGCAGCAACCGGAAGAAGGTTCAGGATTGGCAATGTCTATAGGCAAGAGCCAGACTGGTGGCGGGTAGCTAGGGGTGTTCTCTGCTGAGGCTGTAGCTAGGTAAGTGGACAGGTTGAAAAGCAGCAAATAAAGTCAAGAAGTAAAGGGGCTGGGAGGGGTGCAGAACGTTTGGGGCCTGGTAAGCCCCTATGAAATGCTCAGCTTTCCCGCTGGGTCAGACTGGTTGCCATTGTGCAGTTTGAGCAAGGATGACATGGTCTGACATCCATTTTATTTGCGTTTCATGCACAGAACACAATGAGCATCCAATGCATAGCTGACAATGCTTGTGAAAACAAAATTCATGTTTTCAATTATTGTTTATAATTATTGCCAATAAACTGACAGAATTCCCCATTTATTGTTTTTGTTGACTGTTTTGACATACTATAAACCAAAGCAAAATTTTATTTTGATTAAAGAAAATCACAGTCATTAAAAATGTGATTAAATATTTTTAGTCAAATATCTGGATTTGTATTTTCCAAGGAGTTAGTTCTTAAAGTGAACAAATTCTGGCTTTTATAGAAGTCAATATAACATTTCTTATCTCCTTTTCTAAAGTGCTTTGGAAGCGTATGAGAAATTTTTAGAGAATGTAAAGCACTTTGTTTTTCTTAAAAAGAATGCTCTTTCTGTGAGGCAGCATTTTTCTGACTTATATCTGGTAAAAATGACAAGTCAGACCTTTGTTCTCTCGTCATTGAAGTGATTTCACTGTGCTTTGCATTGCTTGGGGTTCCAGAGCGCAATTTTTCCTTCAGCTCAAACCACTTATCCAGGCCTTTCTGTTACCTGCACTGTCAGAAAATCAAAATCAGATTCAGCATTAGAACTTCCATAGAGCTTTTAATTTTCTTCTCTACTAACACGCCATTACTATCTCCTAGCAACTTCCTTACTTCAATCAGAAAAAAAACCAATTTAAATTGTTCTTTTCTTATTTTCAAAGGGTCCTGAGGGTACAGTCACCACAACTATACTATTTACAATTTAATTAAATGCCATGTTTTTCTGAATAAATTACTGACATCCACAGACATTTAATCTTCAAATTGTCTTTAAAAACTCAAAAGAAAGAAGTCCTTTACAGATTTAGCCAATGATCACAGAATAAAAGTTTAAAAACCTTTATCTTTAAAATTATTTTATGCAATTCGTTGACTGATTGTAAGTCCATAAAATGACAACATTCTCTAAGACTTATTTTATGCTATTTAAAAATATTGATGACATGTTTGGTTCAGTGGAAAGATAGATTTTACTCAGTTATCAATAGAGTTATAATCTTGTTTATATCTCTGTAATAAGTGTCGTAGAAATAAAATACTGGGAAGTTATTTTTTAATACTTATACTGCACTATGGTAGACAGAATGAATAATGGTTCTCCAAAGAAGCCCACATCCTAAATCCTGGAACCTGTGAATATGGTGCTGTACATCACACACACAAAAGAAGACTTTGCAAATGTGATTAAGTTATGGCTCTGAAGATGGTGAGATTAACCTGAATTATCTGGGTATACTAAATATAATTACAAGTGTCCTTATAAGAAGGAGGCAAGAAGGTCAAAGTTAGGAAGGTGTGGCAAGAGCAGAGGTTGAAGTGATGAGGCAACAAGCCAAGGGATACTGGCAGCCTCCAGAAGCTGTAAGAAGCAAGAAACATATACTCCTTTACAGCATCCGGAAGGACAAAGTCCTGCTGACACCTTGACTTTATCCCAGTGAGACTAATTTTGGACTCCAGAACTGTAAAATAATAAATTTGTGTTGTTTTAAGCTACCAAATTTGTGGTAATTTGTTATAGCATTATTAGGAAACAAGGCACAGACGTATAATTAAATCTACATTTAAAAAAATTAATAATACGTTGACTTATGTTCAATATATTTCATAGTACAAAAACACAGAGTAGGAATATCATCCAGTTTTACTTTTATGTACTTAATATAGATGTAGAGCTAGAAGACTGCTCATGAATTTTTTTTAAAATACATGACTACAGGTGTAGCCAATAATAGTTAAGCGATCTATTAGATTATCCTGGAGGTTAATATGTTTGAATGAGATGTTAGAGACGACTGTAGTTAAAATTAAGAAGAAGCAAAACTCATTGTTGATGCCCATTGCTACTCTTTCCTGGGGTCTTTCATCCGTAGTGACACTTCCTCCCTCTGATTTGTACCTCTGTTCTATGTCCCACCCTTCAACAGTAAAACGTCTGGTAAATTACTACTGTATTCTTATGGCTCAGTTTAATTTGTTGAAAATGGCCTGAGATATATATCTTCTTGGAGAGGTATTTATATATTTTGGAAAAAGAGAATAGAAGAAAACACCAATGGGAGACTTTTAGGAACCAAGACAACTTTTTGGAAGAGAAATTGAGCAGGACTGGGGGTGGGGAGAAGCTCTCAAAACACAAGATATGGTGATATGTTACCATCCTTTGCATAGACTAGAAATTTGAAGCTGGTATGTTTTGAATTGTTAAAAACTTTTAAATATTAAATTTGACTTGATATAAAAATTTAAAATATACAAAAACAAATATTTCCTATAATAAGGAATTATATTAGCAACTGCTAATAATGAAGGTGCTCCATTCTGATATTATGTCAGGCGTGTTTTGACACATCTGATGCTGTATGGTTTTGATTTTGATTTTTTCTCTTAAGATTAAAACATGCATATTTTTGCTTGCCATTAAGATTTCATAAGTATTCTGCTAGAAAAGAAGAGTGAAATTTTTCATTGTTTTTTAATCAGAGTCACATGTAATTAATTGTTTTTAAAAGGATGAAAATCTTTAGATACATCTTTATTTCTAAGGTATGCAAATCCTTTCATACTAGTTAGAATAAACATAACTAGATCAATGTGATTATAATAATTATCATCAAGTCAGTAAATAAAATCAGTTTTAAAGTTTGCAACTTTCAGACAACAAACACCACTTTCTCTAAAACTTTTATCAAGTAGTATTTTCTTTAGCATACATAATGTTAATAAAAAATGGCAACAGTTCATAAAACCATTTAACAAATTTGCTATTAGAATAAGATGTTTGATCTTTTAAATAAATAAATGTAGAAAATATAGAGATTAAGAATAGTTTATTTTATTTTAGATTTTGTATACATGATGTGTATACTCCAAACTCTTATCTACCTAAATAGAAAATAATGCATAAATTATGCTTTATAGTCTCAAAAGTTCTCATGTCAGCACTTTCTCATTCTCTCAAGCTTGTTGTAAAAAAGAATAAACTTTATAAAGATGGGTGCATATAAATAATATATATCCACTCTTCTTAATACATTTGTCATCATTTACTCAGCTCTTTATTTTAGACATGTAGATTGATTCCTATTACTTAGCCCTATAAATAATGCTACAATGTCTTCTTTATGAAAGGAGCTTCATTTATATTTGTAGTTTTTTTCTTTAAGAAGGATTACTAAATCATAAGTTAAGAACACTTAAAAATGATACATAATGCATTTAAAAATGATATATAATGCTTCTTTGCTTTATAAAAAATGTAACATTTGAATCTCATCAACAGGAAAGAATGTTTTAATTTCATTACACAATTGAAAAATTTGAACATTATTTAAAAATACTTTAAAAATTGTTAGGCAAAGAATGCAAATTTATTGTTGATTAATAACATTTCTTTAATTATTGTTGAGAGTTAATAATTTTAATAGTTTATTTGAACTTCCGTGACTTACCTTTCATTATTAGGGATAAAGGAGGTTTTTTAAATCTCTTTTTGTGGTAAGGATACTGAAGATATATTTATTGTAAATATTTTACCAGCCTCTCATTTGTCTATTAATTCTATTTATGTGGTCTGCTGTGTTGAAATACAAATTTTAAGTAGTTAAATCTATCAATTCTTTTTAATATTTTTTGTTTTTGTTTTTTGTAACAGAGAGTCAGAGAGAGAGAGAAAGATAAGGAATGAAGACAGGAAGGGAGAGAGATGAGAAGTATCAATTCTTTGTTGTGGCTCCTTATTTGTTCATTGATTGCTTTCTCATATGTGCCTTGATGGGAGAGCTACAGCAAAGCGAGTGACCCCTTACTCAAGCCAGTGACCTTGGGCTTCAAGCCAGTGACCTTTGGGGTCACGTCTATGATCCCACGCTCAATGTGGAGACCTTGGGGTTTTGAACCTGGGTCCTCTGCTTCTCAGTCTGACACTCCACTCACTGCCCCACCACTTGGTCAGGCTAATGCATCAATTTTTTATGTTGTACATGTCCTTTTTTTTACTTTAATTTTAGAAAGTTCCTTCCTCATGATATTAGATAAATATTCATTCATATTTTCTTGTAGTTTGAAAATTTGGGTTTTAAATGATAGGTTTTATTGAACTATTTTATATTAATTTGAGTCCATTTAGAAATATTTGGAAACATGCTGGGAGATAGGCCTCCGTGAATCATTCATGGTTCTGCACATGTTGTGTGAGAGGCTAAGTCCCCTTTGCTTCACATTCTTTTCAAGAATGTTTGTATAGCAAATGGCCTTGGAAGACAGACACGCTGTCTCTCTCCAGAGTGAAGGGCAGGCATGCTTGTTGAACATTAGAGAATGTTCAAGTTCCCTAAACTCAGAGTTTCTCCCCTGTGTGAAACATCAGTCATACCCATTTGCATCCCTTCTGCGAGATCTGGGGCAGGGGAAACTGATGCAAATATGCTCAAGCTCAGGAGGCTTTCAGGACTGTGAGTAATAAAGTCCTTTTTCCCTAACACAGAAACCATCCAGGAAACTGGAAGGCTAATTTGTTAGTTAGTAAGTAGGGAATAATTTCAGACACTTTGCTTTCATGGTAAGCTTACTATTTAATTTGAAATAATGACTGATAAAATACTCATTAACCTGGTTTATATCATATTATTATATTTTCTAGATATACTTCAAAATATCCAAGGCATAGTTCATATTTTTAAGCCTATGATTGTTCTATTAAAAAAATTAGAAAACTAGTCTCGATTAGTCTCATCTTTAAATGAAAAGTTAGAGATCCATTTGATTACATTTATAAAAAACTTATTAATTAAAATCTGTGCTCCACAGTTTAGAGCATATTGACACTTAAAATTGCTTGGTTAAGCAATAGGTCATACTTAATCAAGACAGCTAAACTGACATTTTAAAAATAATGAACCAAAGCATAAAATATTCACTTAAGAGATCATGGATGAAAAAAAATACAAAACATTTAAAATTTCATAAGTTAATATAGCACATCAGTTTTTTCCAAACTAGTGTGTTTATAGTACATATCTATCAAGAGATTGTGACTAAAATTTTGATGCTATAATATAGAAGCAACCTGAAGAACTGAAATTTTGAACTGATCATTAATGTTTAATATAAAAAAATGCCACTTGAATAATTTTCAATATTCAGAAGGTGAACAATAGCTGTTTTGCTATTATGTTTAAAAACAGGTGATTATTCTCAGTGGTTTCTTTTTCAGTAAAAATCACAAAAATAACTCAAAAGTATAATTTTAAGTCAAGCTCTGCTGCTATAGCATAATCCCAACATTTCCATGGCTTATAATAACAACAATTTTTTTCCCCTGTTGTTCATATTACAGGAAGGCTTAGGGCTTGACTGTGAATTGTACTGCACTGAGCTGGAATAGGTTCTAGGCCAGGGGTCGGGAAACTTTTTGGCTGAGAGAGCCATGAACGCCACATATTTTAAAATGTAATTCTGTGAGAGCCATACAGCGACCCGTGTACATTACGCATTATCCAATAAAAATTTGGTGTTGTCCCAGAGGACAGCTGTGATTGGCTCCAGCCATCCACAACCATGAACATGAGCAGTAGGAAATGAATGGATTGTAATACATGAGAATGTTTTATATTTTTAACATTATTATTATTATTTTTTTTGTTTTATTTATTCATTTTAGAGAGGAGAGGGAGAGACAGAGAGAGAGAGAGAGAGAGAGAGAGAGAGAGGAGAGACAGAGAGAGAGAAGGGGGGGAGGAGCAGGAAGCATCAACTCCCATATGTGCCTTGACCAGGCAAGCCCAGGGTTTCGAACCGGCGACCTCAGCATTTCCAGGTCGACGCTTTATCCACTGCGCCACCACAGGTCAGGCCCATTATTATTTTTTTTTAATTAAATATTTGTCTGCAAGCCAGCAGCAGTCATCAAAAGAGCCACATCTGGCTCCTGAGCCATAGGTTCCCAACCCCTGTTCTAGGCCATAAATCAGGTTCTGGTATTCTCCACAATTTTTTTTTTTTTTTTCATTTTGGGACTGAGATGGAAGGAGAGACTTCTATTGGGGACAAGTTATTTTCCTGTCTGTGGTCACAGGAGCAAGAAAGGGCAAGCCAAACAACGCAGTCGTATTTGCAGCTTCTGCTCAGCTATGACAAATACTATGACCGTTCACATCTCAGTGTCCAAATCTGTCGCATCTGTGGGCTGGAAAGTAAACTCAGCATGGCTAAATTGGCAAGAGAACAAATGCTTGTGAACAAATAGTACAATTACTGCAACTAAGTACTTATGGTATGAGGAATAAAGAGATAAAACTCTTAATTAACTAAAAATTGTATAACAATTGATTGGAATAACAGTGCAGTGCAGTTGAGAATCAAAAGACCAGGCCACTGTTCTTCTTATCTCTTGTGTATATTACTGTATTTCTGTCATATTAATATGACTGTTGCAACACCTTCCAAAACCTCACCTTCAAAAATGGTTTCAGGCCCTGGCCAGTTGGCTCAGTGGTAGAGCGTCGGCCTGGTGTGCGGAGTACCCGGGTTCAATTCCCGGCCAGGGCACATAGGAGAAGCGCCCATTTGCTTCTCCATCCCCCAACCCCCCTTCCTCTCTGTCTCTCTCTTCCCCTCCCATAGCCAAGGCTCCATTGGAGCAAAGATGGCCCAGGCGCTGGGGATGGCTCCTTGGCCTCTGCCCCAGGCGCTAGAGTGGCTCTGGTCAGCGGCAGAGCGATGCCCCGGAGGGGCAGAGCATCGCCCCCTGGTGGGCAGAGCGTTGCCCCTGGTGGGTGTGCCAGGTGGATCCTGGTCGGGTGCATGCGGGAGTCTGTCTGACTGTCTCTCCCCGTTTCCAGCTTCAGAAAAAATACAAAAAAAAAAAAAAAAAAAAAAAAAAAAGGTTTCAGTTGAGAAAGCAATAAAGTTTTGTGTTGCTTGAAACAATGGGTTATTTAATGCAAATAAGAACCATGTTTATATTCAGCTACTACTTAAGTTATATTACAATTTCCAAACCTCTTTCTAAAACATACATAAGGCATTTGCAGAAATCAATCAATTTAGCAAGAGAGTAGGATTTTAGTGGATCATTGGAAAGTTAATTTGGAAAAATGGGTCCAGATACTGTAGGCTGTCCTGTATCAGTTTATTTCATTTGCAAGTAGCATAATTAAAAAAATAAATTTAATTCTCATCCTAATAGTTTACTACCTTTTAATTCAGAAAGAGAAAAGTTGACTGAACTATGCCTTCTCTGTAAAAATCCTATCCCATTCCTTCTTCCTCAGGCCCTGTTAAAATTCTGCCTAGATCATGGAAGCTGCCTCCGGGCAACAGCAATCTTTTCATTGCACTGGAGTCAAAGATTTTAAATTTCTCAGTCCAAAGATTGTGCTTTAGTCAGTAAATGGACGAGAGAAGAGCCCTGGCCGGTTGGCTCAGCGGTAGAGCGTCGGCCTAGCGTGCGGAGGACCCGGGTTCGATTCCCGGCCAGGGCACACAGGAGAAGCGCCCATTTGCTTCTCCACCCCTCCGCCGCGCTTTCCTCTCTGTCTCTCTCTTCCCCTCCCGCAGCCAAGGCTCCATTGGAGCAAAGATGGCCTGGGCGCTGGGGATGGCTCCTTGGCCTCTGCCCCAGGCGCTAGAGTGGCTCTGGTCGCAATATGGCGACGCCCAGGATGGGCAGAGCATCGCCCCCTGGTGGGCAGAGCGCCGCCCCATCGTGGGCGTGCCGGGTGGATCCCGGTCAGGTGCATGCGGGAGTCTGTCTGACTGTCTCTCCCTGTTTCCAGCTTCAGAAAAATGGAAAAAAAAAAAAAAAAAAAAATGGACGAGAGAAGAAACATTTGAGGAGCTAAGAGAAATTATGAAATTATGTATCAGAAGCCATATTTTATCTGCTATGCCCCTGCTTTGAACACATTAAGAAAAAATATTTTTTCTCTTTTAAATTCCTCATTGCTTTTGATGCCAATATGTTTGTAGTCTCAACAAAATATTAGGTGATATTGTAAAATTTATTTAGAAGTATATGTAATGTATATGTGATATATATGGCGTATATATCAAACATATACACTACTTATACATTTTTGTCTCATATAGACACACACACATTACATATGGATATTTACATATGTAGATACTGGTACCTGTAGCTATTATTCTATATTAACTTTATTTCAGATATTAAAAGGGAGTTATAAAGTAAGATGTTGGTTCTGATAAAAATTGGGACTAGGTACAACAAGACTGTGTATAAGGGGCCAAATTTAGAAATCATTCTGGCATCATGATCAAGGGAGGATTGCAAGATACTAAGACTTGAGACAAAAAACGAAAGTGATGAGGGCCTGAACTAGGTAACTTATATCTATTTTATAGGTTAGGAATCTTGACAGGTTTTAATTAAACAAAGAGTGTCACTGCTAAGAAGCAGCTTAAAATAGCATTTAAAAAATTTAAAAATAATTAAAATTTCTTAGAAAAATTATAGAAATATAAAAACGTTATCCATGATTATTCACACCATTGACATTTACTATAAATATTTTTGTTAAATTTCTTTTCTATAAATTTTGCAGGCATTTAAAAATCTCTAGAAATGATTTTTGAAATAAGGCAAGTACCTACATTGTGGCAAAAAAAAAAAATTAGAAAAGCAGGAATTTCTAATATGAAAACTCTTTCCATTGTTCATCTCAATTCTTTCTTTTCTTTCTTTCTTTCTTTTTTTTTTTTTTTAGGTGAGAGGAGGGAAGGTAGTGAGATAGACTCCGACACAGGCCCGGACTGGGATCCAACAGGCAACCCTGTCTGGGCCAATGCTGAGTACTGACCTATTTTTATCATCTGAGGCTGATGCACTTGGACCAGCTGAGCTGTCCTCAGTGCCTGGGGCCACTCTCAAAAAGATTAAGCCACAGGCTGCAGGAAAGGAAGAGGGAGAAGAGGGGGAGAGGGAGGGGAAGAGAAGTAGATCGTCACTTCTCCTGTGTGCCCTGACTGTGAATTGAACCCAGGACATACATATGCCAGATCTATGCTCTATCCACTGAACCACCATGCAGGGCCCAATTATTAGACATAATTATTTTTTATTGTTTTTGTGGTCTCCTTGTGGATATAATAACACATAACATTTGGAATTCCAAATGAGAGGGGAATTGTTTGGCCTGTCCTCCATATAACTGTGTAGGTGTTTAGGTAAAATTGACATACAATAAATTGCACATTTTTAAAGTTACAGTCGGTAAGTTTTTATGTATGTATATACCAATGAAACCTCACCACAATAAAGATAATGAACAATTTTATTATCCAAGAAGTTTAATTTTTCACCTATGTATTTTTCTCTCCTGTGTACCACCCCTGGCTACCAAAGATCTGTTTTCTGTCACTATGAGTTGGTTTTTCTTTTTCTAGAATTTTATATAAATTAAATCATACACTATGTATTCTTTTGTTTAGCTTTCTTTACTCAGCATAATTATTATGAGATTCAAAAAACTTCCATATAGCAATAGTCCGTTCCTTTTTATTGTTGGGTTCTGATCCATAGTACCGATATCTTACAATTTGTTTCTTCATTCACTTGTTGATAGACATTTAGGTTGTTTTAAGTTTCTGGCTGTTATTTATAAAGCAATTATTGACTATTTGCGTGCAATTTTTGTATGGATATATGCTGTTTTAACTTTGGGTAAACATCTTGAAAGGAAATAGTTGGATAGTGTAATAAATGCACATATATACAGATACATAGAAAAATATATAGGAGAATGCACACCAACCAGATGGTTAAGAATATGCACCATTGAAGCTGGCAAAGAGGAGTGTGAGGGAAGAGAACTTGGACCATACCTACTCTCTGTTTTTGTCTGTATTGTTTGAAGTTTTAAATATGTTCATGCATTTCTCATATAAAAATATCCCTTCAATATTATTGACTTTTTGTAAAACAGTAATTTTGTTATGCAAGACTGACATTTCCAGTCTCTACCTTTTTCTCCCACCAATACCAGCTTTTTAAATTATAGGATTATTAGATAAGATATTTACTATATTGAGATTTCTTAAGAATATAATAATTGTGTTAGAGCTGAATGAGTTGTCAGGTTCTGCTCTTTATTTGTCTGTCCTTATGTATGTACGTACGTATTCAACTGTTTTTTATTTAAAAATTATGGAAATTAATCCCTCGGCGAAGATATAACCTTAGAACATACACCTGTTGTTTAGATAAATAAGAGTAACCCAAATAATGTTATCTTTCAATTGTGCCAATTTCCTTAAAACACAGCGCTTTATACAATGTCAATAAAATATGACAGATAAAGGAAATAGTCTATTTTTAAATTGTATATCTGTTTTAATTGGAGAAAGTGTTCAATTTTTTTAAAGAGAATTTCTGAGTAGGGATTCACAACTTATTATCATCAGCAAGTATAAATTCCCCCAAAGCCTCAGCATACTCTGAGTACCAAAACCTTCTACAAGCAAGCAAAGTGCAAACAAATGTAGTTGTAACTTATATTTCTCAGTAATTTCCCAGAGGCTGTGGGGCATGAGTCTGGGGTTCAACTGCTCGTATTTTCAGTTAGCATGTGGCCACTTATTTAAACTCGCTAATATTCAGTTTTATTGTTTTAAAGAGAGATAAATATCATATGATTACCCTTACAAGGGGAATCTAAAAAAAACCACCCAAATGAAAAAGAAACAAACAAACAAACAGAAATAAACTCATTGAATCAGAGAACAAATTGATGGTTACCAGATTTGGGGACGGGGTAGGCGATGGATGAAAAAGGCAAAGGGATTAAGAAGCACAAATGACCAGTTATGAGAATAACCACAGGGATGCAAAGTATAGCATAAGGAACATGCTCAACAATACTCTACTATGTATGGTGTCAGATAGGTGTTAGACTTCTCAGGTGATCATTCTATAAGTTATATCAATGTCTAATCACTAGGTTGGACACTGGAAACTAATATAATTTTTGCATGTCAACTGTAACTGAAAAATTAAAAAGCCAACCCACGGAACATCACAATAAACAAATAAATAAATAAACTACATGAGAAAAAAGGAGAAATATTTCCGATGAAGATCATGACAATTGAATGCATAAAGTATATAAAATATTTATAATCAAATGTAATGCAACAAATATTTGGGATTCTCAGTAATACTTCAGTAATCTTAAGTATGTGGGATATTCCAAGGATAACCTAAATACTTCAAGTGGCCATCCCTACCCTGAAAATGACACCTCTGGCCCTATGAATTTCCTCCATATTAGCTGACTTTCACAGTGAGCTTTTGAAATGACAGGTACATGGTGCAGTAATTAAGAACACAGGCTCAGCAAAGGGAACCTTAAGTCCTTTTGAGATTGACAAAAGGCAGTGTGGGGTGGAGCATATTGAATATGCAGTAAACCCTCCATAGACCTCAACAAAAAGGAAGTTGTTTAAGATTCAAAGTATGAAACTCTGAAAAGTGTCTGGATCAGTGTGATGCAAAATTAGAATATTGAAATTACGTGCTAAACAGAATGTGACAACTGATAAAGACAAAAAAAAACCCCAATGATTTATGTCGAATCTGAGTGCAAAATTCTGTTTTCTCATCACATCCTTTTGAAAAAGACTATACTCTTAAATCACAAACTTACAGAATAGTATTACTATGTTGTTGGATACACACAGACTAAATTAATAAAAAATAAGTATACTTTTAGTACTTCACAACAAAGCGTCTTGTTCTCTTTTAAAAATATCGCTAAAGAACAGCTGAAGATAGTGTTTGATATTAAATCAGTAGCATTTGGTTCTAGTGGTAGCAATGATGACTGTGATTCTCAGAGCATAAAAAATTATGTTAGCAGAACCACTCAAAGTGTTCTTTCCTAATAGTACTTATATCTACGTGGGTTTGCTTTATATTCATATCTTAAAAACAAATCTTATTGTAATTCTGATTTACCATCATTTTGAAATAAAATGTTTTTAATAAAACAGGTATGAGGCAAAAAATAAAAAATAAAACAAAAGAAAACGCAGCCTCAGCAGCTTGTAAACCTAAGTAATAAACTATAGTGTGTGAATTGGGTCAATTATTTATTCCCTTTAGCAAGTTTCTTCATCTAGTAGCCATGTTTGAGGGTGGCAGAAATTCAGTAAGTTAATGTATATGCTTGATACTTAGAACAGTGCCAAGGCTATAGTAAGAGCAATAAAATGTTTGCAGTTACAGATGCTCCTTGATTTACAATAGGTTCATACTCTGATAAACCCATGGAAGTTGAAAATGCATTTAATACACCTTACCTACGGAACAGCGCAGCTTAGTCTAGCCTACCTTAAATGTGCTCAGAACACTTACATTAGTCTACAGTTGGGCAAAACCATCCTACACAAAGCTGATTTTATTTAATAAAGTGTTGAATAGCTCGTGTAAATGTATTATGCATATCTCTCTCACACTATTGTACAGTTGCAAAATCATTAAGTTGAATTATTTTAAGTCCAGGACCATCTGTATTTGCATTGTTTTACCAAAGTTAAACCATGCCTTGCTAGTGAAAGAGAGAATATATCTTCTTTCTGCCTCTGCCACATATAACCCTGTTAGCATTATTGTAGCATATTGATTCTCAAATAGGGTACATTGTCTTTTTAAAAATGAGTAGAGAATTTTGTGTGACAACCCATCTTTAAGGAGCCTCAGGTATTTCCTTTGTCCGGAGGAGTTAGATACAAGTCTGCAGAGTCTCTTTTCCCCTTTCAATACTGCTTAAGGACAAAGTGCCCGTCTGCCGGCGCCTATGTCTTTCTGCCCCAAGCACTTCTGCCAGAGAACTTCTATCAGGTATAGGAACAAGGGGATGCATTTTCATGTTAACCATGAAATGTGGGTCCATGCATAACATATTAAGCACTGGAAAAATATCAATTTATGACACCCTTCCAGACTTCCTGCCAAGATATCTCCCATTGTTAGGAAGTAGGGTTTCCATGTACTGGGGATATCATTTTACTAAAAATGATTATTGTTTATCAGGAATTCAAATTTAGCTAGGTGACCTTTTATTTGCTAAATGTGTCAGCCTTACGGGGAGAATAAGATATGTAGTTTTAAAGGATCACACAGGCAGAGAAGTTAAATTGAATATAAATGTACCATTGAAAAGGACCCTTCAAAAGCTGCAGCGTCCCCAGGTATACCATGTTGGCTCTTGTTGTAAAAACCACATAAAGTGAGCTTGAGATAGTCTCAAAGTCAGCAGACTCATTCCTTGGAGGCTGTTACTCACATCTGAAGCAGAATTAAAAAAAATCCTTTTAACAGTCTCCAAGCTTCATTGAAATAGGTCCTGCAAATGCTCCCACAGCATTGAAACCTCTGCTCACTAAGCCCCTCCTCTCCCTCCTTCAGCCCACCAACATCACACCCAACTTACTGTTTCAGGGGCCTGCCTGCTCAACCTCGGGGTTGAATTTCACTTATAATCTTTTGTCTTATTAATAATGATGCATAGTGTCTGGTTAAGGAAAATGTCAAATAAGAAAATGAGTAACTTTAAAGCAATTTTCTAAGGAAAAAAATAGTTCCATATATCACATGACAAAATAAGTGTCTGGCATCCATCGCCATCACCTTGAAGATCTGATAAGTTCCTAATTTTTTATGCTTTTAGATCCTGGAACTGCATCCCTCTTCTTGGAGCATTTTGTTTCTTCCTTAACACAGAATAGCTCACTGATACTTTTCTTTCTATTCTCAGTTTCTGCGAAGCTTCCTCTAAGAAGTCCTCCAAAATCCCCAAATCCGGACTAGGTGTCCTGACAATATGTTCCTTTAGCTGCTGTGTTTCCCATTTTAGCCCTTGTCTCTATAATTATTCATTCACATACTATCACCTACGGGCAGCTCCAAATTCTATGTGGACAGGCATTGTGTTTATAGTACAGTTCCCAGAACATAGTTCCTAAATAGACATTTCTCAATTAATATATGAATTTATAAATGTCCCCTGTGGCTCTAGCTTCTATTTTAAAACAAACAGATTATTCTATCTTAATATAAATAATACTAAATAATAATTTTCATTGTGGATGGAAAGAGTCTCTCACATTACTATTTGATAAACAGAAAGTATTTAAATATTTTTCTGCAGAACAAGAAGTGATAAATTTTTGGAGTGAATAATTTCTTTTTCTTCTTTTTAGAACCTGGTAAATTAAAAATATTTAAGATTAAATAAAAAATTATGCAGGCAGAATATAACATTATTCAAGAAGAAATAATAGACAATAAGTGATAGCATTGACTTGGAGAAAGTTTCCCATCACATTGTTGGGTGAATAACAGAGTGAATTAATTTCTTATTGTCAGTTACTGAAAGATTATTTTAGAGATGTGGTTTCTTCAAGCCAAGAAGAGCTACTTGGAGTTACATCAACTGAGGCTTGACTCCTCAAAAACATTTCAGAAAACAATTGGCTCAAACAAGAAGAGAATATCTTTAGAGGCCAATGATATTTACTCTTAGCTCCTGAGGAAAGAATTCTATTCAAGTTCACAAAACTTTTTAGAAATAATATTTTTTTCATATCTATTAGTTGGCACAAACCAAAGTGTTATAATAAATACATTGCAAAATGTATTTTTAAAAATTCTTTTAAATTTATTTACAGTGGTACCTTGAAATACAAACAGACCAACATACAATTTTTTTTTTCTTAAGATACGAGCTGCAACTTGGTCGGTATTTTTGTCCGAGATCTGAGAGAAATTCCGAGGTATGAGTTGTGATTTGAGAAGCTGCCACTAGTTGGCGCGTTGGCGCACGGGTCCAGTATCAGCAGTTTGATATACAAGTTGACTGACTTACGAGCTCGGTTACAGAACAAATTAAATTCATATCTCAAGGTACCACTGTATTTATTTTTATTACTTTTAAATTTTTGTCAGAGACAGAATGCAAGTCAGAGAGAGAGACAGATAGGAACAGCAGACAGGAAGGGAGAGAGATGAAAAGCATCAGTTCTTTGTTGTGGCGCCTTAGTTGTACATTGATTGCTTTCTCTCCCATGCTCAAACCAGTGACCCCATGTTGAAGCCTGAAGCTGATGAGCCTGTGTTTAAACCGGCGACCTCCAGGTTTTGAAACTATGTCCTCCATGTCCCAGCCCAATGCTCTATCCACTGTGCCACCACCTGGTCAGGTGCAAAATGTATTAAGTTATGGTATGATATAAATTAATTTCTTGCTCATGTAATTGTTTAACTTGGATGTTCAACTGAATGGGTGTCTTTCCTCCTGGTCAGTCAGTGACCTAGACTCTTTTCATCTTGAAGCTCCATAATCCCCTAGAGCAGTGGTCCCCAACCCCCGGGCCGTGGACCGGTACTGGTCTGTGGGCCATTTGGTACCAGTCCACAGAGAAAGAATAAAAAACTTACATTATTTCCGTTTTATTTATATTTATGTCTGAACGATGTTTTATTTTAAAATATGACCAGATTCCCTCTGTTACATCCGTCTAAGACTCACTCTTGACGCTTGTCTTGGTCACGTGATACATTTATCCGTCCCACCCTAAGGGCTGGTCTGTGAAAATATTTTCTGACATTGAACCGGTCCGTGGCCCAAGAAAGGTTGGGGACCACTGCCCCAGAGCATGCCATATTTGTCCAGCTGAATAGGTAAAGAGAGCGAGTGGGAAGAGCAAAGGAAGGGTGGAGGAAGTACCCCTGCTCTCCTAAAAGTGCTAGCCCAGAAAGCACACACATCATTTCTGCTCATATTCTCCTGTTCAAAATTGAAGTCACAAGATTAACTGTAAGAAGGATTGAATAATATATGTGCCAGATCTGATCCTATAACTAGGGACAGAGGAAAGTATGAATTTTGATGCAGGGCTAATGATCTCTCTGAAAGTGTAATCTTAGGTCTCTGGCAACACCAGTTACCACAGACTGTGCCTTCAGGAATTCACTACCTGGGTTAGTTTCACTATTTCTTCTTGATTATTCTCAGACATCACACAAAATGTAGAATCCGTATAATTCCTTGATTTCTCATGTGGCTCTTGTTCTCAGAATATTGGTCCTTTCCTTTCTTATTTCTGTTTTCCCATCCAACAATTCTCATTATGCTCAACACAATAATTAATCAAAACATATTTGTTGGAAGAAATAAATAATAGAGCAGGGGTTGAGAATCTTTTTGGCTTAGAGAGCCATGTATGCCACATATTTTAAAATGTAATTCCGTGAGAGCCACACAATGACCTGTGTACGTTATGCATTATCCAATAAAAATTTGGTGTTGTTCGGGAGGACAGCTGTGATTGGCTCTGGCCACCCACAACCATGAACATGAGCGGTAGGGAATGAATGGATTGTAATACATGAGAATGTTTATATTTTTAACGTTATTATTATTTTTTTATTAAAGATTTGTCGGCGAGCCAGATGCAACCATCAAAAGAGCCACATCTGGCTTGCGAGCCATAGGTTCCCGACCCCTGTAATAGAGTGAATATGTCCTATGTGCTCCCAGTTTCATGATAAACACACATTTTTTTATCTGTTATAAATTTGCTTTAACTAGAAAATGGCATTCTCTTGAAGAGACTAATTCTTTGTGGTTCCTTTGAATGTAAACTATTCATCCTCCAAGTGCCATGTTGGCAGTGTCGAGAGGTAGACTGCTTATTTATCTCTTGCCACTTTGCCTTAGTGGAAACACAGGAGGAGACGGCGCTGCCCCTGCAGGTCTCATGCCACGTGTGTGCTCCAGGATGCGTCACTACTGTCATCTTTGAAGGCCAGCATTCCCGCAGTCACCGAGGAATTTAACATCTAAGTCAGTCTTTCTTTTTTTTTTTATTGCTAACTTATATTTTTTTGATTTCCATGTTGTGACTGACAAATAATGTGTGTGATGTGTGTGTGTGTATGTGTGTGCAATGCACTGACTTACTACGATAAAAGTTTCTATGAGCCTGATGGCAAAAATTTTAATTCTCTGTCCTAATGTTCCATCATCTATCTTTGTGAATTTCCTAGAAGGCTTTCGGGAAATAGCCTCTCATCATCTAGCATTATGGCTCCCCTTACCCTACCATGATGCCAACCCTGCTACTGTTATCCCTTGAGAGATGGCCACTCCTTTGGGCATCACTGTACTCTACTAGGCACAGCTGTTGACACAGTTCTGAGGGAGTACCTGCTACTCTGCTTATGGCAAATTAGGCCTGACCCAGACAGGCCTTTCACTCTAATTTATTAAAGCACAGAAATGATGAGTAACCTGCAAATTCCTAGTAAGACTTTACTAAAGGTTTAAGAAGAAGGAAAGGGAAGTACACACAGAGAATAGGTACAAGTTACACACTGATTCTCAGGCTCCTGTAAAAGGTGGACCACTTAACTCCTTACATCTATTCATGTGGTATGACTTCAATTCATAATAAATCAATCATATATGGGAAGATTTATTTCTGGACTCTTGATTCTGTATCATTTATCTATTTGTCTAATTTTATAATAATACCAAAGTATCTTGATTATAACTTCAATATAATTTTGAAAATAAGGTAAGGAAAGCCCTATCTGCTGGTGATGAATTCTTTCAGCTTGTGGAGGCTAGAAAAAATTTTAATTTATGGTTGTTTGTAAAAAAATAGTTTTACTGTACATGTAATTCTAAGTTTGAAATTTTTTTCTTTTATAATATTAAAGATCTTGTTCCACTGTCTTTGGTTTGCCTGATTTTTACTGGTTTTGAGAAATTTTATTATTATATACCTTGGAGTAGTTTTATTCATGTTTCTTATTCTTGGGATTCAGTGATCTATGAGTTTATAATTTTCATAAATTTGAAAACCTTGGCCACTCTTCCTTTACATAGTTTTTGCTCGCCAGTCCTTCAGCAATTCCAATTACACAGATACTAAGCCATTCGAAATTATTTTACTGGTGTTCTGTTTATATTTTATTGCTTTCAGGTTTTTTTTCTTCTGTATTTCACTTTGGATAGGTTCTAGTCTCACGTTTTCATGTTTACAGAATTTTTTCTTTGGTAACGTCTAATATGCTATTAATCTTATTGTATTTTTCATAAAGACATGGTAGTTTTCATATCTAGATGTTCAATTCGGGGCTTTCAAAAATCTCTATGGCTTTTGTTTTATGCTCAATCTTTTTATTAGCTCCTTGACATATCAAATATAATAACTGTTTCAATGTTTTTGCCTACTATCTCTATCACCTATGTAAGTACGAGGTCGGTGCCAACGGCTGTCTCCTCATTTTGGGTTGCATTTTCCAGCTTCTTTGTATTTCCGGTAAATTTTGGTAAGATTTGACTGAAATTTACTGGATATTTTTGTATTGCTAAGACTATTCTTGAGATCTGTTTTTCCATGCCATTAAGTTAGCTGGAGACAGATTAATCTTTTGGGTGTTGCTCTCAACCTTTGATAGATGGGACTAGAGCAGAGATTTTTAACTGGTGTGTAGCAAGAATTTTTAAAACATGCAGCACCTGACTGTTTAGTCAGGGGCACTGACCTTTTTCCCCTTGGACTATCAAATCAAAAAAATGACAGCAGCCAACACAACAACAGCCATTGTTGAATGTGAATGAATCAAAATTATACCTATTTTTTTTTTTTTGTCAGATTGGCAAGAAATATAAAACATTTTTTGGTGTGCTGTATAATTTTAGTAATTAGTTTAGTGTGATGAAATGAAAAAGGCTGAAAATCACTGGGCTAGAGTACTGCTTAGAGCTAAAGTTTCCCCACCACTGAGGCAAAACCTTTTAGAATAGTTTACCCACTGACTCGTGATTTATGAGGTTTTGCATTCTGGTTATTCAGAAGAAAGACGGACTATTGTGTGCCCTGTGTGAGTTCTGGGCTGTTTTCTCTACGTGTGGTTCTTTCCCTGAGCATATTCTGGTCAGTACTCAGCTGAAGACTGGTGGGGGACCTTCTTTAGATCTCTGGAACTTTTTCTTTGCAGCCCTCTCCTCTCTCTTGAAACCGCTAGCTGCCTTAATGCCCACTGTCTCTATACTCCCTGCTCAATCTCAGAAAGACCACTGTCACCCACTTGGATTCCTTCTTACTAAGCTGCTGTTTGGAAACTCTCTTTCGGAGAGTAACCTGGGGGCAATCAGAGGAGTGTGTTATTTCCCCCTCCTTTCTTAAGAGTCTCTGACCTTTGTTGTCTGATATCCATTGTCTTGAAAAGTATTGTTTTGCACATTGTCCAGGTTCTTCAATTGTTTAAGGAGAGATGGTAACTTCAGTCCTTGTTATTCCTTCTTGGCTGACAGTAGAAATCCAGTCTTCTTTCTTCAGACATTGTTCTTCCTAAAATGATTTATAGAGGTTAAATTAAAGTCCACTTATTCATTTCAGGGAGAATCACACCTAGCCATATGGTGTGGCTTTGCTTTTTTCAAATCCCAGAAATCAAATTAAACATCACAGGGAAATAATAGTCAAAACATTAAAAATTTTAACTTTTTTCTGTGCTACACCCTCCTGGAAGATTTCGTTCCGATTCTTTTTGTGTGGTTTTATAATCCTGCCCGCATCCTAGGTTACTGCATATCAGCATTGACCACCCACTGTTTAGTAGCTGTCTGCCTTCCTCAGCCATCTTCCCATTTCACACAAATCATTTCCTTTTCTATCTAATAAAAAATATTTTTTAAGAGAGAAGAGAGAGAGAGAGAAAGTTGGGGGAGAGGAAGTGGGAAACATCAACTTATAGAAGTTGCTTTTTGAATATGCCTTGACCAGGCAAGCCCAGGGTTTCAAACTGGCCACTTCAGCATTCCAAGTTAATGCTTTATCCACCATGCCACCACAGGTCAGGCTCTACTTAATCATTTTTATAGACTCCTCTCCTTTTTAACCTAATATCAATCACTCCAATCCTTTCCATCCTCAACCCTTTTATTAGTTTCTCAGTTTCTTTCTCTCTCTCTCTCTCTCTCTTTTTTTTTTACAGAGACAGAGAGAGTCAGAGAGAGGGATAGATAGGGACAGACAGACAGGAACAGAGAGAGACGAGAAGCATCAATCATCAGTTTTTCGTTGCGATACCTTAGTTGTTCATTGATTGCTCTCTCATATGTGCCTTGACTGTGGGCCCTCAGCAGACCGAGTAACCCCTTGCTCGAGCCAGCGACCCTGGGTCCACGCTGGTGAGCTTTTGCTCAAACCAGATGAGCCCGTGCTCAAACTGGTGGCCTCGGGTCTTGAACCTGGGTCCTTTGCATCTCAGTCCAACACTCCATCCACTGCACCACCGCCTGGTCAGGCTCTTTCTCTTTTTTTGACAGAGACACAGAGACTCAGAGAGAGGGACAGATAAGGGCAGACAGACAGGAAGGGAGTGAGATAAGAAGCAACAATTCTTCATTGCAGCATCTAGGTTGTTTTGTTGATTATTTGTTCATTGATTGCTTTTTCATATGTGCCTTGACTAGGGGCTACAGCCGAGTAAGTGACCCCTTGCTCAAGCCAGCAACCTTGGGCTTAAGCCAGCAACCTTGGGCTTCAAGCCAGCCACCTTTGGGCTCAAGCCAGCGACCATGAGGTCATGTCTATGATCCTACGCTCAAGCCATTAACCACACGCTCAAGCCGGATGAGCCTGCCCTCAAGCCAGTGACCTCAGGATTTCAAACCTGAGCCCTCAGTGTCCCAGTCTGACGCTCTATACACTGCACCACTGCCTGGTCAGGCTTATCAGTTTTTTTTTCTGTCCCAACAGGTGTCCTTATCTTTAAACTGAAGCTGAAATCACTCAATGTCTAGGTACCTGTGCACGATGATCTGTCATCGCTCCCATTTTCCTTCTTTCTCTTCTGTGTAAGAGATTTTTCGCATCTATGGTGAATTCCTTCATGTGACTGCAGTTCCTGCCCTTGTCCATCTCTGCATAAATTTTGCTCCAATCAATTGTTTACATCTTTAAAAAAAATTTTTTTTGAATTGTTATTGAAATGAAATATGAGATGTTGAAAGGACTGGCTGTATTATTTGTGAGTTTGTGTTATTTGTAGTATTTTGAGTTATGTTAAAATAATCCAGGGCAGAATAAATTAGCAATGAACATCAAATGGCCATTTATTTTTGGCTTTCTGTCTATTTTTTTTCATGTAACTCTAAGTCATTCAGAGAAAGATAATTTACAGTGATCTGTGGCAGAAATGAGACAGAAATAACAATAGCAGCCATTTGTTGAGTGGTTGGCTGGATCAGGTCCAGCTCTAGATGCTTTATATACATCTCCTCTGTTAATCCTCAAGTACCCTGGGTGAATAACACCCCTCTTGTAAATCTGATGAAAATGGGGCTCACAAAAGTGAAGACTTCGTCAAGTTTCAGACAAAGGTATTCAAACAAGTAATATATTTGGGAAGTAATCCAAAAAAGTAAAGAACAGGAGAGGAAGCAAAAGAAGACAAATACAAAGGACATGTGGTTGCATTAGCCTCCATTCTGGGAGACGGGAGCTGTATCTCACTGGGACCTTCTGAGGAGCCGTATGAAATATGTCACAGAACTGTCCTCTCAGGGGACAAATGAGGAAAGTACTATTGACTCATCAGTTTCCATTTACTGTTGGTCAAGGCTGGCCCCACAGGTGGAATAAGACATGTAGAAGATTCATATACTTCTAAAAGTTTCGATAGACTATGTAAAAAGGTTTTTACAAAGAAGTGTCACTTCCAAGTGTGGGCCTTCTGCCCCCCTTTATAGGTAACTAATGTTGTAGTTTTCTGAATTATCCCCCCACTGTTTCTTTTTGTAAAGATGTGTGTATATTCTTATTTTCCCTTGTTTCCTAGACAAAAGATAGCATATGCTGTTTTGTAATTTGCTTTTACACTTAAAGCTTCTGGAAAGCATTCTGTATAATTTCTTCTTCTTTTTTTTTTTTGTTACTGTGCTAAGTGAAATTTAAATGCTAATTAAAAATTTATAAATATCATTGTAGAACAATAAGAAATGACCTACATTCCAATTTAAATAGACACATCATTTAATTCCTTCACTGAGTTGATAGCATTAAGGGTGCACTCTCAAATGTCTGGTCTAAAAGAGATTCGTACAGTATTAGTTCCTTTCTTTTTTGACCATATTATTTTGGGAATTGAAGCTTTTAAAGTAGAAAAAGAAGTTAATATGATTATAAACTGATGTTTCAATTCAAATAAAATCTATTATTTCAATGTGTGAATATACTTCTATTGGTAAATTCTTAAGAAAATGATCATAGAATTCATGGTTTCTGGGTTCATCTTTGTTTTGTATTTAAACACGCAAGGTTAAAAATATTCTTCCTACTTTTGTCATATCAAATTACTAGAGTTGGCTCTGTGAGTCATTTATAAATACATGGTATTTCACCCGTGAAGGGTGAGTATAATGTTTTTGCTCTCATGAAACATGTGGCTTAGGTTAAAAGCTTTTTTATTAAAAGGGAGTAAAGTCCTCTCCTTTACAGATAACCTATCCTACTTGTTTTATTAAGATTTGGTGCAGATGAATAATTTAGATCTGTTATCTTTGAGTTCTTGAAATGAGAGTGCATAATCACCTGAATTATCTTTTAGTTCCTTGAGTCCAGAGAATATAATGCTATTTAAGTTCAATGTGAATGTTGTAATTATGAATGCCAATTTAGTACAATACCAGAATGTATCTTAAACTACAATTTTTTTAATGCTAGAATTGACATTGCTTGTATTACTAATGCTTTTGAAGTTGTAAGCGATATGTTGCAGATTTATTTCGCATGTAATAGTAGAAAACACACTGGACCAGAACCATAATAGTTTGGTTCATAGCCCTGGCTCTAAAGGTTTTGAATATCTAATCTTGTTGGAATATCTATTTAATATTATTCAATCTAGTTTTCTGATTTATGTATTTCACTAAGAAATTTTTAAAAAATGGGACATTGCTTTAGGTTAGCAACTTTTAATTTTGTTAATAAAACATTCAAATATGGTACAAGTAACCAAAACTATTGTTCCAAAAAAGAAACAGCATTTTAACACACATGTACACACACAAATTTATGTATACATACACAAAGCATGAATTCACTGATACAGAATAAATTGTGATCCTTTAGACTGAATAAATACAGCTTTCTTAAAAAATAAAACACCCTAGAGAGCACAGTGGAAGGAGAAAAATTTTTTCCTTTTATCCTCATCTTTATTTCTTTTTCCATCTCATCACTTATAGAAAAGAAGGGGATTAATTTTAAAAGCAGACTTTATTAACATAATACTACATTGACCATCTAGGAGAGGCAACCAATATTGGCAAGAGAAAGATGCGTTTGTCTTGTAGACACCTCAGTTTGAAGGTCCTAATTTCCCTGCAGAGACGTACACTAGGGGCATAGCAGTGCATTCAGAGAGGACCTGGAAAACTGGGAGAAGAGCAGAGGAGATCAAGAGGACAGGAAGGGAGGGAGAAGAGGGAAAAGGAAGTGACTTAGAAGAGGAAGAGGGGGAGTTTATGGATGATGAGGCAGACAATGAATTGACTAAACATTAACTTCCGGGGCGGGGGAGGGGAGAGTAAGAATATCAGTTGGACTATATGTATGGCATTTGTTTCATAATAAGATATACTTCTGAGCAATTTGTTGCTCATGACTCATTTCTAGTGTATTTATAACACTGTTTTTCTCCTCCTTAAAACTTTGTTGAGGACTAGCATTGGAGATCTACTAATTCAAAATATTTCTATTCTCGGAGAGAGTCAAAGGTTCCACGTTCCACATGCTTTTTTTTCCCTCTGCCTCAGATGTATATACATTGCTCCTTCTTTGTCTAGATACTTTCTATTCATTTTTCATGATTCATCACAAAAGTAACTCCTCCAAAAAACCTTCTTAGCTTCTTTTTTCTAAATCTGATGCCTTTCCTCTGTGTTGGCATAGCATCTTTGTCATTTTTCAGCTTCTTTTTTTATGATACTGAATCATACTTGTCTTAGTTTGTTTGTCTTTTTACTTTTGCATAAAATCCCTGACAGTCAAGAATTGTATCTTAACTTTTTTTGCACCTTACTTTGTGTTGAATGAATGAGTGCTATTTCATATTCATGGGTCATTATGCTTGCTACTTCCCTGCCTAGAATTTTTTTTTTTCTTGTATGCTGGGAGATTTATCCGTATATGCTTTAATATCCTTCATGTTCAGTTGCTCTGTCAAGGCTTTCTTGACCTTTCCTCTCACTGCAGCAGATGTGATGATTTGACTCTCTGCCCTAATTTTATACTTTTCATTAAAGAATAATTTTCAAAATAATAAAATTATGTCCTTCATTTAAATATAAAATAAAACACATGTGAACTATTTTTTTAACTCATCAATTAATTAAATGAACCAGTAAGATGCCACTTCAAATGAGAATTGGATTTATGAACATCTATGTATCTACTGGACAAATCTATTTGCATTGCCTAGCGCAGGACTTATTTATACTACTGTGGACAAGGAATGTCAGCATCATGATGAATTTTCTAGAGGTTAATTTCTGTCTCTACAGAGCTGTAGGATATTCTGGTCAAAGACAATGAAAGACACAGATTCTTATAGGATCATATAACCTCCAACATCCTACTGAAAGGACACTCAATAATTTTTTTTGCCTATATAAAAGTTATTCACGTTTTTCCTGACACTTATAATAGTATATCATTAAATTTTCACCCTTTAGAGATTATTTCACATTCCTCTCCTTCACCCCATGGTCCGCTCCCCCAGTGAGCCCTTTAAAAAAGAAAGATTTGATCCTAAACTCTTCTCTGGGACGAGGAAAGAATTTCCCATTTCCCCCTTTTGTTTGGCTGAAACTAGCTACAAGATGGAAGGTCAATTAGTAAGTTAAAAGTAAAATGTGAGTAACTTTTAAAACTTAATTGGGAGAAAGCATTGGAGAATTGGTAACATTAATAGATAATTCTTGCAGTTCATTTTTTCCACTTCTTTATTTAATCCCCCAATGCTCACAGCTGGTTCAAGCTCATGTCTCTTAGACAAGGAGAGAAGGGAGGATTCCGCAGGGAGCTGAGAGCACAAAGAAAAGTAGTTAGCGATGATGGCAACAAAGGTAATAGTAGCCAGAGAAATAGTTAGTGTTAGAGATGCCTCATGGGGCAGGCCCTTCACAAGGTCATTTTGTTTTAGTCTGAGATTGGACCATTACTGGCATCTTACAGGAAAGTGCTTAAGTAACATATAGAACACCATGCACAAATTAGGTGGCAGTTTAGAGTTTAAATCCAGCACCATCAGATTCTGAGCTCTTAAACCTTAAACATTAGCCTGGGAACAGCCCGAGCACTGGTAAGTTTGCACCAGGACTGGTTGTGATGTGCTGGTGTGTGAGGCTATGGTCAAGTTCTTATCAGACTGTGGGTAATGATATTAATAGTCAACTCAGTAAAACTAAGTAAGTAACTCCCCCTCGCTTGTAAAATGAAAATACGAAGTACCTACTTTATAAGGATAATGAGTGATTTAATTGAGATAATGTTTGCTAAATGGCTTAGTATAGTTCTGGCATATGGTAAGTGCTTAATCCATTCTAGCTGTTATAAATTACTCTAAAATGTTGTTCGTCAGCCACTAAAAAATATCATTGAGGATATGGAGGATACATACCAGCGGAATTTTAATTCACAGTCACACAGAAATATGTGATACTTGGGATGCAGAAATCTTGAAACTGAAGCAACTCTTGAAATGAAATTGAACTTGATGAGGTAGAAGAAGGGAAGTAATTCAATAAAGCTAGAACGACCTGTGATCTATACTTACTGAGAATGTAGCTATCTGTTACCAACCAAATCTATGTGACAAAACAAAGTACACAGTCATTAACAAGAACATAATCATTTATGTTTAGAAATCCCTTCACACCTCATGAAATTTCCCTCCAATAAATGAACAGGAATGTTTGTAAGTGATTTTATTTTTGAAAACATTTGCTTCAACTTTTTCTATTAAATACTTAAAGAAAACATCTGTTTTTACTTTGTTAAGTATTTTATATTGTCAATCGCAATATAAAAATAAATTTTGCAAGTTGATTTTTTTTAGTTATTTCTAGGCCTATTTTAATTCATAAATTTGGGGTAAAGTATCTATTCAATGCCCAATTTGATCCAAAAATTCACTTTTGAGCTGAATAGTTGGCATGCAAAATAGTTTGTTATGGCATAATGAAACTTATTTCTTTAGTAGTGTTAGAGATTCAACGGAATCCTTAGTATTTTGAGTATATAGCTTTAATCTAAGATCTGTTTTAAAGATTCTATTTGTACTTCCTATTTTTGGATTAAGTTTTCTTTAGAGCACAATTACATTTTTATTTTTAATTCTCACTGGGCAAGCAAAGTGATGGCAAGTCTTTCCAAAGAAGTAAAAACATGTGTGCAATTGTATTCTGAAGGGCCATTTCTTAAGTAAAATAATTTGTAATTTATTTATTACTTACTCTAAGCATGTGGAGGGTGTTTGGTCAATGTTGATTTCAAGTGAGATTGACTCTGATATGTCAAAGTGTAAAATAAAGCTTTGATGGAAATCACGTAGTACAATTTTATACTGTTAGAAACATAATACACAATTTTAAATGATTACACAGTATAAAAAAATAAAATGTTTCTCAATTTACTTTGTAAAACCTGTATAGTCTTAAACACCAAACATGATATAAATAAAATTAAAACCAAAATTTTTTATAAGTATAGATCATAGACCAAAATTTTCATAAATATAATGTTAGAGCAAAAAGCCATTTGAGAGAAAATTAAACTCAACCTCTTTAACTTTCAAGTAGTAAATGAGAAAATTTTGACTCAGTGAGATTGAATGGCTGATAAGAAATGATGCAGTTAGTTGACCACATGGCCCACTGAGAAGTGGAATTAAAAGATTATGTCATAGAAAATGCACTGCATAAGAAAATAATTGTGTTACAACACCAGTAAGAAACCCCAGCAACCCTGTTATAAAAATAAATGATTTTTAAATGTGACTGAATTGCTAGACTATGTCACTGCAAATTATCTATGACTTTAGACCTTGTCCTACAATTCTCAATTGATTTTACTATGTTAATGAATTCTATCTGTTAGTGCAGCCACATTTTAGTCCTTCAGTTAAACCAGGTGTTCTTCAAATGACCATTATTTAACCCAATTAATACTTATGTTGTAAATCAATGTTGTATTGATGGGCTACTTAGAAGTTTCAATATATTTTTTAGAAAGATAAAATGAAATGAATAATGTATCTATATGGATTAAAAAACAAAAAATATCAATATTTTATAACATTTTACAAGTTGTTAGAAGTTGATATTTATCATAATCCTCAAAACATTTTGTACAGGTTGACATAAATAATCCTGAAAATTCAATGAAAAGTTGCTAACTTTTGAATTTAATTTAATTTTGGTGCTATTGTATACATTGCCTAAACCAGAAAATTATCAAAATGGGAATGCTTCCCATATATTTTGAGCTTTTAATCTGGGAAAGCTGCCATATATATATGATTTTATTTATTCATTTTATTTCAGTTTTAGAGAGAGAGAGAGGAGAGAAAGAGAGAAGGAGAGGAGCTGGAAGCATCAAATCTCATAGGTGCCTTGACCAGGCAAGCCCAGGGTTTCAAACCGGCGACCTCAGCATTTCCAGGTCGACGCTTTATCCACTGCGCCACCACAGGTCAGGCCTATACTTTAAATTTTGGAAATATTATGTTATTTCTTACAGTGTTTCAAAAAGAAAGTTTCGGACATCCTGAATTTGATCCCCGGTCAGGGCATACATCTGCTTCCCAGGGTGACCATCTTCTTCTCTTCCCTTCCCTCTCCTCTTTTTCTTCCTTTTCTCCTTTTTCAGCCAGTGGCTCGATTGGTTTGAGTGTCAGCCCTAGGCTTGAGGATAGCTCGGTTGATCCAAGCATTGGCCCCAAGATGAGTGTTGCTGGGTGGATCCAGTTGGGGCACATGTGGGATTCTGCCTCACCATCTCTTCTCCTCTTACTTAAAAAATAAAAAAGAAAGAGAAAAGGAAACCTGGACAATGAAATATTTGCCTTCTTCAGGAATTCTATTATCTGAAAATGTTAATCAATAGAAACCCCCCCTCACCAACTGAAACAATAACAATTATAATTCTAGTCAAGTGAATCACACATAATACATGATATACAGTCGTCCCTCAGCATATCCCAGTTTACTTTTCGTGGTCTCACCATATCATGGATTTTTAAATTGTATACTGTATATCTAATACTATATTGTGGATTTTTTGCCATATGTGGGATTTTGTGGTATATAGGGATTTTATATCTTTATTATTTTAATTATTTTTTGTGGTAAAATAAGCAAAATAAGTGTGGGAAAGGTTAATAACAGTATGGGAAAGGTTTATTGGAGTGTGTGGAGAGTTTATAAAGCCTTAAAAGATACATAAATAATAAAATAAATATAAGGTTGCTACTTTGTGGATTTTCACCTATCTCAGGGGGGTTCTGAGACCTAACCTCTGCAATAGACAAGGGACCACTGTAGTTAACGTTACTTAATTTACTATTTCTACTAACTTTCCCCAAATATAGCAATTTAGAGTACAGTTTGACGATCTGGTCAATTTGGCATATCTCAATCATTCTACAAGGCAATAAAAATATCAGGCCCTGTAATTTTCAAGGTAGTCTCTCCTAGCCTGTTCAAGTGCCTCATAAGCCTTCTCCTCAATGTTCAAACAGAACATCTTTCCATCACAAGCATTTACACCGTGGTTGAATATTTTGGGATTCTCATATTGTCTCTCCTGTACTTGTATTTCAGCAGCATTCACAGCACAACAGCTGGCCCCTCATGAGTCCCCCCTCCTCTCCATAGCCATTGGCTGCTATAATTCTCTTTGTGTTCTTAATGGCTGTAGATAGCTGCTAGGCCAGCATCTGTTTGAGACACAACTCCAGTGAGAAATTCACAGTCACAACTTCAAGCCTCTGGGTCTTTGTAACTTACACAGTAGCTGGGGCTCAGATGCTTATGTATGTCTGAAAACAGGAATATCAGTTCAGCAGGGAAGGTAGAGGAGAAAGCAGGGAAAAAATAGGGAAAATGAATGAGACGTTAGTAGTCTGATCATTTTATGTTATTAGACAGAAAATCTTTTTGAAACAGCATAAAATGACACAACTATGGTTGTTTTCAAACTCAGGTAAATTCTGTAGAGAACGTGTTTAGCTATCATGTTCAATTTTATGTTATGCTGTTATGTTACGCTCTCATTACTGATACGTCTCTCTAAATAGCAGATACCCATACTGATTGTAAAGCCATCACTCTACCATAGATATATATATATTTGCCTTCAGGTATAAATCTGTATATATAAGTTTAGTTTTTACACACTGCTATATTATATAGTACAAATGATTTTTAAAACTTGGCCTCTGAATCTTTTCCTAAAAATTAATAATATTTTATATTGTATATATTTGCATTGCATTAATGATGTTATAGTAATTTATACAAATAAAGTATAGATTCTGAAACATTAAGAGTTTCATCGTTACTTTGGGGAAATATAAATAATAAGCATGGCCATAAAACTTGAGCTGTTTGAAGCATTTTACTTTCATTTTCATGAGCTTGAGCATCTGTCCCCTGTCATGAACTAAGTTTTATTGCCAGTGTTTGTACTGATCATCATTTACTTAAGAATAAAAAAAATAAAAGCCTGTATAAAACTTAACCTTGTTTGATTTGGGCAACTTTGTGTTTGATATTTTAGATAATTAAGGCTGGTGATCAGAAGTATTTTTAGGGTGAACAGCAAGAAATTAAATTTTTATTTGTTTAATAGTTTCTTATTTATATGTAACAAATTATAGCTTGAAAAGATATTATGATAATCCAACTGACGTTCAGAAGGTGATTTTAATAACATTTGGCTGATTATTACAGTCTTTTTCTTCTGACTGGAATCATAAATATGTATATATGCTCACATCTATTTGTACCTTAGATATGTGTATCAATTATGTGGTTAGGAAAACATATTTCCGAAGTTTTTAGATATGAAGGTATTAACTCAAACCTTTACTCAGTGCACATTCCAAAAAAAAAAAAAAAGTAAATATAACACTATACTGTATATTAGAAAGTCATAAGAACAATTACAAAAAAAAAATACTGGAATGAGAAAAAAACCCCACAAAAATGAATAAAAATTACATATTGGGAAAGGACTGATAAATGTGCCCACACAAAATTTAAAATGTTGCAAGGAAAATAAAGGAACAGAGGCTAAAAACAAATGCCCAAGGTTCATTTTTTTTTTTAGTACATAAAAAGCTCTAATCTTTCAATAAAAGAGCAAGAGACGTGCATAATCATTTCACACACAAAAAAGAGGCTAAATAAAGTTCACTTGTAATTAAATCTATGCAAATCAAAGCAACAAAACCCATTTATCATGTCTTTCAGGAAAAATGAGCTTGATAGTATTCAAATTTGACAATGGTGCGAAGAAATAGATGGAGATATATTTCTGCTGAAGTAAAATTTGGCACTACCTGTGCAACAGGAAAAGCATAAGGGTTTCCACTTAGCAGCAATGCACTGTTAGGAATTTACCTCAATTTGATACATTTGTAACCATGCACATGTACATCCATGAATTATCTATAATATCAAAATAATGGAAATTATGTGAATGTCATTACTAATTACATGAATATGGAAAGCTAGTATATAAGTAAATTACCATGAATTCCATACAAAAGGATGAGGCAAATCTGTATCTGCTGATTTGGAAATATCTGCATGGAAGGAAAAAGAACAAGGCTCAGTATACAGTACACAATACAATGTGTGTATTGCGCTCCCATTTGTATAAATAAAATAATAGCAAAGTGTGCTGAGTGTATGCTATATGCCAAGATTTATATATACTGCTTTACAAATTTCCACATCATTTAAACCCTCATCTCCACGTACTAAAGACTAGAAACAATTTGTAATTTTTTCAAAGTTATGCAAGTGGCCAAAGCCATTTATTTGAATTGAGTTCCAGTCTCAGTATATAATTGTTAAGGTTGTTGGGGGCAACTAGTTAAGAAAGTTTCTGAAATTTAATAAATTGTGGCTATAGAACGAAGATGGACATAACTTCTGCAGAGAATTACATGTAAAAATGAGAGTTTATTCTCCATTTCTTACCATATCCTATTTGTATATCTATGGTAGTTTCTTTAAAAAGTATACACATTTGTGCCTTTTTCCTTTAAGAGAAATAATACTCCATTTTTTTTTTTTTTAAATTTTAGCTTTTTAGAATTAGTTTATGTTCTTCCAAGAATCACAAAGAGTAAGGTGCCTTGGGGGTGGGGGAGATTGGGCTGTCACTCACAGGGCAAAGCAGTGGTCCCTGGGGAGCTACATAGGTTTCTTACCTTTGACACTAGATGCCTCATTTTTCTCACCTTGAGATGATGCATTTGATGTGGGGCATCAAGTGAGGCTCACGGGCTTTACACCAAAGTGCTTCATCAGCTCAGCAACACTTACTAACACTTCTTAAACAGAAAGGGCAATTGTTTCTCACCTTTTCTTTCTTCTCTTTTTTTCTTTATGCATAATTCATGCAAGATTATTCATCTGTTTATCATGCTATCCTATGATCTAACTAAAGATTAGAAATGAGAAAATGAAACTCTCTGCCACAGATTCAGGAATAATCTTTTGCTTTTAAACATAATCAATTTCTTTTGCTCCCTGAAATGAAAGTCTCATCATTTTGAAATCTGAAATATCCTTGTTAAGAAAGCAGTAAAATAATGGTGAAAAATAATAGAATATGAATGCGTGGCCTTGCAAATGAATTTGCAACAATGAGTAGAGAACAGTTTGTGTTTCTGGCATTCCTAACATAAATTTTTACAATAATTAAGATCCTGGCTGGTTGGTTCAATGGTAGAGCAACAACCTGTCCTGGTCAGAGCACAGACGAAGTGCCAATCTGCTTCTCTACCACTCCTCCTCTCACTTCTTTCTCTTTCTCTCTTTCTTCCCCTCCTGTAGCCAAGGCTCAATTGGAGCAAGTTGGCCCTGGGCGCTGAGGATGGCTCCATGGCCTCCACCTCAGGTGCTAAAAAAATGGCTCTGGTTGCAACAAAGTGACGGAGCAATGCTCAGTGGGGCAGAGCATCGCCCCCTAGTAAGCTTGTTGGGTGAGTCCTGGTTCGAGTGTATGCGGGAGCCTGCCTGCCTCCCCTCATTCACTAAAAACAAAAACAAAAACAAAAAACAAATTCATATATAAATGGCTGACCTAGATTCATTAGGGTATGAACTCTGGATTGAAGGAGTCAAACAGATAACGCGCATGAGACCTCTCTCAGCAGACCAGGGTGGACAGGCGGGCTCTATGCCTGGAGGTGGGCCAAGGGCTCAGGTTGATGGGGCTGCCCTTCCAGTGCCTAAATGGGGGCCTCAGAGTTGTTGCAGCCACTTCTTGCTATGAGGAAAAGGAAAGAGAGGAATGGGAGGGGAAGCAGTTTGCCTTTAAAGGCAGTGGTGTGGGAATTACACATTTCTCTTCCTTGCAGAGCCCGCTGGTGAGACCTTCCATGGCCAGTCATACCTTGAGGGAGGCTGGAAATGTAGTCTTCATCTGGGTGGCTATGTGCCTAGCTGAAATGTTTTTACTATAGAAAAAAAAGAGAACAGATTTGAGGAGCAACAGTCTGTCTGTCCCATGTGCCTTTAATTATTTTTAGAGTTTTAAAATTCATTTTACAATCACATATCAATTCTAAATAGATGGAGATCAATAAAGCATAACTTGAAACTGCCATAATGAAGATTTAGATGCATTTTCGCTCCAAGCATTGAATTTAAATGTACTTTTACTTAGGGCATTCAGTAATGGGAACTATAATGTCAGGAGTCAATAGTTTAATCCCAGTCATTTGTAGGGGAATTTATAAGGCAAGCCACATTAACCCTCTTCACCATGAGAAATTTACAACTGAAAATTCATAGCATGATATTAAACTTTAAAAATTCTATGTTAGTACCTTCTGAGCAAATTTCTTGATTTAGTCATTCAAGAACCTTTAAATAGATTTAACTTTTTTCCCAGTACTTCTGCAAATGTTATTATTTCATTGTTAACATTGCGTTTGCATCCTTGAGTTAGACCTAACACGGACTGAGAGGACATGACTGCTGCTGGTTGACCGGTGAGCTAGACCCAGGCAACGGGAGGCCCTCACCCCTCCTCTGTCCTTGGAATGTGTGTTGGGCTTGCCCTCCCTGAGCTACTAGTGGTCCCAAGGACACAACCTAGAAATAGTGATGTTTGCTGAGACCATCTGGTTGGAATACTGACTGAGTCTGGTGAAGGCCTCTGTGTAAACCTTTAAGAGTCTGGTGGGCAGATGCAGAACACTATTTGTCTTGGGGCTGCCCAAAACGTGCCTCTTATGTAAGTTCCCTTGCTTAAAATGGACACTTAGCCTGACCAGGCAGCAGCGCAGTAGATAGAGCATCGGACTGGGATGTGGAGGACCCAGGTTCGAGACCCCGAGGTCACCAGCTTGAGCGTGGGCTTATTTGGTTTGAGCAAAGCTCACCAGCTTGGACCCAAGGTCACTGGCTCGAGCAAGGGGTTACTCAGTCTGCTGAAGGCCCACGGTCAAGTCACATATGAGAAAGCAATCAATGAACAACTAAGTTGTCGCAACGAAAAACTGATGATTGATGCTTCTCATCTCTCTCTGTTCCTGTCTGTCTGTCCCTATCTATCCCTCTCTCCCTGTAAAAACAAAACAAAGCAAAACAAAAACAACAACAACAAAAAAACGGACACTTAACCAATCTGGGGTGGTCTGCCTCTTTCTTCAGGCTCTCCTGACCCTCTAGCTTGTGAACCAGCACAGACTCTACCACTTTGGCTCAAATAGTTATCTGTTGTCCATCCAAACAGGATGCTGTGATGAGTGTAATCACTACTGCCAACCTTCTGCTGCAAGTACCAGTAGTAGTAGATGAAGCTGGACTTTTTAAAGAAACAGAGCAGGATAGATAAATTTTAGAGTTTTTTGGTGCTTTGAATGTGAATTCCCAGTTATGTAATTTTTTCTGTATCTTCTGCATGGTGCTGTGTTAACTTAACAGGCTGAAGGATGTTTGGGTTCTGGGTTACCAGGACAGATACAGACACAGTGGGCCAGACTGACAACTTATAGCCCTTTTACTGATAGAAAACATTAGGTCAATCAAGAAAGTTTAAAAAGTTGCTAGTGCTCTTTAAAAAATATTTTATTCTGTGTGCAAAGATAATATTTCATTCTTTCTTGTGTAGATGTTATATGTATGTACCTTTTATTGTTGTGATTTAAAAAAAAATCACAGAATCTTAAATTTCTCATCAACTTATCCTCAAATTAAATGCTTATGCTATTAGGGCTACGAACCCAACTATACTTGAAATAGAACCATATTTGACATACATTGCAAATTTTTTGATTAGAATTCTTCTGATAATACTTCATACATTCCATAGCCATCTATATGCTAATATTTCCAACAAATTATCAGATGCTATTTCTACATAACCTTTTTCTGAACAAATGACCTGTCATGTTCATAATGGCCTCAATTTTTGGTGGCAGTTTTAATTTTATCTAGCAAAAAATTGAAGGTCCATAAAAAAACTAATTACACAGTTTCACAGTTAATAATATGGTTTCTAGTTTTAAGATTTGTAATGTGAAAATTTTGCCTGGTTAAATTTTGTAAGACTCTAGACTTTTTTTTTTTTTGGTAAGCATATAAAAATCCTTTAAAACCAGCATAGAAGTTTTTATACCATGGACTTAGACACATGAAATATTGATTTTCCATTACTATTATTGACTTTTCTTGTAACCCTAAACTTCAGCAAATCACATTTCCATTCTACATAATCTTATTAAAGTTCTCTCTTTGAAGAACCTCTTCAAAATGCTTCCACAAGAAAGGTATATCCGTTGGAAAATTCATGTGTTGTTTACTGATAATATTAACACTGCTTACTCATCTGAAACCTTGAGATTTTAAACAATATGATTCTTAAGGTATAGTGCTTTTCTGATTACAGATCATTGACTGGAAGACAGTGCAAAAGAAATTCATGATGTAGAGAGCTATTTTCATCATCTCTACCTGGGGTCATCTTGGCAATGGCCCTACTGAATTTAAATACATTGACTGATACAAAAACTGGCATCCTTTGATATAATTATGTTAAGAAAGAAATACTTAAGAACCAGTATTCAAAGGAAAAGGACTTTTTTTTTTTTTTTGTATTTTTCTGAAGCTGGAAACGGGGAGAGACAGTCAGACAGACTCCCGCATGCGCCTGACCGGGATCCACCCGGCACGCCCACCAGGGGCGACGCTCTGCCCACCAGGGGGCGATGTTCTGCCCACCAGGGGGCGATGCTCTGCCCCTCTGGGGCGTCGCTCTGCCACGACCAGAGCCACTCCAGCGCCTGGGGCAGAGGCCAAGGAGCCATCCCCAGCGCCCGGGCCATCTCTGCTCCAATGGAGCCTTGGCTGCGGGAGGGGAAGAGAGAGACAGAGAGGAAGGAGAGGGGGAGGGGTGGAGAAGCAGATGGGCGCTTCTCCTGTGTGCCCTGGCTGGGAATCGAACCGGGGACTTCTGCACGCCAGGCCGACGCTCTACCACTGAGCCAACCAGCCAGGGCCAAGGAAAAGGACTTTTACAAATTTTCATCTGTTGTTCTTTCACAGTTTGAAGAACAGGTTTAAAATGGGAAAAGCAGAACAACAGAGGAGAGAAGACAAAAGGAGGGGAGCTTAGAGAGCTAGAGATTGAGATGTGAGAACTGTGACCCCACTGGGAGGCTGAAAGACAGAGCTAGGGGGAGAAACTATGGAGCAAAAGGGTGAAAAATAAAGAGTTTTGAAACTAAGCTGAAGTTTACTAAACTCTTAGGTTTGCTGTTCTTGCAAACGCTTTCCTTAACCTGGCAGCTGTGAATATTTCTACCTTTCCTTTCTGAGTATATTAGGACTCTGCCATTCATACGTCCATCTGTCTGTGCAGATGGGTTTCAAAACGAAAACAGAAAGGCTCTAAGCACATCTTGTCAACTTGTTATTTTCCTTTCCAAATCTAATCTGAAAATATCCTCTCCTCCCATTCTATTCCCTTAACTGCTTTCTTTCATAATTGGTTTGGTGAATGAATGACTTAAGTGTATTCATTGTATAGTGGCATTGCACGAGTTCACATAATTTATTTGATTATCTATTATATTATTTAATTATTTTTCTCATTTTATTTCACAAGGCTTTCAGCGCATAGCTTATTTGAAAGACATATTCACAAAAGCTTATGCATATTGTTCTTTAATGTCAAAGTAATATTTCCATTAAGCTTAATGGTCCTTCAGAGAAATTGACTTTTCAATATATAAAACTTTTATCATTTTGATTGAAATCGTTTTAATTTGGGCATTTTGTTGTCTGCAGTGTATTGAATGCTTGCATGATTGGGCTTAACTGCACACCCTCGGTGGGTCTATCACGGAGCAAACTGTGTGTTTATTATTCGCTCTCATTACTGCTGGTTGACTTCTGCATTTCAGACTCCAGCAAGGATAGTGTTGCTCAATGACTCTAGCACAGCGATTTTCCACCTTTTTCATCTCATGGCACACATAAAACAAACTACAAAAATTCTACAGCACACCAAAAAATATATTTTTTGCTGATCTGACAAAATAATAGGTATAATTTGATTCATTCACATCAAATGGCTATTGTGTTAGCTGTTGTCATCTTATCTGACAGTCTAAGGGAAAAGAGGTCGGCGTCCCTGACGAAATAGGTAGTGCACGGTCTAACAATCCTTGGGCACACTGGTGCGACTGCGTGGCACACAAGTTGAAAATCGCTGCTCTCGCCCATTGATTCAGAAATCCACTTTTTAGACTTCAAAAAATTTAGAAACAAGCCCTATTCCTTCTCAGCATAAGGAACTTAAAGTACAGACTGAAATCTTACCTGTCTTCAACTGTCCTAATATTATAAATGTAGTATATAATCACACGTTTGCTGTTATTCAAGTATATACGTGCAGCAGTGATGAGAGCAACCACAGATTCAGCTCTGCGTTCTGTAGAAAACATGGAAGATATTATGTTCAATGTGAGTGATGGACTGATTTATTTAGAAGAAATAAAGATTGGAAGAAAGGCAGCTTGCAAACTTAGTTTTTGAAAAGATAGTTTCTTTGAGAATGATTGTTTCTCCAACAACAAAAAATATACCTAGTCAATGACTATCCTTTGACTGTTATAAAGTGTTTGGCTCAAGTGACCACCTATTTGCTTTTTCAAGACTCTATAAAGATGGTGATGAAAAAAAAAAGTGTAAAAATCAGTATTTTTGAATTTATTAATATAAGTTCTAAAGTTCTGCAGCGAACAAAAAAGCTGTTCTAAAAGCAAACCTCAGTAAGAAGCTGGCATTGGAGAAAATCCCTGGAGAGGGCAGAGAATGAGCATCCTGAAAGAAGAGTAGTTCCGGCAGAGGCCACAGTAGTGCAAGGCTTCGTTTCCTAAGTTTGCCCTGTGTGTTGGAGGAACAGAAGGACGCCCAGTATGGCACGAGTGAGAGTTACAGGAAACCATCAGTTTATTCTTCTTTTTTTTTTTTTTTTTTTTGTATTTTTCTGAAGCTGGAAACGGGGAGAGACAGTCAGACAGACTCCCGCATGTGCCCGACCGGGATCCACCCGGCGCGCCCACCAGGGGGCGATGCTCTGCCCACCAGGGGGCGATGCTCTGCCCCTCCGGGCGTCGCTCTGTCGCAACCAGAGCCACTCTAGTGCCTGGGGCAGAGGCCAAGGAGCCATCCCAGCGCCCGGGCCATCTTTTGCTCCAATGGAGACTGGCTGCGGGAGGGGAAGAGAGAGACAGAGAGGAAGGAGAGGGGGAGGGGTGGAGAAGCAGATGGGCGCTTCTCCTGTGTGCCCTGGCCGGGAATCGAATCCGGGACTTCTGCACGCCAGGCCGACGCTCTACCACTGAGCCAACCGGCCAGGACCTCTTCTTGTTTTTTAAGGCTGAGTAATATTTGTTTGTGTGTGTGTTTTTATCATACCTTTGTTTGCCAGAGGGAAGGGGACTGAAAAAAAGGTGAAGGTGAGTAAGTGGCACAAACTTCATTTGTAAAATAAACAAGTCCTAGGACGTAATGTACAGCATAGGGAATATAGTCAATAATATGGTTGACTAAAGACCCACGGAGGAGTGTTGACCGACCAGACAGAGTCAGGAAGACACAGCCTGCAGTACGTGTGGAGGCGGCTGTGACTGACTCTCCCGGCAGACCCTGGGGAGCTTGCCAGTATGGACTGTGCATGATGGAAAGAAGCGGGGATGAGGAGGGCTAGCTCCTGCCTTTTAGGATTGCAGTGGAGATGGGTAAAGCCTACATCGAAATGAATTATTGTTTGTGTGGCATTTAGCAGCCATGCCTGGCATAGCATAGTGTTTGTTAAATATACACATGTATTAAAATAGTCTTCAGTCTCCCAACCCCCTCCAGTCCTCTTCCCAGTATCTCCATAAAAATGGTTTGGAATCAGAGTTTTATCTATAGGTTAAAACAGCCAACAATTCTTCCTTACTTTTTTTTTTTATGGAGGAAACGCTAATTTTGTAGTAATTGATTTCTGTAGCTAAAATATTTATATGCAAATGCTTTGCTAAGCCACTTGTAGCAGCGGAAGCTTGAAGGGACTTCAATTAGAGGAGTCGCTGTCCATTGTCTAGGTATCTAGTAACTATTATTTTGTAGAATGGGATAAGCAAGTGAGAGAGATGCTGGACTGTTCAACACGACTGTGGATGTTTTCTTGGGAATTGTGTCTAGGAGGAGGAAGAGAAGAAATTAAGTTGCTGGGTTGGGAAAGAATAAAAAAATAGAAATAGTTAATGGGAGATTTTGTTACATTTTTTTTCTATGAAACACGTGACAAGAATGTTTTCTCTAAATATTTCTAAAGAATAGTAAAATTGCTATTTTTAAAAACGTGTTGTTGAATTGGTTGTTTCAGTGAATGTGACAGAATACTTCTTGTTCTAGAGAGGATTTGAAGTGATGTCAGAGATATGAGATGTGAGACCTTGAATGCTTTTCTTACTTTCCAAGGCCACACAGATTTTCCTGCTTCTGAACTCTTATATCTTTTTTTTTTTTGAACTCTTATATCTTTTGATGGCTACTCTAACATTCTCCTAGATGTTTTGTAGTGAGGCTAGTAAAACAATGTTAGTAGTTTAATAATATTTTGTTTGAACACAAGCAAATAGCTGTTTTCTTGTAAGAATTCATTATAATTTTACTATATTATTTGGCAGCACAAATATCCAAGCAAGGAAACATACTTTTAAAAAATATGTAAATCTCATGGGATTCACAGCACACACTTGACAAAGCCATTCAATTGTAACTTAAATTTAATCAATGTTTGCGTATTTTATTTTATTTTTTCAACTACAAAACTCCCAGCAAACACAAGTTGGGTCCAAAAACAGATTTTCTGAAGTGAATGGCAAGATGCCCAAGTAGGTGATCTTGAATTCTGAAAGACCCGTGTTCTGCTTCTGCATGCACTTAAGGCAAGTCTAATATTTGCTGTATTTGGCGCCATCTGCTGGTAGTTATCTGGCTTAGCTGAAACATCTGTTGGAAGGATCCTGAGTCCCGCTTTTGGTTGAGACTTCCAACCCTGTGGTAGTGATTCCAGAAATCTTCCAGTTCCTTGGTTTAGAAAAAGAGTGGGAAAGAGACGCTCTCTTCTGCCTCCCTGCATCCCTTCTTTATATCCTAAGGTAGTTCACCTGTCGTTTCTCTCTCCTCGCAGAAGATGACTTGTTTCTGTTCCAAATTGAGAATGGGGACTAGGTAGAAGATGGGGACCAATTCCAACTGAGTGGTTTCTCGTTTCAAATAGTCACGGGGTTTTGCTATCTAAGTTCTCGGAATTCAGAAAAGGTGTTATACGCTGTTCACTCTCCAAGGACGAATTATTTTGTGATAGCATAGAAAGAACAAAACTTATTTTTTCTACTTTCAAGGTTAACAGTATAGTAGGGGTACCGCAAACTGGTAATTGTAATAGGGTTGGAAAAAAAGTCATAGCATCATAGCCAATACTCAGGACGGGATGCATGATGTTTAGGGCACAGTGTAAATTGAAAATGCAAGACCCTTTGTTAAAAACTTCCTGGGAAAAAAAAAACTTATTGAGAATTTCAAGGCAGCAGTAGTAGAGCATTAAACGAAGCCCAAGGCCCCACTGAGCTCAGACCCTGGGTCTGCTAGTATTTATTCAAGTCACATTATATTCGGGGTGACTACGATATGCTTTATATGCATTAATTCATTTAATTTTCACAAGGAGTTTGTTTGGTAAGTATTATTATTATTATTATTATTATTATTTTTACATATGTGGAAACTGATATAAATAATTTCCCCAATGCTCCACTATTAATTGGAGAGCTGGTGTTCAAACCCAGACGTTCTGGTTCTGGAGAATCTACTTTAACTACTGGATCATGTGACCTCTCTATTTCTTCTTAACTGTGCTCTGTAAAATAACTTACCTACCCCCTCCCACACATACTTATTTCCTATAAAGAACCTAAGTGATGAACGACGGGACGATTTCTTCACCTCTTGTTTGTGATGCCAGCCGATCAGCTTAACAAGCCGATCAGTTTAATAAGCCGATCAGTTTCATAAGCCGCAGGAAAGGCTCGACACAGGCTTTGGGCGTGTCAATGCTTCTCTCTCCAGCCCAAGTTAAAAGAGCCACCAGAGCATGGAGTTTACGTGTCCCTTAGAAGTAACCTACCTCCTTTATGAGAGATTAATTATGGAAAAGCAAGGTGTCCACTGAAACCTCTGATTTCCCAGTACCCTCATTCAACCCAACAAGCACTTCCTAAGACCCTTTATATCGGCCCTCTCCCCAGAATTGTAAGGTGGTTTCTACATCCTTATTTCAGGAAGCCAACCTTTGGAGTTGACACACAGAAGTTGAGACTAGTTCAAGAAGACATATATGTATTTATATAAAGATATATATATATTATATGATGTATATTAAATATATACATACACTAAATTGTTAGTATAGCACAATGGCAGTGATTGTCACGAGGCTATCAATTTGAGGAATTCTGTTGAGTGGCTTAGATGGCATGTCATCGATTTTCTCATTTATTAGATGAAAAAGTTCTTCCATTTGCTGACAGAGAAACAGAGACTTAGAGAGGTTCAGTGCTGAGTTGGTGGCAGGTTTTTGATGACACTCAAAGTGTCTCATTGCCCACTTAGTGTATGTTCTCTTCAGGACACCAAGAATTTCTTTTTTCTCAAATCAATCTTTTGAATGACTGGTATGCCTTGATTAGTATCTGTCAAAGAGGACTCCTTTTATTTGACAAGACTGACAGTATTTTCAGAGTGCTTTCTACAAGGTTAGTTACTAATTCATAGTGGAAATTCTAGGATTTTGTGGACTGAGTTGGTACAAATGGAGAAGAGAGTTCTGAAATATCTTATTTGGAATGCTGCACAGCCAATCCCAGGCACTGCCTTTGGCTTTGTGCCTCTTCCAGGTGAATGGATGCGAACGTTTTGGAGAATACCCAATGCCAGCTATGGACTTGCAGCATATTTGTTTGCAATGAAAGAGTGCACTGACGAACAACCAGAAATTTATTCACACTCTGTTCTCGGGATTGTTTTGATTAACTTCTTTTTTGCTTTTACCAGAGTTTGGTCTATAAAATTGTAGCTATAAAATAGTGAAACAATTCCACAAGAAGAACGCTGGTCTCATATGCATAGCAAAATGGTTGACTCCACAGACAGCACAGAGATTTGAATGTGTGAACATATCCTTGCATAAACCCTGAACATAAGGTTCCCTTCATTCCTTTTATTTTATTGCTGTCAATGCGAGGAAATCTAAATTACCACTCAAATGTTGCTCATAAATTTTTTGTTTATTTTAACTTTGAGAAAAATTAAAAAATACAGGAAAAACCATAACACCTACTTAGATGCTTTCTAATAGGGCAATGCATTATTACTTTCAATAATTTGGGTGGGGAGTATTAGTAGTTTTCTTCTGAATGAACACTCTTCTTTGTTTTTCTTAATGATAGAAATTAATGAATACTTTCATTAATTATATTTACACCAGAGAGTACAAAATGAAGTTAAAAGTATAATGAAGATAAAAGTATCCAGGTTGGAGCAAAAGTAGATTTACAGTTGTGAGTATGTGAAACTGGTTATTCTTGTATTATTGTTTATTAATTATTGTATTTTTTTCACAAAAACAGTTAGAAACCTACTTTTGCTCCTCCCTCAAAACAGTCTAATTTCCTTAGGGAAGAGGATATTTATCAGAGTAAAGTTTTCTTATTAGGCATTCAATTCTGAATCTATGAGGCTGTATCTTCCAAAAGCATTCATTTAAAACTCATATGATCATTTTTCTTTAAAAATTCCTATAAACACTAAAAGTAAAAGTCAGCGTTTCTCAGAGGCTTCAATTCTGTTCTTCTCAGCATTTTATACAAAAGCCAGTGAGCCCCATAGTTACACCTTTCATGGCAAAACAAAAATAAAAAAAGGCTTTGAAATTCTGCCATCAACTTGAGTAGCCCTGGAAGGGGTAGTTCGTATTTATTATGTGATAAGGAAATTGAAAAAGAGAGATATTTTGCTAAGGTGTGTGGTTTTTGAAAAGATTGGCTAAAACAACCAGATAAATTTAGAGACCTGTGTCTCTGTAGAGGACCAGTGAGAAAATAGGTGATAAAAAAGTCTGAAACGAAGTATCACACATAACATTTAAGTAGACACAAACTGTCTCCTGGAGAGGAAAATTGTTATACTTCTTTTATACGCTGAAAGAAACGCTGTCAGCTTTCTATAATGAACTCAATAGTAGCTGCAGGGTTTTTAACCTTAGAACTTTTATAGTCACACATCAGTTACAGATCTCATGTGTTCTACTATTGAAGAGAACTCTGACACACGTGATTTGATACCACTCACATCCCTTTTACTTCCCTTGGTGGTGAATTTTTGTTGTAATTTCAACTCTCTTTATCAACAGAAGACAGTAGACTACAAACAATTCTAAATGACAACTATGCAATAAAAATTGAGGAAAAATATAACAAACATAATTGAACAGTCTTAATTATTGGCTCCATCTTAACCACTTAAGAGCACACAAAAAAGTAAATTGTAATTTATGCTAAACTCACAGGCGTTCACCACTGATATCATTTGTGAAACTATACTTTGCCCAAATTTGCTCTTTATAAATGTTTTATTTTTTTTAAGCAATACATTTGAACATGATATTACAATATAGCCCTTCAAGCAATAAATGAAGTGTCATTGATGTAGGAAGGAATTTTTTTTTTACTTAAACTATTCAGTTTCCAACCTATTCAAGAGTTGGGAACAGAAAAATGCTTACTTGTTATTTGTAGGCAAACATTAAAAAAATAAAATAAACCCTGGGAATTAAAAGTAAAAATAAAACAAATAGAATTTACTGACATCAATGGAATGGCAGTTGTTGGGAATGTTTAGTTCCAGATCTTTTTGGTGGGTGGGTTAGAAAGGAAAGAGAAAGAGGTGTAAAGTTGTTTGTCAGAGTTTCAAACAACCAAATACCGGAAAGTTGCTGCATCGTTCACAAGAATTTTCCTAAGTAAATCTCTTGCACATTTATTCCACTTTGCTCTCTGTTTCTCTGATAAAATGTGCAAATCTCAAAATCTGGAGTTAGCTGAAAGCAAATTGAATGTATTCAAATTTACAAGTGTTTGCATATTTACACTTTCCATTTTAAACATTAGGACATTCGTTATTTCAATGCTCTTCAACAAAATTGAAAACCAGTATGCCTTAAATTTGAAACAAGAAGAAATACTTGTTTCATATAGTTAGTAAATATTCTCTATGGTCCATTGCAGAAACAACAACATGCTTTTTGGGATTATCATTAAAAAAGGAGTTAAAGACTCATTCAGGTGAACTAGATCTGATAGTAAAAAAGTAGTGATGCCAATGATTCCTCACCTTTATTAATGGAAGGGATTTAGATAGAAAAAAAAAAAAAGGTCCAAGGTTAGGAATTTTATAGTTTATGAAGACAACAGAGCTGAATTGCTGTTACTCTTAATAAAGAATTAATCCATTTTAACTTAAATATGTATTGTATATTTTGTATATCTTGATGTAACTGATACAGCTGCGTATGACAAACATGACAGAGCCCCTCACTCTGCTTTCTTGACATTTACATAACAGAACCTCCTATTTGCTTCTATGCAGCAGTGTACCTAGGGTGGAAAGCATGCAGGCTTATACCTGTGCAAACCCATGAGGAAGGCGGGTTGTCGCTTGTACCTCTCTTTCTGTACTTTCTCTGCACTTGGAGCATCTAATGGCTTCATTATCCCCAGGATAGCCCCCTTTCTGGTTCCCTTCACTTTAGAGAATGGATGTCAAAAAACAAAACAACACACACACACACACACACACACACATACCTGACATCATGACCCTAAGGATTATCACTTTCTCAATGACCATCCCTTTAGAATTGAGGTCTGAAACCTTACTTTGTTTGCTGTACATTGTTAACAATACCATATTTTACCCCAAGAGATTAGAAATCTTAAGGAAAAGCTTTAGGTATCCACTGCCATGTATCTGGTGAGATACCTGGTAATGGGAAGTTTCTGATTCCTTTGCCTTTGGGTAGGTGACACCAGGGATGTGTCCACAAAACTTACTCCCAGAGCATACGGAATACAGAATAATAAGAAAAAGAATCTTATAAACAAGACCCTTTCTCTTCTTCAAAACTCTTCATTTGTATTGACATTTCTACTTTGCCTGCTCTATATAGACAGAGTTTAAAACAATTCAAGGATTTACTTGGATGAAGGAGTAAGTGAGGGGCTGAATTGTGAATCAGTAATCTGCAAATGCAAAAGGGAAAAGAGAAGAGAGGTGCCCTCCCCAATGTGGATGGGCCTCATCTAATCCGCTGACTACTTGAATAGACAAAAAGCCTTAGTAGGAATTGTCTCTGTGTGTCTGACTGTCTCTAAGCTGGCAAATCAGTCTTTTCCTGCCTCTGAACTCAGACTGGAACTATCCCACTGGCTCCCCTCGGGTCTGGACTTCTCAGCCTTCCCAATCACCTGAACGAATTCCTTGTTGTAAATGTCTTTCATTTTCTATCTCTGTGTACACATTCCTTTGGTTCTGTGTCTCCGGAGAACCCTGATGAAGACAGCTCTTGGTGCTGACACATGGGTGTGGCTGTAACAGAACACCTGAGAATAGGGGAGTGGCTTCAGAGCTGGTGATAGGCAGAGGCTGTAAGTGTTCTTGAGTGGGTGTTAGGAAAAGCCAAGGTTGCCCTGAAGCAGCTGTTAAAGGTGATTCTTGTGAGGTCTTAGAAAAGAAAGAGGAGAAGCCCTGGCCGGTTGGCTCAGCGGTAGAGCGTGGGCCTAGCGTGCGGAGGACCCGGGTTCGATTTCTGGCCAGGGCACACAGGAGAAGCGCCCATTTGCTTCTCCACCCCTCCGCCACGCTTTTCTCTCTGTCTCTCTCTTCCCCTCCCGCAGCCAAGGCTCCATTGGAGCAAAGATGGCCCGGGCTCTGGGGATGGCTCTGTGGCCTCTGCCTCAGGCTCTAGAGTGGCTCTGGTTGCAACATGGCGACGCCCAGGATGGGCAGAGCATCGCCCCCTGGTGGGCATAGCGTCGCCCCTGGTGGGCGTGCTGGGTGGATCCCGGTCTGGGGCATGCGGGAGTCTGTCTGTCTCTCCCTGTTTCCAGCTTCAGAAAAATGAAAAAAAAAAAAAAAAAAAAAAGAAAAGAAAAGAAAGAGGAGAGATGGAGAGCTTCCATCTTAGAGAATGCATCAATAATCAGAAACAGAATGTTGCTGGAAACACGGGTAGTAAAGGCCGCTCTGGTGAGCTCTCCAATGAAAAGGAGGAATATGTTATTAGACAATGGAGAAAAGGCCATCCTTGTAATAAAATGGCAAAGAACTCGGCTGAACTGTGTTCTAGTGTTTTGTGAAGGTAGAATTTGCAGGCAAGGAAACTGAATAATTAGCTGAGGAGATTGTTAAACAAAGTTTTGAGGGAAAGGCAAGTTAACAATTCTGACTATAGTAGGATGTGAGAGGAGAGAAATGAAGAAGGAATTAAGCAAAGAGAAACCAGAATTTAAAGGTTGGACAGTTCTCAGCCTCTCTGTATATCTAAAGTGAGAATTGCTCTGAAGAGAACAATGGGCAATGGTGTACCAACCATTCCATCATTGGGAACCATAGAACGAATCAGCCACCTGAGCAGAAACACTTTCAGTTTAAACTGAAGGAAACAGGCAAGATGAATAGAAGGATGGCTGTCAGATTTCTTAGACTGCACTGTAGAGCTGTTTGTCAGTGACTGTTAGCTGTTTTTCAAGACAAGAGAAGAATGTCACTGAAGGTGATTTAAGATAATCAGAGCTTCCACTTCAGCCTTCAAAGTGGGGTGGGGAGGGAAATTGCCTCAGTTTCTACAAACCAAACAGGGGCTGCCTGGAATCGCCTACCTGGTAGGACTTTGGAAGCAGGACCACATCTCCAGTGGTCCTGAAGGCAGAGTGTCAACGCAGAGAGAATTATTTTCAAGCTGTAAGGTCTACTGGTATTTACCTGGTTGGATTTTGGACTTGCTTGGGACCTGCCACCCCTTTTTGCCTTCTGATTTCTCCCTTTTTGAACAGAAATATCTATCCCAGTGCCAGGCCCACCATTGTATTTTGAAAGCACATAACTTGTCTGGATTTATAGGTTCACAACTAGAGAGAAATTTTGCCTCAGGATGGTTGATAGTACCTTGAGTCTCACCCATTTCTCATTTAGCTATTGAGATGCAAGTATGGACTTTAGAGTTGATATTGGAATGTGTTAAAACTTGGGGTTGTTGAGATGAGATGAATGAATTTTATGTATAAGAAAGACATGAATTTTAGGGGCCAGGGCTGAAGTATAAGGGGCTGAATGTTTGTGTCCTCTCCAAATCCATATGTTGAAGCCCTACCCCCCAATGTGATGGTATTTGGAGGTAGGGTCTTTGAGAAGTAATTAGGTTTATATAAAGTCAAAAGAGTGGGGCTTCTATGGTAAATTAATGTCCTTATAAGAAGAGGTAGAAGGAACAGATCCCTTTCTCTCTTTTTCTCTCCATCTATCTGTCATGTGAGGACACAGAAAGCCATGTGAAGGCCATGTGCAAGCCTGGAAGAGAGCCCTCAGAACTAAATTGGCTGAACTTTGACCTTGGACTTCCCATCGTCCAGAACTGTATGAAATAGATGTCTGTTGTTTAATCTACCCAGTCTATGGTATTTTGTTATAGCATCCTCAGCACACTAAAACAGATAATGAGAGGGAGATTCAAGGATTATTCTGAGGTTTCTAAAAAAAAAAAAAAAAAAAAAAAAAATTAGGGAGATGATGTCAGAGTAATGGCGGGGTAGGAAGCGATACCGATAAATCTCCCCCAAAACTCAACAAGATCTTCAACCAGAAACAGAAAAACCTATACTTGGAGCCTCCAGATGCTTCGCAATACACCCGAAGGTATGGTCGAGTGAAAAATTGGCTAAATATATAACCAAACCCCGAAGGAATTAGGGAGTAAGAAATGCTCCACCTTCCTCACTAACCTAAACAGGGCGGGTTTCTCTGATAACTGTGAATATATAAACTGAGGCGGGCAAAGGGGGTGAATAGATCCAGGCCGTGGCACAAACGGCCGAACCAGGCTGTGGCACGGAGATCCAAGCCGAGGAAAAACTGATCCTGTGGCAACCCAGGCAATACAAGCTAACACTCGCGCCAAACCCAAACAAAGAAAGACAAGCGGGGCAGCCATTTTACCCGATCTCCTGGTCAGTGCGCAGTTAGTGGGCGAGAGATTTCTTCCTAAGGCCCGGGAGTGGGTGCCCGTGTTACCCCACAGAATGGCTGAGTCAGAGGCCTTTCTGTGGGCCGAAATCAGAATCTCTGGACAGCCCCAGCGCCCTGGGAAAGCCGCGCGTGGGAGGGAGCGAGAACTAATTCCAACAGTGGAAATTTTCCGTGCCGGTGGGGGTTTCACTCAGAGAGAAACGCGGCCGGCTCATATCCTGGTCTGCGCGCGCAGATAGTGAGTGAGAGATTCCTCCGAGTGCCTTGGCAGTGCGTGCCCGTGTTATCGCACAGAGGAGCAGAGTCAGGGGCCTTTGTGTGGGCCAAAGCGGAATCTTGGGCCACCCCAGCACCTTACAAAAGCCGTGCACGGGGACGGAGCGAGAGCCAATTCCAACGCTGCAACTTTTCCATGCGGTTGGGGGTTTCACTCAGAGCGTGAGACTGCTGGCCGGATATCCTGGTCTGCGCATGCAGATAGTGAGCGAGAGTTTCCTCCAAGCGCCCCGGAAGTGGGCGCCCGCCTGTGTTACCAGACAGAGTGGCAGAGCCAGAGGTCTTTGAGTGGGTGGAAAGCCCGCCTGATTATGCTAGCAGCTCTGACTGACTGAGCCTTACCCAGAGCCCTGTGCTGAGTGGAAATAGAGTGGGGAGTTGTCAGCTCTTTGAGCCTCTTACTATCCAGGCAGAGGCAGCAGCAACCCCATAGCTGGATTATCAGGCTACTAATTGAGGAAGGAAAGACTAGGAGAAAGGCTCCAGGAACACAGACTCTCTCACTGTCAGAGCCTATAAATGCTAATGAGCCTCGGCTGCCAACGAGACTAAAGCACAATACATGACATCGCCATAGAGACTTATCAATTGCAAACCTCTACCTGAGCGTGCCAAAGGGGCAGAACCTGGGGTACAGAGTCACCGACCAGGAAGAGGGAGAGAAAAGAAAAAGCAAGAAGATAACCTCTCAAAATCAAGAATAATCTGCAGACTTTATAACCTATCCCATTTTATTATATTTGTTCGTTTGTTTCTCTTATCTTCATTCTTGATACTTTTTTTCCTCCTCCAATTTGGCCGATTAACTCTCTGCTGGTCTTACTCTCTCCTCTCCTTGAACTACACTACCCATAAGTGTTACATCTCCCATTATCTTTTCTCTCCTCTTCCTTTCTCTCTATGAGGGTTGCACTCCAAAACCCTTAACTCTCTCTCTCTCTCTCTCTCTCCTTTCTTTTTTCTTCTTTTAGTGGTTCCCTCTTTTTTTCTCTCTCTCTCTTTCTTTTCTCCCTCTATATGAGTTTCTTCCTTTCTCCTTTACATCTCCTCTCATTCAAACCTCAATAACAAACAAATTATCTTATCTGGGACTCAAACTTATGTTTGTGGCATTTTGGGGGATTTTTACTTCACCTTTTTAACTCACTAGCAGTGCTCCCATCCCTGGCTCTCCATTTTATCTAGTTCTTGTTCCACTAAATACAATAGTAATTTTTTAATTTGTCCCCCCATTTTTCTGTTTTCCTCTTATTCCTCTCATCATAACTCTTAGAGAACCAACACCTAAAAGCAAATCATTTTATTCTTGACCCAAATTTTTTCCTTATTTGCTTTTTGTGGGTCCATAACCCCCTTTTTATTCTTTTCTTTTCTTTTTTTTATTTTTTTGCCCCTTTATTACTTTTCCTCAATTCAGGACCTCCATCACAGGCATTGTTTGTTATAATTCACAGTTCACCACAAGATTTTCTAAAGAAAGAGGGAAGAGGAGAGGAGAGGAAAAAAGGAGGGGGGGAATAATTTCCTTTTTTAAAAAATTTTATTTTATTTTGTTTTTATTTCATTATTAATTTTTTTTTTAAAAAAACAACTCTTTTCGATTTTTTATTTTTTTTTAACTTTTTATTCTTTATTAAAACTCATTAATACTATCAACAAAACCACCCTCAGATGCCATTAAGGAAGAGAAAATCGACTATCATGGATACAAAAGAAAGAGAGGTAACACAGCTAGATGAGGAAAAATCTATGGAGAAAAAATTTAATATATTGGCAATCTTGGAGCTAAATGACAGAGAATTCAAGGTAGAAATCCTAAAAATCCTCCGAGATATACAAGAAAACACAGAAAGGCAATTTAGGGAGCTCAGAAAACAACTCAATGAACACAAAGAATATATGTCCAAGCAAATTGAAACTATAAAAACAAATCAAACAGAGATGAAAAACTCAATTCATGAGCTGAAAAACGAAGTAACAAGCTTAGCTAATAGAACAGGTCAGATAGAAGAGAGGATTAGTGAAATAAAAGACAAACAACTTGAGGCACAACAGAGAGAAGAAGAAAGAGACTCAAAAATTAAAAAAAATGAGATAGCCTACAAGAATTATCTGACTCCATCAGAAAGAATAACATAAGAATAATAGGTATATCAGAGGGAGAAGAGAGAGAAAATGGAATGGAGAACATACTTAAACAAATAATAGATGAGAACTTCCCAAGCCTGTGGAAAGAACTAAAGCCTCAAGTTCAAGAAGCAAACAGAACTCCGAGTTTTCTTAACCCCAACAAACCTACTCCAAGGCATATCATAATGAAATTGACATAAACCAACAGCAAAGAAAAAATTCTCAAGGCAGCCAGGGAAAAGAAGAATACAACATATAAAGGAAGGCCCATTAGATTATCATCAGATTTCTCAGCAGAAACTCTACAAGCTAGAAAAGAGTGGACCCCAATATTTAAAGTCCTGAAAGAGAGGAACTTTCAGCCACGAATACTATACCCATCAAAGCTATCCTTCAAATATGAAGGAGAAATAAAAACATTCACAGATACAGAAAAGATGAGGGAATATATCATCAGAAAACCTCCACTCTAGGAATTACTAAAGGGGGTTCTCCAATCAGATACAAAGAACAACAACAACAAAAAAAAAACAGAGCCACAAGTAAAAGCTCCAAGAAGAACACAATAAAACCAAATTTAAACTGTGACAACAACAAAAAGAAAGAGGGGGAGAAGATGGAGATTAACAGTAGCAAAGGACAATGGAGTGCAAAAGTACTCACAAAATAGTTCGCTACAATGAACAGGGTAGGGACCCTTTTCATTATTCAAAGGTAACCACCATTGAAAAAACCACCACAGAAGCACATGAGATAAAAAAGATAGCAACAGAAGAAAGATGTATGGAATACAACCAAATAAAAACAAAAGATAGAAAAACAAAAGAGAAGGATCAAACAAGACACAAAACTAACAGAAAGCAAGATATAAAATGGCAATAGGGAACTCACAAGTATCAATAACTACACTAAATGTAAACGGATTAAACTCACCAATAAAAAGGCACAGAGTAGCAGAATGGATTAAAAAAGAAAATCCAACTGTATGCTGCCTACAGGAAACTCATCTAAGTAACAAGGATAAAACCAAATTCAAAGTGAAAGGCTGGAAAACAATACTCCAAGCAAATAACATCCAAAAAAAAGCAGGTGTAGCAATACTCATATCGGATAATGCTGACTACAAGACAGGAAAAGTACTCAGAGACAAAAATGACCACTTCATAATGGCTCAGGGGACACTGAATCAAGAAGACATAACAATTCTTAATATATATGCACCAAACCAAGGAGCACCAAAATATATAAGACAGCTACTTATTGATCTTAAAACAAAAACTGACAAAAATACAATCATGCTTGGAGACCTCAATACACCGCTGACGGCTCTAGATCGGTCATCCAAACAGAGAATCAACAAAGACATAGTGGCCTTAAACAAAACACTAGAGCACCTGGATATGATAGACATCTACAGGACATTTCATCCCAAAGTGACTGAGAATACATTTTTCTCCAGTGTACATGGATCATTCTCAAGAATTGACCATATGTTGGGCCACAAAAACAACATCAGCAAATTCAGAAAAATCGAAGTTGTACCAAGCATATTTTCTGATCATAAAGCCTTGAAACTAGAATTCAACTGCAAAAAAGAGGAAAAAAATCCCACAAAAAATGTGGAAACTAAACAACATACTTTTAAAAAATGAATGGGTCAAAGAAGAAATAAGTGCAGAGATCAAAAGATATATACAGACTAATGAAAATGACAATACGACATATCAGAATCTATGGGATGCAGCAAAAGCAGTGATAAGAGGGAAGTTCATATCACTTCAGGCATATATGAACAAACAAGAGAGAGCCCAAGTGAACCACTTAACTTCACACCTTAAGGAACTAGAAAAAGAAGAATAAAGACAACCCAAAACCAGCCGAAGAAATGAGATAATAAAAATCAGAGCAGAAATAAATGAATTAGAGAACAGAAAAACTATAGAAAAAATTAATAGAACAAGGAGCTGGTTCTTTGAATAGATCAACAAAATTGACAAACCCTTGGCAAGACTTACCAAGGAAAAAAGAGAAAGAACTCATATAAATAAAATCCAAAATGAATGAGGAGAAATCACTACGGACACCGTAGATATACAAAGAATTATTGTAGAATACTATGAAAAACTTTATGCCACTAAATTCAACAACCTAGAAGAAATGGATAAATTCCTAGAACAATACAACCTTCCTAGACTGAGTCAAGAAGAAGCAGAAAGCCTAAACAGACCTATCAGTAGAGAAGAAATAGAAAAAACCATTAAAAACCTCCCCAAAAATAAAAGTCCAGGCCCTGACGGCTATACAAGCGAATTTTATCAAACATTCAAAGAAGACTTGGTTCCTATTCTACTCAAAGTCTTCCAAGAAATTGAAGAAGAAGCAATACTTCCAAACACATTTTATGAGGCCAACATAACCCTCATACCAAAACCAGGCAAGGATGGCACAAAAAAAGAAAACTACAGACCAATATCTCTAATGAATACAGATGCTAAAATACTAAACAAAATACTAGCAAATCAAATACAACAACATATTAAAAAAATAATACATCATGATCAAGTGGGATTCATCCCAGAATCTCAAGGATGGTTCAACATACGTAAAACGATTAACGTAATACACCATATCAACAAAACAAAGAACAAAAACCACATGATCTTATCAATAGACGCAGAAAAGGCTTTTGATAAAATACAACACAATTTTATGTTTAAGACTCTCAACAAAATGGGTATAGAAGGAAAATATCTCAACATGATAAAGGCCATATATGATAAACCATCAGCTAACATCATATTAAATGGCACAAAACTGAAGGCTTTCCCCCTTAAATCAGGAACAAGACAGGGTTGTCCACTCTCTCCACTCTTATTTAATGTGGTACTAGAGGTTCTAGCCAGAGCAATCAGACAAGACAAAGAAATAAAAGGCATCCATATCGGAAAAGAAGAAGTAAAGGTGTCACTTTTTGCAGATGATATGATCCTATACATCGAAAACCCCAAAGAATCCACAAAAAGACTACTAGAAACAATAAGCCAATACAGTAACGTCGCAGGATACAAAATTAACATACAGAAGTCAATAGCCTTTCTATATGCCAACAATGAAACAACTGAGAAGGAACTCAAAAGAATAATCCCCTTCACGATTGCAACAAAAAAAAATAAAATACTTAGGAATAAACATAACAAAGAATGTAAAGGACTTATATAATGAAAACTATAAACCATTGTTAAGGGAAATCGAAAAAGATATAATGAGATGGAAGAATATACCTTGTTCTTGGCTAGGAAGAATAAATATAATCAAGATGGCTATATTACCCAAAGCAATATACAAATTTAATGCAATTCCCATCAAACTTCCAATGACATTTTTTAAAGAAATAGAGCAAAAAATCATCAGATTTATATGGAACTATAAAAAACCCCAAATAGCCAAAGCAATCCTAAAGAAAAAGAATGAAGCTGGGGGCATTACAATACCTGACTTCAAACTCTATTATAGGGCCACGACAATCAAAACAGCATGGAATTGGCAGAAAAATAGACATTCAGACCAATGGAACAGAATAGAAAGTCCAGAAATAAAACCACATATATATAGTCAAATAATTTTTGATAAAGGGGCCAACAACACACAATGGAGAAAAGAAAGCCTCTTCAATAAATGGTGCTGGGAAAACTGGAAAGCCACGTGCAAAAGAATGAAACTGGACTACAGTATCTCTCCCTGTACAAAAATTAACTCAAAATGGATCAAAGATCTAAACATAAGACCTGAAACAATTAAGTACATAGAAGAAGACATAGGTACTCAACTCATGGACCTGGGTTTTAAAGAGCATTTTATGAATTTAACTCCACAGGCAAGAGAAGTGAAGGCAAATTTAATGAATGGGACTACATCAGACTAAGAAGTTTTTGCTCAGCAAGAGAAATTGATAAAATAAACAGAAAGCCAACTAAATGGGAAATGATATTTTCAAACAACAGCTCAGATAAGGGCCTAATATCCAAAATATACAAAGAACTCATAAAACTCAACAACAAACAAACAACCAATCCAATAAAAAAATGGGAAGAGGATATGAACAGACACTTCTCCCAGGAAGAAATACAAATGGCCAACAGATATATGAAAAGATGCTCATCTTCTTTAGCTAATATAGAAATGCAAATCAAAATGGCAATGAGATACCACCTCACACCTGTTCGATTAGCTGTCATTAGCAAGACAGGTAATAGCAAATGTTGGAGAGGCTGTGGAGAAAAAGGAACCCTCATCCACTGTTGGTGGGAATGTAAAGTAGTACAACCATTATGGAAGAAAGTATGGTGGTTCCTCAAAAAACTGAAAATAGAACTACCTTATGACCCAGCAATCCCTCTACTGGGTATATACCCCCAAAACTCAGAAACATTGATACGTAAAGACACATGCAGCCCCATGTTTATTGCAGCATTGTTCACAGTGGCCAGGACATGGAAACAACCAAAAAGCCCGTCAATAGACGACTGGATAAAGAAGATGTGGCACATATACACTATGGAATACTACTCAGCCATAAGAAATGATGACATCGGAACATTTACAGCAAAATGGTGGGATCTTGATAACATGATATGAAGCGAAATAAGTAAATCAGAAAAAACCAGGAACTGCATTATTCCATACGTAGTTGGGACATAATAGTGAAACTAAGAGACATTGATAAGAGTGTGGTGGTTACGGGGGGGAGGGGGGAATGGGAGAGGGAAAGGGGGAGGGGGAGGGGCACAAAGAAAACTAGATAGAAGGTGACTGAGGACAATCTGACTTTGGGTGATGGGTATGCAACATAATTGAACGACAAGATATCCTGGACTTGTTATCTTTGAATATATGTATCCTGATTTATTGATGTCACCCCATTAAAAAAATAAAATTAATAAAAAAAAATTAAAGATGATAGTATCGTTTTCTAGGAGGAGAATTTTCAGAAGAAAGAAAGATGTGAGAAGAAAAGGAAAAGAGGTTTTAAGAGCACAATGATGCTCAGTTATTGGGAACGTAGTGGAGAGGAGGTGACTGTGGAACAGAAGTCTTTAAGTGGAGATGAGCGTATAATTGGCTATACAGGTCTGGAACTGAGGAAACCTATTTGGAGTAGAGATATAAATGAAATAAATTTAACTCATTATGGTAACATCATAAATACGTGTAAGAAAATAACTTTATAAAAGAACAAAATTTCAGAATGGAAAAGACCATACATACATAATGTCTCAAAAAAGCAAAGTGTTTTTTAGGCTTATCATGAAGTAGTGGGCAGAAGGAGACCATTACCATTTGTCTAGTCTATCTTCATCTTACTTTACAAAAGTTTTTCCCAAAACAAACAAATCAAGACTTCAAAGCTGCCCAAATCTGAAAGTGGATTACAAATAATAGCTGATACCAACCCAAGAAGACCTAGAAATAACACAACTGAAAACTGGAGGCAGACAACACCAAGCCTAGACTCAACAAGCTCTATAAGCAAAACACCCAAACACAGACATAATGAGAAGACAAAAAAGTGCAATCCAAATAGAACCACAAGAGACACCTTCAGGAGATGAACTGAGTGATATGGAAATAATCAAACTTCCAGATGCGAACTTCAAACTAATGAGTGTAAGGATGCTTAGGGATCTTAGAACAACAATGGATGGTCATTATGAACACCTAAATAAAGAAATAGAAAGTATAAAAAAGAATCAGTCAGAAATGACAAATACAATATCAGAAATAAAGACCACAATGGAAGGAATTAAAAACAAGATAGATAGAGCGGAGGATCGAATCAGCGAGTTGGAGGACAACTAGAATGAAGGCATGAAAGCAGAGAAGAAAAAAGAAAAGAGACTCAAAAAGTCTGAGGAAACATTTAGAGAGCTCTGTGACAACATGAAGAGAAATAACATCCACATCATAGGGGTTCCTGAAGAAGAAGAAAAAGAACAAGGGATAGAGACTTTGTTCAATCATATCATAGCTGAAAACTTCCCTAAATTAATGCAGGAGAAACTCTCACAAGTTCAAGAAGCACAGAGGACTCCATTAAAGAGAAACCCAAAGAAACCTACACCAAGACACATCGTAATTAAAATACCAAAGCTAAGCGATAAAGAGAAAATATTAAAAGCTGCAAGAGAAAAAAAAGCTATCACCTACAAAGGAGCCCCCATAAGGATGACATCCAACTTCTCAACAGAAACACTTGAGGCCAGAAGGGAATGGCAAGAAATATTCAAAGTAATGCAGAACAAGAACCTACAACCAAGACTACTTTATCCAGTAAGGCTATCGTTTAAAATCAAAGGAGAAATAAAAAGCTTCCCAGACAAAAAACAACTCAAGGAATTCATGACAACCAAACCAATGCTGCAGGAAATGTTAAGGTGCCTGTTGTAAACAGATCAAAGTGGGAAAAGAATATAGCAAAAAAGGAATACAGCTTTAAAGAATAAAATGGCAATAAACAACTACATATGAATAATAACCTTAAATGTAAATGTATTAAATGATCCAATCAAAAATATAGGGTAGCTGCGTGGATACGAAAACAGGACTCATACATATGCTGTCTACAAGAGACATACCTTAGAACAAAAGATACGCATAGATTGAAGGTAAAAGGATGGGAAAAAACATTTCATGCAAATGGAAATGAAAAAAAAGCTGGGGTACCAATACTTATATCAGACAAAGTGGACTTTAAAACAAAGGATATAGTAAGAGATAAAGAAGGCCACTACATAATGATAAAGGGAGTAATCCAACAGGAAGATATAACTATTATAAATATCTATGCACCTAATATAGGAGCACCTAAATATATAAAGCAGACTTTGATGGATTTAAAGGGTGAGATCAACAGCAATACTATAATAGTAGGGGATTTCAATACCCCACTAACATCACTAGATAGATCCTCAAGAAAGAAAATTAACAAAAAACAGCAGACTTATTGGACACACTACATCAACTCGATTTAATAGATATCTTCAGAACCTTTCACCCTAAAGCAGCAGAATATACATTCTTTTCAAGTGCTCATGGTACATTCTCTAGGATAGACCACATGTTAGGGCACAAAAGCGATCTCAACAAATTTAAGAAGATTGAAATTATATCAAGCATTTTCTTCGATTATAATGGCATGAAACTAGAAATGAACCTCAACAGAAAAGCTCAAAAATTCTCAGACACATGGAAACTGAATAGCAGGTTGTTAAATAATGAATGGATTAAGAATGAGATCAAAGAAGAAATAAAAAAATTCCTAGAAAAAAATGACAATGAGCATACAACAACTCAAAATTTATGGGACACAGTAAAAGCAGTACTGAGTGGGAAGTTCATAGCACTACAGGCACACTTTCAGAAGCTAGAAAAAGCTGAAATAAACAATTTAACCCTGCATCTAAAAGAACTAGAAAAAGAACAGCAACTAAAGCCCAAATGTAGTAGAAGGAAGAAAATAATAAAGATCAGAGCAGAAATAAATGACATAGAACTAAAGAAACCTTTGAAAAGGTAAACAAGATTGATGAACCTTTAACTAGACTGACCAAGAAAAAGAGAGAGAGGACTCAAATAAATAAAATTAGAAATGAGAGTGGAGAAATAACAACTGACACAACAGAAATACAAAATATTGTAAGAAAATACTATGAAAAACTGTATGTCAAAAAACTCGACAACCTAGATGAAATGGACAAATTCCTTGAAACATACAATCTTCCAAAAATCAATCTGGAAGAATCATAAAACCTAAACAGACCGATTACACCAAATGAGAATGAAACAGTTATCAAAAAACTCCCAACAAAGAAAAGTCCTGGGCCTGATGGTTTCACAACTGAATTCTACCAAATATTCAAAGAAGAACTAACTCCTATCCTTCTCAAACTATTTCAAAAAATTCAAGAGGAAGAAAGAATTCCAAGCTCCTTTTTGGAATTCTTTTTGGAATTTGGAGGTGAGCATAATTCTGATTCCAAAACCAGGCAAAGCCAACGCAAAGAAAGAAAATTATAAGCCAATATCTCTGATAAATATAGATGCTAAAATCCTCAACAAAATATTAGCAAACTGGATCCAACAATATATAGAAAAAATCATACACTATGATCAAGTGGGATTTATTCTTGGGAGGCAAGGCTGATAAAACATTCATAAATCAATCAATGTGATTCATCACATAAACAAAAGGAAGGAGAAAAACCATATGATAATTTCAATAGATGCAGAAAAAGCATTTGATAAAATCCAGCATCCATTCATGATCAAAACTCTCAGCAAAGTGGGAATACAGGGAACATACCTCAACATGATAAAAGCCATCTATGAAAAACCCACAGCCAACATCATATTCAATGGGAAAAAATTAAAAGCAATCCCCTTAAGATCAGGAACAAGGCAGGGGTGCCCCCCTTCACCACTTTTATTTAACATAGTCCTGGAAGTCCTAGCCACAGCAATCAGACAAAAAGAAGAAACAAAAGGCATTCAAGTTGGAAAAGAAGAAGTAAAACTATCATTATTTGCAGATGATATGATATTGTATAGAGAAAACCCTAAAGTCTCAGTCAAAAAACTACTGGACCTGATAAATGAATTCAGCAAAGTGGCAGGGTATAAAATCAATACTCAGAAATCAGAAGCATTTTTTATACACCAACAGTGAACAGTCAAAAAGAGAAATTAAGGAAACAATCCCCTTCACTATTACAACCAAAAAAATAAAGTACCTAGGAGTAAACTTAACCAAGGAGATTAAAGACTTATACTCGGAAAATTACAAAGCATTGATAAAAGAAATCAAGGAAGATACAAACAAGTGGAAGCATATACCGTGCTCATGGTTAGGAAGAATAAACATCATTAAAATGTCTATATTACCCAAAGCAATCTATAAATTCAATGCAATACCAATTAAAATACCAATAACATACTTCAAAGATATAGATCACATATTCCAAAAATTTATATGGAACCAAAAAAGAACATGAATAGCCTCAGCAATCTTAAAAAAGAAGAATAAAGTGGGAGGTATCACACTTCCTGATAGAAAGTTATACTACAAGGTCATTATACTCAAAACAGCCTGGTACTGGCATAAGAACAGGCATATAGATCAATGGAACAGAACAGAGAACCCAGAAATAAACCCACAGCTCTATGAACAACTGATATTTGACAAAGGAGGTAAGGAAATACAATGGAGTAAAGACAGCCTCTTTAACAAATGGTGTTGGCAAAATTGGACAGCTACCTGCAAAAAAATGAAACTAGATCACCAGCTTACACCACTCACAAAAAAAACCCAAAAACCTCAAAATGGATAAAAGACTTAAATGTAGGCCGTGAAACCATAAGCATCTTAGAAGAAAACATAGGCAGTAAGCTCTCCGACATCTCTCGCAGCAATATATTTGCTGATTTATCTCCACGGGCAAGTGAAATAAAAGACAGGATAAACAAATGGGACTATATCAAACTAAAAAGCTTTTGCACAGCTAAAGACAATAAGAACAGAATAAAAAGACAAACTACACAATGGGAGAACATATTTGACAATACATCTGATAAGGGGTTAATAACCAAAATTTACAAAGAACTTGTAAATCTCAACACCAGGAAGACAAACAATCCAATCAAAAAATGGGCAAAAGAAATGAATAGACACTTCTCCAAAGAGGACATACAGATGGCCAATAGGCATATGAAAAAATGCTCAACATCACTAATCATTAGAGAAATAAAAATTAAAACCACAATGAGATATCACCTCACACCAGCCAGAATGGCACTCATCAACAAAACAACACAGAATTAGTGCTGATGAGGATGTGGAGAAAAGGGAACCCTCCTGCACTGCTGGTGGGAATGCAGACTGGTGCAGCCACTGTGGAAAACAGTATGGAGATTCCTCAAAAAACTGAAAATCGAACTGCCTTTTGACCCAGCTATCCCACTTTTAGGAATATACCCCAAGAACACCATAGAACGGCTCCAAAAGGAGAAATGCACCCCCATGTTTGTGGCAGCATTGTTCACAATAGCGAAGATCTGGAAACAGCCCAAGTGTCCGTCCGAGGATGAGTGGATTAAAAAGGCTTGGTATATATATACTATGGAATACTACTCAGCCATAAGAAATGATGACATAGGATCATTTACAATAACATGGATGGACTTTGATAACATTATATGGAGTGAAATAAGTAAATCAGAAAAAACTAAGAACTATATGAATCCATACATAAATGGGACATAAAAATGAGACTCAGAGACATGAACAAGAATGTGATGGCAACGAGGGTGGAGGTCTGGGGGGAGGGGGGAGGGGGCGAGGAAGGAGAGAGGGGGTGGGGGAGGGGAGGGGCACAAAGAAAACCAGATAGAAGGTGACAGAAGATAATTTGACTTTGGGTGAGGGGTATACAGCACAATCAAATGTCAAAATAATCTGGAGATGTTTTCTCTCAACATATGTACCCTAATTTATCAATGTCACTGCATTAAATTTAATAAAAAAAAAGTTTTTCCCATTGATTTGAGAAAGAGGAAATCACTGACTCGGTGTTCCGCTTGGCTGTGTATTCAGTGGTCACTTCTAGTATGTACCCTTACCAGGCATCAAACCCGTGACCTCAGTGCATTGGGATAATGCTCTATCCATCGAGGTACTCAGCCAAGGTTCATCATTTTGCTTTTTGGGAGAAAAACTCAATCCAGTCAGATAGAGCATTCTACTCATTAATGACACACTGAAGCAAACCCAGGAAACAATGAGCTTAATGATTCCTTCACCCACTTCCTCTTTATCCCAAATTTGAACTGGTTCAGGACTCCCAATGGTAAGAGTGCTTAATATGGAAAAGTTACAGAAAGAATTTTTTTCCTTTTGACATCTCAATAATCAGCAAAAATTTTCTGTATAGGCAAAATATATAGTCTGCTAAATTTAGCTTTTTTCATGGTTCACTTCAGTATATCATCTCATTGTGCAGTTTTTCTCTTTCTGTATAACTGCAGAGAGCAATTCTCTTAGGTAATGTCAGTAGGAAGAGAGTCCTCTAAATTCCACTGTGGCTGACAATAAAGTGTAAGCTCTTAAAAAAGTGTCTAGTAATTATTAAAATATTCTTATGCCATATCACTTAGACTGTGGATCATTGACTAACCATTAGGAATTAAGTTTAACATTTCAGCATTCCAGTTTGGATTAATTTAAGTTAAACCTATTACTTGATCAAATGTCTTTTTCTTACTTAAGAGACTTTAAAATACTGAATATAAATCCTGAGTCAGAAGTAATTTATAAATTATGTACAGTCGTCCCTTGCCATATTGCTGTTCACTTTTCATGGTCTCACTGTATCGCGGATTTTAAAATTATATATATCTAATTTTATATCGCAATTTTTCGCTATATTGCGGGATTTTGTGGTATATAGATATTTTTATATATTTATTATTTTAATTATTTTTGTGGTGCAATAAGCAAAATATGTGTGGGAAAGGATAATAACCGTGGGAAAGGTATATAAGAATGTGGGGAAGGTTTGTAAAGCCTTAAAATATATATAAATAATAAAATAAATATAAGGTTGCTACTTTGTGATTTTTGCCTTGGGGGGGGTTCTAGAACCTAACCCCCACTGTAGACAAAGGACCACTGGAGTTCTATTCTTCCAGATGAGGAGACCGGTGCCAGAAGGTATAACTGACTAGTCCAAAGCCACTAAAATTATTCACAAGCCCACACTTTTTTCATTCTTATCTGATCTTTCTGTAGTGTCTTGTGTTCTTTCAACATACAACTTTCAGAAGCCTGCAAAATTTGATCGACACAATACAGTTCGGTTCAGCCTCCACAGGAAAGCAGCAGACTATGACAGTGATACACACATGGCTATGTCAGTTTGCCTTTCCCCTCAAACCTGAGACAGGTAGTTTATTGGAAAGATTAAGGAAGCAAGAGTTAGGTTTGAGGGAAAATGAATACAGAAGCAAAACCCAATCTTATGTTATATTTTCAAGGTCACTGCTCTGAGGAATGAGGACTCTGAGATATCTTGAGAAACATAAAGGAAGCTTCCAAGAATTAACAATCCAGAAAAATGAGGGGCATTGATCCTCCTGCTCCTATAGCCACTGGTTGGGAGTCGCCCCTGTGGTATTAACACTCTCATGTTTCTGGGTTGAAATTTTGCAGGGCAATGGGCTATTAAAGAAGACATACCTGAGATTAAATCTGTCTTCATTTTCAAGTGGGGTTTATTATTCTTACTTAGCATTTGGGAGATGAATACTCATTTCCTCCATGTGTTATTTTGATATCTCATAAGATTGTTGTGAAAAACATTTGTTACAATGTGGCTCTACATATTTTTTCTTCATAAATAGAATTTTGCAAATGAAAAATTTGTATTGGACATTTTTGAGGATTAAAAAATTCACTGGCAGAGAGAGCATAACCTCGTCATAACACGGTTACCTGGCCAGACTGCTTGAAGCTAAGGATATGTCATAGTATGATTCCTGAGTACATCAAGAAGAAATAAAGTATGAGTAGGATCAAAGTTATTTTTCAGGGTCTGCCATATGTATAAGTGTGTTAAGGATACAGGAAAAGACTCAGTTTTAGTAGAATGACAGTGGCTCATATTTCATGAATATTAAGATGATAAGATGTAGATGATGGGAAATTGAGAAGCATGGCAATTACTATGAGACAGGAATGCTGCTTTTGAAATTTATTCTTCTTATATGAATGCCCGTGCCCTGAAAAAGTGACACATATCTGTATAATCCCCAAGGATCCCTCATGATGTATTTCTGGCTCAGATTTGCATGAGATCAGAGAACTCACATTGTTAGCAAGAGAGTAAAGCCTTAAGTATAATGGATTAAATAATTAAAATAGCAATAGATTTGCACTTATGTCTGAATAAAAAAAATTTGCTAGAGATTATATACAGTCTCGGGAGATGCCAGAGTTTGTTGCTAAATTGGTCTAAATTTCTTTCTTTTTTTTTTTTTGTATTTTTCTGAAGCTGGAAATGGGGAGAGACAGTCAGACAGACTCCCACATGCGCCGACGGGGATCCACCCGGCACGCCCACCAGGGGTGATGCTCTGCCCACCAGGGGGTGATGCTCTGCCCCTCCGGGGCATCGCTCTGCTGCGACCAGAGCCACTCTCGTGCCTGGGGCAGAGGCCAAGGAGCCATCCCCCAGCGCCCGGGCCATCTTTGCTCCAATGGAGCCTTGGCTGCAGGAGGGGAAGAGAGAGACAGAGAGGAAGGAGGGGGGGTGGTGGAGAAGCAAATGGGCGCTTCTCCTATGTGCCCTGGCTGGGAATCGAACCCCGGTCCCCCGCACGCCAGGCCGATGCTCTACAGGCCGACGCTCTACCGCTGAGCCAACTGGCCAGGGCCTGGTCTAAATCTCTTGATGATATGATGATGACTACATTCCCTTCTCTAACTACATTTCTGAATGAGTTGTGCTATTTGGAAATATGTTTTAAATTAAAGTCTTAATCTGGCTTTGAAAATTTTGAACTGTCACATTCCACACTAGACTAAATATTTGCAAAATTTCCTTTTAGGTTTCAAACAATTTGTGGGTAACAAAAACACATTGACAGTTCCTCCATGAAAGATGAATTATTATAAAACTCATAACTCATAGTAAGAAAGATGAACATTGTGAAATTTTTTTTCTTCACCCAATTCCTATGGAATGTACCAGTATCTCAGCAATTATATGCTAAGCTCTTACTGCTGAATTGTGAGTGCTAAAAACACACATATCAGTTTTAAAATACAGTTCAGTCTGGAGGCAAAACATTAGTGCAGGTAACTTCTCAAAGTCTCAATTCCTTCTGTACTTCAGGATGTAAAAGGGAGAACAGGGGAGAAAGTATGATGATTATTTACAAGCTATTTGTAAGATATAGACAATAAGGAGTCAGTAAAATGTAACATCTACGGCTTAGGCTTCATTAGCCTGTGCCTAACAAAGACAATCAAACTATTTTTATCCAATCTAGAATTCCATGAACCTTCATCTCTCCTGGTTGCTGAATGTATTTCAATGTATTTCCTATTATTTTCAGAAGTTTTCCAAGTTTCCAAGGAAACTATAGATATTCTCATAAATCCAGCAGTCAGCTACAGTTAACTGAGGTTTACTTTCTTCATTCTCTTCTGGTTCCAATCTGTTTATGTCTACTGCCTGAAAAGACATTTAACTTGCCTTTGTTGGGACATCCAATATCAATGTTAGGCAACCTTACTCTGAGTGCTCTCTCCCAAAATTTCCATTCTTGAAAGTTCCAGATCAGTACTGGTTTCAATGAAGAATTAGGGAGAATAAACTCCTCTACTATTATTTGCCACATGCTGTTTCTTCGTCTTCAAAACACTGAAGTCTATGTCCACAATCTTACCAAGTATACTAATCTATCAGCCGCTAGTCCTGGCTCATCTGATAAAAAGAGCTCACTCAGTTCATGAGCCTGCAGGAGATTCTGCAGAATCCTATTCATTCTCCTTTCTCATCTAATTCATGAGGAAGTAGGGTCAAAGAATGCTGGGTTAGGGGTGAAGGATGTTTCTTCTAATAACATTTGTGCCTCAATTAAGTAAAAAACCTACCTTTTTGCACCTCCATTTTTATTTAACCTATAAGAATAAATGAACAATTACACACAGTCTTCATTTTATTGATAAGGAGATCGATTGAGCAAGAATAACTAACATGATTAAGGTCATACAACTCTACCAGAACTGAAATCCAAATACTGTCAGCCCTCCGTATCTGCAGGTTTCACATTCACAGATTCAACCAACCACAGATCAAACATACTAAAAAAAATCCCAGAATGTTCTAAAAGAGAAAACTTGAATTTTCCATATGCTACTTACTATGCTGAAGCACACAAATGGAGTGATATATAGGCATGCACTGTTGTAGCCTATAAGCAAATAGAGATTCTATTCAAATAAAATGCCATTTTACAGAAGGATTTGAACATCTCCGGAGTCTAATGTCCATGGTGGGTCTGGAAACCAGTCTCCCCCCAGGATACCAAAGGATGACTTTAAATTTAAGATCATACAATTAACTCTAAATATTATTGGATTATTGGATTGCATCTTAAGAATGACAATTTTTAGATATTGATGCTTTTTTTTTCTTCTGGCCATTACATCATTATGGAATGCAAGTGAAAAAGGAAGCTGATCAACTTAGAATTGTAATATTTCAAAAAATTTTAGAAAGACATTTTACTGATTCTGCTAATAAAATTTCAACATAATATTGGCCATTTAGATACTGTTGATCATTATATGCAAAGATGACATTAATAGGATACACACACACACACACACATACCTTCTTGATGTATTAAACCTTTCATTAATATATAATCCTCTGTTACTTCTAACTCTTTTGACTTACAGTCTATTTTGTCTGATATTGGGTAGCCACCACTGATCTCTTTTGGTTGTTATTAGCATGAAATATCTTTCAATCTTTTCATTTGTAACTTATTTATGTCTTTAGATCTAAGATGAGCCTGTTATAGACAGTACATAATTGGATCAGGTTCTCTAATCCCTTATTCCAATATCTATCTTTTAATTAGTGAATTTAGTATATTTAAATTTAAAGTAATTACTGACAGCAAGATATACACTTTCAATTTTTTTCCTGTGGAGTTGATATATTTGCTTTCACGAGGGAACAAAATTTTTGTTGCATCCACAAAAACACTTGTTCTTACCTAATTCGAGTGTGCTGATCTCAAATATGACATTGGTTTTTCTCTGTAAGCTACAGTTTTTCTGCAATTCAAGATTTTAGGTTTTCATCATATTATAAAATTTTCAACATTTAGTTTAACATAATGAAGTAGAATGTCTTCTTGGGAATTATCTTTGTGAAAATATAATAATTTATATAATGCAGTTAATATACTAATACACTAAAAGATATGATTGCATCAGAATTTGTCTACAATTTTGAAATAGAACATATTAAAACACTTATTTTAATCATAAAATTTGCACAAAACTTATTTAAATTCTATTCAGGCAAAAATTTGTGTTTGTAGCTCTTTTATTTGTGTACTTGTTGAGGACAATCTCGTTGCATGCTCCATCAGTAGTCTGATCATCACTAACAGCTCCAAGATTTTCAGGAAACTTAACAAGGTGATCATTCAGGAAGTTAATCTTTTTTTTTTTTTTTTTTTTTTTTTGTATTTTTCTGAAGTTGGAAATGGGAAGGCAGTCAGACAGACTCCTGCATGTGCCCGACCAGGATCCACTCAGCATGCCCACCAGGGGGCGATGCTCTGCCCCTCTGGGGCTTCGCTCTGTTGCAACCAGAGCCACTCTAACGCCTGGGGCAGAGGCCATGGAGCTATCCTCAGCACCTGGGCCAACTTTGCTCCAATGAAGCCTCGGCTGTGGAAGGGGAAGAGAGAGACAGAGAGGAAAGAGAGGGGGAGGAGTGGAGAAGCAGATGGGCACTTCTCCTGTGTGCCCTGGCCAGGAATCGAACCAGGACTCCTGCATGCCAGGCCAACGCTCTATCACTGAGCCAACCAGCCAGGGCCTCAGGAAGTAAATCTTAATGCTCATGTTATATCCAATGTCGCGGAAGGCCAACAGCATCCTTTGAACCAGAAGTTCATAGTTTTCTTCTTTTTTTTTTGCCAAGGAAGTTCTTTGTAATTGCCATAAAAGACTGCCATGCTGCTTTCTCCTCCTTTTTCATCTTCCTGGCAAATTCTTTGTCATGTATGAGGGTTCAAATTAGACGTCCATCAAATACACCTGCTTTTATCTTCTCGAAAGACAAGGCAGGAAAAGCAGAAATAATATGTTGAAAGCATTCACTTTCTTTATTCAAAGCCTGAACAAACTGCTTCATTAAGCCAAGTTTGATGTGAAGTGGGGAAAAAAGATCCTGTCTCGATTAACTACAGGTTCATTCACAATATTTTGCATTCCTACTTCCAGAGTTTCATGTTTTGGCCACTCCTTCTGTGTCCAGTGTTTCTCTCGAGCTTGGCTGTCCCAGAAACACAGAAAGCAAGCAAGAATACTTCATGAAACCTCTCTTTTGTCCTAGCAGGAAATTTACCATTTTAAGATTCATACAAATGATCCAGTTATGCTCCTCATACTTCAGAAAGTCGAGGACAATTTTTATGTCATTCTTACTAAGTCATTCAATTCAGGTTGGCTCAATTGCTGAGAGGTTAATGACTGCTTGGCATCAGAAGAAGACCTTTCAGATTCTACAACCATTTCCTCATGCATCTTATCAAAATACACTTTATCACCATGTTTACTTTCTTTGTCCTTAGAAGAAATAAAACCATTGAAAACTGGAACCGGGAGTGTCTCAGAGTGTGGGATAGGTCGTATTGCTAAAAGAATATTAGGATATGCGATCATATGCTGTTTTTCATGCCCTTTGTATGAATCAGACAGAAATAATAGTCACTTCTGTGGTCCTTAGGTTCACACCAAACCATGGGAATATGTATTTCTTTGCATTTTTCTTTTGTCCAGTCATAAAGCATTTTCTCACAATTATGACACACAATATGAGGAGCCCAATTCTTGTCTTGATAGCCAAGGGGAACTTGAAAATAGGCAATACATGCACGTGTCACAAATGTTGAAAATTGTGCCTTTGATGTTGAAGTGTGTAACAGCCACATATATAACAAAAGGTGTCAGGACTATTTTTACAGTTATGCCTACTCGAAGAAGCCATGATTCAATCTTAAAACAAAATAAGAGGGTGTTTTTATCAGATAATAATTTTTTACATTTAAAAACAACTACAATTATTTAAAAGCGATGTTTGTAAAACATTAATTGTCTTGTGGTTATATTCAATCCAAGAGTCATTGCCCTTTAACTCCAATTTAAAAACCAATGCATGCCATTAACTGTAACAAAAAGAAATTAAAACTGCATAAAAACTAGAGATACACCAAAAAACGAATTTCAGATTTGGAAGAGCAATGCAGAAATATATAGAAACAGTTCTAAAACCTCATGCTACAGAAAATGAAAAAAAAAATTGTTCCCCAGTGTTATATGTTATTTAATTCATGTTTTTCAATCCCTGCATTTTCAAAACAATGTAAGTTATGATTGAAGATTAGCATTACATCTCATGATTATTGGTAAGAGAGATGTTAACAGTTTTATGCAGAAACTATAAAAATTACTTTGTGATGATAAGGAAAATGATGTAATAAAGAGCACATATAAAGTACAGTGGTGGGTGATCTGATGTAGGAATTTGGCAGAGAATGGATGAATTAGTCTCCACACTCTTTTCTAGAAACTCATCAATGTAGGCTTATGATCTAGAAATAAAACACAAAACCAAAGAAGAGGCCTCTTGTCAGTTCATTGTTTTGTGAAACAATCAGCTATGGAATTAGAAGATGTATGTTTGTTAACAAAGCATCAGAATTAAAATTGAGATTTTTTTTCCTTTTTTTCCAGAGACAATGGAACTAGTTGAGAGATACTAATAAATGTTTAGGAGTTTAAATTATGGAACAAAATTCAATCCAGTCAGGAGAGCCTGATAATATCCAAGTTATTTTATTTATTTAATTTTGTTGTGAATTATTTTCTTTTTTAAGATATTGTATGATGCTATTTTTATTTTTATGTTTTTAGAGATATTAAAATTTCCCCTCTCACCAGATCTTAAGGGGCTCAAGAAATGTTAATTTGATATCTAATGGGAAAAACAGCAGTCATTGGTGGTATAACTCGCATGGTGTGAATGCCTTATGCTATATATTTTGTCTAATGGATCTTTCTAGGCCAAATTTAAGTGTACTAGCTTTATTCTAAATGCAATATCAAAGTTTTCAGGTTTGAATTGTTTCTGACAAGCTAATTTATGATATCTGCTAAAGTGGAATTTAAAGTAAAAATGTGAGTTATATAATGTATAAATAAGCAAAGCTAAAGCAGTATAATAAAGAAAGCAATCCCTTCTGATTTAATCTAACATGATGGCAATTTTATAAGGCAAGCATGTTGAACTGTTGAATTTTCTAACAGAAATGAAAATGTATGAACAATACTTTCATCCAAGTAGTGAGTTCTAGGTTCCCTTAGGTGATTCATTCCTAGTCAGTGAAATAGATGTCTTCAGTGTTCTGAGTAATCAGTTTGTCTCTAGAGAGAACACAAAATGTATTGGGGCATTATTTTTCCATAGTATAGAGTTATCATTAATAATCCAAAGAATAATGGACAGTTTATTCAAAGAATTCAATATGATAGCTTTCTGTGAGGCATTCTCTGATCAAAATCACTTATTTTTATTAGCGAGTTAAGGTAAAATTCATAATTCAAACAACATATGCAAACAGATTGCTATTTTACTTCAGATTTGTCCTACATGATACTGAGAAACAATGTCAATGTGAGGCTGAATTTTTACGGAATTGCTAGATTAGTCATGTAAGAAATCCTTAAACTTGTTTTTTTCTTAAAATACTTAAAATACTGATGAAAAGAATAGTATTTAAAAATGCTATCTTCCAAATCAGTATTCTTTAAAAAGACAAAAATATTAATATTAAATACATAATATTTTAGCAACCTTATATTTTATATGGTAAATTGATGAAACAAACGAACATGCCAAAAATAAATCAACACTTCAATGCAGTTTTTAATTTGCACATGTGTTTCGGAATGTATAGTCATGACTGCTAAAACTATTGCCCTAAAAGATGATGGGCATTTTTGAAAGGACAGGAAATAGCAGGTTATAGTCAGTCATGGTTTTCTTCTCTCCTTTTCCTCTGCCTCTGCTTCTTCTTCTACCATTTTCCTCTTCTTCCTCCTCTTCCCTTTTTTTTTCTGTCCTTTAGGAGGGGTACCTTTAAAATTCCCTTTTAAAAATTTTAAATAAATTACTAAATTCTCATTCCTAAATGTTAAAAAACATAAGATACATTATTTAACTGTATTTCCCAATTAAAATATGAATGATCAGCGTAAGCTAATAGAAAATGTATATATTATTCTCTGCTCCTGGCTCCTGGCCTGAGGCTCCTAATATCTGGTCGATTCCTAGGTGATAAGAGTGCTGAAGCATCTTTTGTTCTAATAAGGTAACAGGGTGGAACTGGATCGGGGCTGGGTACTAGAAAGACAAGCTGTGATGAGAAACTTGGAATTTTCAACCTCACCCTCATCTTCCAGAGGGGACAAGAGCTAGAGATAAAGTAAAGAACTGATCATGTCTATGTGAGGAAGCCTCCATAAAATCCTAGTAATACAGGGTTTAGAGAGCTTCCAGGTGATCACTCCACACTGGGAAGGTGATACATGCCAGAGACAGCATTAAATTTCACAGGTTAAGGGCTCAGTCCCATCAGACTGCCCTCCCAACACCCATTTCTCCCCGCCCCCTCCCACATACATCAGATGCTTCTGAGCAAACCAGCTCTGACTAACCAGCAGAGGTTCAAAAGACCCATTCCTTGGATTTGACTGATTTACTACAACAGCTCACAGAATTCAGGGAAATACTTACATTTACCAGTTTATTAAAGGATGTGGTAAAGGATACTGATGAACAGCCAGACAAGGTGAGGTCCGGGAGGATTTCTAGTATAAGCTGCTGTCTCTGGCTAATGTCAGAATTGAGTTAAATTGTAGGACACCCAGCTGCTGTTGTGGAGAACTGCTTGTAGGGTAAAAGCTCCACACATTTGGGGACTAAACTTTTGGATGTGAAATGTCTGTGTGAGCAATAATGGAAACACAGGAAAGAAACAGTGGGGAAGAGCTAGTCTTTTTCCCCATGGAAGAAAGAAAAATCTATTTCCTTCACAGTTTTAAAAGAACTAGGATAATAAATAATAAAGTACATAATCACACTAAACAGGGTTTCATTTGTTTTATATCCTGGAGGCATTTAGGATCAAACTGCCCATTAGGGTTATTTTAATGAGTATCAGTTGTGTGTGTTTCATACTTTAGAAAAAATTCTCGCTCTCTGTACTTTGTAGTCATCTGGATTCTAGATATGTGTGATTTTAATACATAAGTACATCTCTCTGTGACTTTTGAAGATTTTTCTTTAATATGTGTATGACTTTTTTCTTTTTATCACAGGTTTAGTCTTGGGTTGTAAAGCTGTCCTGTGTTTTACTGAGCTATAAAAATCCTTGCACACTGATCATAGAACCACAAAACTATCACTGAATTTATCATATTGACTAATCTATAACCTTGTAGTTTATTGGGCCATAAAGCAGCATCAGGCTATGGTGTACTTGTACCTTATTTTGGAAAACTCTAGGTTGGTCATGTTAAAGGTCAAGAACAGTCTTCTGTTTGAGGATGCCTTATAATTATTATCTAGGAGTTCAATTAAATATATCTAACTCAACATTTATGGACCCCTGTACATCATAGGTCCCAAATTATTCAAAATGCCATGTTCAGAAGATGTCAGAAATCTGATACAGGTTGCAAATTAATGGTGACTCTTATGTTGGAAGGAACAGCTTTAGTTTTACCATAATCTCTCTCAGTACAATATGGCCTACCCGTTACATCTAAGCTTCAGGAAAGAGACAGTTTATAATTATGTAGGTTATCTAGAAAGGCAATGTTAGGTATTAACAGTATATTTTTAGTGAATTGAATTTTAATACAAGAGTCACAGTCTCAGCAGAGCACTTGCTCAGCTTGATTCTAGCATGGTGAACACAGCTGCCAGAGAGACCATACTCACCCTGATTACTCCCCAGTAAATGAAAGAACGTGCTTATTAAATAAATGCTGTTTTGATTAAATTTTTATTTTCTCAGTGAAAGTATTTATAAAGCCTGTCTCTTTGAGGGTGTCTTAATTTTATTCCTGGTTTGTGTTGGTAATTTTCAAGAACTTAGACTTGCAGACTTTAAAAAACTGATCTGAAATATCCAACATGAATACTAGAAATTGCAGCACATAGAGGTTTAAGCTTTTTGGGAAAAGTTTAAGAAGATCAGAATTTTCACATAATAACTCATTTGCTTTCTAGTAAATAATATACTCTATCCCTGGTAAATGTTGTCATGAAAATGATGTGTAACTACATGTGAATCTAAAATGAGAAAACCTGCAGTTTTCATCTACTATATGTTGGTTAACATAAATTTCCAAAAGAAAGATTAAGGTTCTTATATTACAGCCATAGAAAAGTCTGCTTTTAGGGGATACCAAGATGGCAGTGGAATAGGCAGATGCACAGACTCCCAGCTCACACCACCAAACTGATTACAAATTAATTTAGGAACAATCAGCGTGAAAAACCAACTCTGGACTATAAGAACAGCTCTCAAAAACCAAAGAGCCAAGAAGAAGCCACACTGAGCCTGGTAGGGAGCACTGAGGCACAGTGGGTCTCCCCTGCTTCCAGGAACAAAGGGGTGGGGTGAGGCTGAGAGTCCAGAAGAGCTCTCATTCCAAGAAGAAGAGCAGAAAATATTGCTCACAGCCACTTGCCTGGTGACCTGGGAATGAGGTGTGCTGAGAGGGCTGGCTTGTCTTCCAAAAGGAAAGTGGGGAGAGACAGATGGTGACGGGCAGAGGAATGCAAGGGATGACATGAGGAGCTGACTCATTCAGTGCAGAGGCAGCCATAGCTGGGGAAGGAGTTGATCCTTCCACACAGCACAAGCCTAAAGTGGTTCTGGGTGACCCATCTCCAGAAATCTCTCCAACTCCAATCAACACAACAAGACACAGGTGAAAACAGGAAGTGGGGAGGAGGGGCAGTAATTCAAGTTTCCATGGAGATCTAAGATATACCTCCCCCTAATGAAGCTGAGAAAGCACCCTGCCTGCCCCTGGAGAGTAGCTGGCGGATCAGGCTTTCAGAGTCTCAGGTTACACCCACTGCACTTCTGGATACAGTTTCAAATAAGACCCCTGCTGAGATCAGTAAACAAGACTACTACTGAGTTAAGAAAACTGAGAAGAAAACAAACAAATCAAGACTTCAAAGCGGCTCTACAAGAAAAGCCAAATTCGACAGTGGATTACAAACAACAGCTGATGCCAACCCATCAGTAAATGAAAGAACCTGAAAATAACACAACTGAAAATTGGAGGCAGACAACACCAACCCTAGACTCAACCAGCTCTACAAACAACACACCCAAACACACAGACATAATGGGAAGACAGAGAAGTGCAATACAAATGAATCAACAAGAGAAACCTCCAGAAAATGAACTGAGTGATATGGAAATAACCGAACTACTGGATGCAGAGTTTAAAATAAGGATTATTAGAATGCTGAAAGATCTTAGAACAACAATAGATGGACACAATGAGCACATAAATAAAGAGATTAAAAGCATCAAAAAGGACATTGAAATAATAAAGAAGAACCAGTCAGAAATGACAAATACAATATCAGAAATGAAGACTACACTAGAAGGAATTAATAGCAGGCTGGATGAAGCAGAGAATAGAATCAGCGATTTAGAAGACAAGATAAATGAAAACACAGAAGCAGAGCAACAAAAAGAAAAGAGACTGAAAAAATCTGAGGAAATTTTAAGAGAGCTCTGTGACAACCTAAAGAGAAACAACATCTGCATCATAGGGGTTCCTGAAGAAGAAGAGAAAGAACAAGGGATAGAGACTTTGTTCAATAAAATCATAGCTGAAAACTTCCCTAAATTGATGCAGGAAAAAAATCACATAAGTTCAAGAAGCACAGAGAATTCCATTAAAGAGAAACCCAAAGAAATCCACACCAAGACACATCATAATTAAAATACCAAAGCTAAGAGATAAAGAGAAGATATTAAAAGCTGCTAGAGAATAAAATGTTATCACCTACAAAGGAGCCCCTATAAGGATTACCTCTGACTTCTCAACAGAAACACTAAAGGCAGGAAAGGAGTGGCAAGAAATATTCAAAGTAATGGAGAACAAAAGCCTACAACCAAGACTTCTTTATCCAGCAAGGCTATCATTTAAAATTGAAGGAGAAATAAAAAGCTTCCCAGACAAAAACAAACAAACAAACAAACAAACAAACAAACTCAAGGAAATCATTACAACCAAACCAATGCTGCAAGAAATATTAAGGGGCCTGTTGTAAACAGAACAAAAACTGAAAAGAATATAGCAAAAGATGAATAAAGCTTTAAAGAATAAAATATCAATAAACAACTACATATAATAATAACCTTAAATGTAAATGAATTAAATGATCCCATCAAAAGACATAGAGTAGCTGCATGGACAAGAAAACAGGACCCATACATATGCTGTCTACAAAAGACACACCTCAAAACAAAAGATATACATAGACTAAAGGTAAAAGGATGGAAAAAAATATTTCATACAAATGGAAATAAAAAGCCGGGGTATAAATAATTGTATCAGACAAAATGGACTTTAAAACAAAGGCAATAGTAAGAAATAAAGAAGGTCAGTACATAATGAGAAAGGAAGCAATCCAACAATAAGATATAACCATTATAAATATTACACACCTAATATAGAAGCATCTGATATACAAAGCAGACTTTGATGGATATAAAGGGTAAGATCAACAGCAATACTATAATAGTATGGGATTTCAATACCCCACTAACATCACTAGGTAGATCATCAAAAAAAATAATTAACAAAGAAACAGCAGACTTAAAGGACACACTACATAAATTCGATTTAATAGATAACTTCAAAACATTTTACCCTAAAGCAGCAGATAATACATTCTTTTCAAGTGCTCATGGTACATTCTCTAGGATAGACCACATGTTAGGGCACAAAAGCAGACTCAACAAATTTAAGAAGATTGAAATCCTATCAAGCACTTCCTCTGATCACAATGGCATGAAACTAGAATTAACCACAACAGAAAAACCGAAATATTCTCAAACAAATTGAAACTAAATAGCATGTTATTAAATAATGAATGGCTTAACAATGAGATGAAAGAAGAAATAAAAAATTCCTAGAAACGAATGATAATGCGCATACAACTTAAAATTTATAGGATACAGAAAAAGCAGTACTGAAAGGAAACTCATAGCACTACAGGCATAGTATAAGAAGCTAGAAAAAGCTCAAATAAACAACTTAACCCTGCATCCAAAAGAACTGGAAAAAGAACAGCAAGTAAACCCCAGAGGTAGTAGAAGGAAGGAAATAAGAAAGATCAGAGCAGAAATAAGTGACATAGAGGCTAAAGAAACAATACAGAGGATCAATGAAACCAAGAGATGGCTCTTTGAAAGGGTAAACAAGATCAATGAACCTCTAACCAGACTCACCAAGAAAAAAAGAGAGAGGACTCAAATAAATAAAACTAGAAATGAGAGTGGAGAAATAACAACTGACAGAACAGAAATACAAAATATTGTAAGGATATACTATGAAGAACTGTATGCCAAAAAATTAGACAACCTAGGTAAAATGGACAAATTCCTTGAAACATAAAATCTTTCAAAAATCAACCTGGAAGAATCAGAAAACCTAAACAGACAGATTACAACAAATGAGATTGCAACAGTTATTAAAAAACTACCAACAAACAAAAGCCCTGGGTCAGATCGTTTCACAGGGGAATTCTACCAAATATTCAAAGAAGAACTAACTCCTATCCTTCTCAAGCTATTTCAAAAAATTCAAGAGGAAGGAAGACTTCCAAGCTCCTTTTATGAGGTGAACATAATTCTGATTTTAAAACCAGGTGAAGACAACACAAAGAAAGAAAATTATAGGCCAATATCCTGATGAATTTAGATGCTAAAATCCTCAACAAAATATTAGCAAACCAGATCCAGCAATACATGAAAAAAAAATCATACATCATGATCAGGTAAGATTTACTCTGGGGAGGCAAGGCTGGTTCAATATTCACAAATCATTTGATGTGATTCATCACATAAACAAAAGGAAGGAGAAAAACCAGATGATAATTTCAATAGATGCAGAAAAGCATTTGATAAAATCCAGCACCCATTCATGATCAAAACTCTCAGCAAAGTGGGAATACAGGGAACATACCTCAACATGATAAAGGCCATCTATGACAAACGTACTGCCAACATCATAATCAATGGGCAAAAATTAAAAGCAATTCCCTTAAGATCAGGAACAAAGCAGGGGTGCGCTCTTTCAACACTTTTATTCAGCATAGTACTGGAAGTCCTAGTTACAGTAATCAGAGAATAAGAAGAAATAAAACGCATCCAAATTGGAAAAGAAGAAGTAAAACTATCATTATTTGCAGATGATATGATACTGTATATAGAAACCCTAAAATCTCAGTCAAAAAACTTCCCAACCTGATAAATGAATTCAGCATGTTGGCAGGATATAAAATTAATACACAGAAATCAGAGACCTTTTTATACACCAACAATGAACTATCAGAAAGAGAAATTAAGGAAACAATCTCCTTCACTATTGCAACAAAAAAAGTAAAGTACCTAGGAGTAAATTTAACCAAGGAGATTAAAGACTTGTACTTGAAAAATTATAAAACACTGATAAAAGAAATCAAGGAAGATACAAACAAGTGGAAGCATATACTGTGCTCATGGTTAAGAAGAATAAACATCATTAAAATGTCTATATTACCCAAAGCAATCTATAAATTCAAATCAATGCCAATTAAAATACCAAGGATGTACTTCAAAGATATAGAGCATATATTCCAAAAATTTATATGGAACCAGAAAAGAACACGAATAGTAGTCTCAGCAATTTTGAAAAAGAAGAATAAAGTGGGAGGTATCACACTTCCTGATATCAAGTTATACTACAAGGCCATTGTACTCAGAACAGCTTGGTACTGGCATAAGAACAGGCATATAGATCAATGGAACAGAACAGAGAACCCAGAAATAAACCACACCTTTATGAACAATTGATATTTGACAAAGGAGGTAAGAGCATGCAATGGAGTAAAGACAGTCTCTTTAACAAATGGTGTTGGGAAAATTGGACAGCTACCTGCAAAAAAATAAAACTAGGCCACCAAACTTACACCATTCACATATACAAACTCAAAATGGATAAAAGACTTAAATGTAAGTCGTGAAACCATAAGCATCTTAGAAGAAAACATAGGCAATAAGCTCACCGACTTCTCTAACAGCAATATATTTGCTGATTTTTCTCCACGGGCAAGTGAAATAAAAGACAGGATAAACAAATGGTACTATAACAAACTAAAAAGCTTTTGTACCTAAAGACAATAGAAACAGAATAAAAAGACAAACCATACAATGGGAGAGCATATTCAACAACACATCTGATAAGGGGTTAATAACCAAAATTTATAAAGAATTTGTAAAACTCAACACCAGGAAGACAAACAATCCAATCAAAAAATGGGCAAAAGAAATGAATAGACACTTCTCCAAAGAGGACATACAGATGGCCAATAGATGAAAAAATGTTCAACATCACTAATTATTAGAGAAATGGAAATTAAAACCACAATGAGATACCACCTCACACCAGTCAGAATGGTGCTCATTAACAAAACAACACACAACAGGTACTGGTGAGGATGTGGAGAAAGGGGAACCCTCCCACTGTGGAAAACAGTATGGAGATTCCTCAAAAATTAAAAATGGATCTACCTTTTGACCCAGCCATCCCACTTTTAGGAATATATCCCAAGAACACCATATCACCGACTGAAAAAAAGAAATGCACCCCCATGTTTATGGCAGCATTGTTCACAATAGCGAAGATCTGGAAACAGCCCAAGCATCCGTCAATGGACGAGTGGATTAAAAAGCAGTGGTACATATATATAAATACAATAGAATATATTATGGGGTCATGAAAAAGAAGGAAATATTACGTTTGCAGCAACATGGATTGATCTAGAAACTATTATGTTAAGTGAAATAAGCCAGGCAGAGAAAGAAAAATATCACATGACCTCACTCCTTTGAGGAACCCAAGGAACAAAGAGAACTGAGAAACAGAGGAGGGATCAAAGGGACCAGAGGTAAAGAGGACAGAGGAAAAGGGGATGATAGGATGGGATAAACCTGAAGGGAAGGGGGGAGGGCGTTGTAAGGAGGTGCGCAAGGGAGATGTCGATGGGAATAAGGGGGTAGGAGGATGCATTCAGGGCAACCCTAAATCTATGTAAACACAATTAAATTAAAAAAAAAAGAAAAATCTGATTTTATACTTGTCCTTTGAAGCAGCAGATTGAAAAACATGTGGGGGAAATATTAATAGTTTCTTTTATAATTGACACTGAATAGTGATTTTGGCCTAATTTTTTTGGAAACTGTAGTAATCAATCTAAAACATTTTGGAAATGATTTAGACATATGTAAGAGCCTAAAGTGTATTTTTCTTTTGTGAAATAAGGATAATAATAAACAATGATGAAATGAACAGTTATGTTTTTACCATCCAGTCTAAAAAAATAGATCTTTATCCTTGAAGTATCTTTGATGTCTTCAGTGTGTCTCTTTCTGATCCATTTCTTCTCCTTCTCCCTCAGAAAATATACTATCTTGAAAGTTGTGTCATTTCCTGCTTTCTTTATAGTTTATATCTATCCATCTATCTATCATCTATCTATCCATCTATATTCATAGAAAGTTCATTTTTTTGATGAGTTAAAAAAAGATATTCCTTGTATATTTTAATAAAAAGATTAAGATTTTGCCATTTATATTTAAGTTCTTAAACTGTTGTAATTTTTTTTGTGTGTGTGTGTGTGACATGAGTGGAAGAACTCAGGTGAATTTTTCTCTGATTAAAATAAAATAACCTACTTGATCTGTGATGTTGATTTTACCATAAAAATTTTTTCCTATTTGTGTGAGTCTGTTTTAGTGTTTGTTATTCCATTACACTGACCTGTTTGCCTGTTTCCTAGGCTGATACCACACTACCTACAATTAATTTTTGATATGCTGAGTCCTGTCACTTTATTATTCTCCTTCAGAAGTACCTTGTCTCTTCCATTAAAAATTTAAAAGCAGCTCCTCAAGTTCCATGAAACACTGTGTTGGAACTTTTGCTTGAAATTACATTTATTCTGTTTTTTAAAGGTATTACGTTCTATTTCATAAATCTCTATGTATCTTCATGTATTTCAATTTTCTTTGGTATTTTTCAGAAGTCTTATAATTTTCCACATGAAAAACGTTTTTGTTGTTGTTGTTAGATCGGCTTATTCTGAACAGCTGCTTTCCTTTTGGGAGTCTGGAATTTGGTAGGTGCCGGCAGATGGTGCCGATACCACCAGCCAATAAAACCTTGGACACTGAGTCTCTAATGAGCTTCTCTAATGGATAAAATTTTATGTGTTTTATTACAACTTTCAGTTGCTGAAAGAATTAAGCACACCTGTGTGACTCTGGGAACCTTGTACCTGGTTTTCTGTTTTGTATCCACTCACTATAATAAATCATAGCTATAAATATGATTCCATATTGAGTCGTGTGAATCCTCTTTGTAAATAACCCAAATTGGTCATGGTTTTGGGAACCTCTGACACAGGAAATGTCCCCTCTTTTTATTTATTTATTTTTTTTACAGGGACAGAGAGAGAGTCAGAGAAAGGGATAGACAGGGACAGACTGGAACAGAGAGAGATGAGAAGCATCAATTATCAGTTTTTCGTTGTGACACCTTAGTTGTTCATTGATTGCTTTCTCATATGTGCCTTGACTGCGGGCCTTCAGCAGACAGAGTAACCTCTTGCTCAAGCCAGTGACCTTGGGTCCAAGCTGGTGAGCTTTTGCTGAAACCAGATGAGCCCGCACTCAAGCTGGCGACCTTGGGGTCTCGAACCTGGGTCCTCTGCGTCTCAGTCCGACACTCTATCCACTGCACCACTGCCTGGTCAGGCTCCCCTCTTTTTTATTATATGAAAGAGTTGGTGTAATATTGGAATTGCTTGTTATTAAATGATTGATGAAATTTGCCTATAAAACTATTTGGTACAACCTTTAGAATTATATGTTAAGTCCTTCATTTTGCAGATAGGAAAACTGAGGCTCAGGATGTTAAATAATTTACACAAAGTCATATAACTAATAATAATAAGATATAAGATTTAAATACTGTTCTATTTGATGCCAGACCTATAATCTTCACCAATTTGTGTTCATTCGCACAGCATATATTTAATTATCATTTGATTCAGTTTTCACAGCCTTAAAAACATAACTTAAAGTTTTGGGTGAGCTGTTATTCCACAGTTAGCTTGAATAAAGTATTAAATTTTAATATTCCAGAATTTCACAGCAAGGGAGAAAATTTATGGCTATAGATAGGAAGTGTTATGCTATTCTTAGTCCTAGTCAACAGGGACCTCTGCTTTCCAAAATAGCCCCTCAGCCAGGAAGTTAAACACTTGTTTTGTAACTTAGAAACATAGCTCTTTCTCAATAGTCCAGGACACAGAGGTAATTTACAACATTAATTCTAAGTTGCAGGTTCAAAGAGGCTATGCAAACAGAATGAGGCTATTCCTAACGTTGTGAGTCTAATTATTCAACGTCTCCACAGTTCATTTAACTAATATTTGTGGAGTACATACTATTAGCCAACCTGTGCCATGTACAATGAGAGGAGTATGAAGATGAATTATAGTCTGTATACTTTAGGATATCATAGTTTAGAGAGGAAGACATAGATGGAAACATGTTAAATGAAATATGGAAAGTTTATTGATAGAACTATGCACAGAGACCTGTAGCAGCAGAAAGAAATAGCAAGAAGTTTTCAGAGAAGATAAGCTTCAAGGACAAGTAGCTACTAGTTGAAGCATATTCCAGGCATAAGAAAATTTATGAACAAAAGCTCATGATGTGGTATAATTAGAGCATAAACAGAAACTAGGTCATGGCAAATGAATTTACAGCAACAGGGAAGGCTGAGTTAGGAAGGGAAATGCATATAATTGTTTTCATTGTCTTGATGGTAAAGCTAATAAAGGTTTTAAGGAGAGGAATAATATGGCTTTGAACGGATCGTACATAAAGCAGTGTAGCTAATGGCTTTAGATGGGCAAAATTAAGGAGAAGGTTACTGTGTAGTGTTGCATTCATATATACACAATGGCAATCGTACTCCCACTGATATAATTGAGACCCTCACAAACATGTCCTTGTACAGTGAATGGAGGAAAGAGGACAAATTTAACAAATAACAAGGAAGTAAGGTAGTAAGATTTAGTAGCGATTATTAAGGGAGGGAGGAAGATGAGTCTTAGGTAACTTTCAAGTTTTTACAGGGGCAGCCAAGGAGAGGCTATGAACTGTAAAAAGGAATGCTAAATGAGATGAATACAACTGGAGTAGAGGAACTTGAATTTATATTTACACAAGTGGCCTTAGAGGTGCTCATTAACCATCAGGAGAAATTGTCTAGATGCACTTGAATAAATGAATCTGAAAACTTTATAGAGGTAAATATATTTTGGGAAATCATGAGCACTTGGGCGGTGGTTAAAATAGTGATAGTGGATGAGATTGCAAGGGAAGAACATGCAATTAGGATAGATTTTGTCAAGGGAAGAATCCTAGAAGCACCAATTTTTAAGCCTTCAGATCTAAAGGATGACTGGAGGAAGAACCCACCACAGATTAGTCTTTTAAAATACCTAACTTTCTACAAATTTTCATGTGTGAATAAACACTATTTTTTATTGCTGGATCTCTGAACAGAGCTCTAAAATTGGCTAATAACTAATGCATTAGAAGTTAAATATACAAAATAATATTTTTAATATTATACAGGGTATTCATAATAATAATAAAACAAATTCTGTGTACTTTTTAAAATCTACTTTAATAAATGAAACTTTACCATTACTTTTGAGACCTATGTGCTCACATTAATTTCCTTTCTCAATCATACCTATGCCCTGAGGTAACCAATATGATGAATTTTGCATTTGTTAATTTGTTGATTTCTCCCATAGTTTTACTGCCTATAAATGTATATTTAGATTTTTAAAATGTTTGTGAACTTTACTTAATGAAATCACACTCTACTTATTCTGCTGAGTCTTGCTTTTCTTCCCCTCAGTGTTGGATTTTTCAAATTGATTGATGTTGAGATGTCTCTGTAGTAATCATTATATCAACATACTACATTTTATGCATACATTTTAGCACAGATGCATATTAGGTTCTTCCTCCCTCTCTCCCTCCCTCCCTTCCCTCCCCTCCCTCCCTCCCTCCCCCCTTCCTTCCCTTCCCCTTCCTTCCTTCCTTCCTTCCTTCCTTCCTTCCTTCCTTCCTTCCTTCCTTCCTTCCTTCCTTCCTTCCTTCCTTCCTTCTCTCTCTATTTGTTTTTTGTCTTTACTTGATGCAATGAATATCTTGTTCACATCTTTTATGTAAGAATAAGCACTTACCTGGAGCCTATTACTTGGAGAATTACTAAGTACAGTGTGTCCGTAAAGTCATGGTGCACTTTTGACCAGTCACAGGATAGCAACAAAAGACAATAGAAATATGGAATCTGCACCAAATAAAAGGAAAACCCTCTCAGTTTCTGTAGGATGATGTGGCAGCATGTGCACATGCGCAGATGATGACGTAACACCGTGTATACAGCGGAGCAGCCCACGGCCATGCCAGTCGAGATATGGATGGTACAGAGGAAAGTTCAGTGTGTTCTGTGGCTCGCTAAATTTGAATCCATGACCAAAGTGCAACGTGAATATTGACTGGCGCGTTTAAAATGAAGCACCACCACATAGGAATAACATTACTCGGTGGGATAAGCAGTTGAAGAAACCGGCATTTTGGTGGAGAAACCCCGTTCTGGTAGGCCATCAGTCAGTGACGAGTCTGTAGAGGCTATCCGGGATAGCTACCTAAGGAGCCCTAAAAAATCTGTGCGTGAGCCCACATCGAACTGCACAATAAAAACTGCTCCGCTTTTATTCTTACATAAAAGATGTGAACAAGGTATGAAACTGGGAGAGTTTTCCTTTTATTTGGTGCAGATTTCACATTTCTATCGTCTTTTGTTGCTTTCCTGTGACCGGTCAAAAGTGCACCATGACTTTACGGACACACTGTAGAAAGCAATGTCCATATTCAATTTTATTATGTAATGCAAAATTATTTAAAAAATGGTTGTGTCAGTTTATATAATTACCAGAAATGTTAAAAATTTTATTTTACTGAACATTTTCTTCAAATACTAATATTGTCAGAATTTGAAACTTTTTCTGATTCAGTAGATAAAATATGATATCTAATGGGGGTTTAATTTATAATTTCTTATTGATAATGACTATCATTTTTTGTATTTACTGGTGTACTTTTCTGTTTGTGTGTTCTTCTTACTGATTTATTTTTTATTTATTTATTTTATTAATTTTAATGGGGTGACATTGATAAATCAGGGTACATATGTTCAGAGAAAACATCTCCAGATTATTATAACATTTGATTATGTTGCATACCCCTCAACCAATGTCAAATTGTCTTCTGTCACCTTCTTTCTGGTTTTCTTTGTGCCCCTCCCCTTCTCCCACCACCTCCCTCTCCTTCCTCCCTCATAACCATCACCTTCTTGTCCATGTTTCTGAGTCTCATTTTTATGTTTCATCTATGATTGGAATCATAAAGTTCTTAGTTTTTTCTTTTGATTTACTTATTTCACTCTGTATAATGTTATCAAGGTCCATCCATGTTATTGTAAATGATCTGATGTCATCATTTCTTATGGCTTAGTATTCCATAGTATATATGTACCAAAGCTTTTTAATCCACTCATCCTCTGACGGACACTTGGGCTGTTTCCAGATCTTCGCTATTGTGAACAATGCTGCCATAAACATGGGGGTGCATTTCTCCTTTTGGAATAGTGCTATGGTGTTCTTAGGGTGTATTCCTAAAAGTGGGATAGCTGGGTCAAAAGGCAGTTCGATTTTTAATTTTTTGAGGAATCTCCATACTGTTTTCCACAGTGGCTGCACCAGTCTGCATTCCCACCAGCAGTGCAGGAGGGTTCCCTTTTCTCCACATCCTCGCCAGCACTTATTCTGTGTTGTTTTGTTGATGAGCACCATTCTGACGGGTGTGAGGTGATATCTCATTGTGGTTTCAATTTGCATTTCTCTAATGATTAGTGATGTTGAACATTTTTTCATCTATTGGCCATCTGTATGTCCTCTTTGGAGAAGTATCTATTCATTTCTTTTTCCCATTTTTTGATTGGATTGTTTGTCTTCCTGGTGCTGAGTTTTACAAGTTCTTTATAAATTTTGGTTATTAACCCCTTATCAGATGTATTGTCAAATATGTTCTCCCATTGTATAGTTTGTCTTTTTATTCTGTTCATATTGTCTTTAGCTGTGCTAAAGCTTTTTAGTTTGATATGGTCCCATTTGTTTATCCTGTCTTTTATTTCACTTGCCCATGGAGATAAATCGGCAAATATATTGCTGTGAGAGATGTCATAGAGCTTACTGCCTATGTTTTCTTCTAACATGTTTATGGTTTCACGGCTTACATAAGTCTTTTATCCATTTTGAGTTTATTATTGTGAATGGTGTAAGTTGATGGTCTAGTTTTATTTTTTTGCAGGTAGCTGTCCAATTTTTCCAACACCATTTATTAAAGAGGCTGTCTTTACTCCATTGTATGCTCTTATCTCCTTTGTCAAATATCAGTTGTCCATAAAGGTATGGGTTTATTTCTGGGTTCTCTGCTCTGTTCCATTGATCTATATGCCTGTTCTTATGCCAGTACCAGGCTGTTTTGAGGACAATGGCCTTGTAGTATAACTTTCTATCAGGAAGTGTGATACCTCCTGCTTTATTCTTCCTTTTCAAGATTGCTGAGTCTATTTGTGTTCTTTTCTGGTTCCATATAAAATTTTGGAATATGTGTTCTATATCTTGAAGTATGTTATTGGTATTTTAATTGGTATTGCATTGAATTTATAGATTGCTTTGGGTAATATATACATTTTAATGATGTTTATTCTTTCTAACCATGAGCACGGTATATGCTTCCACTTGTTTGTATCTTCCTTGATTTCTTTTATCAGTGTTTTATATTTTCCAAGTACAAGTCTTTAAACTCCTGGATTAAATTTACTCCTAGGTACTTTATTATTATTTTTTGGTGCAATAGTGCAGGAGATTGTTTCCTTAATTTCTCTTTCTGACAGTTCATTGTTGGTGTATAAAAATGGCTGTGATTTCTGAGTATTAATTTTATATCCTGCCACCTTGCTAAATTCATTTATCAGGTCGAGTAGTTTTTTGACTGAGACTTTAGGATTTTCTATATACAGTATTATATCATCTGCAAATAATGATAGTTTTACTTCTTCTTTTCCAATTTGGATGCCTTTTACCCCTTCTTCTTGTCTGATAGCTGTGGCTAGGACTTCCAGTACTATGTTGAATAAGTGTGGTGAAAGATAGCACCCCTGCCTTGTTCCTGATCTTAACAGGATTGCTTTTAATTTTTGCTTATTGAGTATGATGTTGGCTGTGGGTTTGTCATAGATGGCTTTTATGATGTTGAGGTATGTTCTCTGTATTCCCACTTTGCTGAGAGTTTTGATCATGAATGGGTGCTGGATTTTATCAAATGCTTTTTCTGCATCTATTTAAATTATTATGTGGTTTTTCTCCTTCCTTTTGTTTATATAATGAATTACATCAATTGGTTTGGGAATATTGTACCAGCCTTTCCTCCCCAGAATAAATCCCACCTGATCATGATGTATGACTTTTTTCATGTATTGCTGGATCCAGTTTGCTAATATTTTGTTGAGGATTTTAGCATCTAAATTCATCAGGATATTGGCCTATAATTTTCTTTCTTTGTGTTGTCTTTGCCTGGTTTTGGAATCAGAATTATGCTTGCCTCATAAAAGGAGCTTGGAAGTCTTCCTTCCTCTTGAATTTTTTGAAATAGCTTGAGAAGGATAAGAGTTAGTTCTTCTTTAAATATTTGATAGAATTCACTTGTGAAGCCATCAGGTCCAGGACTTTTCTTTGTTGGGAGTTTTTTGATAACTGTTTCATTCTCATTTGTTGTAATTGGTCTGTTCAGGTTTTCTGATTCTTCCAGATTAATTTTTGGAAGATTTTATGTTTCAAGGAATTTGTCCATTTCATCTAAGTTGTCTAGTTTTTTTAGCATACAATTCTTCATAGTATTTTCTTACAGTATTTTGTATTTCTGTTGTGTTGGTTGTTATTTCTCCACTCTCATTTCTAATTTTATTTATTTGAGTCCTCTCTCTTTTATTTTTGGTAAGTATAGTTAAAGGTTCATCAATCTTTTTTACCTTTTCAGAGTACCAGCTCCTGGTTTCATTGATCCTCTGTATTGTTTCTTTAACCTCTATATCATTTATTTTTTTTCTGATCTTTATTATTTCATTTCTTCTACTACATCTGGGCTTTAGTTGCTGTTCTTTTTCTAGTTCTTTTAGATGCAGGGTTAAATTGTTTATTTGAGCTTTTCCTAGGTTCTTAAAGTATGCCTGTAGTGCTATGAACTTCCCTCTGAGTACTGCTTTTGCTGTGTTTCATAAATTTTGAGTTGTTGTATGCTCATTATCATCTGTTTCTAGGAATTTTTTTTATTTCTTTTTTGATCTTATTTTTAATCTATTCATTATTTAACAACCTGCTATTTAGTTTCCATGTGTTTGAGAATTTTTGAATTTTTCTGTTGTGGTTGATTTCTAGTTTCATGTCATTGTGATCAGAGAAAATGCTTGATATGATCTTAATCTTCTTAAATTTGTTGAGACCACTTTTGTGCCCTAACATGTGGTCTATCCTAGAGAATGTATATTCTTAGCTCTTGAAAAGAATGTATTTTCTTCTGCTTTAGGGTGAAAGGTTCTGAAGATATTTATTAAATTGAGTTGATCTAGTGTGTCCTTTAAGTCTGCTGTTTCTTTGTTAATTTTCTTTCTTGAGGATCTATCTAGTGATGTTAGTTGGGTATTGAAATTTCCTACTATCATAATATTGCTGTTGATCTCACCCTTTATATCCATCAAAGTCTGCTTTATATATTTAGGTGCTCCTATATTAGGTGCATAGATATTTATAATGGTTATATCTTTCGGTTGGATTGCTCCCTTTCTCATTATATAGTAGCCTTCTTTATCTCTTAATATAGCCTTTTTTAAAAGTCTATTTTGTCTGATATAAATATTGCTACCCCAGCTTTTTTTTTCATTTCCATTTGCATGAAATATTTTTTCCATCCTTTTACCTTCAGTCTATATACATCTTTATTTTTTATTTTTTTTATTTTTATTTTTTTGTATTTTTCTGAAGTTGGAAACGGGGAGGCAGTCAGACAGACTCCCGCATGCGCCTGACCGGGATCCACCCAGCATGCCCACCAGGGGGCGATGCTCTGCCCATCTGGGGTGTTGCTCTGTGGCGACCAGAGCCACTCTAGCGCCTGAGGCAGAGGCCAAGGAGCCATCCCCAGCACCCAGGCCATCTATTGCTCCAATGGAGCCTCGGCTGCTGGAGGGGAAGAGAGAGACAGAGAGGAAGTAGAGGGGGAGGGGTGGAGAAGCATATGGGCATTTCTCCTATGTGCCCTGGCCGGGAATCGAATCCGGGACTCCTGAATGCCAGGCCGACGCTCTACCACTGAACCAACCGGCCAAGGCCTATATACATCTTTATTTTAAGGTGTGTCTTTTGTAGACAGCATATGTATGGTTCCTATTTTCTTATCAATGCAGCCACTCTATGTCTTTTGATTGGATCATTTAATACATTTACATTTAAGGTTGTTATTAATATGTAGTTGTTTATTGCCATTTTATTCTTTAAAGCAATATTTCTCTTTTGCTATATACTTTCCCCACTTTGATCTGTTTATAACAGTCCCCTTAATATTTTCTGCAGCATTGGTTTGGTTGTAGTGAATTCCTTGAGTTTTTTGTTTTTGTTTTTTGTCTAGGAGGCTTTTTATTTCCCCTTCAATTCTAAATGATAGCCTTGCTGGATAAAGTAGTCTTGGTTATAGGTTCTTGTTCTGCATTACTTTGAATATTTCTTGCTAGTTCTTTCTGGCCTCAAGTGTTTCTGTTGAGAAGTCGGATGTCATCCATATGGGGGCTCTTTTGTAGGTGATAGCTTTTTTTTTTCTCTAGTAGCTTTTAATATTTTCTCTTTATCTCTTAGCTTTGGTATTTTAATTATGATGTGTCTTGGTGTAGATTTCTTTGGGTTTCTCTTTAATGGAGTTCTCTGTGCTTCTTGAACTTGTTAGAGTTTTTCCTGCAATAGGAAGTTTTCAGCTATGATATGTTTGAACAAAGTTTCTATCCCTTGTTCTTTCTCTTCTCTTCAAGAACCCCTATGATGCAGATATTATTTCTCTTCATGTTGTCACAGAGCTCTCTAAGAGTTTCCTCAGACTTTTGAGTTTCTTTTCTTTTTGCTGCTCTGCTTCCTTCATTCAACTTGTCCTCCAACTCACTTATTTGATCCTCAACTTTATTCATCCTGTTTTTAATTCCTTACATTGTGGTTTTCATTTCTGGTATTGTATTTGTCATCTCCAACTGATTATTTTTAATATTTCAATGTCCTTTTTTATATTTGCTATATCTTTATTTAGGTGTTCATAATGACCATCTATTTTTGTTCTAAGATCCCTAAGCATCCTAACAATCATTATTTTAAACTTTGCATCTGGTAGTTTCGTTATTCCCATATCACTCAGTTCATTTCCTGGAGGTTTCTCTTGTGGTTTCATTTGGATTGCACTTCTCTGTCTTCTCATTATGTCTGTGTATTTGGGTGTACTGTTTGTAGAGCTGGTTGAGTCTAGGCTTAGTATTGTCTGCCTCCAGTTTTTAGTTGTGTTATTTCTAGGTGTCCCTCTTACAGATTTATGGTAACTATATTAATATATGTATGTACAAATGTATAAAATTCTAATTTACGGGTTGTTTTTATATGTTGAAAATATTATGATGAAGGTTGCTATGGTCCCTTATAATAAATAGAACTACTTATTTTATATGTAGTTAAATTTATTAGCTTAATTTTTCTATATTATATGTTTTTGTATTTTGTTTAAGAAATCTTTTCCTACTGTGGAATAGATGATTCCCCAATAAAAAAGTGATTAGATCTTAAATTGATAACAATATTACTTTCTATAATGTTTAAAGTTTTATTTTTTACATTAAATATTTAATCCACCTGGAACTAATTTCTTTTCCCTGAATTTTAAGTTCTATGATGTGCCTCAATAAAGTCAAAATGGCCCATTATTTGCACTATACAAACACTGATTGTTACACAGCTTTTTTAAATTTTTAAGATAAGAACTTTGGATTTAATATTTAGACAGTGGTATTTGCTAATGATAAATAAGCATGGAAGAGGTGATTAAAAATAGTAGCAGGCCCTGGCCAGTTGGCTCAGCAGTAGAACGTCAGCCTGGCGTGTGGGGGACCCCGGTTTGATTCCCGGCCAGGGCACATAGGAGAAGCGCCCATTTGCTTCTCCACCCCCCCTCCTTCCTCTCTGTCTCTTTCTTCCCCTCCTGCATCCAAGGCTCCATTGGAGCAAGGATGGCCCGGGTGCTGGGGATGGCTCCTTGGCCTCTGCCCCAGGCACTAGAGTGGCTCTGGTCGCGGCAGAGCGACGCCCCGGAGGGGCAGAGCATCGCCCCCTGGTGGGCAGAGCGTCACTCCTGGTGGGCATGCCGGGTGTATCCCGGTCGGGCACATGCGGGAGTCTGTCTGACTGTCTCTCCCCGTTTCCAGCTTCAGAAAAAAAAAAAAAATAGTATCAGAAAAAATTATTTATGACAGTTGTTATAGGGGATTGGAAGGAATAGAAAACAAAATTGGTTAATGTAAGTGGTAGATATGTGATGAGTTAACATACAGGATCATACTGTCAAACCAGATTCCCATGAATCAGAGCTGTTAGTATCAAACTTTACTAAATAATATCAGAGATATAGGCATTCAATATGCTCAGAGAAAACAGGGAGAGGTCAGAGATGTCAATGGTGGCTTTTCAGATCCTTCCATCTTCCCTAGACTCCTGAGGTCTCTATGTAAGGTCCATATGATCACTTCACAAAGTAGGAGCATTTAAGTACAAAACATTTCCATCTAGTTATCAAGGAGTTTAGACAGGGAACTCTGGCTTTTTCCATCCCAAACTCTGTGGGCCACACCTGTTAGGAAAAGAGTATAAATAATTACAAGTTAACTGCGTGAGCTCCTTTTTCCCAGGTAGTAAAGTTTGGAAGAGAAAGAAGGCAAGAATCTTTTTAAAAAGAATAAATAAAATTTATTATAAATGAGAGAGAGAGAGAGAGAGAGAGAGAGAGAGAGACCAGAGTTTTCTTTTAGAATTACAGCCAGGCTATTTTGAAGAAAGACAATAATTTCTTTGACAAAAATGTGGAAATAAGAGTGATAACTGATCTTGGAATAAACACATGTTTTATTTTAAGCATGTTGAGTTTAAAGAGATGGAGGACATGAAAACAAAAGCATTAAGTAAACAATAAGGAAGAGGGGTCAGTGCTGGAGCTATATATAAATCATCTGAAACCTCAAATCTCATGGATGGATTAGTTCTTTCAGTAGTTTGATGAAGATGGAACAGTAGAGATCAAAGGACTAAATCTGTGATAATTATAGTTTTATTTTTATCACTGACTTTTCTTCCAAGTGTTATCATTTCTCATAAATCTGAAAAACAGGTTTTAGAATATTAAAAACAGATTCAAAACATAGATATAAAAAGAAAAGTATCCAAAAGCAAAATGGTTAATAAAGGGAGGGTTTGGAAAAGTCAATCAAATAGGTTCATTTAAGATTTATTTTGAAAAAAAATTGAAGAAATTGTTGATATTAAAATTATTTAAATAAACATATATTCTTGTATGTAGTGGGCTCAATGGTGGCCTGCCAAAGATATGATCATGTCCTAATCTCTGGAACATGTGAATATTACCTTATATAACAAAAGATATTATGTTAATCAGCTTGAGAGAAATTTATGCTGGATTATCCAGGTAGGCACTAAATTTGGTGAAAACTTTCCTTATAAGAGTGAGTCAGACAGAGACTTAACAGGTAGAAGAACAGGAGTCAATGTGATTAGAGAGGCAGAAATAGAGATTACAGTGATGTGGCCACAAGTCAAGAAATGCGGACAATCACCAGTAACTAAAAGAGGCAAAGAATGAGTTCTCTCCTGAGCCTCCAGAGAGGGTGCAGCTCTGCCGACACCTTAATTTCAAAAGGCTGGTCTCCACACTGTGAGAATAAATTTCTGTTTTTTTAAGCTATCCTGTTTCTGGTAACTTGTTACAAAAACCTCAGGAAAAAAATTACCTGTAAAAATAAAACTTCTTAAAGTGGAAATAGATGTCTAATGTAAAATTAGAGCTACCAAATATTTCATTTGGCTGGGCTCTGAGAATTCTTTCCCCTCCTTTTTTATAGAGTTGGATTCCTTTCCCCATTGCAGGTGCACCTCAAGTAGGCGTGTCACACAGAGAACGTGGTCTTTTATACCCATGAAAAGAGGATGAATTCTATAGGTCTTGGAGGAGGAATATGCTGTCAATATGAATGTTCTGAATTTCCTTACTTTCTTCATAAAAATTTCAGAGAGAAAAATTGTATACGAGGCAGAGGATTTTCTAATGTTCATGTCCGAAGCCAGTAGATAAGCAGAAATTGAGCAATGTCATGGTGACTTTATTAGCGGGTGCCCTGAGTTAGATAGAAATGATGAAGAATAATATGGTCTCTCTGAGCAGTCTTAGTTTGCAAAGGGAGATAAGGAGTGGAAAAGTGGAACGCTATAGCCTGTGACAATATTTATCTACCTCTCTTGGAAAAGGGGAAGACAATTCGTCACTCTCTATACTGCTTTTCTACTTTTTCAAGGTTTAACCACTTCAAATCATGGCCTTGATTTAATTATCTTTATTCACTATCTTTACTATTTCTGGGCTGTTATTTTACTAAGCTTCACTAACCTAAGAGTAAAAATATCTGTTGTTTTATGGAAATGGCAATTGGTTATTTTGTTCAACTTAGTAAAGTGATCAATCGGTAGATGTAAATGTCTGTGTAGATGCTGTTGTGAGCCCCATTAGCAGAAGAAACTCTCTTACGTGTGATGGTATTTTTATATTCTGCTGGATAAAGGTACTGAAGGTTTTCCCTTTGTACAGAGAAGTTATAATGGCCTATGTGTTAATGTGTACTTATATATTTGCTGTAAAGAGGCATTTGTGGTTGATTCAATATGTCAGATTTATTTTGCTTTTAATCAAAGGCAGGGGCCATTTTTTACTTTGAATACTCCACTACCCAGACATTAGTCCTTGACTAATTTATCCTACCTAATGGAAGAGCGTTTCAGGTACAACCAATTATAATATTAGGTAAAGTTTTATTCTTAGACTCCACTCCAAAAATTTCTTAATATATGATCCTTAATAAAAACTTCTGTCCATCTAGGTAGGTCATGCTGTATTTGATTTGGATAATCAACTTACAGTCAGCTGTACTGTAATACTAACATTCAGTGCAATCAAGTCCTTCTAATGTCTTTGTGGTTTCTGAAACTAAATGTACACAATTCTGGAGATTTCAGGAAGTAGAAAGAGCATTTGGCAGTACATTTCTTGTCCTCAAATTGTAGAAGCAGCAGTCCCACGTCTTGTCTAATGCTGTGAAATGGAGGTTATTTATTTCATTTCTTCAAACCAAAGTTATAAAGTCGTTCACCTTCTACATTTGCTATGCCCTTTCTTTAAAGTTTTACTTTCTATCGATTTTTAAAAACCTTTTTATTGAGGTAAAATCAACATATAAATTTTGTACATATTTAGGCTCTGGTCGCGGCAGAGCGACACCCCGGAGGGGCAGAGCATTGCCCCCTGGTGGGCAGAGCGTCGCCCCTGGTGGGTGTGCCGGGTGGATCCCGGTCGGGCGCATGCGGGAGTCTGTCTGACTGTCTCTCCCCGTTTCCAGCTTCAGAAAAATACAAAAAAAAAAAAATTGTACATATTTAATGTATTAAATCTATTGAATTTGGAGATGTGTATGTCTGTGAGACTATCATTATAATCTATGCCATAAACATATTTACCATGTCAAAACTTTTCTTCCACACTCTTTAATTATTATTATTATTATTATTATTATTAGTGTATGTGATAAGAACACTTAACATAAGGTATGTCCTCTTAACAAACTTTTAAGTATACCATACAGTATTGCTAACCATAGGCACTATGTTGTACAATAGATATCCAGGACTTATTTATCTTGCTAAAATGAAAGTTTTGTGCCTTTGACTAATATCTTCCCATTTCCCCATCCTTAGCCCCTGGAAACTACCATTCTCTTCTCTGCTTCTGTGAGCTTGTCTAATTTTGGATTTCTCATATAAATGATATCATGTAATATCTGTCCTGTGTCTGGCTTACTTTATTTAACATAATGTCCTTCAGGTTCATCTATGTCCATACAAATGTCAGGATTTTCTCATTTTTGAAAGGCTAAATAATATTTACTGTATGTATATATTTCATTTTCTTCATCTAGCTATATGTCTGTGGACATTTAGGTCACTTTCATGCCTTAGCTATAGTGAGTCATGCTTTCACGAACATGGGAGTGCTGATCCTGACTTCGATTCCTTTGGATATATATTCCAAAGTGGGATTGCTGGTTCATATGGTAGTTCTATTTTTAAACATTTATTTTCTTTTGCAGAACTTTTTTCTAGTGTCCAAAAGTTCCTTTATCTTCACAATCTACTATGACTCATCTTTATTACCTTTTTTTTTTTTTAGTCATTCTAATTGTGGTGAGGTGATATTTTCATTGCAGTATGTGAGCATTTACCTTGTGATTGATTAGTTGTTGAGCACCTTTTATGTACCTACTGGTCATTTGTATGCCTTCTTTTGAAGAACTTTTATTCAAGTACATTGCCCATTTAAAAAAATTGGGTTATTTCTTTTTCTGTTAGAATTGCAAGAATTCCCTATGTATTTTGGATATTAACACTATCAGGTATATTGTTTACAAATATATATGTGTTTTGCATTCTGTAAGTCGCCTTTTCATTTTGTTGATGGTTTCCCTTGCAGAGCAGACATTTTTTATTTTGATGTCATCCCACTTGTTATTTTTTCTTTTGTTGTCTGGGCCTTTGGTGTCATACCCAAAAAAATCATCACCAAGACTGGTGTTAAGGAGCTTCTGCCTATTTATTTTTTCTAGTTTTATGGTTTCAAGTTTTATGTGTAAGTCTTTAATTCACTTTGGGTTGATTTTTGTGTATGCTGTAAGTTTTTACATTTGGGTATCCAGTTTTCTCCACAGCATTTATTGAAGAGACTGTCCTTTCTCCACTGTGTACTCTACACATCTTTGTTGAAGACCAGTTGATTGCAAAAGCATGGTTTTACATCTGGGCTCTCTATTCTGTTCCATTGGTTTGTATATCTGCTTTATGCTGGTATCATATTGTTTTGATTACTGCAACTTTGTAATATATTTTTAAACCAGGAAGTGGGATGCAGTCAGCTTATTCTTTCTCCTCAAAATTTCTTTGGCTATTCAGAGTGTGCTGTGATTCTATACAAATTTTAGGATTTTTTTTCCTAGTTCTGTAAAAAATCTTTGGAATTTTGAGAGGGAGTGCTCTGAATCTGTAGATTACTTTGGGTAATATAAACATTATCTTATATTCAGCTCTGGAAAAAAATTGAATTCCTGTTAAATTTTGATTATCCAGAAATAGAAAATAGTAACTGCCTTTAGAGACAAAGAGATATTACTATAACTAAAAGTTTTTAGGTTCTGAATGATAACATGTTGAAGCTGTTTATTCTATATTAGGCCTCTATCTGGGATTATGTCAAGGAGAGTTTGTGATACCTTAAATACTTCTAACATTTTCCCTCTCTAATTTGCTCTAAAAACTGCAGTATACCAGTACCTGATACTGTTATTTCCTTGTCCAGAGCCAATCCTTTTACTTTTTTCTAATAGAAACATCTTTTTAATCAGGTGGCAATGTGTACTGTGCCACAGGACAAAACATGGTGTGTCAATGTGAATCATGATAATTCTCCTTTTTCCAGGCTTGATCTATTTGTGGAAATGCAATTTGACTTCCTATGAAAAAGATTTAAGGAAAAGTCTGATAAAAGGATGTATCAGGTAAATTTTGCTGCATAACGAACCTCTCCCAAACCTAATCGTTTAAAATATCAATGATTTATTTAGCTTATGACCCTGTGGTTTGGCTGGGTGGTTCTACTGTTCCAGGCAGGTTCAACTGCTTCAACGGATCTGTCCTGAGCTTGCTTCTGAGTCCGTGTTCATTTGGCAGGTGGGCAAGTGGCTGTATGATCTAGAATGACCATACTTACACTGTGGCATTTGGCAAACAATTAGCCAGGTCAAAAGAAATAATTGACTAGGCCTCATGTCTTCATTAACCAGCAGACAGGGCAAGCTTTTCCACATGATAATTGTAAATATAAAAAACCAGAGTAGAAAAGGGTAAGGTTTTAATGACATTTTGAAACACTTACAACATGACTTCTATGTATTCTGTTGACTAAATCAAGTCACAGCTAGCACAGATTTGGTGGCTGGAGTAATACAATCCACCTCTTGAGAGGAGCTGAAAAGAATTGTGACTATTTTTATCATCTACCACAGGAGGCTTCTGAGAAGATTTTTCTCTCCTGATTAAAAGAGTTACTCAAATGGAAAACATGTATTCTACTTAGCCTCTTCTTTCTTGCTGTTGCCTTAGGTCTTGATGCTTGGAGTTCAATCATAAGAGAATGCTAAGAGAATTTCAGATATGTAGTACCATAACCGCAAAATTAATGAATAGCTCAATATTACTGGATCTTCCAACTTTTAGATTTTTAAGTAAAATATTAAGTGCTGTATTTAAAACAGATTTAATAAAATATTTTATTGCTTTTTGACAATCAGAAGTTAGGTGATATAACAGAAGTATTATAACTGACATGAGGAAATCAGTCTACAACCTAGAATACTATGTTTAAGTTCTGTGAACTTACTATTTCAGTTAAAATTGTATTTTATTTTATTGCTGCTAGACTGAATGTAAGTATTTTATAATCAATCCTTTTAATTATAGAGAATCCAAAGATTTTTCTAGACCTGTTTTCTTATGGAAGTGCACTTACTTTTAGCTGTTTTGGAATAGACATCGTTTTCATGACTTTATCAAAATTTTGTATCAATTTTCCCCCCAAATTTTATTTTGAAGAAATAAAATTTACATTTTATTTTTTTTGGTATGCACAATTATTTATATCTCCCCATATTTTTAGAATTACACTTGTTGCTTAGGGAAGATGTAAGGCCGTTGGCCATGGCCATGCAGAATCCAGGTTCACATTGAATTTGGGCAGACAGTAAAGGAACTGTGGGGGTGGAGGATGGTGGGCCATTCTCTTCATTACAGTCTCACAGCAGTGGACCAGTAAACAGGCAGGGAAATTCCACGTCCTCTCTCTCTCCAGGCTCACAAACAAAACAGGCTGGGGGAGAAAGATTCGTCTCTGGCAAACAGTAGCAAACAGTGGCCCCTCCCAAGCAGGCAGGCAATCCACAATTTGTAATCTGCCGCCCTGAGAGCAGCACCTGCAGCCTTATATAGACTATACACATAGGGCGCTGTCCCATGCTCATGTACCAATTAGGCAAAGTACAAGCGAGCAAACCTAACATGCTTGTTACACACTTGTTTGCCCAACAGAAGAAAACTCTATATAAAAACTGGTGAGCTTTATGCTGTAGTATCACCAAAGAATGGTACAATATCCTTGTACTAGGCACAAATTTTGTCAAGATTTATAAAGCAAAGATATATTCAGTTGTAAGGTCAGTGGCCATGGTCATGCAGGTTCACACTGGATTTGGGCCGACGGTAAAGGAACTGTGGAGCCAGAGGATGGGGGACCATTCTATTTATTAGAGTCGACCAACAGTGGACCTGCAAGCAGGCAGGGAAAAACTTTTTCTCTCTCTCAGGGCTGACAAGCAAAACAGACTGGGAAAAAATCCCTTCTCTGGCAAACAATAGCAAAAAATGGCCCCTGCCAATAGAGGCAGGCAATCCGTAATCAAAAATCTGCTGCCCCGAGGGGAACACCTGCAACCTTACAGAGACTATACACGTGGTGCTGCCCTGTGCTCATGCACCAATCAGGCAAAGTGCAAGCAAGCAAGCCTAACATACTCGTTTGCCCAACATCAGTTAAAAGAGAAATGTTCAGGCCCTGGCCGGTTGGCTCAGCGGTAGAGCGTCGGCCTGGCGTGCGGGGGACCCGGGTTCGATTTCCGGCCAGGGCACATAGGAGAAGCGCCCATTTGCTTCTCCACCCCCCCCCTCCTTCTTCTCTGTCTCTCTCTTCCCCTCCCGCAGCCAAGGCTCCATTGGAGCAAAGATGGCCCGGGCGCTGGGGATGGCTCCTTGGCCTCTGCCCCAGGCGCTAGAGTGGCTCTGGTCGTGGCAGAGCGACGCCCTGGAGGGGCAGAGCATCGCCCCCTGGTGGGCAGAGCATGGCCCCTGGTGGGCGTGCCGGGTGAATCCCAGTTGGGTGCATGCGGGAGTCTGTCTGACTGTCTCTCCCTGTTTCCAGCTTCAGAAAAATACAAAAAAAAAAAAAAAAAAAAAGAGAAATGTTCAGTATGCTTCAGTATGTTGAGTATAAAAGTAAAGTGAATTGATTGTTCACTTCTTGGATTTCATTTTTATATAGATAAAAGGAGAATAGAAGAGTAGGGCTTTTGATGGTCTTTCAAGCTGTAGGATTCTCTGAGTATAAGACTCCTTCTCTTACTCTGCTTGGACAAATGTGCTAATTCTCCCCTTTTCCCTGACTGTCTATTCCTATATTCCTCCAAGTCATCTGTGAGGCACCTTCTGTAATATGCTAAGCTCATCCTTTGCAGTTGTCCAAATGTTTCCTTAAAACATTCCTCATTTATGGCTTAACTATAAAGAAAAATGACATTTTCTTTTGACTTAGGTCAAATATGCTAAAAGTTCTCAGATTACTAAAAGTTTATAAGTACTCTTAATTTTGATATATATATATATATATATCTACAAAATTTTTATTTCCCAAAGAAAAGATAATTTTGGTGGTTCTTGAAGAATAAGCAGTAGATAGGCAGTCTGAGTACAGAGAAAAGGGAGGGACTTAGAAGGAGCATTGAGCACAGTAAAGAAAAAGCAGCAGCTAATACATGGAGTCATAAAATAATCTGGTTCATTCTAAAACAGACACCAGGACAGATAAGCAAGACTAGTAGGAGAAGATGCTGAAAGTAGAGATCAGATTATGGATAATTTATGATGCAAATGAATCCAAACTTCATTTATTAAGTGATAAAAAAGTAGAACTGATTATTCCTTACTCTTTTCCACTACTTTATCTTTAATATAAATATATTACTATTGGACCACTATATCATAATTATTTAAAGGCATGTCAATCTTTTCTAATAACTGTAAGTGAAGGTATAATCCATATCCAAGTCATTGTATTTCCAGTGTCTACCAATATGGATAGCTTTGTGATGTATCAGTTTAGCTAGACTAAACTACATTTCCCAGAATTCCCATCCTAGTGTGTTTCCAGATAGAGTGAGCTACAAGAGATATTCTCTAGTAAGAATTAGAGGACAGAAGGAGGTAGCAGACATTTTGTAGCAAAAACATCTCCTCCCAGTAATTCACTCAAACAGGAATTTAAGTGTTGCTGTGATGGGATTTTGTAGATATTATTAAAGTTCTAACCCAGTTGACTTTCGGTTAATCAAAAGGAAGATTATTAGGTGGACCTGACCTAAACCCTGTGAAACAGGACATAGATCTTCCATGAGTTCAGCGGCTTCATGCTTCACCTTGTGATGGTGGGTTTCTGGCTTGCTTGTGAGCTTCCGGTTCTGCCTGCTTTATGAATTCTAGGTCTGCTTAGCCAGCTCCTACAATTGCATATGCAATTCTTTGTAACAAATCCCCTTTTCTGTATTTATTTTCAACTGGTTCTGCTTCTATGGTTGAAAAGCAAACATACAAAGCATAGGTCAGTAAATGTAAATATATGTATTTCAGATTGTAACTACCAATTGGTTTATGTTCATGAATGACAAGCAAATGAAATACAACCTGAAAAAAATTACAAGAATATTTAGCTACTCTTTTTTTGGGAATATAAAAATGTCAAAAGTAATTTTTTTTTTTTTTTTACAGAGACAGAGAGAGAGAGTCAGAGAGAGGGATAGATAGGGACAGACAGACAGGAACGGAGAGAGATGAGAAGCATCAATTATCAGTTTTTCATTGCGACACCTTAGTCGTTCATTAATTGCTTTTTCATATGTGCCTTGACTTCAGGCCTTCAGCAGACCGAGTAACCCCTTGCTCAAGCCAGTGACCTTGAGTCCAAGCTGGTGAGCTTTTTTTGCTCAAGCTAGATGAGCCTGTGCTCAAGCTGGCAACCTCAGGGTGTTGAACCTGGGTCCTTGGCATCCCAGTCTGATGCTCTATCCATGGCACCACCACCTTGTCAGGCAAAAGTGATTTTCTTTTTGAGAGAGAGGAAGGCAAAGAGAGAGAGAGAGAGAGAGAGAGAGAGAGAGAGGAAAGGAGACACATCAACTCATTGTTCCACTTAGTTGTGCCATTGATTGCTTCTCATATATGTCCTGACCAGGGCTCTAACTTGTGATTTTTGGGAGGGTTTCAGAGGTCTAGCCAGTGCCCCCGGGATTAAACTGGTGCCCTCAGGATTGAGCCAGTTCCCTGGGGGTCAAGCAGTGACTGGGCTCGAACAGGTGACTTTGGGATTGAGCCAGTGCACTCTGAACCAGACAGCATCTCAGGTTTGCCAGCGACATTGGGCTTGAGCTGGAAACCCCAGATTGTTTTGTATATCCCCTGGACTGGCAGGGAACAAAATACTGCCATGGTTTTGTTAAGCAAAACCATGTTAAGCAAAGCAGGAAGTCATTCATTAGGAAAGTTCTAAGGGCTTTTAGGAATATAACAATTAAAATAAACCCCAGGGATTTAGAGATTATCTCATTTTTTATTAAATTTGTCCAGAGGAAAAATGAAAAAATATTCCTAAAGGAAAATCATGACTCATTGTACAAAGGAGAAATGAGAACTCTTTCAGAAGCTCATGTGAGCTTATGTGGAGCTCCAGTCCTTGCTGGGAGAAGTCCCATGTAGAGAGATTTAAATTTGTCTCTTTCCTCTTTTCATTGTCATCTTCTCACTGCAGATTTTATTTTGACTTGACTTTGATGAGAACTAAGAATTCAGCTGTGAAGGAGAAGGGGTGGTGAACATCCCTAGCCTCAGGGCAAGCTTGAGGCAGCAGAACTGGCTGCTCGTGTTGTAAGGATTTCTTTTGGGTGAACTGGAACATTTAAGGGGTCTGTAAAAGTAGATGCCTTCTTGCATAGCAATATCATGGTCTACCTTGTTTATGTTTAGTGAATATTTCTTAAGATAATTTTAATCAATGTTCAGTCAAGAGTCATTAAGGGAAACAATTTATGATTTTTGGCAGAAACATGCATTTAAGTGGCTGAACCTTGCAATATTGGCAACTTGTAAAACTAGTGTTAAATTTGTTTTGGATGCTTAAACTCATTGTGGTAACATCTTGACCTGATAATTCTCTTTATCAAATTAATTCTAAATCTATGGACATCAGTATATTTAGAAACTAGCTTTAAAAAACAGGTTACAAAATAACTGGACAATAGCCTAAAATTAACATTTGCTACACATATGACTTAACATCAACCTCAAAGTCAGGAGTTATATACTGTATGGACAGTAGCCACGGCTACCATCACAACTGTCTGGTCCATGCAGGTTCTCATTTGATTCGGACAGATGGTAATGAAACAATGGAGCCAAGAACTGGTGGGCCATTAGCTTTAATCTGGCTTGTACCCAGCAGGCGAGAAATACACACAGTGGGAAAACACTTCCCGTTCCATTCAGGGCTCCCAAAGTCACTGACTTATCTGAGTATCCTAGAATCAAAGGTTTCTACCTCACCAGCCTTATACACCTCTGTTTCCCATCTCCTTCTCTCTGCACAAACTGGCTTCTCCTTCAGCACTACACCATCTTGACTGCTTCTCCTCTCCTCCATGTGGCCTTTCTCTGCTCTCCTCCAGCATGGGCTCCTCTGCCCCATTTTATAGTGTAGAAATCAAAAGCTTTAATCCAGTATACAAAGAAAGAAGTCTCTGATACAAAGTCACTTATCTGAGGCATAATGGGATTCCTCATGAGAGTGCACCACCCCACATCATGCAACAGTCAAGGGTGGGAAAGGTTTAGTCTTAAAACTAAGCCTTAGGCGGCCCTGGCGGTTGGCTAAGCGGTAGAGCGTCGGCCTGGCGTGTGGGGGACCCGGGTTCAATTCCCGGCCAGGGCACATAGGAGAAGGGCCCATTTGCTTCTCCAGACCCCCCCCCCCCTTCCTCTCTGTCTCTCTCTTCCCCTCCTGCAGCCAGGGCTCCATTGGAGCAGGGATGGCCCGGGCGCTGGGGATGGCTCCTTGGCCTCTGCCCCAGGCGCTGGAGTGGCTCTGGTCCCGGCAGAGTGATGCCCCGGTGGGGCAGAGCATCGCTCCCTGGTGGGCAGAGCGTCGCCCCCTGGTGGGCGTGCTGGGTGGATCCCGGTCGGCGCATGCGGGAGTCTGTCTGACTGTCTCTCTCTGTTTCCAGCTTCAGAAGAATACAAAACAAACAAACAAACAAACAAACAAAAAAACTAAGCCTTAGGCTATAACGACCCTGCCTGCTTACAGCCTGTCCCCACACCCTAATGCAAGCTATAAGTGGGCAAAAATATACATCATATTTGCAAATTTATTTGACCCACATTTCACCCCTTTTGCTTGCTTACAATCTAAAGCACAGGTACTCCTCCTGCACAAGGAAATTAGGCACATTAAACAAATTACAACATGACAAATCATACAATTTCAACAATTACAAAGATACACTTCACCAGTCTCTGAGCACTTTACCAAAAGTGCAAAATATTCTCAGCCTTCTTCTAGCCATGGGCAAAGCTTCCTGAGGCAAAATATTCTTAGCCTTCTTCTAGCCATGGGCAAAGCTTCCTGGGGCCTACAGCAAAGCTGCCCCTATCCCCATTTGGGTATTTCACAGTCCAAAATCCATAAGTCTATCCAATAAAGGAGCCAGTGCCCACTCTGGTTATAGTCCAGGAATCAGTCCACATACATGGGGCCTCAGCCACCCCCCTCATTCCTGACGTCCTGGCAGGTCTTACACTGTCACAGAGAGGAGCACATGTGTAAAGCCAGTAGCCGCAGCAACCATCATTGCCACCTGGCCCATGCAGGTTCGCATTTGATTCGGACAGAAGGTAATGAAATAATGAAGCCAAGAACTGGTGGGCCATTAGTTTTAATTCTAGCTTGTACCCGGTAGGCGAGGAATACACACAGTGGGAAAACACTTCCCTTTCCATTCAGGGCTTCCAAAGCCACTGACTTATCTGAGTTTCCTAGAATCAAAAATTTCTACCTCACCAATCTTATTCACCTGTGCTTCCCATCTCCTTCTCTCTGCACAAACTCTGCACAAACTGGCTTCTCCTTCAGCACTCTGCCATCTTGGTTGCTTTTCCTCTCCTCCATGTGGCCTTTCTCTGCTCTCCTTATGGAGTGAGAGCAAACCTCTGGTCTGTCTCATTGTACAGTGTAGAAATCAAAACCTTTAATCCAATATACAAACAAGGAAGTCTCTGATACAAAGTCACTTATCTGAGGCATAATGGGATTCCTCATGAGAGTGCACCCCCCCTATCTTGCAACAGTCAAGGGTGTGGAGAAAAGCTTAGTGTTGAGAAGATCTTAGTATTAAAAGGGTAGAAAAGGCTTAGTCTTAAAACTAAGCCTTAGGCTATAATAACCTTGCCTGCTTACAGCCTGTCCCCTGCACCCAATGCAAACTATAAGCGAGAAAACATATATATCATATTTACAAATTTATTTGCCCAACAACGTGGCAATAGCAGGCAGCATTTCCATCTCTGCTCCAGAGACCATGATGGCAATCACCCCTATGTCCCAAAATTGCAGACCTACTAGGGCATAGTAGGTACACCTTGCTGCTGGGCTCTCACCTTCTGGAGACTGTGGATCGCATGTCCAGACCGATTCTCCTCATCCTCCAAAGAGGAACTAAAAACATCAGCTCCTGCTGCTAGGCTTGAGCCCTGCGCCGCCACCACCTTCTGCTCCATGTCCTTGCAGTTCCGGCCTCCTGCAGCTGCTGGCTCTCCACAACGTCCAGGGCAATCTGCAACTCATGAACCTGTGATTCCTTCTCCAGCAGCTGCTCCATTTCCAAGCGAATCTCACAAACCTGGTCGGCCTCCTCTGGTGATTGCTCCAGCTCTAGGGTCGGGATCTCTTTCTCCCATATTTGCTCCAGCTCCTCCCACAGCTCAGTTTGCAGGTCCCCGGCAGCCTCTTCCACAGAGCTCTCAGTTTCCTCACACATGGCTGTAAAAGTCAGCCAGCCTACAGTCCTTAAAAGGACAGCCATGGGGAACCATAACAGCAGCCAGTCCTCTACTCAACCGCTCAAAGGTAGTGGTGGCTCCATATCAATCTGTATCAAATCCTGCCACAGACTACACCAAATGTATGGCCAGTAGCCACGGCCACCATCACAGCCGCCTGGCCCATGCAGGTTCGTATTTGATTTGGACAGACAGTAATGAAACAATGGAGCCAAGAACTGGTGGGCCATTAGCTTTAATCCTAGCTTGCACCCAGTGGGTGAGAAATACACATAGTGGGAAAACACTTCCCTTTCCATTCAGGGCTCCCAAAACCACTGACTTATCTGAGTTTCCTAGAATCAAAAGTTTCTACCTCACCAATCTTATTCCCCTGTGCTTCCCATCTCCTTCTCTCTGCACAAACTGACTTTTCCTTCAGCACTATGCCATCTTGGCTGCTTTTCCTCTCCTCCATGTGGCCTTTCTCTGCTCTCCTTACGGAGTGAGAGCAAGTCTCTGGTCTGTCTCATTGTATAGTGTAGAAATCAAAACCTTTAATCCAATATACAAACAAGGAAGTCTTTGATACAAAGTCACTTATCTGAGGCATAATGGATTCCTCATGAGAGTGCACCACCCCACATCATGCAACAGTCAAGGGTGGGAAAGGTTTAGTCTTAAAACTAAGCCTTAGGCTATAACAACCCTGCCTGCTTACAGCCTGTCCTCCACACCCAATGCAAACTATAAACGAGCAAACATATATATCATATTTACAAAATTATTTGACCAACATATACTATTGCTTTTCCCCCAACTGTTTCAAAACTCTACACTAGTATAATCAGATATCTTTACATTGTTAAAAGAATATTGGGTGATAAACTTCAAGTTGTAGTCTCTGTTTCTTAGCTCTAACTGCACAGAAAATTTTTGATTATGAGTCTAATAGCTCTCTTTAACTAGCCATACATCTGAATTAACAACATATTAAGTCTATTTCTCCCAGAAGGCACATAAAATTAAGTTCATGAGAATGAACTTATTAAACATTAACAGTGCAGACAGCATTCATCTTTGTTAAAGTTGCTGTCAAGTGCCCAGATAGCAGCATTTTCCTTTTTTTTTTTCATTCATTTATTCAACATATATTTATCAGAGATCTCCTATATAAAAAGGCATCATAGCAGGTGCCCTATCCCAGAGCTCATGGTTTTATATAGTTGAAAGGATGAGTTTGAGACCCTGAAATATCCTCTTGAACAGTCAGGCCCACAGGAGCCAACTCCCCTTATAACCAAACCTCAGCTTATATCACCTACTGATTTGCCTCAACCTGAGTTTTTTCTAAGCTGATCACATTAGCTAATATTGCCAAATCTCATTCTCAAACCATTTCAGTTCCATGTTCCACCTCAACCACAGGCTTGACTCTGTCTCTTGCTTCAGTGTCTACTGGCTTAGGTACCTTTGCCTTTCTGATGATAGAATACCATATTTTCCTACGTAGAAGACGCATCATTTTTCGAAAAATTTGGTGTCTAAAAACTGGGTGCATCTTATATAGGGGTTGTGACATTTCAAATGCCATAGATGGGACTGAGGATGAGGCAATATATGAATACAGTGATTCATCATCAGACACAGGTGAAGACAAACTAATGGATGGGAATTTTGAGAGTGATGAGGAGTTGTATGAATTTATTTATTTATTTTTTGTATTTTTCTGAAATGAGAAGCAGGGAGGCAGAGAGACAGACTCTCACATGTGCCTGACTGGGATCCACCCGGCATGCCTACCAGGGGGCGATGCTCTGCCCAGCTGGGGTATTGATCAGTTGCAACCGGAGCCATTCTAGCACCTGAGGCAGAGGCCATGGAGACATCCTCAGTGCCCAGGCCAACTTTGCTCCAATGGAGCCTTGGGTGCAGGAGGGGAAGAGAGAGATAGAAAGGAGAGGGAGAAGGGTGGAGAAGCAGATGAATGCTTCCTCTGTGTGCCCTGGCTAGGAATCAAACCTTCCGGCTGACACTCTACCACTGATTCACCTGGCCAGGGCCAGGAGTTGTATAAATTTTATGATGAATAAAACTTGAGTTCAGTAACTTTATTTTGTTTTGTTTTGTTTTTGTATTTTTCTGAAGCTGGAAATGGGGAGAGACAGTCAGATAGACTCCCGCATGCGCCCGACCAGGATCCACCCGGCACGCCCACCAGGGGCAATGAATGCTCTGCCCACCAGGGGGCGATGCTCTGCCCCTCTGGGGCATCGCTCTGTTGCAACCAAAGCCACTCTAGCATCTGGGGCAGAGGCCAAGGAGCCATCCCAGCGCCCAGGCCATCTTTGCTCCAATGGAGCCTCAGCTGCAGGAGGTGAAGAGAGAGACAGAGAAGAAGGAGAGGGGGAGGGGTGGAGAAGCAGATGGGTGCTTCTCCTGTGTGCCCTGGCCGGGAATCGAACCCGGGACTTCTGCATGCCAGGTCGATGCTCTACCACTGAGCCAACCGGCCAGGGCCCGAGTTCAGTAACTTTATGTAATATATATATAAATATATTTTTTTCAAATTTCGAGCCCCCAAATTAAGGTATATCTTATATGTGGGATCATCTTATACATGGGGAAATACGATAATCAATTTTGTCCTAGATAATATCAATAAAGTGTCCTTTTGCTATCATAATTTTTTAAACCACTTATATTAAAACTACATTAGAAATAAAACTGTGTCTTTGATCACTTCTGATGAATAATTATGTCTGCATAAGATGACTATTATATTTTAGGTTTTTAAAGAATCTTAGAAGCTCTCCTTTTTTTTGCCACATTTATTCCAGAATATTCTAAGGATTTTTTTTTTTGTATAAATATACTTAAATAACAATAGATAACTGTTGCTGCTGCCACAAAAAAAAAAAAAAAAAAGGTAAAAAGAAACAAGGAAAGTACAGATCAGCATGACTGCTATTCCATCATTTGTGGAAAGGGAATGGACCTGTATATGCTGCATAAGCAGAGATTGTTCTTGAAATGATTCGTGGATTCTGCTCATGATGGTTCATGTGAGATGCTAAGAGTTTTGAATGGGAGCAAAAGCTGCAGTTTATGACAAATCCTTTTTTAATGCTTACTTGTTATTTCTAAACACTTTCATGGATTAGGTTTTAAGTTTAAAAAACCCTAGAAATATCTGTAAGGCTTAAAACACCTTAGAAACTATCCACACAAATCCTTTCTTTTTAAAGGCAAGGAAACTGAGGTTTATGGAGGTTGTGATTTTGTCAGAATTATGTAGTATGTGGTTGAGTGACTCCAGAGTCCTCAGTGACTGCTCTTTGTCCTGTATGTCTTTGGCAGGATATGAGACACAGGAAATATATTCTTGAGGAAATCATACATTGTATGGGGTTCATATACATATACCATAAAGTGTGTGTGTGTGTGTGTATGTGTGTGGTTAATATTTTATATAAATTTGCATCAGTGTGAGTTGAATCATGTTCCCTTAAAAGAATAAATGTTGAAATCCTGACCCCAAGTACCTCAGAATATGACTTTATTTGGAAATAAGGTCTTTACAAAAGTAATCACATTAAAATGAGGCAATTAAGTATTAATCCAACATGATTATTTCAATAAGTAATCAAGTTAAAATGATGTCATTAGAATAGTACATACTCAACATGATTTTATGTACTTATGAAAAGAGAAAATTTGGACCTAAAGGCAGGGTCAGGGTGAGGTATCTACAAGCCAAGGAGTGCTACAGACGGCCAGAAAACCACCAGGAGCTGAGAGAGAGGGGGAACAGATTCTCCCTCACAGACCTTGGAAGGGAAAGATCCTGCTGACATATCTTGACCTTGGGCTTCTAGCCTCCAGAACTGTGAGATAATAAATCTCTGTTGTTTAAGCCTCCTGGTGTGTGGTCCTTTTTAATGCAGCCCTAACAAACAATGCAGCCAGCATGCATTCAGATATCTTATATAAACTAAGTGTGTTTGCTTTAATAATTTTTGTTTTTCCCTTTAAAATAAAAGCATCTTAATACAGTACAGTGCTTTTCACATTTAGTGCACACATAGTCTTTCAAGGCAACATTAGAACAACAGCTCAATTTGGTCAATTCCACTGGGAAAAAAATTGAGTTAAAAACATGAATTTAGTATCATATTAATATAATCTGTGAAATAAAAATTGATCATTTAAAAATAAACTACTTCAAATAACATTTTTTATAATTTTAAGTTACCCTTTTTTTCTGAAGACATACATGTTGGAAAGGAAGCCACATTATTTTATTGAAATGTATTTGTTTTGTGTGCTTTATTACAAATGTAAAACATGGCATGCATAAATGGTTATAAGGTGATGGAAGGAGACGTGACTTGGGCTGGTGAAAGCACAATGTAATTTACAGATGATGTGTTACAGAACTGTACACCTGAAACTTATATAGTTTTAAAAACCAATGGTGCCCCAATAAATTCAATAAAAAATTAAGAAAAGGGCCCTGGCCGGTTGGCTCAGTGGTAGAGTGTCGGCCTAGCGTGCAGGGGTCCTGGGTTCGATTCCCGGCCAGGGAAGCGCCCATCTGCTTCTCCACCCCTCCCCCTCTCCTTCCTCTCTGTCTCTCTCTTCCCCTTCCGCAGCGAGGCTCCATTGGAGCAAAGATGGCCCGAGCGCTGGAGTTGGCTCCTTGGCCTCTGCCCCAGGTGCTGGAGTGCCTCTGGTCGCGACAGAGCCACGCCCCGGAGGGGCGGAGCATCACCCCCTGGTGGGCAGAGCATTGCCCCTTGGTGGGCGTGCTGGGTGGATCTCAGTGGGGCGCATGCGGGAGTCTGTCTGACTGTCTCTCCCCGTTTCCAGCTTCAGAAAAATACACACACAAAAAAAAAAATTAAGAAAAGAAACTTAAAACATTTGTGGTTATGTTAGTCATACTGTTTTTTTTTTTTTTAAGAATTATTAAATTGGGATGACACTGGTTAACAAAATATTACAGGTTTCAGGTACAATTCTACAGTACATTATATGTATAGTTCATTGTGTGTTCCCCATCCCAAGTCCAATCTGCCTCCATCACCATCAATCCCCTCTACCCTCCTCCTCTTCACCTTTCCCCTTTCCCTCCTGCAAACCCCACACTGTTGTCTGCTCTATAAACTTCATTTTTTTTTGCTTAATCCCTTCATCTTTTTCACCCAGTCTACCCAATCATACTGTTAATAGCACATTTTAATACCACAGTTAAGTAAAAATGTAGTTGTAGTTCACAATGTTCACAGTTATGAGACTATAAACGATATGGTTGCTTAGATACAGCTTATTTGGAGTGGCTATTTAAAATTTCACTAGAAAAAAAATGTAGATAATGAGAATTGATACTTTTGTTTTCTGAATGTAATAATAGTGGTATCTTAAGAAAAGTTGATCTTCTAAATAAATATTTCTGTTATTTTTAAATCAGCTTTAATAATTGTTACTTTAGAAATTTATAAATCTTTATGCCCAACTTATTGATAATTTTGGCAAGGATCAATAATTTTAGAAATATATAACTTTAGCCTTATGTAAGATAATCAAGAGTGTTACTGCAAAATTAAAATAATTTGCTCCCATGCATAATTTTATAAAAAGTAAGTAATATAACTTTAATGCTTATTGGGAGCACAAAATTTATTTAAAAAATTAGAACAAGTTAAATCCATAATAAAAGTATGTGAGCTACCAAAATACTTTCTATTAATCTAATAGAATAAATTAAACCTTTGACAAATAGAATATTTAAAAAAATATTTCTATATTTAAAGTTGTAATGGGACAAATCAGTTTGTTCTCACATTTGACCAAAATAAAAGGGTATTTCCATCAATTGTTTTTTCTTATTAATTCTGTTTAACAGTCTTTGATTTAGTTCAGTAGCTTTGGAAAAGTATTAAAAAAAAGTCATTTAGAATTGAATTCTAGATTAAAAAGAGAAATATCCACATTGGTTTGACATTAGCATTTTGGTTTTAGAATCACTGTTTTATTTACTATTCTGATTTTAATTAACCTTGATCATTTTTCTGACACAGTGTCTATCATCTTCAATCTTTTTTCAGAAAAGCACGGGGCATTGAGTAAGCAAAGCATACACTACTCAATCAGGCCCTGACGAATTCCAGGGGGAAAATAAACCCGAGTATGCACAGGGATATTCTGAAAGCAACCAGAATCAGGTCTGCATTTACCTCCTTTCCGTCACCAACAGTCTTGACTGCACCTTTAGTCTTTTTCATTATTAATTGATGTCTTTATCTCTGACATCTGTTCCCACTCCATACCCATATATATCTCTTAAAAAATTGCATCTCATTATTTCTTTGGTCAAGAGCATAGCTTTGATTTAGATGGTGAACAGGTTTTCAAGACCCTCCTCACTCACTTTTCACCTGCCTCACTTCCTTACCTGAAGCTTCAAACATGCTGATTCAGCTTTCATGTTTTTATTTGTGTCACTTGGATTTGCACCTGCTGCCTTCTCCTCCAGAGCGGTGCTGCTCCGTCTTCCCAAGGTTAGTAGATCCAAATACATCCAAATACATCCAAATTCTTCCAGTCATTCCATTGCGATTTTCCTCTTAGGTTGGTCTAACTAATCCCACCCACACTTTGTGTGTCGTTTTCCTAGCACTTCCAAAATGGTCTTGAAATTTATGATGCATCAACACAATAAATATTGTAAAGATGTTTTAAGTGATAACTACGAAGACTCAACTGTTATAAATACAGTGTGTCTGTAAAGTCATGGTGCACTTTTGACCGATCACAGAAAAGCAACAAAAGACGATAGAAATGTGAAATCTGCACCAAATAAAAGGAAAACTCTCCCAGTTTCATACCTATTCAGTGCAGTTTGATGTGGGCTCACGCACAGATTTTTTAGGGCTCCTTAGGTAGCTATCCCGTATAACCTCTACAGACTCGTCACTGACTGATGGCCTACCAGAACGGGGTTTCTCCACCAAACTGCCGGTTTCCTTTAAAAGCTTATCCCACCGAGTAATGTTATTCCTATGTGATGGTGCTTTGTTATAAGCACGCCTATATTCACGTTGCATTTTGGTCACAGATTCGAATTTAGCGAGCCATAGAACACACTGAACTTTCCTCTGTACCATCCACATCTCGACTGGCATGGCCGTGGGCTGCTTTGCTATATACACGGTGTTACGTCATCATCGGCGCATGAGCACATGCTGCCACATCATCCTACAGAAACTGGGAAGGTTTTCCTTTTATTTGGTGCAGATTTCACATTTCTATCATCTTTTGTTGCTTTCCTGTGACCGGTCAAAAGTGCACCATGACTTTATGGACACACTGTATGTATAACACACTGTCAAATAAGCAAGATAAAGTAAAGATGGTTTTTCTTTATATATTTCCTTATATTATATAACGTAATGCTTCTTAATTTTAGACTGCATGAGACTGTCCAGAAACACTTATTTAAATGCTGACCCAGAGATTCTAATTCAGTTGGTCTTGTATAGCCCCAGGAGTCCACATTCTGATTTCAGGGGAGAGGTTATCCTCTCTGCTCTTCAGTTTAGTTTTCTTAAAAAAAGTTTTTATTATAAAAAATGTCACGTAAACTCAATTGTAGAAATGATAGTGTAATAACTTTCATAAATCCACTACTCAGCTGCAACAATTTCCGTCACTTCACCACACTTTCATCTAACCTTCTCTCTTCTGCTTTTGGCAGTCTGTTTTGTCTTAAACACTCACCAAAAACCTCCCTTAAATTAAAGAATAATGATTATTCAATGTCTTCTCATTGAAGCGAAGCACAGATGAAGTTTTTGCCTAGTGAATAGTTGGGCCAAGAGAAATGAAGAAGTTAGAAGATTGGAAATGAAGCAATTAGAAGATGAATGTGTTTTTGAAAGAAATACCTTTCCAGAAGCCCCACAACCGCCAGTGCTTTGCCTCCTAAAACAAACTGTGGTCGCTGGAATGGTTCATTCAGCATGTGCTCTCAGGTGCGCACTCAGAGCGCTGAGCCAGGGGCTGTGGAGAACAGTGAGCCAAGGAGAACTTGGAATCAGGAATTTGCAAATGGGTTCACCGAGAACTCACTCTGTGCCAGGGCAGGGCCTTTTCTTATTTTTGCCCAGAAGAATCAGGGACTGCCGTGTTTCCCCACTTTTCCATAGATGAGGGTATTTTCCACTTTCGGTATTCTCTTTCTTTGGATCCATTTTATGTGAGTGCTGATGGTGGATAATATTTAGTTTATAGGTTGCCAGACCACGAGACACCTCGTCAGCACCCGATGGAAGGGACAGTATGTTGACCAGAGGTCCTGGACATTGTGATGGATCCTGTAACTGGATGTGACATTGAGGTTGTTTCTTCAGGGAAGGGGAAAGTGTATGTTCTTTTTATAAAGAAGAGAGGGCATAGATGCTTGTTTGTACAAAGAGGGAGCTGTGCCTATACAATGCTTATCACTACCACAGTGCTGAAATTTCCCAGTATCCTCTGGAGATAGGGGTGGTCAGTGAGATGTGAGTATGTTTTGGTATAGGACATTTGGAAAATTCTTACTACAGTTACTTAAACAAGATGATTTAAATTTCTGTTGCCAAATTGGATCAACACTGACTGTGAATGGAAGCCAGAGCAGAAATAAAGATCAATCTTGGGTCCGTGAAAACACCCAGAGCTGCCTTTATAATTTCAGGCCTTGAATCTCCAGATTTATTTCACATAAAGAATAAAATTCTAATTTACTTAATTTTGGTCTCTTTATTAGCAGTGAAATGCAATTCCTAAATGAGATATCTATTAATTTTCATTGCCTGTTTCCTATTTTTATTGGCCTCTGAGAATTCTTCATATATTAAAGATAGTTATACTGTTTTGCTGTATAGATAGGAAACATTTTTCTCAGTTTTTTCACCCTCTAATTTTGGTTTTTTAGTACTTTGAGACACAATAGTAACAGATTTTATGTAGTAAAACCTCTCTATTTTTATAGTTTCTGCCTTTACATTCATATTTAAAGTCCCTGCCCATGAAACAGGTTATAAAATGATCTAGCCAGTATATTAGTTAAGATGGACTCCCCTGTGATGAAGTAACAAATTGACCTTGGAGTCTCAGTATATTAACACAATAAAAATTTATATTTTCTTCACACAAGGTCTGATGTGGGTCAGGCCGTTCTTCATAATCTTGTAATTATGCCATCTGGAACATAGGGCTTCCAAGTCACTGCAACAAAGGAGGAGATAAACAGATGAAGCACACTGTGGGGAGAGGCAGCCTCCTGCACACAGTCTTTTGACCCCACACTCGGCTGTATAGGAATTGGCCTTGTGCCAGGAACACTTTCTTACCGAAAGATAAAGAGTCCGCACAGCCTCTGCCAGGTCTCTCACCTTGTGTGGGAATATCTTCCCCTGTTTTAGGCTCAGTAAGTGCTCTTTTGTTCTGCTTAAGTATGTGCATCATCGCACCTGGCCAACCCCACTGCTCTAACTGTCCTCTGCAGGGAGGGGACAGGGTCCTTATACTGCAGCACGAGAGAGGTGCATGTAGGTGAACTGTCCTGTGTCAGTTGCCGGGACAGACCTGCTGGCCGTTGGGGGCTACCGCCCACTATTGGAGCTGCTCTTTCTCTATGTTAGTGAAGCATTCCATCCCGTGCTTGACTGTATCGTGTTATTGTTGGCGAGGGTGACACCAGGATGCAATGAGAAGAAATATTTGAACTTCTATTCCTGGTGGTTGGCATAGTGATGATCTTTGCTATGCACCTTTGGGATTCATAACCGGTACATGGTATTTTGCCCAACACATTAACTCTTTTGAAACAAATTTTTATGAGTTTATTTGAAGCAAACTGATAAAGTGCCAGAGAGTAAGATCCAAATATTCCCAATAATAACAGACTGCAGCTTCTTTTATGCATTTAAAATTAAGGAAGGAATATAAGGAAGATTGAAAAAGCAAGGTGGAAATTGGATTACAAAATAGTTAAAATTATGTGCTCTCTTGAGGATTAATACTCCCCTTGAGGGGTATTACTTCTGCTATTTCAAAGGCGTGTTAACCTAGATGCACCAGAACAACAGAGAGGGCTGCCTTAACAACTTTCACTAAAGAAGTTATAGGCCTTGGACATGACTACCCACCATCATCTACCCAGTTAGGAATTTATGATCAGATCACCCTGTGAGGTCCTCCCCCCACTTTTTGGCACAGTTCTCCTGTTTGTTCATAAGTTAATCCAAAGTATGCTTTGATGACCAAAACTTTTGGTCAGATAATGTGGTGTCACAGAGCTAGGAAGCCTAATTTGTGGACAGTCACAATATAAATATTATCTTGTTGACAGCTGGGGTCAAGCCAAAACCATAATCATGAGATCTGAGTTAAGACCAGAATTTTTCCCTCAGAAAGGAAAGGCAAGTAAATGGAAGGCAGTCCGGTCTGAAGGCTTTCATGTCTAGCCTGTAAACTCATGATCTGAATTTGCCTTCTATCTCATTTTTCTGTATTTAACATCTAGTATAACATTTACATACATAATGAATAAAAAAGAGTATTAACAATTGTTTTGTACATGTTCTGTAATCATGAATAGTTGGAATATATTAAGAAACTAAAAAAGCAAGTGTAACTAGTATTATGACTAATATTAGCAATTAGGTAAGAACAATCAAACAGAACGAATTCTGGGTTTAATAACAACCCATAGGTATGCAAGCCTTCTCAATGTCTTGGGACAGCTGTCTATTTGGTGTCAGCAGCTTTTTGTCCTTTAGGAGTCTTCTTTGATGTCTGTAGACAGGGATAGATGTTTATTTATGGTAAGGCACCTGATAATGTCCTTTCCAGTGAGGTTAGAGAGTATTTTTTATTTGATATTCCTTCCAAAAATAAAACCAATATCTAAAGTCTTTGTTTCCTGTAAGCTTGCTGAGAAAGTAAATGATTAACAACTTGGCATTTTCCTAAAGTGACTCTATCAAACTTTGGCAATAGTGTCAGATGTCTCCTTTCAATAATATTAGCTCATAAGTTCTTTTATATAAGTTCAGCTTAAATGCACTGTGATATATGAAGAAAAGCAAAAACCAAAAAGTGGGTGGCAGGGAACTGGGAAGCACCACAGGGTCACTTGGGGTCCCCCATAGCCCTATTTGCTTAATTGAAGACAATTTTTTTATCCATAAGATACCCTAGAAGTATTTTAAAATCACTTATTTTACAATGCTTTCCATGTAATTTAACATAATAAATTATTTGAGGTGTTCCAGAGGCCCTTTTGGAATACTGCAATGTTATTTCTATATATATATATATTGAGATTTTTAACCCTTAACATGACAATTTTTCATAAAAACTAGGAAGTCAAATGAATGAAGACATTTTATAACCTCTACACACACTTTCACAGACATAAATTCAATTATTAACATGAGTTATATTTTTGTAAAACTCAGGCAAAATAGTCTGTTTTACTTAAACCAACAAACTTAAGCTAGCTTTTACTTACTAAGGATTAATCCTACATCACCAGAAATTGAAAAGCATTTGAGGTAGTTTCTAAATTTATGAGAATTTTAGAATCCTTACAAGCACTTGCCTTTAAATTAATTTTAACAATACCATCTGGAGGTAGAACATTACCTTACATTTATAATATACACATATAGACATACACAAACTGATAAAGAGAACAGTTGGATTTAAATTTTGTTTTGGACACCTTTAATAATTTATATTTATCCTCAATGAGTCAAGTTCAAAATTACCTTCCCCCTTTTAAAATAAAGACTGTCATTTTTAATACTTCAAAGAATTGGAAAAGCATCTAAATGATATCTTAGGTCGACCGATTTATCTAAATCTTTTTTCTTTAAAGCTTTGAGAGGCCAATAAATATGCTTCCCATTCTTTTTGATTAATTTTACAGCTGTCTTTTTCTCATTGTGCACATGAAAGATAAATTTACAAGTATTAAAGGATTGCATTTCATCCCTTAGTATTAATGGGAGGCTGATTGTCATGGGGCTTGCCAGCCTCAGAGGCACAAACCCAGCCTTTATGTCTATGTCTTTGGATGAGCCAATGGAGTGAATATCTCCATACAACTGCTTTATACCTTAGAGCAGTGGTTCTCAAAGTGTGAGCCAGGGTGCACTGGTGAGCCCTAGAAGATTTTCAGGTGTGCCTTATGGTATTCTAGAGAAATATGTGTCTGTTAGGGATCAAAAAACCAACAGGGTTTTTAGAGTTTAGATTTTGGGGGAATAGAGGTGTGGGTAATTGGCTGTAAGCTGACAGTCTGCCCAACCCCCCACCTCACTTGCCTGATTAGGTTGCAAAAGGCTATTAAGCTGTGGTGCTGGATTGTTTACATTACTCCCCATGTTCCCCGGAAAGACTGGAGTCATGTTTCTTCTATCCTTTGTTTGGTGTCAAGTTAAATGATATGTATGGTGGGGGTTTTCTGCACTCAACACAAAAGAGAGGAATTCTTCAATGTATTGACAAAAAAATGAGAGTTTGCCTTTTAAATATATGCCCAAACATTGAAGAAATCACTGGGACACATCAGGCTCATGTTTCTCATAAACACAAGATTGAAAAAACTTAATGCATTTGTGCCAGGACCTGCCGAATTTACTAAATCTTACTAAGAATGTATCTATCTATCTATATCTATATATATCTGTGTGTGTATATATATATATATATATATATATATATATATATATATATATATATATATATAAAAGATAACATTTTGTCGTTTTTAAAATTTTTTTTTTTATTATTAATTTTAATGGGCTGACATTGGTTAATTAGGGTACATAGATTCAGAGAATACATCTCCAGGTTATTTTGACATTTGATTATGTTGAATACCCATCACCCAAAGTCAAATTGTCTTCCATCACCTTCTACCTGGTTTTCATTGTGCTCCTCCCTTCCCCCACCCCATCCTCTCCTCCCCCTCCCCCACAACCTCCCCCTGGTAACTACCACACTCTTGTCCATGTCCCTGAGTCTCATTTTTGATTCCCACCTATATACAGAATTATATAGTTCTTAGTTTTTTCTGATTTACTTATTTCACTCAGTATAATGTTATCAAGGTTCATCCATGTTGTTGTAAATGATCCTATGCCATCATTTCTTATGGCTGAGTAGTATTCCATAGTATAATAGATATGTGTACCACATCTTCTTTATCCAATCTTCTATTGAAGGGCTTTTTGGTTGTTTCTATGTCTTAGCCACTGGAGAAAAAGGAACCCTCATCCACTGTTGGTGGGAATGTAAAGTAGTATAACCATTATGGAAGAAAATATGGTGGTTCCTCAAAAAATTAAAAATAGAACTACCATATGACCCAGCAATCCCTCTACTGGGTATATACCCCCAAAACTCAGACACACTGGTATGTAAAGACACATGCAGCCCCATGTTTATTGCAGCATTGTTCAAAGTTTTTAAAAATTTTTTAACCCCTCTTTTTTACTAATTCTAAAAAGCATAACTCAAAAACTATAACATAAAAATGTTTTTTAATGTCAGAATAAATTTAATTTTATCATATTTATTTTATTTAATTACCATAAAAGCATGCTTGGACATTATATATTTTTCTTTAATATTTGACTTAATTATATATTTATAACATATTCTCAGAAATTTGTATATAATGCACCTACAATTATTTGTAGGATTTTAAATGTGCCCCAACTTCAAAAAGTTTGAGAACCACTGCCTTCGAGGAAATTTTTCCTTAGGCAACGCCATGAACATTCTTAGTCACCCCAAAATAAAGTGAGAGCTTACAGGATGGAACTGGAACCATAATACTTTCTAAGGCATGCCCTTCTCTCAGGCCCCTCTCTGAGGGTGAACCCACTCCAGAGTGCCCTGCCCGGCTCGCCAGGGCTCCTGATGGCTTCTCTGGGATTGGCTGCACTGCTGCAATGGATGCCTCACTATACTCTTCTTTGCCACCTTGGATTTGGGGATCTGAAACTATCGTCATTCCATTGGTTGTTTGAGTTCAGGATCAATTCCCTATTTTTCAGGGCTAAAGAGATGTTAGTATCTCATTTAACTAGCAAAAATTTTGTTCAGACTCTCAGTAAGCAATCAAAGTAAAAACCTAAATAAAAAGCAGCAACCCGTTTAATTTTCTTTTCCCTGGGTTATCTCAAACATTATCCACATTAAGGATTTTATAAGAATAGCTCAAATAAAATCATAGCTTTGCTATTTAAAGCAAGGAAGACCATAATTCTGAGAGAAACCCACCAAATTTAACCAATGTAAAGTGGGGAGCCAGTGAGGCACAAGGGCTCTTGCTCATACCTAGCACTGAGTTTGAGTCCGCAGGGGAGCCTGGGTGGCCTTCTTCAGAACCCTTCCATTCTATGCCAAGTAAATTTTGATGTAAGAAACATCCAAACCTGTGGGGATTTTTAAGAGTTTATTTGCTCACTGAGGACAGTGGTAGGGAGCAAGCTCTCAAACGCTCCAATACACTGACTCTTACCTGCCTTGATGTCGAAGTGGCACAAGACATTTCTGTTTATATTTGGTAAGCCAAAAATTGTCACGTGATTCAGACATAACTGGATGTTTTCACAGTGTAGAGGATCTCATCTGACCTTTGATGTGTACTGACAGACACTGTTACAACCCTATTTCTTACTTGCTCTAATTCTTTGATCGATGAATAGTATACTGTGCTGCATGATATTAGGCAGGGATCTGTGTTGGTTGAGCACAGACAGTGAGTGATTTAATTCACACTCTTCCTATCACTGCTTGCCTTACATAAAGATATAATTGCTCCTCAAAACCTTACCCTTTGAGATTGCATGATAACTGAACATCTGCCCACGTAAACTGATGAACAGGGACATTCCCAGTATCTGAAGATATTTCCTTCATTTATTATTCTTCACTATTTCCCACTATACAGGTAGAGCAAAGTTGTCCAGCTGACAGGTGACAGGAAAATTTTTCTACATATCAACTTTCCCAAAGATCTTGAATAATTTCTTTCTCTTTGGCAAAGAGACCAATTGGGAATGTTTACTGCCGCACCTTGTGTGTGTAAGCTCACCTCTGATACTGTGCTCTGGCCATATACTCTTCATTGATGACCCTCCCCAGGATCTTGGTGAATGTGAGTTCTTTACTTGTGGACACGTGAAAAACAGGCACACTCTCATCAGTAGTCCTTTTCAATGATAGCTTGGGACATATATACAGTCAACATAGGAGCAAATCCTTTTGGATGGCTGTGTTTACAACCTAATTTCAAAGACCTCAATGAATTTTGGTGAAACACTGTCTCATTAAAATAGAGATGAAACCTGGGGGCACCACATGGAAACATTTTCACTTTGCTTTTTGTGAGGTAAAGAACACTTAGGCATAATTGGTATAGTAGTTCACCCACTGAAAAAGTGTTCAAGCACTGACTCTTTCTAGAGTCACCCTTGATTGTGTCCTGTAACTGTCTTTCTATGGGGAGAAGGCTTTGGGAGGAGGATTTGCCTTCATTTTGGAAATATTGGTCAACATGAATTGTATAAAGGAAGACAGATGGCTAAGAGCCCCATTATGTGTATAAAAATAAATTCATATTCCTCTATGATGACACATTTCAGACACAAGCTAGAGAACATGGCCAGAGGTTAATCTCATGAGGAGTGCTCTACCATTCTTCATGGACTAGGAGTGAAGGTGAAACTCGGAACTCACTTACACAGGAAATCCCAGATTAAGGGTTTTGGGAGATTTATCGTACAGCTTGGTCACATAAGCACTAACGCCGATTTAGTTCCCATGCTCCTGAATTTCTCATTATACTTTATCATTAAATAATAAGTTTTTATAGCCCAATTTTTTTTTTTAGACTCTGGGCCATAATATTTTTTAATAATTTCTTTGTGGAATGTTTTAGCACTTCAGAGGGCAATTCTCACGCTTTTTGTTTGTTTTCCAAGTTTAGCTGAGAGATTTGTGGACCTTTGGTCTTTCATAAAATTTTTAGAATAATTTCTGATTTCTTCAAAAGAGGGCCCAATTATAATAATGATAAAAAATTAAAAGCTAGCATTTATAATACCTTAATTATGAGTCAGGGACTTCCATAAGCACTTTTACATATATTAAGTCATTTAATTTTTCACAAAAACTCTACTAGTACTAGGTAAATGCTTTTATTATCCCATTATACAGATGAACAACTGAAAATATAGAAAAATGAAATAATTTGAACAAAGTTACTTGGTTAGTGATTGATATAGCTGGCATTCAAACTCAGACATTTGTATCCAGAGTTCCTATTTTTAACTTACGCTAAACTAAAAAGTTTTATTTTTCTTATTTTTGTTAATTTTTAAACATTTATGGTTTTACTTTTTACCAGGGGTCCCCAAACTTTTTACACAGGGGGCCAGTTCACTGTCCCTCAGACTGTTGGAGGGCCGGACTATTAAAAAAACTATGAACAAATCCCTATGCACACTGCACATATCTTATTTTAAAGTAAAAAAACAAAACGGGAACAAATACAATATTTAAAATAAAGAACAAGTAAATTTAAATCAACAAACTGACCAATATTTCAATGGGAACTATGGGCCTGCTTTTGGCTAATGAGATGGTCAATGTCCGGTTCCATATTTGCCACTGCTAGCCGTAACAAGTGATATGACGCGTTCCCGGAGCTGTGACGCATGCGCCCCGCGTCACCGGAAGTAGTACTGTACGTGAGCGACGCCGGGCTTTGCGGCACCGCCACATATAGTACTTCTAGCATCCTGTGCTCCCCTCACTGATCAGCAATGAAAGAGGTGCCCCTTCTGGAAGTGCGGCAGGGCCGGATAAATGGCCTCAGGGGGCCGCATGCGGCCCGCTGGCCGTAGTTTGGGGACCCCTGCTTTTTACTGTGTGTGGTATCTTATTTTCTCTATACACTTTGAATACTTTGTCAATAACATACATTATAGATATGTTCTTCAAAATTGTGACTTGTCTTTTAACTTTCTATATGTTCTGTACCAAAGTTTATAATTTAATACAGTCAAATGTATCAATATTTTTCTACAGGATTTATAAGTTTTCTTCTTCACTCTTAGGTCATACGGTTGTTCTATGTTTTGTTAGAAAATTTTAAAAATTAATAATTAGGCTTTAATTCTTTATAAAACTGTGGATTTTGACAGAACAAAGAAGAGGAAAAAATAAATGTTTAAAACTTTAAAAAAAACAATTTTCCCCCAACACTGTCACTCTTTTGAAACCTGCTTATTTTATTTAACAATATATTGTAATCATTCTTGTCTGTTGTCATCAATGAACAATAGTTCTTAAAAGGATCATTATAAAATGATATCACTAATAATTACATGATAGGGACCCTGGCTGGCTGGCTCAGTGGACAGAGCAATGGCCAGAGTGAGGATGTCCTAGGTTCGATTGCTGGTCAGGGAACCCAGAAGAGGTGACCATCTGCTTCTCTTCTCCTCCCTCTCCCTCTTCTCTCTCTCTTTTCCTCTCACAGTCAGTAGCTCAATTGGTTTGAACATCAGCCCCAGTGCTGAGGATAGCTTGGTTGATTGGAACTTCGGCCCCAGACAGGGATTGCTGGGTAGATCCCTGTGGGGGCACATGCAGGAGTCTGTCTCTCAATCTCCCCTCCTTTCACTTAAAAAACAATTGCATAACAGAAGAATGATTGTTATTATAGGAAGAGACCTAAAAATGAAGAAAGAGCAAGGCTGGAGTATTTTCTTCTCTAGCATTGTCTTTGCCAGGCTATAGGTTGGCAGTAGTAGCATGTGGCCCTGCCCTACAGTTACATCTAGAGATATCTGTATAACTACTCTCTCCCTTTATGCCTTTGAGCCCAGAGTGGTAATGGTTTACCATTGTTGCTCCAACAGGCTGCTTCATCATCTCTATTAGTTTTTCTTAAATTTGTACATCTCCTATATATCATCCCTATGTTAAATTTTCCAAATTTTCTTTATATCAGTGGGCATGTTTCTCACCCTGCCTCATACTGATCCATGTAGTCACAGAGGGCTGCTGGATAGGAATCATGACTTTTGAATACAACCATGGAGTGTCAGAGCGAGAGCCAGAGGGATAAATATTTTTTAAATTGTTCTCTAATCTCTTCATTATCTTGTTTTGGCCAAAGCCACCCAGCAGCTAGAGCAGTGGTTCTCAACCTTTCTAATGCTGTGACCCCCGCAATACAGTTCCTCATGTTGCAGTGACCCCAAACCAAGAAATAATTTTGGTGGCTACTTCATAACTGTAATTTTGCTACAGTTATGATTTGGAATGTAAATACCTGATATGCATTATGTATTTTCATTGCTACAAATCAAACATAATTTAAACATAGTGATTAATTATAAAAACAATATTTAATTATATATTGAGAAATATTTATTACTAATGGACCTCCTTACCTAGTGTATTGGGGCTACCATTCCGTAAATAGCTGCTTAACTAATGGATCTGTTTTTTCTAGATTAGTGGCAAGTTTTCTATATAAACAGTGTGAACTACATCATAGGATACACTGCAGTTTCTGCACAGCATGGTATCTTTCAGGCCTCTTTCACACTATAAAGCAGCGGTTTCTGCGGTGGAATCCACATCTCATTTACTTCAATGGGAGACCCGTGGATTCCGCAGAAGAGAGATCCCCTGTACGACAGAAATGCAGTTCCGACACATTTCTTCCTCTCCTATTCAAGTCAATGGGAGGCCGCAGCAGATTCCGCTCAAATATAGAACCTGTTGCTTAATTTTTTCTGTGCTTGAACTTTTCCTAGAGCAGAAAAATTCCAAAGGTGGAATCCGCCACCCCCAATAGACTTCTACAGGAGGCAGATCTTTTACACTGCAGAATCCGCACAGCAGATTTCTCAGTGTGAGACCTCTTTCAGTCTATTGGGGGTGGTGGATTCCACCTTTGGAATTTTTCTGCTCTAGAAAAAGTTCGAGTGTGTAAAAAATTAAGCAACATGCTCTATATTTGAGCGGAATCTGCTGCGGCCTCCCATTGACTTGAATAGTAGAGGAAGAAATGTATCGGAAACTGTCATTTCTCCGCCTCTTATTGAAATCAAAAGGAGGCTGCAGCGGATTGTGTGGTAACCCGAGATTCTCGGGAGCTCTGTTCCACAAAATCCGCCGCACTCCCAATGAAATCAATAGGAGGCGGATTCAATGCCAGAAACCGCTGATTTCAGCAGTTTCCTCATTCAGAATATGGAAAAATAGTGGGAGATATGGGAGATAATTATACATTGGGGAACAGTGTGAACTACATCTTATAGTGGTCTCTTATAGTATAAGACCCATGTAGTTCACACTGTGTAAATGTATGGTGCTTTGTGTAAGTGTAAGCTGCTTTGTGTACCGTGTAATGATTACACACAAAACACCTTACACTTACACAGTATTATGTGTATGGTGTGTATACTGTTTTTACATTATTAACCTTTTTTACACCAGCAGGCTGTCTCGCAGGCTCTCTTGGCTCTCCGCCTCTTGCCTCTCCGCCTCCTAGGCTTCTGTCCTCCAGCGCTTGCTGCACCCGCCCACTGATGACGTGAGCAAGCGCCAGACACATGTAATGTGCTGCTATGGACAAGCAGCCACGCTGCTATGGACTGTGGAGCGTTCACCCCGCTTCCCCCACCCCTTAGGCCCCGGACGGATGATGCAATCATGCCTGCGCATGACCACAGGCATTCAGTTTGGAACGCACGTCCATAACGGCGTGCGTTCAAGCTGAATAGTGCGGTTGCAGATGGTAGAGTGGCTTCTTAGAAGCTAAAGCCATCAGAAATATGTATTTTCCGATAGCTTTAGGTGACCCATGTGTTTTGATCATTCGACCCCCGCCGGGGTCGCAACCCACAGGTTGAGAACCGCTGAGCTAGAGGGTAAGGATGCTCACTGATATAGACCAGCGAGAAGAGAGCCGTATCAATTGGAATGTAATGTATGTCTCTTCTGGCAGATGGAGAAGAATCTAGTATATGAACTAAACCCTTAATATTAGTTCCCAGAAGGGACATGGCTACAAGACACAATGAAAAAGAATTTGAGTTCTTGCTTTTAACTTCTCTTTTTCTTTGTTTCAATATAATTGAAAGAAATGAAACATTAAAAAAGAAGGACTTACTGTGAGGGGGACACACAGGGTAAAGCAGGGGTCTCAAACTTGCGGCCCGCGGGCTGCATGCAGCCCGCTGAACAATTTTGTGCGGCCCGCAGACTAATCCACGGGCTTACTTAATTTTATCCAAAATATTTTGAACTTCGTGGATTAGTCTGCGGGCCGCACAAAATTGTTTGGCGGGCCACGAGTTTGAGACCCTTGGGGTAAAGCTTGTGTGGGGAGGGGCTGAGGGAGTGCTACTACATGACCAAGAGTACGACTTTTTCTCTCTGTGTGCTAATCCCCTTTAAACACTCTCTGGATGTTTTCTGGGGTTTTAAGTTCCTGCCTCGATGTATAAATCTCTGTCTCTGTCTCACACTTTCTCAGTGTGTGTGTGCATGTGTGTGTATGTGTGTGTAAACAGCGACAAGAAGAAGAGTGAGGCCCTAGCTTGGTAGCTCAGTTGGTTAGCACTGTCCCAACACGCCAAGTTTGCAGGTTTGATCCCTAGTCAGGGCAATACAAGAACCAACCAATGCATTCATAAATAAGAGGAACAACAAACCAATGTTTCTCTCTCTCCCTCTTTCTCTCTCTCTAAAGATTAATACATTTTTTAAAAGAAGAAGAGTAAAGCCCTATATATGGAAAATCTAATTTTTGACTCTCACAAATCAGAATCTAGAGTTTATAGAGAGTTGTAATTTCCTATATTCTGTTTGTGCAAGCCCTGATTTGCTAAATCAAGAAATATGGGAAAATATACAGCTGTTTCAACATGGAAAATATGTGAGCTTCTATTTTTCAGAAAAAAGCCAAGACATGTCATGGGCATAAGCATTTTTTTCACTCCAGCTTCATTTTCTACTTGTAAATGTTATTGTGGAGAATTTATGTTTCTTGTTTGTAAAAAGCTGTGTAGAGAGTATAATAGTACTGAATGTTTCCCATGTACTAGGTATTTCATTAAGCACTGTTATGAATTATTTTCTAATTTCTTATAATAATATTATGAGGTACCATGTTGGGCCCTAATCAATTAATTTTTTTAGTAAGGCAGTGAGATGAAATATGCAGAACTTCAAGTGTCTCAAATCAGTTAATTTTTTTTTTAAACAACCATTAAGTATGTCTATTGCAGTTGTGCACTCTGGAACTGGGGAAGTTACTACAGGATGGAGTCGGAGACCCACTGAACCCTCTGTGAATGGGCTTGAGCTGAAACCTAGAAATGTAGTGCTGCTGGAGCAAGTACCTAAAAATGTGGCAGTGGCTCTGGAAGTAAGTAATAGTTAGAAGTGAGAAGAGTTTTGAAGGGCATTATGGTAAAAGTCTATATTATCATGAATGAACCATTGTAGGTGATTCTGATGAGAACTTGGGAAAGAGAAGAGCTGGAAAGAGAAAGCGCTGAAAAATACAGCTGAACGGAGAAAGCATCTGTCTTCATAGAGAACACCTAGTGGTCCTCTCGTGCAAGTAGGGCATTAAAAGACATTCTGATGAAGTCTCCGATGGAAATGAGAAACAGGTTACTGGAAACGAGAGGAAAGGTGTTTCTTGCTATAAAGAAGAAAAAAAAAAGTGACTGGATTGCCTTTGTGTTGTTGTTGGGCAAATAAAATGTATTATGCTCACTTTGTTAAAGAGGCCATTGCCCAGGTGATATTAATGTGAGTTGAGAATCCTTGTAGCCTGGGGCTTGGTTTTGGGATTAAGCCTTTCCCACCCTTTTTGATGTGGGGTGGTACAATCCAATCATGCCTCAGAGAAGTGACTTTGTATTAGAGACTTCCCTATTTTGTATATTGGATTAAGGGTTTGGATTTCTACACTATAAAATGGGGTCGGAGTGGGAGCTTGTGCTCTTGGTTCCTGAGATCATCATTAGAAGAGAGAGCAGAGGAGAGCAGAAAAAGGCCACGTGGAGGAGGCCAGGAGAAGCAGCCAAGATGGTAGAGTGTTGAGTGAGATGCCAGTTTGTGTAGAGTTTGTATTTGGGATAAGGAAGGAGATGGGGAACAGAGGTGAATAAGTCTGGTGAGCTAGAAACCTTTGATTCTAGGAAACTCGGATAAGTCAGTGGCTTTGTGAGCACTGAATGTGACTGGGTTTTGGAGCCCAGTGTGAATTTTTACTTGCCCGCCGGGTGCAAGCTAGAATTAAAGACTATGGCCCATCAGTTTTTGGCTCCGCTGTTTCTTTACCGACTGTCCGAATCCAATGCGAACCTGCATGGGCCGGGCTGCTGTGATAGTGGCCCTGGCCCTGGCTGCTGGCTTTACAGTTGTGAAAGGTAGAATTTTTGAGCAACGGAATTGGATACTTAGCTGAGTCTATTTCTAAGCAAAGTGTTGAAGGAGAAGCTTCATTTCTCCTGACTGCTTATGGTAAAATTTGAGAAGTAAATGATTTAGAGACTGAATTGTTAATTAAAAAGGAAACAGAACTCAAGATTTGAAATATTCTGAGCTTATCGATACTATGAAAGGTAAGGAAGTGTGGTTGGAAGAGACCGCTAAGGGCGTGGCCAAACAACTAACTGTTTGATAAAAACGTTAGCTGACTCAACAGAAGCCTCACTGATATTATTCAACACTGTGGAAGGCTATCTCTGAGGTAATTCAGAGATCATGGGGCTGCCCCGCCCATCATAGGCCCAGAATGCAAGGTGGGTGGCAGAGTCATTACCAAGGAGGACCAGCTGCTGCCTGTGAGATCTTGGAGCAGGACCTGGTGCTGTCCATCGCAGACTCTGCCCTCTGCCCTCTGCCCTCCTCAGCCACCTCAGATGTGGCTCCACTGGCCACGAGTGGTGCAGGGTGCAGTGGTCATCCTTCAGGAAGGTGCCAGAGCTGCTAATGCACAGAGTATATGAGCTTTGGGCTGAGGCTGCCCCCGAGATCCCAGGCCGGTAGAACCCCCTGCTTAGGACTTTATTCCTAGAGAGCTGCAGAGCTGAGATCACAGCCCCAGTGGGTCTGGAAGATAAAGCATTAAACCAAAGAGGATTATTCCTATACCTTAAGATCTCCTTTAGTTTGTCTTGAATTTTGGACTTACTTGGAACGTATTATCTCTTTCTTTTCTTTTTTTTTTTTTTTCCTATTTCTTTCTTTTGGAATGGAGGTGTCTATCCTATGCCTCTCCTGTGAATTATATTTTTGGACTATATCCCATGTTGGTTTCACAGGTACACAGCTAGAGAGGAATTTGCCTCAGGATGAATTGCACCTTCAGTCTCATTGGCGTCTGATTTAGATGGGACTATAGACATTGACATAGATACTGGTGAGAATTTGGGGGTTACTGGGATGAAAACAACGTTTTTCTGCATATGAGAAGGACATGAATTTTGGGGGACCAGGGGAAGAATGCTATATAGACTGAATGTTTGTGTCATCCCCTACCCGATTCATATATTAAAATTTAAAATTCCCCAATGTGATGGTATTTGGAATTAGGATATTTGGGAGGTGATCAGGTCTAAGGGTGAAATCCTCATGGATGCAATTAGTGTCCTTATGAAAAAGACACCAGAAATTTCCCTGGCCCCTTCTGCCATGTGAGGGCACAGCAAAAAGAGAGCAATCTATAAACTAGGAAGTGGGCTCTCTCCAGGCACTGAATCTGTTGGCACCTAAATCTTGGGCTTGCCAACCTCTAGAACTGTAAGAGACAAATTTCTGTTGTTCATAAGCCATCTGCTTCAAATAGCCCAAACAAATGAAGGCAATTACGTTTACTAATTACCGTGCAGTTAACCAGGAAAAAAAATTTTATTTTAATATAGAGAGTTAAAAGTACTTCTAAAAGTTTTAACATCAAATTCTTGCCTTGGAAGTCCCTGAATATCTGAATCTTAGTTGATGACTCAACATTGTCTTACATCTGAATCTTTTTTATATCAGTTTCCTTAGCAACAAGATTCTAATCTGAACAGGCTCTGGGACATCCACTAGAAATCCTCTCTTTGCCACTTACTAGAATTTTTAGTGGATTACTAATTATTTGTAGTATTTAAAGTTCTCGTAAAAAATAAAGAAGAAAAGGAAATACCATTAAATAATATCTCAAGATAATCACTGTTAGTACAGAAAGCACCAATATCTATGGGTAAACAAGGTATTTAATGACACAATTTTTGTGTTTGCAGAGAAATTCTTCATAATACAATGAATGATTTGGTGGGGGAGGGCAATTGGTGGTAATAAGACCTTTATTTGTGAAACTAATATCTATAAAATTGTTTATATAAATGTAGATAATCTTAATACTTTACTAGAAAGTATAGAAATCTAAGATTTGGTAATGCAAGAATCAATTTTAAATGAAGAAAAGGAAATCAAATACCCAAATGGTGATGTTGTGGTCGATACAAGCCACCGTGCAGCTTTCTCAATTATACAGCAGTCAGAACTTTCAGTCGGCAGATGTGGCTTTAAAGCTTTGGGCATATTTCTTAGTTTTATGAATGCTTCATTTTTCCTGAGCAACACGAGGCCATGTGTGTAAGGAAACCTTTGGAAAACCCAATATTGTAATCTGGGAGCTCTTTGCTATTTGTCATCTAATGCTCTTTTCTTTGTCTAGAAGATGAGCTTCATAAAGTGTCAGCAGTGTTCCTTAGAACATGATACTACAAGGTGGTAAGGAAAGAAAGAGGTACACAAAGTGTTCTGCAAATTTCTTATATCTCTTGCGAGACTAGGCATACTAGCAACTTTGTAGTAGTTCTTTTAGAGGCTAGGTAAGACCCTTCTGTCATCCAAGGACAGTTGCAATTGGATGTCACTGTCCATCATTGAAGTTGCCAAAGAAGAGGTCAGTGTTGTCAGTGTTATGCTGGAGCCAGCTCATACAGACCCATTTCTTCCTGCATCTGGGTTCAGTGACATTATGTTGTGGCTTGAAGTTGACCATGATAGAAGTATTTACATCACAGAAATTGGAAGCTGTTACATACAAATCATCCCCTCTCTCTCCTTCCTCTCAGTGGAGATCAGATTGTTGAACATTCAATAGCACTTTACTATCATTTAGATTTATATCATTTTATAAATCATTGGATTTATAAAATTACTATGAATTTTTTCTTTCTTGTGAGAGTGCATTAATATCTCTGACACTATGCTTGAAAATGAAGAAACACACATTATGTTTCTTTAGTAATGTGTGTTGACAGCCCAGTTATGATGTCAACTCATGCACACGAAAATGTGGTGGGCTGTTGATCTCTTTTTCTCTCTCCCAACTAAAAAGAACAGTGTAAATGCATGCCTTCTTTTCTACAGAAAAAGCATCATCCTTGCTGGAGCTGATTACAATTGAGTGGAAACTGGTTTAAACATTATTATGCCTAGCAATATTATACACCTTCACAGGATCTCTAAGTGTTCAGGCCAATGACTAATCTACAGTTTACAAGGTGACTGTATGACCCACAACGGTATTTACTTTAGTGATAAACTGTCAACTTGTGGTTTTAGAAATTTTCAACTTCTTATTATTTATCATGAAGTATTGAGTTATAGATATAGTTTTGTAATATAATTTGAATTTACTTTTACATGATTTAGATATATCCACCTTGTATAATGAAGGATCTATCTTTCTATAAACTTAAACCAAACTGAAAGAATTATTTTGATGAATTATTCCTCTGTCTAATAATATGTGCCTAAAGAGCTACAGAATTTTTTGCCAGAATTATTTATTTCTTATTAGATTTCCTGATAATGAGGGGTTTGTACATGTTTAGTTTACTAAAATACATGTATTAGTGAGGTAATTATTAATTTGTAATTAATAATTACAAATCAGGAGTGTTTGGGAGAGGGCATAAGGAGTGAGGTTATTAGGTGTGAAAATATAGAACAAAAAGTGAAATTAATTTGCGTGATTATCCATTTGACTACTTATGTGGTTCAAAGTCACAGAAAAACAAATGGCTCAAATTTCTAACTTCTTTTACTTCCTTAGCTCAAAATTAGGTTGTAGAAATAAATGACAAGTGACTTTGCTAAACTGCTTTTCACCTGCTTAATGAATTGAAAATGTGGTATTTATTATCCTTTCTGAAATGTAACTGTTCATTGATACTCACTGCCGAAGTCTTGAGTTAAAGTGGCATCTATCTGGATGCTTGTACTGAGCATGACACTTTCATTTATGTTTTTGCAAGTGCAAATGACTTTTTCATTTATACATATATATTATGTATATATATAATATACAATATAATTTTTGTATATTCGAAGACCTTTCATCTTTAAAAGAAATTGCAGTATTCTAGATGTTCTTATTGGTTAACAAGAAATGTTTATTTGGAAACCTAATGAGAAATATAGAATTCAGCAGAAACTGATAAAGTTTTTAAATGAATAGAAGAATTTTATTACACAATTAAACCTGAGTTATTGTGTCTACATCTTTATTTCTTGACTGATCAGTACAAAGCATGCAACTATGATCTTTCTTGAGATGCACAGCACATTCAGAATGAAAAAGAAAAATTTTCTATAACGCAGCCTTTAAAATGCAATCATACCACAATACATTAATTAGAACAACAACAAAAATCAATGAGTTTATTTTCATTAATACAAAATCCTTGATAGAATCAAACAACATCATTTCTCCTTCAGTAACACTACTAATATGATATTCCACTAGAAAAAGTATTTGTATTCTTCAGGGACAATCAATGATGGAAAATCACTTCAGTATAGAGGATAAACCAGACCATCAACAAAGAACATGGTCCTGATGGCCTAAACAAACAAACAAACAAAAAAACAAACAGAGTGTGCAAGAGATGTAGGGGCTCATTATGGAAGAGTCATTCTTCTCGATACAAAACTGAAGAAACACAGATATATATATTTCATTGAAAGCAGCTCCCAATTGCAGGATTTGGAGGTTCAATATATGGATTGATTGAGATGAAAGTTTATTCTTTAGACCTGTTAAATTATTTTTACCCTTTGAATCTTTTCTATTTATTTAAATACCTTTAGAGTCAATTCTTGCTTCTCCACACTAATTTTAAACATTTGGGCTGATTTATCTGTGTGGGCCACAATTTCCCAACAGAAAGTTGCCATATTTCTTTATTATTAGGACTGCAGTTTCTTTGAAAGGTGGAACATTTGACTTGGGAATGGTCTTATTTTACAGTGCATGTCTATGGAATGTGTATGTCCAATATTTATCAATCTGTTATCAGTGTTCATTCAAATAGTAATAATAACACTAACACTTATTGAACACTTACATAGGTGTTCTTTATAGTCCTCTAAAGAGGGCATGTTATTATTATTTGTTTTACAGATGAGGGAGCTAAAACAAAGAGAATTTATGTCATTTGCTCAAAGTGACATAGCTATTAAATAGCCGAACGAGGATTAAAGTGTGAATATTATATCTTCCATCTCTGTATCTTAACCTCTTCCTGGACCATGTAATAATACACAGGGAGAAAGTTCTCAAACAAGTGAAGCTTAAATACTCTTCAATTTTCACACTTGTGGGATTTCCTATTTCTGTTAATAACCCTACTATTTCAGTCATCACTGTAGTTTAAAACCATGACATCATCTTTTATTTTTTTATGATTCATGTCTATACCTAATTAGTTGCCAATTTCTGTAATTCTCATTTTGTAATGTCTCTTTTTAAAATATTTATTTATTTATATCTGAGAAAGAGAGGGTAGAGAGAGAGAGAGAGAGAGAGAAAGAGAGGAAAGAGATAAGAAACATCAACTTGTATTTGCTTCAGTTTACTTGTTTATTTATTGCATCCCATACTTGCTTTGCCTGGGGTTAGGGGAGCAAAAGAAGGATGCTTCAAACCAGCTACCTTTAGACTCAAGCCAGTGAATTTGGGATCGTTTTGATGATTCTGTGCTCAAGCTGGTGACCCTGCGCTCCAGCTGTGGACCTCAGGTTTTGAACTGGGGCCCTCAGCATTCTGGGTTGGGACACTATCCACTGCACCACTGATGCAATGTTTTTTAAACCTGGATCCAGGCTTCCATTCCCATTGCTATATTATTTTGCAGGAATTTAATATCCTCTATATAGATTATATAAATAATTCCAGTCTCCTTTTATTTTAATCAATTTTTCTATACTGTTGTATTGAATCTAACTCTGCTATAACTAAGCAGGAAGGTTGACCATTCTGCAAATATCCCTTGCATGTTACCATCAATATATTTTCCCATTATTCTCCACCTGTCAACATCTTACACATGCTAAAAGGCAAATCTCAACGGGTCACATTTTTTATGAAGCCCTTTCTGCACCCTTTAACTAGATGTGGGAAGGCTGCTTATTTTAGATAGAGATATCCAATATTTACCCTCCTTTGATTGCAGGAGTACCTGTAGGTTGGGAGAAATTGAAACATCTTTGAAAAATACAATCCAGGCACATCACTTTGTTTAAATAGACCCACTTTTTTCTCTGATAGTAAAAATTTTACATATATCAATATATAGATATATATGTATATATATATGTAAAGAAAAATACAATCTGCAAAACCCAAAACTTTCTTGATATACCTTTCACATTTAGATTACAATCTACATGAAATTAATTATTATGCATAGGATGATGTAGAGTGAAGATATGTACATTTCTAACATTTAAGTATCCTATTGATCCATTGTCTTTGCATTGAAAAAATTGTCTATCACTACTGTTTCTGTACTAATACTTTTTTCATAAATTAGGTTTCTATAAATATGCAAATATGTTTATGAATATGCTATTAAATTGCATTATTCTGTTTTTCTATTCATGTTCCTATAGAGTTCTGTCTTAATTGTTGTTCTTTTTAAATAAGTCTTTCTGGTATTGTGAATTTTTGCCTTTCAACATCATTTTTATTATTATTGATCCTTTGCATTTCTGTACACACTGCAAAAAAATCTTGTTGGTTTCCAAAAGAAAAAAATCTTTGTTGAATTTCACTTAGGACTACACTAGATTTATAAATCAATTAGGAAAGAATTAAAATAATTACAAAGTGTATTGACAGACTGACTTTATAATATCCATAGAATGCAAAGGAACAGAACAATCAAGACAATGTTGAGAATAAAGAACTTACACTATCAGATAGTAGTTTAAAGATCTCACTTTATTTGTCTAGATATCGACTGTCATCTTATTGTTGCTACTTTAGTGGCAATTCATACTATTTTTTATCCTTGTGTTTTCTTTTGTCTTTGGTTTTTAATATTTACAATATTTTGTTACTATGATGGCACAAAATTATATATCTTCATATATAGATATAAATAATATGTATATATATTTTCATATAGATACTTTTCATAAGGTTTCTAAATCTTTCTGAATCTGTAATGTGACTCCAGTCTTATTGTAAAACTCTTAACCATGATCTTCTAAAGTATTATTTTATTCCATTACCTTTCTCTTTGTCTATGGAACTCCAACTATACATTCTTGAGATTTTCTTTCTTTCTTATCCATGTCCTCTTTATCTCTTTTGTATATTTTTTGGTCTTTACTCTAAATATTTTTTAGTGCTTTAGTTTTCTCTTTAGCCATTAAAACCCATCCATAGAAATCCTTTTTCCTTTTCTTAGGTGAGAGGAAAAGAGATAGTGAGGCAGGCTCTCACATGTGCCCCAACTAAGATCCACCTAGCAACCTTATCTGGGGCTGATGATGCTTGAGTATCAAGCTATTTTTAGTGCCTGAGGCTGCTGCACTCAGAGGGAAATATCCTCAGTGCCTGGAGCCACACTCAACCAATTGAGCCACTGGCTGAGGAAGGGGAAGAGGGAGAAAAGGAGGGGGGTAGAAGCAGATGCTCTCTTCTTCTGTGTGCCCTGACTGGGAATTGAACCTGGGACATCCATACTCCAGGCTGACGTTCTATCCACTGAGCCACTGGCCAGGGCCAATTGAAGTCTTGAAATAGAGTTTCTTTTAGTTCTGGGTATCTTGGAAGAAACTACAGTACTAAATAAAAACTGGTACCATATTGTTGAGCATTTTAATATAACAATTTACTTTGAAAAGTAATCAAATTATTTATATGAAGCATATGAAAATATTATAATAAGATGTGGGTGGAGCACAGAGCACATTCCTAGCAGCTGTGGCTGATGCAATGCTGTGAGAATACTCCAGCTCCCAGAAGCCTCTTGGGCATACCCAGGAAGGAAGCTTGCCCGCTATAAGGAAGTGACTTAGCGCCAACCACGCAGCTCCCTGATTTTTTCAGCCATTGGCTATGAAGGACACGCTGTAACACCCTTAGGCTAAACCTATGTATATAAGCTAGCTTACTTCCTGAATAAACTGGATCTGCGTCACTGAACCTGGTTCCTGGAGTTGGGTCTTTGCATCTCTGACATCCTCACCCCCGGCAGGACTTGTCCACAACTGGTGCCCAACGCCTTTGGCAACATGGTCCCCTTAACATTTTTTCAGATAGTGCTTATGCAGTACAAACAGTTAAAGGCCTTGCCCATTCCGCCTTCCAGCCCAAACAGACATTACTAGATAGGGCTCTCAGGCCAGCCTAAAAAGAACTGCTAGAAGAGCATCAACACCCTTGGTATATTCAGCATCTTCTCTCCCATTCTGGTTTGCCTGGCCCCCTAGCGGCAGGCAACACACAAGTTGATTGTCTAGTTTTAACAGTCTCCCCTATTGAGCAAGCCTGGTTTCATATGCCTGCCCATTCTCTCAAATCTCTCTTTCCCCATCTCACTCACACAACCTGCAAATGCCTTGTTCACGTGTATATAAACAGTGCAGGACCTTACTACATGTAGACCCCCTACAACCACAGGGTGTCAACCCTTGAGGCTTACAGCCTAATGCTGTGTGGCAAATAGATGTTACTCATGTCCCCCAATTTGGCAAACTCCGCTACGTACACGTAGCAGTAGACACCTTCTCTGGAGCCATCTCGGCCACAGTCCTAGCAGGAGAAAAAACTGCACATGCAATTCGTGCACTTCAACAGGCCATGCTTTGCCTTGGTGTACCTTGGGAAATTAAAACTGACAATGGGCCCTGTTATACCAGCAGCCAATTTAAAGCCTTTTGTTCCCAATGGCAAATCACATACCGCTTTGGCATTTCTTATAATCCCCAAGGACAAGCTGTTGTAGAACGGCGACACAGAGACATTAAGCTTCAAATTAAAAAAGAAAGGGGGGATATGCCCCAGGCCTCACCTGGAGAAGTGCTCCTCAGTGCTGTATTCACTCTCAATTATTTAACTTTTGATTTTGAAGGAGTAACTCCTGCTTATAAACATTGGGGAGGCCTTTGTAGCCAACCAACCCTGTTGCCATTAGTACTCTGGAAGGACCCAGCCACAGCTCAGTGGCAGGGACCGCACCCCCTTCTAATGCAAGGGAGAGGCTATGCTTGTGTTTTTCTGGAAAATAGGCTGCATCCAATTTGGATCCCAGGAAAGAACGTATGGCCATTCCCTGTGTCCCAAGATGACCCCACCGATGACACCTCCAACACCTGCGAACCCTCCAGTTTCGGAAGCCGAGAGACAGAATGCAACCATATGCAGTACGCAGCCTGCAGCAAGCCATCTGTTCTGTGTTTGGACACTGGGCTTTTGTGGGAAGGGGCGTGCATGGACCTACATTCATTTTTTACAATCAAAATGGAACTGTGTTTAACAGCACCTAGAAGGTCTCTGTAACACAATGGGAGGGAAATAACATCCCGACTCTAGGAGGAATCCCCTGTTTAAGACCCCTGTTCTATTTCCTAACCAGTTAAACATTACAGAAGCTTGCCTCATTATTTAATTCAGCTAATCTATTAGCATATAGTATAATAGGTATTATAGTTGTTTCAGTTCTACTAGGCTTCCGTTGCATAATGCGTAGCATTCATAAGCTACAACAACAGCAAGCTGTTATTCATCAAGTCCAATTTGCCTTAATTAAAAGAGAAGGAGGAGATGTGGGTGGAGCACAGAGCACATTCCTAGCAGCTGTGGCTGATGCAATGCTGTGAGAATACTCCAGCTCCCAGAAGCCTCCTGGGCATACCCAGGAAGGAAGCTTGCCCACTATAAGGAAGTGACTTAGCGCCAACCACACAGCTCCCTGATTTTTTCAGCCATTGGCTATGAAGGACATGCTGTAACACCCTTAGGCTAAATCTGTGTATATAAGCTAGCTTACTTCCTGAATAAAGTGGATCTGAGTCACTGAACCTGGTCCCTGGAGTCGAGTCTTTTTGTCTCTGTCATCCTCACCCCTGGCAGGATTTATCCACAATAAGAAACATAAATCTACTGGAAAAATATTATTTTACTTCCAAAGAATCACTAAAAGTTTGGTTTCATAGACATCTTTTTTATATTAAGTGATTTATATTATTATATTATACTACCATTTCATACAGAAAATAAGTACCCTTATGATTCTCTAGTTTTAGTTAAGTTCCTAGTTTAGGGAGTAAAGCTGTCAGAGTTATTATCATATAAATGTTTTATGAGCACTTGAAATGGAGATTTTATCAGAATAGGACATTTTTGTCTTTTTAACATTTACATATGTTTAATATAACTTTTAAGACCTTAATTTTTAATTTTCATAATGTAACATCTTTAGGCTCAGAGTAACATCTTTTTTTAGTCCTAGTTTTATAGAAAAATTAAAAGGAAAATATTTCCCATATACCCTTGGCCACACACATATAGCCACCCACCATGATCAATATTTTTCACCATATTGGTATGTTTGTTACAAATGATTCATGTGCATACACACATCATAATCACCCTAAGTCCATTAGGGTTTACTTTTGTTGTGTATGTTCTACAGGGTTGGATAAATGTAGAATGATATACATCCATCAGTATAGTATTAAACAGAGTATTTTTAGTGCCCTAAAAATCCTCTGTGCTTTGCTACCAACCCTTGGCAACCACTGACCTTTTTATTGTCTTCATAGCTTTGCCCTTCCAAAATGTCATATAGTTGGAATTATACAGTATGTAATCCATCAGTATGCTTGTTTAACTTAGTAATATGCATTTAAGATTCCTCCATGCCTCTTCATGGCATAATAACTCTTTTTTAGTGCTGAATAATATTTCACTATATGGATGAATGTGCTACTATTTATTTAATCATTTACTTAGTGTAGGACATCTTGGTTGTTTCCAAGTTTTGGCAGTTGTTAATAAAGCTGCTATAAATATCTATGTGCAGTATTTTATGTGGACATAAGTTTTCTCTTCTTTGGGTAAATACCAAGGTTCATGATGGCTGGATCCTGTGGTAAAAGTATGTTTAGTTTTGTAAGACCTTGTCATACTGTCTTCCAAAATGGTGTGCTATTTTGCATTCTGACTAGCAATGAATGAGAGCTTCTATATCTCCATATTCTTGCCAGCATTAAGTGCCATCAGTGTTCTAGACTTTGTTCATTTAAATAGAGTAGTTCAGTGGTATCTCATTGTAGTTTTAATTTGCATTGTTCTGATGAACTATGATGTGGGTGGCAGTTAGAAAACCAGTTAATAGAGGCATTTTAAAGAGTTTCTCAGACAAGAAAAAGCTAAAGGAGTTTATCATCACCAAACCAGTATTACATGAAATGTTAAAAGGTCTTTTTAAGAAGAAAAAAAAGAATTTAAAAAACAATAAAAGGAAAGTAAATACATATTTATTAACAATTGAATCTGAAAGACAAAATAAACAAGCAGAACAGAAAAAGACTCATAGATACAGAGAACATTTTGTCAAGTGGCAGAAGAGGAGTTTGGGGCAATAAGTGAAAAAGGTGAAGCGATTTAAGCGGTACACATTGGCTGTTACAAAGTAGTCAGGGGGATATGAAGTATAGTACAGGAAATATAGTCAATAATATTTTAATAACTATGTATAGTGTCAGACGGGTATGAGACTTATCAGGATGATCACTTAATAAGTTATATAATGCCTAATCACTGGATTGTACAATGGAAACTAATATAATATTGTACGTCAAATGTAATTCAAAAACTAAAAAAATAATTTAAAAAAACGGGCATTTTACTTATGAAAGTATTTTGAAAATGTACTTGTACAAATGTCATATATATTCACCATACCATATCAACGTTTTTTAAATTAACCGTACAATATTTTAAATTAAATTTATTGGGGTAGCATTGGTTAAAAAAAACCATACAGGTTTCAAGTGTACCATATGACCTCACTCATATGTGTAATCTAATAAACAAAATAACTTAATATACATAATAGAAACGGAAGGTTAGATACAGAGAACAGGCTGACGGCTGTCAGAGGGGAAGAAGGTTGGAGGGCTGGGTGAAAAAGTGAAGGGATTGGCCCTGGCCTGTTGGCTCAGCAGTAGAGCGTCGGCCTGGCGTGCAGGGGACCCGGGTTCGATTCCCGGCCAGGGCACATAGGAGAAGCGCCCATTTGCTTCTCCACCCCCCCCCCCTTCCTCTCTGTCTCTCTCTTCCCCTCCCACAGCCTCCCACAGCCAAGGCTCCATTGGAGCAAAGATGGCCCGGGCGCTGGGGATGGCTCCTTGGCCTCTGCCCCAGGTGCTAGAGTGGCTCTGGTCGCGGCAGAGAGACGCCCCGGAGGGGCAGGGCATCGCCCCCTGGTGGGCAGAGCGTCGCCCCTGGTGGACGTGCCGGTTGGATCCCGGTAGGGCGCATGCGGGAGTCTGTCTGACTGTCTCTCCCCGTTTCCAGCTTCGGAAAAAAGAAAAAAAAAAGTGAAAGGATTAAGCAAAAAATATATATTTATATAACACATAGATACACACCAGTCAGAGGGAAAGGGCAATGGGGAGAGATGGAAGAGGGCAAAGCGGGAATAAATTGGGACAAAAAACATATCACCTCTTAGTATTTCACGGTAAAGTTGGTAAAGAATGATACATTGGGAAGATACTAAGAAAAATAAAAAGAACATTTTTCTATGCTTAGAAAGAAAGGTAAATTTGTGTGGAGTATGTAATATTGGGCAAAATAATTAGAGAGCACCAGATAGTAATACTTTGTGGTAAAAATACAAACAAAGAAAAATTACAAAAATACAACAACCCCATAATGGGTTGCTAAAACTTTTTTTAATTTAAACAATTTTTCCCTGCTTTGACTACTTATGAAATTACTCCAAAATATATATAATATGCCATGAAAACCAAGAAAAATAAAAGAACCAAGGAAAAATGTTAAACTAACATTTATCGGGCATTTTCTCTGTGCCGGGCATTATGGCAAATATTTTGTTATTTAAGTCATTCAACACATGAGTTAGAGCATCTATTATTCCCATTTAAACAAATAATCTGAGGTTAAAAGAGTAACTTTTTCAACATCTCAGAATTGATTAGTAGCAGTTCGTGGGCTTTAATTCCAAAATTTGGGCTCATCACCACCTAATAATACCGCTGCAGATGAATAATGCTCTCATAGAGGCTGAGATGATAATTCCAGGCTTTGTGAGAGCACTCTAAAAGTAATATAATTCATCTGGTTTTATGGCATACCTAGCTACAAGGTTCTAGTTTCATTCTAAATTAATTTTTAAAACTTTATCATAGCTTATTTCATGATTGGATGCTCCAATATTTTATCTACAAGGCTAATATCGCTACTTGTCTGAATTCAATTTGTATTTCACACTGAAGTCCTTCTAATTTTTTGATATAAATTTATCTATTACTATCAAAGTCCTAGGTGGCTGCAATTAGTTTGGCTTTGCCAATGAATACCCAAACCAGAAATAAACAGAAACAAAACCACAAACAGACCCTTTCCTCCCAAATAAAATCCATTTATCAAAGGAATAAATGACAAAGAAGATTTTTATGCATTTAAAAAATCTTTTAGTAAATCTGTAGCTATGAGTTTCTTAAAAAAATATTATAAACTATCTTCTGAACTTTTCTATTTAGAAAATATCTGGAAACCAAATTTTTAATTATTATCAAGTGCTATAATATTTAAACCAGTAGCTATGACTTCGAGAAAAAAATTGCAGTTTGGCTGTAAGAATGTATCAGACCACACAATAGACTTTCCAGCTTTTAGTCTCTAAAACTCTGACTAAATATTATAGTTGCTTTATTTTGTTTTAACTCTTCTTTAACAAAACAAACAAACAAACAAAAAACCCTAAAATATGAGAATATAACAAATGAGTAAATTTCACTTCTTTTTGAAGATTAAAATTTTTATTTGCACATAAAAATGATAGTGTTTTACCTATAGCTGTCTAAAGTAAAGTTGACAAATTTGAATTTTCATTTAACTCTATTTGTGTTATTATGCTTATCATATTATAAAAAATTTATTTTGTAAGATGGCATTTTTAAATCCTGTAATTTTTCTCTTGCCAAATGATAAGCAAATATTTTATGTAGTCGAGCTATCTCTGCACACAACAAGATCAATAGCAAGTTTTTAATTACAGTAATTGTAAGAATAGGCCATGGAGTTAATTAAAAATTCTATTTCCAGTATCTTACTCAATACCTTTGGAAACGGACTCAGAAATTAAATGTTTAATAAGTCAGGCAATAACTCTTCAAATCATAGTTGGCCTTATAATGATCAAAAGATTCTGGTAAGGTTTTTAGACTTAGTACTTTTACTAATAGGGAAAGACCAACCAGGAAATCTGTTATTTAAATTTAAGGATTTGTGTTTAGTATTATAACCTGTTTTGCTGTCAAAATCCCAGCCCTTTCTGCTGACCCTGGTAGTCATGAACTAACTTGAAACAACTAGAAACCTGAATAAAACATAAAATATCAGTTTCAACACATTAGAGTACAGTGCAGGCAGTAAGGATTGGAAGAGTTAAGATCTCAAGAAAATGAAAAGATGTGACTGATACTTGGCATTGATTTTCCTCTCTCATTAGTGTCTGGGAGGCTGAGCATCTGAGCAGAGCATCAACAATATCATAGATCACGATGGGAGTGTGGAAGCTGGAGTTCCAGGTCCTATAAGGAGAAAGAGCTATATATCTATATATTTCCCCCGACCCTCACTTGATTAATGATATAGCCTCTGGAACCAGAACAAACTGGGTTTGAGTCATGAGTGTTTTGGGATTAGTTACCAAATAGTCTGTATCAGAACCATTTTTCTATTTGTTCATTTATTTGGTAAGTGTGTAATGTGTTTTTATGATAGTACCATTTTTCAGGAATACTGGAATATGGGGCATAGGTACAAGTTTGCAGATAAGCTTCATTTTTTTTTTTTTTTGGATAATTGTCAATATTCGACCTTCTAAACATTAAGGACTAGGTCTTAAATAATATCACCAGTTATCTTATATAATATGACCCAGTTCTTACATGTAGTAGTTAAACAATGAAATTGTTGAATATTTTTTATGGTTTGAAATTCATTATAGTCAACACTCAAAAACAATGGTTTTTGATTTAAATTACATGAACTTCAATTAATGGTTAAATTTCCGAAGGTTACAGGTTAAATGTTTGGAATATAGGCAAATATCTATATGTGTTTGTGTTTTTAAAAATACATTTCTATTCTGGAGGTATATTTTATTATTTATGCATTTTAACATTCCACAACTCTAGTAGCCCTGGAGAAATAGTCTGAGGCAATCATGTAGTTACCAAAGTAAACATACTCAAAACATCGACAAGGTTGTATAAATAATAATATGATTATAAAGCTTTGATGAATAAGATTATAAAGCTTTGATGAATAAATGTATGTCACAACATGACATACATTTGAATAAAACTGAATAAAAAATTAAAAAATATTTATACTTTTGTACATATATAGATGTATAATATTTTGAAAATAAAACACTTAGAACTCCGATGGGAAATTTTTATCGTATTTAGCATCACATTACACAGGCAATAAGTAAAAAGAGAGCATACTTCATTTACTCAATATTTGTTTAGTGATGGATAGTAGAACATACTGGATAGTTATTACCTGAAAAATCAGATCTATTTCAAATTTTTGAGAAATAATGTTTTAGTTACAAAATGGTCATTTTGAAATACAGCTCACAGATCAGTTTTCTCAATTCTTCGAGGGGTTCGGTAAATAATTACTCCATGTTGGAATACCACAAAACATAGATTAATTGACTGAGATTCTGTCTTGATTTTAATAACTAAAAAATCCTCTCTTCTACAGCATATTGTATGGCCTATGATCCAGCTCCTGCCAAGTACTTGTGAAAGTATCTGTAACTTAAGTTGCTTCATTAGCTATTTGTTTATTTATTTATTCATTTAACCAGGAGTTACACAATCACCTTTGGTTTCTTTTAGCCTAACTCTGGTTTCTTATAATTATTTTGAAAATAAATATGAAAACACAAAAGGACAATCATATGAAATGTAATTATTCAAGATATAAATGCAACTTAACCATTAATTGACAAAGTGTACTCATTAATTTACAGGATTTCTATTTTTTTAAACAAAACTTCAAAACAAAACTTTTCATTTTTGTATTGTCTGAATATCTGAAAATCACATTCAGTAGGCTTCCTCCATTATGTAGTGATTAGATATGTTTAAAGTACCCCTAAAAGTACCAAAAAATGCCATATAGTACATCCCACCATATCGAAACCTATGACTTCTCAGTCCTTAGAAACACAGCCTACAATTTAAGTTAAGGCGGAGCTGACGCTCAAAGCACTTAAAATCTTCCCTAAAATCCATAAATTTTATACTTTAGGCCTTTAATCAGTTTTTTTTTTTTTTTTTTTTTTTTACAGAGACAGAGAGAGAGTCAGAGAGAGGGATAGACAGGGATGGAGAGATGAGAGGCATCAATCATCATTTTTTCGTTGCGCATTGAGACACCTTAATTGTTCATTGATTGCTCTCCCATATGTGCCTTGACCCGTGGGCCTTCAGCAGACCGAGTAACCCCTTGCTGGAGCCAGCGACCTCGGGCTCAAGCTGGTGACTTCAGGGTCTTGAACCTGGGTCTTCTGCATCCCAGTCCGACGCTCTATCCACTGCGCCACCACCCGGACAGGCGCCTTTAATCAGTTTTAATGTCTCTAATTTCATTATTGTATAATTGTTTTTGTTTTTTTTTAAAAAACACTTTATACCAATTCCTATACTGGATGCTTTACATATTTTTACATAAAAGCCTCAAAAATCCTAGTGAAATGGTTTTTCCCAATTAGAATGTGAGAAAACTGAGGTTTAGAAAAAATTAAATAACTTGCTCAAGGTCAAACCATTCGTCATCAAGCTGGCATTGAACCTCACGCCACAGTCCTTACCTCTTAGTCTTCCCATCACTCTTCCCAACACTGTACCTGGTCTCCTAACAGGTGTGAAGCAGAGATTCAGAGAAACCACTGGAAGGGTGGTGCTATCACGGAAGTAAAAAGAGAAGTACCACGCTTGTATCTTTAAAACGTCTGGCTATATATACCCTGGAGGTCCTGTTAACACACAGCAGGATGTATGAATCATTTCTTAGTCCCAAATAGGATCACTTTATGACTCAGGAGCAATGCTCAGGAGACAGCAAGTTTGTATCCCCAACTTCCTCCTGTAATGGAGGAATTATTTTTGACAAGTGTCATAGCTCAAGAGGCTGTACACCTCAAACCTATGATTGTATAAACCCTCTTTAAAAGGCAAATGTTCTCGTTGACCCAGAATGCGGAAGTGATTAGTTTTAATTATAGTATACCTTAAATGTGTACAAACTTAGCAGTAGGTATAAATTCCTTATTTTCATAGTTCTTATACACCTATGAAAGAAAAATATTTAACAGTATAGAAAAATAAAGCACTTCAAACTAACAATGTTTATACTCTTAAAAAAATTTTATTAAAGTGCCACAGAAAAGTACGAGTCAAGTATAATGTTATATGAGTTTTGTATACATTATTTATATTTATATACACTTAAGTAATGACTTCATGGGTTAAAATTTAAAATATTTATAACACCCCAAACAACCTGCTATTACATATATTTTTACAGTTAATACTGTTCACCATCCATCCCCTTACCTTAGGGATTAAGCACTATTTTGAGGCTAGTTTTGCTTCTTCCTGAACTTCATGTAAATGGAATAATAGAGAGTACGGGCTTCTGTGTCTGCTTTTTTCTCTTTGTATATCGTCCTTGAAAATCTCCAAAAATAGCTTTATCTTACTATAATAACTGATGTGTTTTCTTGTTAAGAGGCCATTGCTGTCAGAGAGATGAGCACAAGACTGAAGATCAAGGCAGGTGCTCTCTCTCTCTCTCTCTCTTTTTTTTTTTTTACACAAGACAGAGAGAGAGTCAGAGAGAGGGATAGTTAGGGACAGACAGACAGGAACAGAGAGAGATGAGAAGCATCAATCATCAGTTTTTCATTGCAACACCTTAGTTGTTCATTGATTGCTTTCTCATATGTGCCTTGACCGTGGGGCTATAGCAGACCGAGTAACCTCTTGCTCAAGCCAGCAACCTTGGGTCCAAGCTGGCGAGCTTTTGCTCAAACCAGATGAGCCTGCAGTCAACCTTAGGGTCTCAAACCTGGGTCCTCCTCATCCCAGTCTGATGCTCTATCCATTGTGCCACCACCTGGTCAGGCTCTGTGCTCTCTTGCATTTGGCATTCCTAGACTAACATGTGCCACGTGCTTGGGCAGTTCTTCCACCATTTTGTCTAGTTCTTCTTTTCCTAAATTAAGATTATAACCATCAGAAAAGTACAACATTAAACATTTTAACAGATCATTTTTGGAACTCTGAAACCTGTGGACTCCAATTTGGTATATCCTGAATTAGAAGAAAAGATTATCTAATACCTGATCATACAAGCCTTGACAGATGTTGGAGTCAAAGCCAGTGCAGATGGGTTTTCATTGGCAAAATCTTTCAGAAGGGGAGAAGCAAAACATCTTAACACTCGTCTGGGGGCTGTTGTGGATTCTAGAAAACCTTTCTTTTTAGTTAATGGGTTGTTTTCTTTTCCCCTTAGTTGGACAAAGTTTGAGCTTACCCCATTGATAACAACAACACTCTCATGTTCCTCAGAAACAGCACGTGTGTTCAGCCTTATATCTCAGAGAAAGTTACAATGGGGAATGCTGCAAATAACTAGAACAATAGCCATAATGTCAGGATAATGTTCTTCTTTTGTAACTGAGTGAATTGATAAAAAGGATTGACACTAGCCTCACTTTGCTCTCAGGAGGGCTGTCAGGAGAGCTATGTAATGAAATTGGGGACAATAAAAGGACCCTGTCATGCCATTTGTAAAATTTTTTTATAGCAGCCCTTGAAATTAAATGCATTCTTTATAGCTATGCTTATATTGTGGTTTTATTCAAGTACTTACTTGAGACCTTTGGGGAAGACTGTTCTTACAGGCATAGAAAAAGTTGTAAAAGTCAGGTGAAAGTAGAAATAAATAAATGGTAATGCTTAAACAATATTCCCCCAGTTAAGAATGCGCTGTTGAGACCATATAAACTAATAATTAAGGATTTGTCAGTTAGATAATAACTGTTTCCTTTAGGTATAGGCTCAAGCTCTCTTTTTTTATATTATTTTTTAATTTTTCTTAAGTGAGAAGTGGAGAGGCAAAGAAACAGACTCCCACATGTGCCCTGACAGGGATCTACCTAGTAAGTAAGCCCCCTATAGAGCCATTGTTCTGTTATTTGGCAACCAAGCTATTTTAGCGCCTGAGGTGAGGCCATGGAGCCATCCTCAGGCCCAGGGCCAACTTGCTCCAACCAAGCCATGGCTGTGAGAGGGGAAGAGGGAGATAGAGAGAAAGAGAAGAAAGGAGGGGAGGTGTGGAGAAGCAGATGGTCACTTCTCCTGTGTGCCCTGACTGAGAATCAAACCCAGGATATCCACACTCCAGGCCGATACTCTATTGCTGAGCCAACTGGCCAGGTCAAGCTCTCTATTCTTCTCAGAAATAATACTAACATGCACATGGTCAAAATTAGACTACTGGTGAAACTACCTGAATGTAAACTATATTCTAGTGGTTTTCAATGCTAATCACAATGGTTTCACCACTTACTGGAAAATTCTACTATAGTACAAATCATAACAGATAGGCTGGGTAGTTTTTATTACTTTAATCACAAATGGCCATGTAGTGGAATAAAAACTAATTTTTTCTTTAGACTTGATTTAGCTCTCCTCTGAGGTAAACACCTGTGACTTCTTAAGGAGCAATCTCTTGCCACATATTTCATTATTTTATGGTGTCCTAAGTTTTGAGTAATACTTAAATAGAATGTAATCAATCTACAAACCAATCCACCACACAAACTAACCAACATACAAACATGATGTGGTATTAAACTCTTTTGCCATTAAGAATAAATAACGTGTTCTTTTAGATGTCTGAAGGGTTATAGATTTCTCATCTTATAAAATGATTTTTATTGAATAAGAAAGAATATAAAGGAAAGAAAAATTACAGAGAAATGGATTTTAAAAGAAAAAAATGGATGCTGGCCTAAAATGTTTGATAAATACAAAAATGAATCACCCCTTTTGTTACTGATCTATACAGCCTCAAGGAATCATATGATCTCTAATTTTAGGTAGTACTTTACAATAGTCATTAGTGCTAGCTCACAAATATTTGTGATTTTGTTTTTCAGATTGCTAGAATGACAGCATCCTGCCATTTGAAGTTAGTTATGGCCTTATGACTAGCCTTTCCATTGAAATATAGGAAATGACATGGATTGTTTCTGGAGGTTTAAAGAGCCGATGTGCAACTTGCCTCTCAGTCTTCTTTCCTGATATGGTGACTCCAGACAATGGGTGTTGTTTTAGCCTGGTTTTCAGACTGAGGATGACTTGGAGCAGAGTAACAGATAGGATAGGATAGATCAAGAGCATGAATGTAAAACATGCTTTACTGTTCAAAGACAGAAGTTAAGGCCCTGGCCGGTTGGCTCAGAGGTAGAGCGTCAACCTGGCGTGCGGGGGACCAGGGTTCGATTCCCGGCCAGGGCACATAGGAGAAGTGCCCATTTGCTTCTCCACCCCCCAACCCCCCTCCTTCCTCTCTGTCTCTCTCTTCCCCTCCCGCAGCCAAGGCTCCATTGGAGCAGAGACGGCCTGGGCGCTGGGGATGGCTCCTTGGCCTCTGCCCCAGGCGCTAGAGTGGCTCTGGTCACGGCAGAGCGACACCCCGGAGGGCGTGCCCGGTGGATCCCGGTCGGGAGCATGCGGGAGTCTGTCTGACTGTCTCTCCCCGTTTCCAGCTTCGGAAAAATACAAAAAAAAAAAAGAAAAAAAGAGACAGAAGTTAAGGTATTTGTATTACTGGGTCTTTCCACACCAATCGAGCCCCATTTTATCCACCATCTACGGCAAGTGTCAACAGATCCATTCATGTGCTCAAAGTCTGAAAAAAAAAACATATTTGGGAGAAAAAGGAAAGAGAGATAGAGAAAGTTAAAGTTAAGTTATGGTTAAGTGAGGGGAGGAGAAAGAAAAAACATTTAGAGAAGGGAAAAGGAAGACCAGAATATATTTTGATTATTTTTAATTTAAATAATTCTTTGCTGGTTTTTTTTTTTCTCATTTAAACAGTTTATTATAAAGGAAAGATTTGGAAAGGAAGCATGAAAGCTTATTTTAGGTAAATTTCCATATTATTTTATTTTTGTATACATGTAGGATGATTGGAGAGTGAAAGAACCTATAAAATCTTATGTTTTAGTGTGAAATGATTGATTATGGTCTTGAATGCCTTGGTGGGTAATTCAGAGAGTACTAATTGTGATCGTTTGGTAAATGTAGCTTATGCAAATGAAAGTGAAGCATACCAAATCTGTTTGCATGATGACAATGATAACATATGTTAAAAAGTGGGAAATTCAGATACTTGAACATTTTGTCTGAATATCATCAGTCAGCTGCATGGACTCAGTATTTATTTCTCCTTTAAGACACTGTTAAAAAGAAAGAACATGCTAATTCTAAATAACTTGATTTATTTGTTACTAAAATTACCCATTCAATACCGACAGAAAAGATAGTACACATTACGCTGCAAACAAGAAAAAAGAATCAAAACAAAAAGACAGATGTACTCAGACTTTTTCATTAAATTGTGAAGCTAATTCAATTTAAGAATCATTCAGTATTTGCCACATGCTTTGTTCAGGAACAATGATTTATGGTTCACATCATCCAACAACAACAAGAAAATACAACAGCAACATGAAAGCAAGAACAGTTACCTCTCCCAGAATGCTTACTAATTACTGAGACTTATTCTAAATGCTTTAATATGAAAAGCTACCTAATGCTCTTCACCACACTGTTAGGTAGGTAGCATCATGGTCCTGTTTTATAGATGAAGAAACTGACAAAGAGAAGTTAAGGAACTACCTGAGATCTCATGACCAGTGAGCAGAGAAGAGAAGAATCAAACCCAGGTAATGGGGTTCCAGGGCTCTTAGCTCTTCTGTTTTGCTGTTTTTGGAAAGAGAACAGCAAATCTGAGGCATAAAGTCAAAGTCTGACTTCCAGTAAAGATGATTGACTCTTATTTTGTATTTAAATTTGCAAAATAATATTACAATTGCAAAAACACTTTTATTAAAGAAATGTTAATGATCTTCTCTCTTCTAATTTTTCATGGTTAAACTGTTCTGACTTTTCATGGTGATTCCAGACTTGATTCAAAGGCATACAGAATTTCTATATCATTGAAAGTTTAATATAATATGTAATTTTATATTCTATTTTGTTTTTCCACTAAGTAATTTCATATAGCAATGCAGTTTTTAATAATTATACATTTTAAATAACTGTCTAATATTCCAAAGTTGATATGCCAGAATTTATTAAAATATTTTCTGTTATTGTTCATTTAAGTTGCTCTTAATTATGTCCTTTAATAATTAATGTTATAATAAATTTTCATGAAATATTTTCTTAGGAAAGACATTATCATGGATCTTCTTATAATTAATAAAGTCTACTTTTAATTTATAAATTTTGTTGCCAAAATATGTTCTAATTTATTCTGTCATTAGTATGTAAGTACAATAATGTCAGCACTTTGTCAGCATATGTTAAATATTATTTTAAATTTTTGTTAGCTTAAAAGTTTATTTAATTGGTTTCTTTGTATAATGGGGTCATAGATTTATGCCCTATGTGCTGATATACTAAAAATTATGTGGCATCTTTTTTTTTTTTTTTAATTTAAGTGAGAGAAGGGAAGTTAGAGAGGCAGACCCCTGCATACACCAGGATCCATCCACCCAGTGACCCTGTCTGGGGTTGATGCTCTGCCCTTCTGGGGCCTATGCTCCCAACTGAGCTATTTTTAGTGCCTGAGACAGAGACTCCAGGGAGCTATCCTCAGTGCCTTGGCGAAGCCCTCAAATCAATGGAGCCATGGTTGCGGGAGGAGAGATGAGAGAGAGAGAAGAGGAAGAGGGAGGGGAGGAGAAATAAATGGTCGCTTCTTCTGTGTGCTCTGACCAGGAGTCTAACCAAGACTTCCATAGTCGGGCAGATGCTCTACCACTGAGCCAACTGGCCAGTGCTGGTATCTTTATTTCCTATGATGATCTAATCTTTTTCATGTGGAAGTTCATACAGTGTCTCTTTCTCTTTAAATATTCTATCTATTTAAAGTTAGACTATTTATTGGAACTGATTTTGCTTTTTAAGCCTGCTCAGTATTTTTAGGAAAATGCTTAGTCTTTGACGGTTGCACCCAACCTCTTGCTCTTTTTGCATATTGGAGTCTGGAAATCTAAGGGGACTTATTTTATCATTGTGATGGAAGGGCAGGAGGGGTCTTCTAATACTTGCTAGTCTCCTGTATATGCATTGATTTCTGTTTGAGAGTAGCTGATTTGATTCTGCCTTTTGTACGGTAAACATTGAAGTGTGTCTGATACCACTGATGCATTCTGGTTTTGGAAGTGACTATTTAGCACCATCCACAGAAGCTCATGCCCTGACCTGTAATTCCCCATACACAGCAGTCACTTTGTCCTGATATAAGGCTTCTGCTGGCTCTCGAGTTACATAACCCCTCTACCCAACACTTGACTCCCCCATTCCCTCACTGGTGTGTGTAGCAATTTATGGGTCTTTTGCACTCGCTACACAGGAAGTCTGGAGAGGCACCTCTCTTGGACATTTACCTGGACATCTTTCACAAACAGAGCGACATCGCTATCCTCTACCATGTTAATATCAATCACGTGTGGGATCCTCTCCTAGAGCATTTAAGTGGCCTAAACATGAAAGTGAGAAAATTCCCATGACATCTGCAATTTTCCCAGGTTCTAGTCTCTCTAAACACAGTTTAATCCATTTTACTGGACATTCCTCCTAGGACCTCCACTATGAGAAGATGAAAAGGAGTACAGGTACTGGATCCACTTCCTCCTACTTCTGTTTTCTTCTTTTTCTCCGGGAAATCTGCTAAGCAAAAAGGGACAGATTTTACTTTTCAGTTCCTATGTAATATGACATCCGTTTCCTTCAAAGTGTTTTCATTCTACCTCCTATGAGGTTCAAGGATGATCAGGAGACAAGCGGAGACGGGTAGCTTTTAAAAAGAGAAACAAAAACTTAGAGTTATTTTTTACTTTTAAAGTGTAATATACATACTGCAAAATGCATAAATTTCGAACTCTTGTATTTTTACATGTGAAAATACCTATATAACCACCATCTGGGTCAAAATGTAGAAGATTAACAGCTTCCCAGGTATTTCCCTTAGGTTTTGTCTCAGACTTCACCCATTCATCCCTTAAAACGTGTGGCTTGAGATTAGTGTGAGTGTGTTCTTCCTTTTTTTTTTTTTTATTATTTGTTTTTCCCTGCTTAAATTGAAGTATGGAGAGTTTTTGAAACTTTGGCTTGATGTCGTTTTTTATTGAATTTATTGGGGAGACACTGGTTAACATAATTTACAAGTGTCAAGGTGCCCAATTCTACAACAGATCTCTGTGTACCGTATTGTGTGTTTACCACCCAAGTCAAGTCTTCACCCATCACCATTTATCTCCTCTTACCCTCCTCCATCTCCCCTGACTTGATGTCTTTCATCAATTTTGAAAAATTCTTGGCTAGTATTCTTCATTGCTTCTGTATCATAATTTCTACTTCTGAGACTCCAAAAACTTGTTCCATTTGTTTTATATCTTTTATATATTGTTCATCTTATAGCTATAATAATCCTAGCTTCTCTCACACTTCCTCTGGTTTTTAATATATCTATTACACTCTTTATTTCATTAATATTAATTTTAATTTCTATAATTTTTATTTGATTTTCTCTATATCTTCTAACTCTATAGTAAAATTCTTCATTTTTAATCTATACTTAAATATGTTAATCATAGTTATTTCAAGTTCTTATTTAATAATTGCAATATTTCAAAATTTTGGGGTCTATAATTGTTACTTTTTTTGTTTTCAAGTTAATTTGTTTCTGACTCTTGGCATATCTGACAACTTTTTATTTAATTCTAGATATAATGTATGTAATACTGTAGAAGCATTGATTAATATTTTTTCTTTTTAGCTAGGATGTATATATCAGTTTGACCTACCTTATTGATCATATTCTATAGCATTTTCAATTGTCAATGACTGTCAGTATTATATGAACACTTGAAGGAATATTCTCTACTCTCAGTGATCAAAATTCATATATAGCACTTAGATTAATCATATTAATTATTTTATTCATCTTCTATAGATATTTATTTTTCTCTAAGTTAATATGTAATAAAATAAAAGAAGTGAATTAAAATTTTGTTACTGTTACTCTTTGTATTTTTTATTATTTTTGACATAAAAGTTTTGTTCTGCCCTGGCCAGTTGGCTCAGCGGTAGAGCGTCGGCCTAGTGTGCGGAGGACCCAGGTTCAATTCCCGGCCAGGGCACACAGGAGAAGCGCCCATTTGCTTCTCCACCCCTCCGCCGCGCCTTCCTCTCTGTCTCTCTCTTCCCCTCCCGCAGCCAAGGCTCCATTGGAGCAAAGATGGCCCGGGCGCTGGGGATGGCTCTGTGGCCTCTGCCCCAGGCGCTAGAGTGGCTCTGGTCGCAACATGGCGACGCCCAGGATGGGCAGAGCATCGCCCCCTGGTGGGCAGAGCATCGCCCCTGGTGGGCATGCCGGGTGGATCCCGGTCGGGCGCATGTGGGAGTCTGTCTGACTGTCTCTCCCTGTTTCCAGCTTCGGAAAAATGAAAAAAAAAAAAAAAAAAAAAGTTTTGTTCTTATTTGACACTTAGTTAAGGCATTCATAACTGTACTATGTTCCTTGTCTACTGTAACTTTTGACATTATAAAGTTTCCTTTTTGTCAAATTTAATAACTTTGAATTGAAATTCCTGTAGTTTGATAGTAAGATTGTGACATTAATTTGTTTGTTTATAGTTGCTTATTCTTTTATTCTTAATCTTGAAGAACTACTTAATATTTCTCTTACAAATTATCCTAGAGTTTGTATTCCTATTATGAACTAATCTGAATATTTATTCTTTAATTGGCATGTTAAACTCATTTACATTTAATGCTATTACAGATGTGTTCAATTTTAATTCAGCCACATGTGATATTTTCTTTCTTTATGTTTTTATCTTAAGGGTCTCTTACTTTATGATCTGTTTTAATTTATTGTTTTTGTGATCCTTACTATACTTGGGAAGTTTTCTCTTGTTCTTTTTCTCTCTCCTTATTTTATTCCAGCATTCAACTGTAGTCAATATTTTGCTTTTTATTAGTGCTTACCATTTTGTTCTTAAAAAGTTACTAGTCTATTAATTAATTTTTTAAATGATATTTTTGTTGTCTCCTCACTTTTGAAATGTATTAAACAGCAATCTTATTGTATAGTTCAATTTATTTTGTCTGATTTAAAACTTTAAAAAACAATAACTTTTTTACAGTAAAAAATCACATATTTTCAGCCCCCTTTCTATCACTTTTTGACTTTTATAGTTAAATACATTAAGTGCTCATTTCTAGTATTTTTTTCTGAATTTCTCTAGTTATCTTTTATTTGGCTATAGGTAGGCAGGCATCTAAGAATTTCTTCAAGAAAAGCTCGTGGCAACAATATTACCAGATATCTTGCAGGTTCAGAACTGTTTATAACAAAGGTAGAGCTTCACTGGATATAAATTTCTAAGATCCAACTTTTTACTTGAGTTCTTTGTAAATATTGTTCAATTACTTTCTGATACTGAATGTTGCAACAAAGAAATCTAGAGTCATCTTGTGTTTTTTCTTTATACATAGAGTGATATAATCATATATCTTCAAGACAAGACACTTTAGCAGAAAATAGAGCAATAACTGCACAAGACACTGGATAAAGATTTGTAACCCAGGACTCTTCTGTGGAATTTGTATGCATAGAAATCTAACTTCTTAGCAATGCTTTCATTTATATACAACTGATTTTGTTTTCCTTAGCAAACTCAGCTTATGTGAATGCTGGCTCTCTTTTGATTGTACGTATTTAAATTATTTTATCTCCAGTTCTTTAAACATTTAAAAATTTTTATTTTATTTCTTTCTCAGTATCTCCTATTGTATTTTCCAGTGTTTAGTCTCTTTTTATTCCTTCCAATTCTGTCTATATCTCTTTTTGTGTTTGTGTGTGTGTATTTTGGTCTACTTTTTTTGTATGCATGAGTTTTACCAACACATTTCAATGTCACTTGTTATCTTGCTATTTTTTGTTAATTTATTTCTTATGAGCAAGGAAAAGAGAGTATTTTTATTGATCAAAAGTAGAATACACATTAAAACAAACATCATAGTACTTAATAAATACCATACTAACTATATGAGATATAAAAAATGCACAAAAACATAATGATATGTACAGTAGCCATATATCCATCAATTGAAATTTATTTCCTATTTACAGAAATATGCTTTATTTTCAAGTTTTCAGGTATCACTTAACTAAAGTTTACTACATATTAGAAGAAGAGAAAAGGTTCAGCAGAACAAAATATAAAATGATCTAGACTTATTTTGCTGACCATAATATAATAAACCAGAAATTAATAACTAAAGTATAAACACAAAGTTTTGGCAATATAAAAGGTCTCTCTACATGAGTCTTGGGAGTAATAAAAAATTTAAATTGCAATTAAAAATAGAGAATAACAAATATTAGTGTTTTTTTTCAAAATTCATTAGATATAATCAAAATTACTTAGCTACAAACTCATAGTTTTAAAGGCTTTTATTATTAAATGAAAAAGAATGAAAATAAAGCAACAAAACTTTTATCACAAGGAGCTAGAGAAAGAACAAGAAAATTATCTAAGGAGAGTAAATAAAAGAAAAAAGTATATTTAAAATTAGGACCTGCCTGACCAGGTGTTGGCCCAGTGGATAGAGCATTGATTTGGGATCCAGATTTGAAACCCTGAGGTTGCCGGCTTTAGCGTGGGCTCATCTAGCTTGAGTGTGGGCTCAATGGCTTGAGTCCGGGGTCACTGGCTTGAGCGTGGGATTATAGATATGACCCCATGGTCACTGGCTTGAAGCCCAAGGCTTCTGGCTTGAACCTGAGGTTGCTGGTTTGAGCAAGGGGTCACTGGCTTGGCTGGAGTCCCCTGGACAAGGCACATATAAAAAAGCAATCAAGAACAACTTAAGTGTCACAACAAGTTGATATTTTTGATCTCTGTTTCTTCCTGTCTGTTTTCCCTGTCTGTCTCTCTCTTTCTTGCTAAAAAAAAGAAGAAGAAGAAAAAAGAAAAAAAAAATCAGGCCCAGTATACTGGAATAGCAAAATAAGAGACTTGGTAAAAAGACCTGGGTTGGAGAGCAAAATAACTTATTAAATCAATAACTCATTTTTTCAAAGGAAAGTTAATTTCTAGGGTTTTAATATTGTTCTAGAGAATCTCAAAAGGTAAAGTAAACATGTACCATTTTTTTAAAAAAACATGATCAACTAATTTTTGCCTAATTATGTCTAATAATGAAGCCTAACCCTAGATCCTTTTTAAAAAACAGAATCATTCCCCCAGCACTTCTTCTATCCCCTTACCCTACTCTATTTGCTTCCATAATACTTCTCCCTTTGTAACATGCCACAGAATTTATTTGGTTATAAACTTTATTTTTTATTTTCTTTTCTCTAACTCCAACTAAAATATAAGGTCCATGATAATAAGAATTTTGTCTGGTTGTTTACTAAAACAGTGCATAGCATACATAGGTGTTAAAGAAATATTTACTTTATTAGCAATTAAAAGTCATCCAGCCTTCACTGCAACGATAACAATAAGATAAATATACTCAGAGGTCACTGTATTTCCAGGTAGGCCCTTCGCTCTCAGTTTTGAGATCTGTTGCTGGCATTTCTTTTCACCTACCTGCTGCCCACCCCAAAGTCTCTGTGCTGCTTAAATCCTCACTCTTCTGTCTCCGCCTTGCTGGCAGCAGGGTTCACTGAAGTTGTGCTTGACAAGAACTATAGCCCTGCACTTCATCTTCAGGATGAAGCTGCCACTTTGCAAAATCTACTGCTCAGGTCCCTTGACATTCCTCCTGGCCTTTTTGCATGACTTTTGCCAGTTCTCAGACCTATGTGTTGTAGATTTGTGGTAGATATTTCTTTCTCTTAAACTCATTGAAAATGGAGTTTATACATGTGTATTATCTTTATTTTCCATGGTGCTTTGTATGCTTTCCAGGAGAAGAGAAAGATATATATATATTTTTTACAGAGACAGAGAGAGAGATGGACAGATAGGGACATATAGGAAGGGAGAGTGATGAGAAGCATCAGTTCTTCGTTGCAGTACCTTCGCTGTTCATTGGTTGCTTTCTCATACGTGCCTTGACGGAGATGGGGGACGGATATAGCAGAGTGAGGGATCCCTTGCTCAAACCAGCAACCTTGGGTGCAAGTCAGCGGCCATGGGGTCATGCCTATGATCCCAGGCTCAAGCCAGCAACCCAGCGCTCAAGCTGGTGAGTCTGTACACAAGCCGACAACCTCGGGGTTTCGAACTTCGGTCCTTTGCATCCCACTCTGATGTTCTATCAACCACTGTGCCACCACAAGTCAGGATGGAAGAGAAAGATTCTGATGCAAGTGGTCAGCACATTCATGTCAAATTGTTCATCTCAAATAATCGTATGTTCGTCTTGTTCAAAACACTTCTTAGAATTTACATCTCTTCTCTGCTATTTTCTTGGTGATGAAAAAATGACTATGCCTTTTGTTGGGCAGATAAAATGTATTATGCTCACTTTGTTAAAGAGGCCGTTGCCCAGGTGATATTAATGTGTGTTGAGAATTGTTGTAGCCTGAGGCTTGGTTTTGGGATTAAGCCTGTCCCACCCTTTTTGGTGTGAGGTGGTACAATCCTATCATGCCTCAGAGAAGAGACTTTGTATTAGAGACTTCCCTATTATGTATATTGGATTAAGGGCTTGGATTTCTACACTATAAAATGGGAACGGAGTGGGAGTTTGTCTCTCTTGGTTCCTGAGATCATCATTAAAGGAGCAGCAGAAAGGAGAGCAGAAAGAGGCCTTGTGGCCAGGAGAAGCAGCCAAGATGGCGGAGTGCCAGTTTGTGTAGAGTTTGTATCTGGGATAAGGAAGGAGATGGGGAACTGAGGAGAATAAGGCTGGTGAGCTAGAAACCTTTGATTCTAGGAAACTCGGATAAGTCAGTGGCTTTGTGAGCACTGAATGTGAGTGGCTTTTGGAGCCCAGTGTATGTTTTTACTTGCCCGCCGGGTGCAAGCTAGGATTAACGACGATGGCCCACCAGTTTGTGGCTCCGTTGTTTCTTTACCGACTGTCCGAATCCAATGCGAACCTGCATGGGCCAGGCTGCGGCTGTGATAGTGGCCCTGGCCTTGGCTGCAGGCTTTACACCTTTGAAACTCTTATGTAAGTGCTCTGTTAATTTCTGCTTGTATTCTTTTTTTCTTTTCTGTCCCCAAATTTTTGACACATGTGGAAACAATACAAGCCCTATTCCTGAGAAAAGAAAATATAAAATCAGAAAATTTTCTTCCTTTATTGTGGTAATGTGCCAAAGAACTGTAAAACTTAGTATTGGCAACGCCATTTTAAAGGAAATAGAGGGCAAAGGTTATAGAAATCTCCTGACTTACAAGGACAACTGGGTCATTTAGTTTTAGTTCTCTGAAAGGATTAGGTTATCTGAAGAACTTCCTTTCCCTTTCAATAAGAGACAAAATTTACATACCATCCTACACTAATATTGGCTCTCCCTCCCTTCCTGGAATCCTCAGATTAACCTGTACCTGTAGGCAAAGGAGGGGAGATAGATACTAAAAGGTTTATGAATGTATTTTGATATGTAAAATGACATTAGCATTGTGTTACCTTGAAAGTTTTAACATTTTTTTTAATCCCCTAGAGCAGAGGTCGGGAACATTTTTGGCTGAGAGAGTCATGAACGCCACATATTTTAAAATGTAATTCCATGAGAGCCATACAACAACCTGTGTACGTTATGCATTATCCAATAAAAATTTGGTGTTGCCCCAGAGGACAACTGTGATTGGCTCCAGCCACCTGCAACAATGAACATGAGAAGTAGAAAATGATTGGATTGTAATACATGAGAATGTTTTATATTTTTAACGTTATTATTTTTTATCTTATTTTTATTAATTTTAATGCAGTGACATTAATAATTCAGGGTATATATGTTCCGAGAAAACATCTACAGATTATTTTGACCTTTGATTATGTTGCATACCCCTCACTCAAAGTCAAATCGTCCTCCGTCACCATCTATCTGGTTTTCTTTGTGCTCCTACCCTCCCCCACCCCCTCCCTCTTCTTCCTCGCCTCCTCCCCACCCCTCCACCTTACTCCCTGTTACCATCACATTCTTGTCCATGTCTCTGAGTCTCATTTTATGTCCCATCTATGCATGGGTTCATATAGTTCTTAGTTTTTTCTGATTTACTTATTTCACTCCATATAATGTTACCAAGGTCCATCCATGTTATTGTAAATGAGCCGATGTCATCATTTCTTATGGCTGAGTAGTATTCCATAGTATATATGTACCAAAGCTTTTTAATCCACTTGTCCTCTGACAGACACTTGGGCTGTTTCCAGATCTTTACTATTGTGAACAATGCTGCTATAAACATGGGGGTGCATTTCTCCTTCTGGAACCGTTCTATGGTGTCCTAGGGGTATATTCCTAAAAGTGGGATGGCTGGGTCAAGAGGCAGTTCAATTTTCAATTTTTTGAGGAATCTCCATACTGTTTTCCACAGAGGCTGCACCAGTCTGCATCCCCACCAGCAGTGTTAGGAGAGTTTCCTTTTCTCCACATTCTCGCCAGCACTAATTCTGTGTTGTTTCGTTGATGAGCGCCATACTGACCGGTGTGAGGCGATATTTCATCGTGGTTTTTATTTCCATTTCTCTAATGATTAGTGATGTTGAGCATTTTTTCATATGCCCAATTGGCCTTCTGTATATCCTCTTTGGAGAAGTGTCTATTCATTTCTTTTGCCCATTTTTTGATTGGATTGTTTGTCTTTCTGGTGTTGAGATTTACAAGATCTTTATAAATTTTGGTTATTAACCCATAATCAGACGTACTGTCAAATATGTTCTCCCACTGTGTAGTTTGTCTTTTTATTCTGTTCTTATTGTCTTTAGCTGTGCAAAAGCTTTTTAATTTGATATAGTCCCATTTATTTATCCTGTCTTTTATTTCCCTTGCCCATGGAGATAAATCAGCAAATATATCGCTGCGAGAGATGTCGGAGAGCTTACTGCCTATGTTTTCTCCTAAGATGCTTATGGTTTCACGCCTTATATTTAAGTCTTTTATCCATTTTGAGTTTATTTTTGTGAATGGTGTAAGTTGGTGGTCTAGTTTCATTTTTTTGCAGGTTGCTGTCCAATTTTCCCAACACCATTTGTTGAAGAGGCTGTCTTTACTCCATTGTATGCCCTTACCTCCTTTGTCAAATATCAGTTGCCCATAGAGCTGTGGGTTTATTTCTGGGTTCTCTGTTCTGTTCCATTGATCTATATGCCTGTTCTTATGCCAGTACCAGGCTGTTTTGAATACAATGGGCTTGTAGTATAGCTTGATATCAGGAAATGTGATACCTCCCCCTTTATTCTTCTTTTTTAAGATTGCTGAGGTTATTCGTGTTCTCTTTTGGTTCCATATAAATTTTTGGAATATGTGATCTATATCTTTAAAGTATGTCATTGGTATTTTAATTGGTATTGCATTGAATTTGTAAATTACTTTGGGTAATATAGACATTTTAATGATGTTTATTCTTCCTAACCATGAGCATGGTATATGCTTCCAGTTGTTTGTATCTTCCTTGGTTTCTTTTATCAATGCTTTGTAATTTTCTGAGTATAAGTCTTTAGTCTCCTTGGTTAAATATACTCCTAGGTACTTTATTTTTTTTGTTGTAATAATGAAGGGCATTGTTTCCTTAATTTCTCTTTCTGACAGTTCATTGTTGCTGTATAAAAATGCCTCTGATTTCTGAGTATTAATTTTATATCCTGCCACCTTGCTGAATTCATTTATCAGGTCCAGTAATTTTTTGACTGAGACTTTAGGATTTTCTATATACAATATCATATCATCTGCAAATAATGATAGCTTTACTTCTTCTTTTCCAACTTGAATGCCTTTTATTTCTTCTTCTTGTCTGATTGCTGTGGCTAGGATTTCCAGGACTATGTTGAATAAGAGTGGTGAAAGGGGGCACCCCTGCCTTGTTCCTGATCTTAAGGGGATTGCTTTTAATTTTTGCCCATTGAGTATGATGTTGGCTGTGGGTTTTTCATAGATGGCTTTTATCATGTTGAGATATGTTCCCTATATTACCTCTTTGCTGAGAGTTTTGATCATGAATGGGTGCTGGATTTTATGAAATGCTTTTTCTGCATCTATTGAAATTATCATGTGTTTTTTCTCCTTCCTTTTGTTTATGTGATGAATCACATTGATTGATTTGCGAATATTGTACCAGCCTTGCCTCCCCAGAATAAATCCCACTTGATCATGGTGTATGATATTTTCCATATATTGTTGGATCCGGTTTGCTAATATTTTGTTGAGGATTTTAACATCTATATTCATCAGGGATATTGGCCTATAATTTTCTTTCTTTGTGTTGTCTTTGCCTGGTTTTGGAATCAGAATTATGCTTGCCTCATAAAGGGAGCTTGGAATGTTTCCTTCCTCTTGAATTTTTTGAAATAGCTTGAGAATGATAGGAGTTAGTTCTTTTTTGAATAGTTGGTAGAATTCACTTGTGAAGCCATCTGGCCCAGGACTTTTTTTTGTTGGGAGATTTTTGATAACTGTTTTGATCTCATTTGGTGTAATCAGTCTGTTTAGGTTTTCTGATTCTTCCAGATTGATTTTTGGAAGATTGTATGTTTCAAGGAATTTGTCCATTTCATCTAGGTTGTCTAGTTTTTTGGCCTACAGTTCTTCATAGTATTTTCTTACAATTCTTTGTATTTCTGTTGTGTCAGTTGTTATTTCTCCACTCTCATTTTTAATTTTATTTATTTGAGTCCTCTCTCTCTTTTTCTAGGTGAGTCCAGTTAAAGTTTCATCATTCTTGTTTACCTTTTCAAAAAACCAGCTCCTAGTTTCATTGATCCTCTGTATTGTTTCTTTAGTCTCTATGTCATTTATTTCTGCTCTGATCTTTATTATTTCCTTCCTTCTACTACATTTAGGCTTTACTTGCTGTTCTTTTTTTAGTTCTTTTAGATGCAGGGTTAAGTTGTTTATTTGAGCTTTTTCTAGCTTCTTAAAGTGTGCCTGTAGTGCTATGAACTTCCCTCTCAGTACTGCTTTTGCTCTGTCCCATAAATTTTGAGTTGATGTATGCTCATTATCATTTGTTTCTAGGAATTTTTTTATTTCTTCTTTGATCTCATTCTTAATCCATTCGTTATTTAACAACCTGCTATTTAGTTTCCATGTGTTTGAAAATGTTTGAGCTTTTCTGTTGTGGTTAATTTCTAGTTTCATGCCACTGTGATCAGAGAAAGTGCTTGATATGATTTCAATGTTCTTAAATTTGTTGAGACCACTTTTGTGCCTTAACATGTGGCCTATCCTAGAGAATGTACCATGAGCACTTGAAAAGAATGTATATTCTGCTGCTTTAGGGTGAAAGGTTCTGTAGATATCCATTAAATCAAGTTGATCTCGTGTGTCCTTTAAGTCTGCTGTTTCTTTGTTAATTTTCTTTCTTGAGGATCTATCTAGTGATGTTAGTGGGGTATTAAAATCTCCTACTATTATAGTGTTGCTGTTGATCTCACTCTTTATATCCATCAAAGTCTGCTTTATATATTTAGGTGCTCCTATATTAGGTGCATAGATATTTATAGTAGTTATATCTTCCTGTTGGATTGCTCCCTTTATCATTATGTAGTAGCTTTCTTTATCTCATACTATATTCTTTGTTTTAAAGTCCATTTTGTCTGATATAAGTATTGCTACCTCAGCTTTTTTTGGTTTCCATTTGCATGAAATGTTTTTTTCCATCTTTTTACCTTCAGTCTATGTGTATCTTTTGTTTTAAGGTGTGTCTCTTGTAGACAGCATATGTACGGGTCCTGTTTTTTTATCCATGCAGCTACCCTATGTCTTTTGATTGGATCATTTAATTTATTTGCATTTAAGGTTATTAGTGATATGTAGTTGTTTATTGCCATTTTATTCTTTAAAGCTGTATTTCTCTTTTGCTATATTCTTTTCCCACTTTGATCTGTTTACACCATGCCCCTTAACATTTCCTGCAGCATTGGTTTGGTTGTAATGAATTCCTTGAGTTTTTTTTTTTTTGGTCTGGGAAGCTTTTTATTTCTCTTCTATTTTAAATGATAGCCTTGCTGGATAAAGTAGTCCTGGTTGTAGGTTCTTGTTCTGCATTACTTTGAATATTTCTTGCCTTCCCTTCTGGCTTCAAGTGTTTCTGTTGAGAAGTCGGATGTCATCCTTATGGGGGCTCCTTTGTAGGTGATAGCCTTTTTTTCTCTTGCAGCTTTTAATATTTTCTCTTCATCACTTAGCTTTGGTATTTTAATTATGATGTGTCTTGGTGTAGGTTTCTTTCTGTTTCTTTTTAGTGGAGTTCTCTGTACTTTTTGAATTTGTTAGAGTTTCTCCTGCATTAATTTAGGGAAGTTTTGAACTATGATATGATTGAACAAAGCCTCTATCCCTTGTTCTTTCTCTTCTTCTTCAGGAACCCCTATGATGCAGATGTTATTTCTCTTTATGTTGTCACAGAGGTCTCTAAGAGTTTCCTCAGACTTTTTGAGTCTCTTTTCTTTTTTCTTCTCTGCTTTCATGCCTTCATTCCAGTTTTCCTCCAACTCGCTGATTCGATCCTCAGCTCTATCCATACTGTTTTTAATTCCTTCCATTGTGGTCTTCATTTCTGATATTGTATTTGTCATCTCTGACTGATTCTTTTTTAATATTTCAATATCCTTTTTTATACTTGCTATTTCTTTATTTAGGTGTTCGTGATGACCATCCATTGTTGTTCTAAGATCCCTAAGCATCCTTACAATCATTATTTTAAACTCTGCATCCGGAAGCTTGATTATTTCCATATCACTCAGTTCATCTCCTGAAGGTTTCTCTTGTGGTTTCATTTGGATTGCACTTCTTTGTCTTCTCATTGTGTCTGGGTGTTTGGGTGTTTTCTTTGTAGAGCTGGTTGAGTCTAGGCTTGGTGTTATCTGCCTCCAGTTTTTACTTGTGTTGTTTCTAGGTCTTCTTGGGTTGCCATCAGCTATTATTTGTAATCCACTTTAGGATTTGGGCAGCTTTGAAGTCTTGATTTGTTTGTTTTCTTAACAGGTGATTATCTTGTTTGCTGATCTCAGCAGGGGGCTTATTTGAAACTGTATCCAGGAATCTGGTGGGTGTGACCTGAGGCTCTGAAGTCCTCTTCTCTGCTTGTATTCTTATACAAAATGTTTTCTTTCAACACAAAATATTTTTTGTTATCTTTATATGATTTATAATAAAGATAATTTTAATACCTTGACTTTCCTGGTAGAAGAAATCAAAAGCATCCTTATTGGTGATATTTTTGTTGTTTTGAATGAAAATTATATCAGTTAAATAGTGTATCTCTAGCCACAATTAATGAAAATAAAGACATTTCAAAAATATGTATTGAGATATTATTCCTTAGAGATTTATTTATGTTGTAAAATGGAATTAATTTAGGAAAGAGATTTGAATCTTTTAAAAAAAAATTTAAAGAAAAAGAAAAATATCAAGAAATGTACCTAAACTGAGTGTCCAATTTGCTCATTAAGAACTATACCAAAGACTGGTATTATCATACAATGTAAGACAGGAAATTAAATAAGAGATACTTCTCAGAATCCACCACATTTTGACAATCATACTTTATCATCAGCAAGGGAGAAGTGACCTTCCATAAACCCCTAATCACAAAAGGATAGCAGACTGCTGTGGCAGGATAAAAGTTTATATTTTGGACAAGTTATTTAACATCTCTGAATCTTACTTTCCTCCTCTGGATTGAGAAGAATGTACCACTTGGGTGGTTTTGATGATTGAATAAGAACAATTTATGTACATTGTAAAGCCTGTAGTAGATTTTTTAAAACGGCAATTATTCTTGTGTGGAAAGTGCTAAGAAGAACACTTCACCCCTACCCACAATAAAAGTGGTTCTATGATGTAGATACTGTAATGTGCTGTATGGATCCCCCTCTTTGTAACTGACATACTCACTCTGCCAGCTACTGGGACCTTTGGCTGCTGACTGATCACAGCTAAACTCAATGACTGATTGATGAAGAGACCAAAGACCAGGTCCCATTGCCTCAATGTGGACACTTTTGAAGGGCTGTCCTGGTTCCATAGTTCCCACAGGGTTGGCTGAAGCTCTGATGCAACTACATTGTAGTTCAACCTCTCTGCCCCAACCTGCTTTCTTCATTGCCCCACAAGTGCTGATTCTGAGAGTAGATCGCAATACTTTTCCTTTCATAACATCTGTCTGAATCTGTGTCCTGGGTACCACCCCATGATAGTGCATTTGAGGAATGCTGAAATTCTCTTCACTGGCCTTCTGAAAATGTCAAATACTAATGTCAATCATTCATGCATTCAACACCTACTTTCTATTCATTGAGGGCCTGCTACATGGCTAGCTCAGTGTGTCTTTTTCGGAATTTTCTTATACATGTTTTTTTTTTTTCTAACTGGAATGAGGTATTTCTCTTAAACAAGGGCAAAACATTCCAAGATGTTGGCAGCAGTGAGATTTTCTGATTGTCGATTACAATCAGTGTCAGCTAGTAGGGAATTTTCTGTCAGGTTTACTAGAAAACATTTGCTGAGTAAAAGAAGTATACATTGGATTTATGTTGAGAAAAGTAATGTAGCAGCATGAATAAATTATGAATATATGCTATTATAACACAGGCGGTACATTAGAATAACAGATGCAAATTTGTTTTGTGAATTATGAGGTTATTCTCAAGTTATGTATGCTTTTATTCTCAAGCTGTTCATTGCATCTTTTCTCCTATTTCATTTGGTTTGAAAGCATGTTTTTCTAAATGGGGACTGGTTTATGCTCTAAAATTAAAGGCAGCAGTGTAAAACGAAAGGGCGCACAGGTTTGAGTGTAAAAGGATTTGGGACTGAATTTCTTTGCCTCCTTATAGCTGTGACCTTGGGGAAATTGCCATGTTCTTTCAGTCTTGACATTTTTATCACTTAAATGAGGATACTAATACCTACTCCATAGGATTATTTAGTTAGATGATATAATACATGTCACTTAAAAAGAACTCAAAAACAATAATTATTATAGTATCTATGTTAATACATAAGATGCTCATCAGATAATAAATCTCATTGTAGAATTAAGTGTATTGCTAATTCATGGCAATTCAGAATTTCCTAAAGTGGGCATTTGATTTGAGATGTCATGTAACAGAAAACTCTCAAGACCAACTAATTCAAATTTGTGAGGATTTAATGGATTGATATTGTATAAATATTTTAAGCTGCAAAACACATGACAAAAGTCAGCTTTTCATATTTGTTAATGAGTGCAGCCTTTAAACAAAACATTATTAATCAAAGAGGCACCAGGATGTTTGTTGAATAAAGTAAGCATTTTGTTCCATTTTTAAAATTATCGATCTGCTTCAAGTTACAGTAGTACAGGCCCTGACATTTTTAGCCATTTCTAAGGAATACAACTTGTTCTAAAAAATGTTCTAACATGGTCACAGAGAAGTGAAGCTGTGGCTGTGTCTATATACCGAGCAATTAAACTTAGTCAAATTAAAATAAAAAAAAATTATTGAGCCTATTTTCTACTTAAATAAAACTTTAACTCTCCTGGTGGAAATGTAGACTCATGGGGCCACTCTGGAAAAGAGTATGTCATTTCCTCAAAAAATTAAAATTCAAACTGCCTTATGACCCAGCTATTCCACATTTAGGAATATACCTTAAGAATACCAAATCACTAATTCAAAAGAATACGTATATGCACCCCCATGTTTATGGCAGCATTGTTCACAATAGCCAAGATCTGGAAACAGCCCATATGTCCATCAGTGGACAAAAAGATTAAAAAGCTGTGGTACATATACACAATGGAATAATCTGAGGCTGTGAAAAAGAAGGAAATCTTACCTTTTGCAATGGCATAGATGGACCTAGAGATTATTATACTAAGTGAAATAAGTCAGGCAGAGAAAGACATATATCATATGTGTGTGTGTGTGTGTGTGTGTGTGTGTGTGTTGATGAGTGCAGTAACAATGGAATACTCTGAGGCTGTGAAAAAGAAGGAAATCTTACCTTTTGCAATGGCATAGATGGACCTAGAGATTATTATACTAAGTGAAATAAGTCAGGCAGAGAAAGACATATATGTGTGTGTGTGTGTGTGTGTGTGTGTGTTGATGAGTGCTGTACCAAACGGCAGATAATATCGTTAAAAGGATTATGAAAAACATAAAGTGCTAAATAAACCTAAGTTACTGCTAGTAGAATTTAATTCATTTTTAATAGCTTTTAAATGTCAAAGATACTTAGATCTTAATTTTTTTTCTAGACTAACATAGTTTTGAGCGTGCTCTTTCCAAGGTAAACAACAGAGGACAGCTGTGTTTGCTTTGTCTAATCCTAGAATCCTTTTTCATGAACAACCTATGAAAATGTAATCAGAGAGGCTACGTGACTGGTTCAAAAGTTGTTTTAACAGGAGATAGTATTGGCAGTTATTTGAGAATGATCACAAATCCAATTTTAAAAAACTACTACTCTAACAAGAGTTCAGAGCAGAGATCTTCCTAAAAGTATACCAAGGAAGAATTTTCATTTTCTCTCTTTTCTTCCTACAAAGGCTCATTAACAAAGCTGCACCAGTGTCACAGAGGAATGACGCCCCCATTTCACATGCCCACCTACTTCTTTTCCTAGGAAATGAGAGCACAATATTAAGTTTCATAGATACAAGTATATTATCGGAGTCAAACCTTATTGATTAAATAGAGATCAAGTCAAAGTACTTTTAAAATTCACAATGAACTCCTTAATCCCATGTTCTGTGTCTAAGGGAGAAAACCATACCTCTCAGCCAGGTTGTGCTATTCTGTGATGAGTCCTTCCCAAGGTTTTGTCATAGTTCATACTGAAGTTTGAGGAACCTACCTAATCATGTTTATTTAAAAGGGCTTCTCTCTTGCCTTTAACAAGGCTGCTAGTTACCTGAGTGAAAGAAAGCAGATGGCAATGCCAACAAGAAGCTGCACAAGTGAAAGATTTACAAGTGCTGCTACAAATGGAAAGGAAGCTTTTCCAGTAATACCGTAATTCAGCAGGAATGGTTGTGTGTACTGATCCCAGCCAACAAGAAAGTTGAAACAGGAAGGAGGACTACATGGGTTTCCCAGGTGAGTTTTGTAAACTGGCAAACTCACCGGACATGACCTTTTGTTTTTTTTCCTTTTGTCTCTTGTCTGCTATAATATGTTACAAAATGCCTCAGGGTGGGATATGTGTAATGAAAGCAAAATCCATATGGGCCCTGGCTGGCTGGCTCAATGGTAGAGTGTCAGCCTGGCATGTGGGTTCGATTCCTGGCAAGGGCACCCAGGAGAAGTGCCCATCTGCTTCTCCACCCTCCCCCCTCTCCTTCCTCTCTATCTCTTCCCCTCCGCAGCCAAGGCTTCACTGGAGCAAAGTTGGCTGGGGTGCTGAGGATGGCTCCATGGTCCCGGCCTCAGGTGCTGGAATGGCTCTGGTTGTAATGCAGCAATGCTACAGATGGGCAGAGCATCGCCCCCTGGTGGGCATGCTGGATGGATTGGGCACACGTGAGGGTCTGTCTCTCTGCCTTCCTGCTTCTCACTTCAGAAAAATACAAAAATAAAAATAAAAAAATAGCAAAATTTGTATGAAAAGAATGAGTTGGGGTACTTGAATGGTAGTAGTTCTTCTGAATTGTTTACTTTCTGAAGTTCTTAAGTGAGAAAGAGAACAAAACTAAAATCTTCTAGTGGATTTAAGCCTTTATTGCTGGGTTCTTTGTAGTAGAATTTCCCCCCCCTAACACAACTATATAGATGCAATTCATAGTGGTGTCTAAATTACTTTTTCACTATACCTCATAAAACAGCCAATAAAACTTGTTTTCTAAGAGATACACACTATAGAAAACCAATAGTGAGTGAATTTGAAAATAGATTTGTTTCAGAAAAGGTCAACTGGACTTGTTCCCCTATGTTAATGGGCTCAGCCTAGCCGTTGGACCTTTAGTCTAAGTTCAGTCACTAAAGCTCTGGGTCCCTGCATAATAATAGATGAGCCATTTATTCATTGATTTATTCAAAATATAATTGTATAAAAGGTTTAAAAAGGTTTAAACCTTTAAACCTAAATTTTAGGTTTTGTTACAGCATAATACTACCTTCAGAACGAATTTGATAGCATTTCATCTTTTTCATATGTTGTGAAACATTTCTATAGGATGGAAATAATATATTTCTTGAAAACGTGAGGAAACTGCTATATAAATATATCTGAGGTTTACTTTTCCTCGGAATGAATTCTTTGAGAACTTTCCCCATTTTTTAATGTTTTCATTCTGTTTAGTTTTTAATTTCTCCTTGAGGCAATTTATATATTTTAGACTATATTTAAAGTTATTTTGATTGTTTTAAAACTTACAACTTAATAAGTATAATTAGGTTTTATCATTAGTAAAAAATAAAAAAATGTACACAATTTATATAATTCTCATGTAGCCTTTCACCCCTGTATTTTATTTTTATGACTTGGTAAACAGGGTTCTACTTATGTTAGATATTCTCCCTGGCTTTTTGAGGTAGAGATCAGAGATAACAATGGCTGAAACAAGGTTTACAAGACTATAATAGAGAACAAATTGCGATGTAGGTAGTTGAAGATTAATGAGGCAGGTTTACTCTCATCAGAGACTCTACCTCCTTCAAAGTTTCTGCTGTCTTTGGGTTGGCACATAATATTCAATCCAAGGTTGTCATAACCCAAATGGTTTCTGGAAATCCAGCCATCTCAACTGAGTTCAAGGCAGAGTGCAGAAACAAAAAGGAGAGCAAAAAGGGAAGCCCGATGCCATAATTCCCTTTCCATTTCATTGGCCACTCCTCCTTCCCAGGGCATCTGGGGAATACAGTTTTTCAGCTCAACACATTGCTCCCATTCTGTTGGTAAAGAACAAGGAAGAGGAAGATGATCATTGAGGAGGGAATTCTCCATGTCTCTCAGGCACTCTAAATAAGCAGAAATTTTGTGTTAGTATTGTCAGAAAATTTAAGTTCTGAGAAAACTCACTGGAAAAATCTCAAAAGTATTTCATTCCTGATTCTTCAGTTTGAAAAAAGTAAAATTAAAGATGTTCAAGAGTGATTAGTACAATTCTACTCTGCTCAATACTATTAGAACATTTCGGTACAAGTTGAGTGGCAATTGTAGTTTAGAGACCAAAATGCTGTTATTTTTACCTCTTTTTTATTTCAAAGCAAGTATAAGAAATTGACTTTTCTTCATTATATCTTGGTCATTGCTTTTTATTTCCAGTTGTGTGCTCTTCATGTTGATTTAGGTGTTTTTTTTTTCACAAATTAAAAAAAAAGTTTAAATTCCACTAATACTCTCAATACAGTATCTCAGGATCAGAAAGTAAAATATGGGTATCCTGTGCTGCTTGAAATAAATTACTATAAAATAGGAACTAAATAATTAGGAATATCTATGTAAATATATAGTTCTATATAAATATATAGTTCTATACTGTACACAGAGGCCAAATTCTCAGTATGCTTTTACAAAAACAACCTAGATTAGATAAAGTCTCATTGGAATCGAAGCCTATCCTAAGTGTGTATTACTTAAAAGAATTTCATGTTTGGCCTGACATGTGGTGGTGCAGTGGATAAAGTGTCAACCTAGAAAGCTGAGGTTGCTGGTTCGAAAGCCTGCACTTGCCTGGTCAAGGCACATTGGGAGTGATGTGTCCTGCTCCTCTCCCTCTTCTCTCTCTCTCTCTTTAGCATGGCAGTAAAACATTTCATCCCCAAATGAGACAGGGTCAAGCTGAAGAGTATCTTGTTATGGTCCCTTATATTAAATAAATGAAGTTGTCATAATGTTTCTAAGTAGTGTATTTAAACAATTGCCTAGTACTGTCATACTAAAAGTTCTTCATATCTGGTAGCACCACAAATGTATTATAAAAACATAATTTTCTTTTAAACTTGTGATTAAATTTTGTTGATATAATGAATCTGTTATATTAGGATTATATAATAATTTATAAGATCACATACACAGACATACATATATAAATATATCGATATATCTATATATGCTCATTTCATTTCCTTCACTTAACAGAACATCCTTTGGTAACCTCTGTGGAACTATTACCATGTTTCAAAAGTAAGTATTTATATTAATACTAAGCTTTCTAGTTTCTTGTGAAAATTAGATAAACTGACACAAGTAAACACCTTCAGAAGAATGTCTGACTTATGGTAAATGACCAATAATTTTTACTATCATGCCAGTTATTACTATGATAAAGATGATCATCACAACTATTAGGCATTCATTAACTCATGACAGTTGGATTTAATTCTTTGGCTTGCCACTAAGAAGACATATAATATGGGCTACTTACTTAAATCTGTGTTTTATTTCCCTCATCTGTAAAGTTGGTCTATAGCTTTGATCAATAGAACTTTCTGCAAAGGATGGGTATGTTCAGTAACTGCACTGACAATATGCATTCACTAGCCACATGGGAACTTGATTTTCTATTTAGTTTTAATTAATTTAAACTTAAAGAGTCTCATGTGTCTGGTGGTTATTATGTCAGGCAGTGTTGATCAGTAACAATTTTAGAATTCTACATTTACCTACATTGATCAACAAAAGAATAATGTAAACAAAAAAATAGTTTGTAGACTCATGATTTATATTCATTCCTAGAAGTGGTGTGCTTTCCGGATATATCTGAGATGCCAAGTACTCTTAATCTGATATGGCTTTCTTATTTTTACTTATGATAAAAAAATAAATTTATTATCAATTTATTCTTTCCTTACATTTGCATATTTTACTGATGAGTAGACACTTCCCTAACAAAGTCAGTGTGTGTGGTTTTAATTTACATATTAAAATTTCTTAATATCAGTGATTACACTGAAGTTGTCTCACAGAAGCACAGAGAAAGAATAAACATATGTAGCAAAAAATATAGACTAGAATAGTGGGACATAAAAATCATCTTGAGGGGGCTTTAAAAAATCCTGCTCTATGAATTCTATTTTCAAAGATTTTGATTGAGTTGGTTTTGGATGAGCCCATGCATTGGTATGTTTCCAGGTGATTCAAATAGGCAGTGAGTTTGGGAAAGAGTAACATGCCATTAATTCTCACAGCGTCCCAGAAATTCAGCCATGTGTTGTTAGTCTCATTTCAGAGTTATGTTGAGCAAATTTCAGTATGCACAGAATTCCCTTAGGAGCTTAGAAGACTCTTCATTTTGACAGGCACACCAGTGATTCCGATGCCGGAACTCAGATTACATGTGGAGAAGCGTTGCTTTAGAGAACTCAGAGTTTATGCCAACTCGTTAAGCTTGGGATGAGATAGGAAACAAGTAAAAGAAAGAACTTTGTCTACTGTAAAATGTTATATGTGTAAAGTGATTTTTATATTTGTTAGATTCATAGTTCCTTATGTTTGCTAGATTCCAGTAAAGGAATTGGATTGAATGCAGGGTTGAAGGGGATGATGGTGGACAGTGGTAGTAGAGACAGCAAACTTAAACAAATGTGGTTTGGAGGGAAATATGGACCTCATCTATTTGCCTGTTTCATAATGACGAATGGTGACATCATCCCTTTTCCAGCTGTGACTGTAGAAATTTAGACAAGAAGGAAAGGCTCTAATTTATAGGCCACGCTGATGAAGTTTCTGGCTGCTGATTGGTTCCTAAAAGGTCGACTAGGGTGCTATTTATTACCTTGGTAAATTTAAAATTTTTAAATGCATCAATGTGCAATCTCACCAACAGAGTACAAAGGCTCCTTTTTCTCCACATCCTAGTCTTTGCACACCTCGAAACCTTATTTTGTCTGAAAGGATATATAGTCATTGGGTATTATATTTTTATTAACTAAAGTAACTCAATTAATATAAACAAATAATAATGCAAGCTTATCAATTCACAAAGCAAAATACTGATGTCCCAATGATTGGTGCATTTTGGTACATAAGAAATAAAAACATAATTGAAGGTTGTTAACTGGTCATGAAATAAGAATAAAGAAAATATTTAAATTAATTGAACTTTCATGCCATTAGATTAAAAAGAAATGAAAGCATACATTCTGAGTATCTCACAATGAGCACTTGTGGGGAAAACAGCTGTGTTAGGCTTGCTCGCTGGTTTACCGGCTGTAAGCGCTTTGCCTGATTGATGCGTGGGCATGTGGCTGCACCACGTGTGTGCGTCCGTTCATGTAAGGCTGCAGGTGTTTTCCCTCAGTGGCGATTCTCGCAGCTCGCTCTCCTTCACCACCAGGTGCAGTTTTTCCTGCTGCCTTGTCCTTCACTGCGAAAAGCAGATTTTCCTTTGTTTATTAGCTCTTTTGCTTTTGTTGTTTATTCGCTTGACTGTCTTCGCAAGCCTCCAGGAACCATACCTGCATGCAGGTATGGTCCTGCATGCAGGAAGACTCCTGCATGCACCCTGACTGGGATCCACCTGGCAACCCTGTCTGGTGCTGATGCTCAGAGTACCAAGATATTTTTAGCACCTTGTGCTCCAATGGAGTCATCCTCAGTGCTTGATGCCATACTCAAACCAATTGAGCCCCTGGCATCAGGAGGGGAAGAAGGAGGGAAGGGGGAGATAGTGGGGGAGAAGCAAATCGTTCCCTGCCTGGGAATTGAACCTGGGATGTCCATATTCCAGGCTGACACTCTATCTACTGAGCCACTGGCCAGGACCCATTGTTGTTTCAAAAGGTAAGATTTTCTTATTTTTTAATGGCTGAGTAGTATTCCAATGTGTAAATGTACCTTTTTGATCTACTCATCTACTGATGGGCACGTGGACTGCTTTCACATTTTGGCTCTTATAAAAAACATTGTAGTGAACATAGAGGTGCATATATTCTTTTGAATTAGTGTTTTGGGTTCCTTTGGATATATTCCCAGAAGTGGAATTGTTGGGTCATACTGCAGTTCCATTCTTGATTATTTTGAGGAAATCCCACACTGATTTCCACAGTGGCTGCAACAGTCTGCATTCCCATCAACAGTGGACGAGGGTTTCCTTTTTTCTACATCTTTGCCAGCACTTGTTTATTGATTTATTGATGATAGCTATTCTGATAGGTTTGGTGATATATCATAGAACTTTTAATTTGCATGTCTCTGATGATTAGTGACACTGAGCATCTTTTCATATGTCTATTGGTCATCTGTATGTCCTCTTTGGTGAAGTGTCTATTCAGACCCTTTGCCCATTTTTAAATTGGATTGTTTGTTTATTGAGGTTGAGTTGTATAAGCTCTTTATAAATTTTGGATATTAACCCCTAGTGAGAGGTATCATTGGTGAATATGTTCTCCCATTCAGTGAGTGTTTTTTCATTTTTTTATTATTTCCTTTGTTGTGCAAAAACTTTGTAGTTTGATGTAGTCCCTTTTTTTTTCTTTTTGTTTTCTTTACCCAAGGAGATAAATTAGAAAATTTATTGCTATGAGAAATGTCTGAGATTTTACTGCCTATGTTTTCTTCTAGGATTTTTAGGGTTTTGAGTTTTACATTTAAGTCTTTTTATTTATTTTTCTTCTTTTCCTAGTGAGAGTAGAGGAGATAGAGAGACAGACTATGGCATGCACCCCAACCAGGATCAACCTGACAACACCTAATTGGGGCTGATGCTCTGGCCATCTGGGACCATGCTCCCAACCAAGCTATTGTTTTAGCACCTGAGATGGAGACTCCATGGAGCTATCTTCAGTGTCTGGGGCCCATATGCTCGAATCAATCAAGGCATGGTTGTGGGAGGGCAAGAGAGAGAAAATGGGGAGTAAAAGGGGTGGAGAAGCAGATAGTCGCCTTTCCTGTGTGCCCTGACTGGAAATTGAACCTGGGACATCCATACACGAGGCCAACACTCTACCACTGAGCCAACTGGCAAGGGCCTTTGGAGTTTATTCTTGTGTATGGTATATGAAGGTGGTCTAGTTTCATTTTTTGCATTTTTCTGTCCAATTTTTTCAACACCATTTATTGAATAGACTGTTTTTATCCCATTGTATATTCTTGCCTCCTTTTTTAAATATTAATAGGCCATAAAGGTGTGGGTTGATTTCTGGGTTCTCTATTCTGCTCCATTGATCTATATGCCTGTTTTTGTGCCAGCACCATGCTGTTTTGATTATTATGGACTAACTGTATAGTCTGATATCAGGTTCCATAATTCCTCCAACTCTGTTCTTTTTTCTCAAGAATGTTGCAACTATTTCAGGTATTTTGTGGTTTCACGTAAATTTTGGAATATTTAAGTTCTGTGAAATATGCCATTGGTAGCTTGATAGGAATTGAGTTAAATCTATAGATTGTTTTAGTTAGTATTGTTTGGGGAAGATGCTAATTTTTCTTATCCATGAGCTTGATATATGCTTTCACTTATTTGCATATTCTTCAATTTCTTTCTTCAGTGTCTTTTAATTTTTCAGGTACAGGTTTTCTCACTTTTGGTTAAATTTATTCCTAGGTATATTATTTCTTTTTTTAAAACTTATTTTATTTATTAATTTTTGGAAGGGAGAGAGAGAGAGAGGAAGGAGAAGCAGGAAGCATCAATTTATAAGTAGTTGCTTCCTGCATGTGCCTTGATCAGGCAAGCCCAGGGTTACAAACTGGCAACCTCAGTGTTTCAAGTTGATGCTTTATTCACTGCACCATCACAGGTCAGGCTTATTTTTTGATGCAATTGTAAATGGGATTGTTTTTATAGTTTTTCTTTCTGATAGTTCATTATTGGTATAAAAAATGCAACTGATTTCTGGATATTTATTTGTATTCTGCTAGTTTACATTATCAGCTCCAGCATATATATATATATATAATCTTTATGGTTCTCTATATACAGTATAATCTGCAAATAATAACAATTGTTTTTTTCTCTTCAGATTTGTATGCCTTTTATTTTTTTCTTCTTGTCTGATTGCTGTGGCCAGAACTTCCAGTACTATTTTGGATAAGAACAGTGAAAGCAGACATTCCAATCTTAATAATTTTAAAAGAAACACTTTTAGTTTTTGGCCATTGAGTATGATATTGAGTAGGTTTGTCATATATAGCTTTTATTATGTTGAGTTATGTTCTCTGTGGTATAGAAAAAACTTTGCTGAGAGTTTTTATCATAATAGGGTGCTAGATTTAATTAAATGCATTTGCTGCATTTATTAATATGATTATATGATTTTTATTCTTTATTTTGTTTATGTGGTGTATTATATTTATTCACTTGCAGATATTGTACCAACTTTGCGTCCCCAGAATCAATCCCACTTATTCAAGGTATATGATCTTTTTAATATGTTGCTGGATTTGGTTTGCTAAAACTTTGTTGAGGATTTTAGCATTTATGTTTTATAGTATATGTACAATTTTTCAGGGCAAGAGATGAGTGTATCTTTCTGAAATGCTTTGTAACTCTTTTATGTATTTATTTTAATATTTAAATATCAGGAAGCAATCACACTTTCTTCAATTCAATTTCCTACAATTATTGGGAAAGTTACCCTTTATTGCATCAATAAAAATTAAATCAGACCAACTTATTTCAAACAGAACTGATTGAGCAGGGAAAATCAGATAAGAAATCTATTCAAAGTAATGAGAATCAAAAAGAGACAACAAAATAACATTTATACAATATCCAAGATACTTAACATGGAAAATTGTTACAATCATTTTTAACATTATTTAGATAAGTTTTTATATAATAGAATCAGATTTACCTATTTTGTCACAGCACAAATTATTATTTATAAAATAAGAAAATGTGCAATTTTATTCATTAAAACAAATCTCTATTATGAAGTAAATTGTACTTGCTATTTTTTTCTTTTTTCTTTTTATTAATGGAGATGGAGAGAGATTCAGAGAGAGGGACAGAGACAGTAAGGGAGAGAAGTGAGAAGCATCAATTCTTTGGAGCAGCACCTGAGCTCTTCATTGATTACTTTCTCATATGTGCTTTGACCAGGGGGCTACAGCAGAGAGAGTGACCCCTTGCTCAAGCCAGTGACCTTTGGGCTCAAGCCAGTGACCATGGGGTCATGTCTATGATCCCATGCTCAAGCCAGTGACCCCTCGTTCAAGCTGGTGAGCCCCTGCTCAAGCCGTTGACCTTAGGGTTTCAAATCTGGGTCCCCTGCATCGCAGTCCGATTCTCTATCCATTGCACCACCACCTGGTCAGGCTGTATTTCCTATTCTTTATTAAGCTATATAAATTTTAGGGAAGCCAGAAGCTGCATGAACATAAAATTGATATATGTTCCATATTTCATAAATATTAAATTTTGAATTCAAAGTCAAGTTCAGCATGTAATAATATTCAATAAATTCATTATAAATGTGTTAATTAAACTTTTAAAGGAGATAAATATTAATATCTTATATTTATTGTCATTTGAATTTTCTCAAATCACTTATTAATTATCCTTCTTACAGATTTAATTTTTATTCTGTATATCTTATTTTGGACAGAAAAATTATTTATATTTAAGGTTAGACAATTACAGATATTTGTAAGCTTGACATTTGCCATCATTATAATATACTTCTAATAATTTCAGTATTATATATCCTATGGAGTAAAGGGAAATGAGAAATAAATTCTGACTTAAACTTTACTGTCTTTGTATTTCATAACACTATCATACATTCTACGCATCAGTGCTTGTGTTTCCCTATTATGTGGGTATAAATGTCAGTATAAATAAATACTCAGATGTGAATGTAAATCTCATTTGTTGTACAGCACATTATTGAGGACATGGTGACATTGAAATCAATGATTTTTAAAAATAAGAACAAGGAAAGGAAAAAAAAAAAGAAATTCTCTGTTAATGATGTATTCATGATTTCTCTTCTTTGTGAAAATCTAAAAATGAACAAGCTGTTTGTAACTTTTGAAATTGCTTTTAGTATTTGTAATGTTTTACAAAATATGCTACATAAAGTGTGTTAGTGTAGTATTTTAAGATTATTTTGTTTTGTTTTCCACCACATATATAAGATAAAATCTTTACAGTCAGAGGTTGGGAAAACCTTGAACCACATATATTGTACCTCGTATTTTGCAGATGAGAAAAATAACAGTAGAAAGTCTTCAGTGCCTTAATAAAAGCCACATTTTATATTTAGATGATACAGGAAAGTTCACAGTACTGAAAATCCAGGGTTCTTTCCCTTAGCTTCATAGTATTGAATTCAAAATATTATTTTTGACAAGGGTTTCTATAGGGGCCCATTTTCTGTGGTAAGGTTGTTTTTATACTTAAGGAGGTCAATCTCTAAGGATTAGTGTACTGTAAACCACTATCTATTCAGAAACTGGAGAATGGTGTAGAAAGGGGAGGTGTAAAAGTTAGTCTATGTTTTAACACTCTGACCTCTTTTATAAATAGGTGGAAAATTGAAATGCTAACAGGCACTGTAGAAACCTTGTTAAAGTGAAAAAGTTTTAAGGGGTTACCTCAAATCCTTTATTTAAAGTGTATTTGTGGCTGGAGATTTAGGTTATTAGTAAAAATATTTAATTAACTTAGATTATCTTAATATGAAGGAGTCTGAAAATCTCACTCAAATTAAGTCAAATATATTTACACAAATATCTCTAAGCTTTATTTTAATAAAAGTGAAATACATAGAGAAATAGATAAAGCAGATTTAATCCCCAGGTTGTCAAAAATGCTTGATATATTCTTCATCTAGTTGAAGCACTCTTACTGGAAGTGTATATGTTTACGGTTGTTATATTCTTCTAATTTACTAAAAGTTTATTATTATAAAATATATCTTTTTATTGAGGTTATACTCTGTGTTTTCAATTCTACTCTATAGGACATTAATTTAGCCACTACAACCTTGCTATATTTATTGTTCACATGGGGTATCTGTTTTTCAACCATTTACTTCTATCCCATGTGTTTCTTATATTTAATGTAAGTTTTGTAGAAAGCACAGGGTTGGGTTTATTTAATGTAAGTTTTGTAGAAAGCACAGGTTTGTTTTAAATGTGTTCTTCAAAGTTGATTTTGACATGATAAAACTTACATGTGGCAGTTCTTATATATTAATTTAAAATTATTTTAAAAACAATAATGCCAATATTTCCATTAATTCATATATATGGTTGTCTGTTTTTTAACAATGCCAATAAGAAAAAAAAGATAAAATAATAAAAATTATTCAGTTATTCAGGTGAAAAAATAATATCTTTAAAGAATAAGTGACATTTTTGGCCCTGGCCAGGTAACTCAGTTGGTTGCAGCATTGTCTCAATACACCAATATTGCAGGTTCAATCCTGGTTTGTGGCACATACAAGAAGCAAACAATGAATGAATAAATCAGTAGAATCACAAATCGATGTTTCTCTCTCAAGTCAATAAATAAAATTTAGAAACTTAAAAAAAGAATAAGTGACTTTTTAAAAACACCATGGAAATGAACGTTATAAAAAATATGTGATATGACATCTGAAATGTCAGCAAAATTATCTTACTTTCTTCAAGAGAGCCTAATATTTTTGCAATCTTTATTTTAAAAGTTTTCCTATTATTATTTTTTAAAACTCATAGCACATTTCTCTATATTTATACAAAATTGCAATAAAAAGATATAATAGGTCAAATGTATAATTTAAGAAGGTTAAAATACTTTAAATAATTTTTAATGGGGCTACTTTAAGTGGATTACTTTGTTTGAAGACTCTTAAATTATGATAAAGTTTCCCCTGGGATAGAAAAATGCTATACTATAAGGTACAGTACTTAATTAAATTGACTTCTTTTTTTTTATAAATTTTTATTCATTTTAATGGGGTGACATTAATAAATCAGGGTACATATGTTTAAAGAAAACGTCTCCAGGTTATCTTGTCATTCAATTATGTTGCATGCCTTTCACCCAAAGTCAAATTGTCCTCTGTCACATCCTAACTGGTTTTCTTTGTGCCCCTCCCCTCCCCCCTCTCCCTCCCTCTCCCCCCCCCCCCCCGCCCTGGTAACCACCACACTCTTGTCCAAGTCTCTTAGTCTTGTTTTTATGTCCTACCTATGTATGGAATCATGCAATTCTTAGTTTTTTCTGATTTACTTATTTCACTCCGTATAATGTTATCAAGATCCAATTTTGTTGTAAATGATCCGATGTCATAATTTCTTATGGCTGAGTAGTATTCCATAGTATATATGTACCACATCTTCTTTATCCACTCATCTATTGAAGGGCTTTTTGGTTGTTTCCATGTCTTGGCCACTGTGAACAATGCTGCAATGAACATGGGACTGCAAGTCTCTTTACGTACCAGTGTGTTTGAGTTTTGGGGGTATATACCCAGTAGAGGGATTGCTGAGTCATATTGTACTTGTATTTTTAGTTTTCTGAGGAACAACCATACTTTCTACCATAGTGGTTGTACTATTTTACATTCCCACCATCGGTGTATGAGGGTTCCTTTTTCTCCACCACCTCTCCAATGCTTGCTATTACCTGTCTTGTTGATAATACCTAATCTAACAGGTGTGAGGTGGTATCTCATTGTAGTTTTGATTTGTATTTCTCTAATAGCTAATGAAGATGAGCATCTTTTCATATATCTGTTGGCCATTTGTATTTCTTCCTGGGAGAAGTGTCTGTTCATGTCCTCTTCCCATTTTTTTATTGGAGTCTTTGTTTGTTTGTTGTTGAGTTTTATGAGTTCTTTGTATATTTTGGATATTAGGCCCTTATCTGAGCTGATGTTTGAAAATGTCATCTCCCTTTTAGTTGGATGTCTGTTTATTTTGTTGTCAGTTTCTCTTGCTGTGCAAAAACTTCTTAGTCTGATGTGGTCCCATTCATTTGTCTTTGCCTTTACTTCTCTTGCCTTTGGAGTCAAATTCATAAAATGCTCTTTAAAACCAAGGTCCATGAGTTTAGAACCTATGTTTTCTTCTATATACTTTATTGTTTCAGGTCTTATATTTCGGTCTTTGATTCATTTTGAATTAATTTTAGTACAAGGGGAAAAACTGTAGTCGAGATTCATTCTTTTGCATGTGGCTTTCCAGTTTTCCCAGCACCATTTGTTGAAGAGGCTTTCTTTTCTCCATTGTGTATTGTTGGCCTCTTTATCAAAAATTATTTGTCCATATATATGTGGATTTATTTCTAGACTTTCTATTCTGTTCCATTGGTCTGACTGTCTATTTTTCTTCCAATATTATGCTGTTTTGATTGTCATGACTCCTCAAAATGCCTGGCAGTATCCGAGTGCCTCATAACCCCAGTTCGCTTTATTATATAGTCATATGCAAATCAAGGACCCTGATACAAAGTTGCACATACAAACATCTGAAACAAACAAAGAGTCAGAGGAAGGGCATGTATATTGCTTCCTGCAACCTAAGGAAGCAAGTGGAGTGGGTGCAAATACTCAGCATCAAAGCCAAATATGGAGATGGAGGGGGGAGAACTTAGCCCCCTGCCAAGCCTAGAATCCATAATGGCTTTTTGCAATTAACGGTCCACAACAATCCATTTCTGTTAGGTTGTTGAATTTGGTGGCATATAGTTTTTTGTAGTATTCTACAATAATTCTTTGTATATCTTTGATATCTGTGGTGATTTCTCCTCTTTTATTTTGGATTTTGTTTATATGAGTTCTTTCCCTTTTTTCCTTGGCGAGTTTTGCCAAGGGTTTGTCGATTTTGTTGATCTTTTCAAAGATCCAGCTCTGTGTTTTATTAATTTTTTTTTATAATTTTTCTGTTCTCTATTTCATTTATTTCTGCTCTGATTTTCATTATTTCCTTTCTTCGGCTGGTTTTGGGTTGTCTTTGTCCTTGTTTTTCTAATTCCTTAAGGTGTAAAGTTAAGTGGTTTACTTGGGCTCTTTCTTGTTTGTTCATATAGGCCTGTAGTGGTATAAATTTCCCTCTTATTACTGCTTTTGCTGCATCCCAGAGATTCTGATATGTCGTATTGTCCTTTTCATTTGTCTGTATATATCTTTAGATCTCTGCACTTATTTTTTCTTTGAGCCACTCATTTTTTAAAAGTATGTTTAGTTTCCACATTTTTGTGGGGTTTTTTTTAACCTCTTTTTTGCAGTTGAATTCTAGTTTCAAGGCTTTATGATAAAAAATATGATTGGTACAATTTCGATTTTTCTGAATTTGCTGATGTTATTTTTGTGGCCCAACATATGATCAATTCTTCAGAATTTTCCATCTACACTAGAGAAAAATGTGTACTCTGTCACTTTGGGATGAAGTGTCCTGTAGATGTCTATCATATCTAATTGCTGTAGTGTTCTGTTTAAGGACAATATTTCTTTATTAATTTTCTGTTTGGATAAATAATCTAGAGCCATCATTGGTGTATTGAGGTCCCCAAATATGATTGTATTTTTGTCAGTTTTTGTTTTTAGGTCAGTCAGTAGCTGTCTTATATATTTTGGTGCTCCTTGGTTTGGTGCATATATATTAAAGATTGTTATGTCTTCTTGATTCAGTGTCCCCTTAATCATTATGAAATGACCATTTTTGTCTCTGAGTACGTTTGCTGTCTTGTAGTCAGCATTATTAGATATGAGTATTGCTACACCTGCTTTTTTTGGATGTTATTTGCTTGGAGTATTGTTTTCCAGCCTTTCACTTTGAATTTGTTTTTATCCTTGTTGCTTAGATGTGTTTCTTGTAGGCAGCATACAGATGGATTTTCTTATTTAATCCATTCTGCTACTCTGTGTCTTTTTATTGGTGAGTTTAATCTGTTTACATTTAGTGTAATTATTGACACTTGAGGGTTCCCTATTGCCATTTTATAGATTGCTTTCTGTTAGTTTTGTATCTTGTTTGATTCTTCTCTTTTCTTTTTCTATCATTTGTTTTTGTTTGGTTGTAATCCATAATACTTTCCTCTGTTACTACCTTTTTTTAAGTCATGTGCTTCTGTGGTGAATTTTTCAGGGGTGGTTACCATTAAGTAATAAAAAGGGTACCTAACATGTTCATTGTAGTACACTATCTCATGAGTGCTTCTACACTCCATCATCCTTTGCTGCTGTTAATCTTCATCCTCTCCCCTTTTTTTGTTTTTGTTGTCACAGTTTAAATTTGGTTTTATTGTGTTCTTGGTGAAGGTTTTACTTGTGGTTTTATTTTGTTTTGTTCTTTGTATCTGGTTGGAAAACCCCCTTTAGTATTTCCTGAAGTGGGGGTTTTCTGATGATAAATTCCCTCATCTCTTCTGTATCTATGCATGTTTCTATTTCTCCTTTGTATCTGAAAGATAGCTTTGATGGGTATAGTATTCTTGGCTGGAAGTTCCCCTCTTCCAGAACTTTAAATATTGGGGTCCACTCTCTTCTAGCTTGTAGAGTTTCTACTGAGAAATCTGATGATAATCTAATAGGCCTTCCTTAATATGTTGTATTCTTCTTTTTCCTGGTAGCCTTGAGAATTTTTTCTTTGTAATTGGGTTGTGCCAATTTCATTATGATGTGCCTTCGATTAGGTTTGTTAAGGTTAAGATAACTCAGTGTTCTGTTTGCTTCTTGAATTTGAGGCTTTAGTTTTTTTCACAGGCTTGTGAAGTTTTTGTCTATTATTTGTTTGAGTATGTTCTCCATTCCACTTTCTCTCTCTTCTTCTTCTGATATACCTATTATTCGTATGTTACTCTTTTTGATGGAGTCAGACAATTCCTGTAGGGCTTTCTCATTTTTTTAAATTCTTGAGTCTCTCTCTTCTTCTCTCTGTTGTGACTCAAGTTGCCTGTCTTCTATGTGACTAATCCTCTCTTCTATCTGGCCTGTTCTATTAGCTAAGCTTGTTACCCTGTTTTTCAGTTCATGAATTGAATTTTTCATCTCTGTTTGATTTGTTTTCATAGTTTCAATTTCCCTGGTAATATATTATTTTTGTTTATTGAGTTGTTTTTTCAGCTTCCTAAATTGCCTTTCTGTGTTTTCTTGTATATCTCTGAGTATTTTTAGGATTTCTATTTTAAATTCTCTGTCATTTAACTCCAAGGTTTCTAATCTATTAATTTTTTTTTCTATAGATTTTTTCTCATCTATCTGTGCTACATCTCTGTCTTTTGTATCCATGATATTTCATTTCCTTTTCCTTAATGGCATCTGAGGGTGGTTTTGTTAATACCACTAATGAGAATTAATAAAGAATAAAAATTAAAAAAATAGACAACAGTAAAAAAATAATTAAAAAATTATTGTTTCTTTTTCCTTTTTTCTTTCCTTCTTTGAGAAAATATTGTGAAAAACTGAGAAGTATATTGTGCTATAAGGAACAAAAACTACCTATAATGAAGGGACTGAGTTAAGGAGAAGTAATAAAGGGGCAAAAAGGATGTAGAAACCCAGAAAATGCAAAAAAGGAAAAAAATTGGATCAAGAATAAAATAATTTGCTTGTAAATGATAGTTGACTGAGAGATATAGCAAAAGGGATAAGAGGGAAACAAGAAAAATAAAAAAAATACTGTTGTATTAAGTGGAACAAAAACTACATAGAATGGAGAGCTGGGGTTGGAGGGAATGCTAATGAGTTAAAAAGTGAAGTAAAAAGCATATAAAATGCCACAAAGAAAAAATTTGAATCCAAAAGAAAATAATTTGTTCATGACTTAGGATAAAATAAGAGGAAAAGTAAAGGAGAAAAGAAGAAACTAAGAGAGAGGGAGAAAAAAGAAGAAAAAGAAGAGAGTTAAGGATTTTGGAGTGTAACCCTTATAGAGAGAAAGAAAAAGAAAGGGAAATATTACACTTATTGGTAATGTAGTTCAAGATGAAGAGAGAAGAATAAGACAAGCAGAGAATAAAAGGACCAAGGTGGAAAAGTAAAATAAAAGGATGAAAGAAACAAAAAAAAGTGGAAAAAGTTATAAAGACTGTTAAAGACTGGATTTTTCTTGATTTTGAGAGGTTCTCTTTTTCCTTTTTCTTTCCTCTCCCTCTTCCTGGTCAGTGGCTCTGTACCCCAGGCTCTGCCCATGTGGCACACTTAGGTAGAGATTTGCAATTGATGTGTCTCTATGGCAGGGGTCTCAAACTCGCGGCCTGCAGGCCGCATGCGGCCCGCCCACCAATTTTGTGCAGCCCGCAGACTGGCCCGCAGATTAATCTATGAAGTTTGATTAGTCTGCGGGCCGCACAAAATTGGTGGGCGGGCCACACGGCCGTGAGTTTGAGACCCCTGCTCTATGGTGATGTCAAATACTAGGCCTCAGTCTCGTTGGTAGTCGGGGCTTGTTAGCATTTGCAGGTTCCTACAATGGGAGAGTCCGTTTTCCCGGAGCCTCTCTCCTAGTCTCTCCTTCCTGAATTAGCAGCCTGATGATCCAGCTATGAGGTTGCTGCTGCCACTGCCTGGAAATTAAGAGGCTCAAAGAGCTGGCAGATCCCCACTCTGTTCCCACTGTGCAAGGTTCTGGGTAAGGCTCTGTCAGTCAGAGCTGCCAGCATAATCAGGCAGGGCTGGGAGCCAATTGCTTTCAAGATGTCTTTCTATGAGCCTCCAGGCATGTCCAGTATGCCTCAGCACTCTGTGGGACCACTCTTACCAGGCTTTTTGCACTTTGTAACCTCTATTGGCTGAGAATAAGATGCCCTAGTTGCTGCCTGCAGAACAGGAAGTCTTAAAAGCTGCCAAGTCCCTCTTTTTAGTGCACAGCCCTGAGTATGAAAGCTCTACCAATCAGAGCCACCAGCTTAAGCAGGTAGGGGGGTGTGGTGACTTCTCTTCAGTTCCCCAGGTATTTCTAGTTAAATTTGCCTTAGCATTCCATGGGATTGTTTTCTGCAGGCTTCTTCCTTGTTAAAAAGCCTACAGCCTAGCCTGTCTAACTTCTGCAGTGTTCTCTGAGGTCTGTTCCATAGGAATGTGTTTTTCACCTTGTATTGGTTGACAGGAAGTTGCCCCCGCCCCTATGTTCAGAGCAAGAGGCACTAAAAAAATATCATGTCTCTTATCTTAGATTGCTGATCTGAGAGAGACTTTGTCAACTAGAGCCACATAAGCCAGTTGGGCAGTGAGCAGACTGTGGGATAAGCTAATTTCAGCGATTGGATGCGCAGATCTACTCCAGAGACAGTCTGCAAGCTGCCTGCATGCCCCTCCCCCTAGCATTTCCGTATTTTTCTTCCCTGGGATGTTAGCCTGAATGGCTGGGTGAAGTGTCCCGCCTGGCCAAAGAAGTCTGAGCATAAGGAAGTTCACTTTCATGAACTCTCCGGGCACTGTTTCTGGGGGAGCAGGGACCACACCGAGACTCTGGTCACAGCCCATGCAGAAGCCTCTGACCCTGCCCCTCTGTCCAGGAACATGGGCATCCATCCCAGGGTGCTAGGAGGAACCTCTTGCACACTGTCAGTGCTCGCGGACCAGGATATCAGGGATATTGGTGGCTGCCATTCACCCGCCTTTGCCAGGTCTGGTGCCAGCATTATCTCACGTGGGCTGATTCGCCACAGGCATAGTCTTTCCTCGGCTTGAACTTCTGTGCTGCAGCCCAGCTTCATCCATGCCCTCAGCCCCCACTCTCTCTCAGTTCCAAGTGAAAGCAGCCCTTGCTCAGGTTAGTGAGGAAGGCAGAGTGTTACATTCTCCGTCTTATTTCCTACAGGGTTGATTATATATTTAGTCAATTTTTCACTTGATCATACCTTCATGTTCAGTGTGTGGGTCTTCCAGACGCTCCAGGGATAGATTTTTCTGTCTCTGGTTTAGAACTTGTTGAAATTTTGGGGAGAGGTATCGGGAGTGTTCCTCACGGAGCCATTTCTCTGACGTCACCAAATTGACTTCTTTGTCCATTTTTTTGTGTATTACAAGTGAAAATTTGCACTTTGAACCATAGTTATAGATCTGACATAATACATTTAACTGGTCTTGATACTCTTTTGGAAGTTGCTACTGATTTGCTTAAATCTTTCAGCGATCCAGCTATGTCCCAAGCCTCACGGCTGGGCTTCATTTCTCCTAGCGCCCACAAATCTGCCTGCTGGCCAGGAGGAAATAAGAGCTCAGGCCAACCTTAGAAAAAGTGTAGGTGAAAAGTTTTCTTTGGCCTGAACTGTGGTGGCATAGTGGATCAAGCATCGACCTGGAATGCCAAGGTCGCTGATTCAAAACCCTGGACTTGCCCAGTCAAGGAACATATGGGAATTGATGCTTCTTACTCTCCCCCCCACTTCTCTCTCTCTCTCTCTCTCTCTCTCTTCTCTAAAATAAATAAATAAGTAAAAATAATTTAAAAAATTGTTTTCTTTGAAGCAAAAGTGGCCTGATTAGGTATGTAATTCTTTTGTAAACTAGAAATTTTGATCTCTCTGAATTCTAAGCTGAGTTTATGGTAATGACTTATTATCATTAGAAAACTGGAAGTGGAACCTGAATCACAAAAGGGAATGGGCATCTAATTTTACTAGAAATTTAATACACACTAAGTTTGCAGAAATAATTCTATGACAATGTCAACTTCTTAGTCTACCTCTAAAATTGATGTAATTTCTACTACTCAAAGGGCATTGAGTTGAATAGGAATAGATAACACATAATAGGCTATCTGAAAAGATACCTTTCTTTAGGATCACATAAGCCATTTAGAAAGGATGCTAATAAAGTTTACCTATGAACATGTCAGGAAAATTATTTGACTTGAATATCAAAGAACTTTGAACTAAAATAGTTAAAATTAAATCAAAGTCTATTGTTTCTTTTATAGGGACTTAAATCATTAGGGAATTAAAGTTGGCAACACTTTATTTGTACTGATGAACTTCATAGAAAATATCTGATAAACACAAAACATGAAGAACAACAAAGAAAGCAAGTTAAATTTACATAATTTAATACTTTGTTCTCATTGCAACTAGTCAGATATTTTATAGCAGTAAAAATAATTTCCATCAACTGTCAGTACATTTAGTAGGGCATTTAAACAAATTAAATCATTTTTTAACAAAATTACTTGTTCTTTCATATTGTATAAACATATAATTTATTAAATAAATTAAAATGTAATTCTGATAATAGAGATAAAATGGTAAGCATTCTAATTCTTTGAGGGAAAACATAATTCATTAGCTATCTATCAACTACCATATTAATCTTTTTTTATTATTTTAAGCTAGAATTTATCAAAACCCTTACAAAGTTTTATCTTTTTAAAGTTTGAGCAGACTTTTTTCCATGTTACTATTTTAAATGAGAGTGACTATATATGTACATATTTACTTGATAAATAACTTTAATATATTAAATGTTAAATAATATAATAATGTAGAGTTTCAGTAATGTATTAAACATATATTTAATATAGATTTACAAATCTTTTCTTTAAAGCGAACATTATTATCTACTTTTTGTGTCAGAGATTTGTAAATAGACTTAAATAGACTATGAAATAAATGAACAAAGCAATGATAATCCAGCCATAATTTGCATAAAACCCAGCATCAAACACAAATATTTTTTTGAAAGTACTTATTTGGGAAAGTAAGAGTCTATTTCTAAATTTGTAACTGCTATTTCCTGTGATATGAAAACAAATATGAACATTTAAAATTTGTGCTTTTCAAAACAGGTTCATATTCAATATTGTTTCTGGTGAAATTACATTTAGGATTAAATTAGAAAATAACTATAAGTGTTTTTTTAAATAAGGCTTTTTCCCAGTATTTTTTCAAAATAAGTGCAATGCCAACTGTTTCAGTGAACTAAGTATGGGGAATTTAATATACCTAGGTAAATAAGAATTTACTTGGAGCTTCTGGGATTATTGAGGACTTTATACTAAAAAGAAAAATGGCCTGACCAAGGGGTGGTGCAGTGAATAGAGCATCAGACTGGGATGCGGAGGACCCAAGTTTGAGACCCCAAGGTCGCTAGCTTGAGTATGGGCTCATCTGGTTTGAGCAAAAGCTCAAGGTTACTGGCTCGAGCAAGGGGTTACTCAGTCTGCTGAAGGTCCATGGTCAAGGCACATATGAGAAATCAATCAATGAACAACTAAGGTGTCACAACAAAAAACTAATGATTGATGCTTCTCATCTCTCTCTGTTCCTGTCTGTATGTCCCTATCTATCCCTCTCTCTGACTCTCTCTCTCTGTCACTGTAAAAAAAAAGGAAAAAAAGAAAAAGAAAAATGGCATAACTAACTCCAAAAAGAACACATAAAGGAGGATAAAACATACTCCTATCAGCAGACATTTAACAAAATGAATGCTCTGTGTTCTTCAGCTGACCTTTGGAGTTCTTCAACACCAGTCCTAGGCAGCATTTGTAATGTCTTTTTCAAGGGAATGGTGGTAGTTGCGTGGGTGAATCAATAACTCAGGATGAATCTCTATACTGTTTGTAGAGCTAAAAAGACCCAAAGTCTATTATTTCATTCTTTGCTAGAATTTCCACTCATTTAAAATAAGGAAAAACTTAGAACAACCAATCTCTACAGCTATTAAGACATTATTTCAAGTGTTTCTTCTACTTCCACAAAAATGTAAAAACCATAAATATAGTCCTAAACAGCCTCAGAGTATCCAAGCTAGATAGAACTTATATAGAATATAAATTAGGAGTGACGTCAGAGAAATGGTGCTGTGAGGAGCGCGACCGACAAATCTCTCCAAAATTTCAACAAGTTCATCAACCAGAGACAGAAAAATCTATCCTTGAAGCATCTGGGAGTCCCACATACTGAAAAAAAAGTGCTATCAACAAGACCACCCTCAGATGCCATTAAGAAAAAGGAAATTGAATATCATGGATACAAAAGATATAGAGAAGTAGCACATACAGATGTGAAAAATCTATGGAGAAAAAATTTAATATATTGGAACCTTGGAGCTAAATGACAGAGAATTTAAAATAGAAATCCTGAAGATACTCAGAGATATACAAGAAAACACAGAAAGGCAATTTAGGGAGCTCAGAAAACAACTCAACGAACACAAATAATATATTACCAAGGAAATTGAAACTATAAATACAAATCAAACAGAGATGAAAAACTCAATTCATGAACTGAAAAATGAGGTAACAAGCTTAGATAATAGAAAAGGCCAGATAGAAGGTAGTATTAGTGACATAGAAAATGAGCAACTTGAGGCACAACAGAGAGAAGAAGAGAGAGACTCAAGAATTTAAAAAAATGAGAAAGCCCTACAGGAATTGTCTGACTCCATCAAAAAGAATAACATAAGAATAATAGGTAGATCAGAAGGAGAAGAGAGAGAAAATGGAATGTAGAATATATTCAAACAAATAATAGATGAGAACTTCCCAAGCCTGTGGAAAGAACTAAAGCCTCAAGTTCAAGAAGCAAACAGAACACCAAGGTTTCTTAACCACAACAAACCTACTTCAAGGCACATCATAATGAAATTGGCACAAACCAATGACAAAGAAAAAATTCTCAAGGCAGCCAGGGAAAAGAAGAATACAACATATGAAGGAAGGCCTATTAGATTGTCATCAGATTTATCAGCAGAAACTCTACAAGCTAGAAGAGAGTGGACCCCAATATTTAAAGTTCTAAAAGAGAGGAACTTTCAGCCAAGTATACTATACCCATCAAAGCTATCCTTCAAATATGAAGGAGAAATAAAAACCTTCACAAATACAGAAAAGATGAGGGAATTTATCATCAGAAAACCCCCACTCCAGGAAATACTAAGCGGGGTTTTCCAATCAGATACAAAGAACAAAGCAAAACAAAACTGCAAGTAAAAGCTCCACCAAGAACACAATAACAGCAAATTTAAACTGTGACAACAAAAAAAAGGGGGGGGGGAGAGAACAGAGATTAACAGTAGCAAAGGACAATGGAGTGCAGAAACACTCATAAGAACAGGGTACTACAATGAATATGGTAGGTACCCTTTTCATTACTTAATGGTAACCACCCTTGAAAAAACCACCACAGAAGCACATGACTAAAAAAGGTAGCAACAGTGGAAAGAAGTATGGAATACAAACAAACAAAAACAAATGATAGAAAAACAAAAGAGAAGAATCAAACAAGATACAAAACTAACAGAAAGCAATTTATAAAATGTCAATAGGGAACCCTCAAGTATCAATAATTACACTAAATATAAATGGATTAAACTCACCAATAAAAAGACACAGAGTAGCAGAATGGATTAAAAAAGAAAATCCAACTGTATGTTGCCTACAAGAAACACATCTAAGCAACAAGGATAAAAACAAATTCAAAGTGAAAGGCTAGAAACAATACTCCAAGCAAATAACATCCAAAAAAAAGCAGGTGTAGCAATACTCATATCTAATAATGCTGACTACAAGACAGCAAACATACTCAGAGACAAAAATGGTCATTTCATAATGATTAAGGGGACACTGAATCAAGAAGACATAACAATCTTTACTATATATGCACCAAACCAAGGAGCACCAAAATATATAAGACAGCTACTGACTGACCTAAAAACAAAAACTGACAAAAATACAATCATACTTGGAGACCTCAAAACACTGCTGATGGCTCTAGATTGGTCATTCAAACAGAAAATCAATAAAGATATATTGGCCTTAAACGAAACACTAGAGCACCTGGATATGATAGACATCTACAGGACACTTCATCCCAAAGTGACAGAGTATACATTTTTCTCTAGTGTAGATGGAACATTCTGAAGAATTGACCATATGTTGGGCCACAAAAATAACATCAGCAAATTCAGAAAAATCGAAATTGTACCAATCATATTTTTTATCATAAAGCCTTGAAACTAGAACTCAACTGCAAAAAAGAGGTAAAAAAAACCCCACAAAAATGTGGAAACTAAACAACATACTTTTAAAAAATGAGTGGCTCAAAGAAAAAATAAGTGCAGAGATCAAAAGATATATACAGACAAATGAAAATGACAATACGACCGTATCAGAATCTCTGGGATGCAGCAAAAGCAGTAATAAGAGGGAAGTTCATATCATTTCAGGCCTATATGAACAAACAAGAGAGAACTCAAGTAAACCACTTAACTTCACACCTTAAGGAACTAGAAAAAGAAGAACAAAGACAACCCAAAACCAGCCGAAGTAAGGAAATAACGAAAATCAGAGCAGAAATAAATGAAATAGAGAACAGAAAAACTATAGAAAAAATTAATAAAACACGGAGCTAGTTCTTTGAGAAGATCAACAAAATTGACAAACCCTTGGCAAGACTTACCAAGGAAAAAAGAGAAAGGACTCATATAATCAAAATCCAAAATGAAAGAGGAGAAATCACCACAGACATCATAGATATACAAAGAATTATTGTAGAATACTACAAAAAACTATATGCCACCAAATGCAACAACCTAGAAGAAATGGATAAATTCCAAGAACAATACAACTGTCCTAGACTGAGTCATGAAGAAGCAGAAAGCCTAAACGACTAATAAGCAGGGAGGAAATAGAAACAACTATCAAAAACCTCCCCAAAAATAAAAGTCCAGGTCCAGATGGCTATACTAGTGAATTCTATCAAACATTCAAAGAAACTTGGTTCCTATTCTACTCAAAGTCTTCCAAAAAATTGAAGAAGAAGCAATACTTCCAAACACATTTTATGAGGCCAACATAACCCTCATACCAAATCCTGGCAAGGATGGCACAAAAAAAGAAAACTACAGACCAATATCTCTAATGAATACAGATGCTAAAATACTAAACAAAATACTAGCAAATCGAATACAACAACATATTAAAAAAATAATACATCATGATCAAGTGGGATTCATCCCAGAATTTCAAGGATGGTTCAACATACGTAAAACGGTTAACATAATACACCATATCAACAAAACAAAGAACAAAAACCACATGATCTTATCAATAGATGCAGAAAAGTCATTCGATAAAATACAACACAACTTTATGTTTAAGACACTCAACAAAATAGGTATAGAAGGAGAATGTCTCAACATGATAAAGGCCATATGTGATGAACCATCAGCGAACATCATATTATATGGCATAAAACTGAGGACTTTCCCCCTTAAATCAGGAACAAGGTAGGGTTGTCCACTCTCTCCACTCTTATTTAATGTGGTGCTAGAAGTTCTGGCCAGAGCAATCAGACAAGAGAAAGAAATAAAAGGCATCCATATCGGAAAAGAAGAAGTAAAGGTTTCACTTTTTGCAGATGATATGATCCTATACATTGAAAACCCCAAAGACTCCACAAAAAGATTACTAGAAACAGTAAACAAATACAGTAAGGTTGCAGGATACAAAATTAATATACAAAAGTCCATAGTCTTTTTGTATGCCAACAATGAAATAATAGAAAACAAACTAAAAAAAAAATAACCCCCTTCATGATTGTAACAAAAAATATAAAATACCTAAGAATAAACATAACAAAGAATGTAAAGGACCTATATAGTGAAAACTACAAAGCATTGTTAAGGGAAATAAAAAAAGGTACAATGAGATGGAAAAATATTCCTTGTTCTTGGATAGAAAGAATAAATATAATCAAAATGGCTATATTACCCAAAGCCATTTATAAATTTAATGCAATTCCAATCAAAATTCATATGATATTTTTTAAAGAAATGGAACCAAAAATCATCAGATTTATATGGAACTATAGAAATCCCCAAATAGCCAAAGCAATCCTAAAGAAAAAGAATGAAGCTGGGGGCATTACAATGCCTGACTTCAAACTATATTATAGAGCCATGGCAATCAAAACAGCATAATATTGGCAGAAAAATAGACATTCAGACCAATGGAACAGAATAGAAAGTCTAGAAATAAAACCACATATATATGGTCAAATAATTTTTGATAAAGGAGCCAACAACACAAAATGGAGAAAAGAAAGCCTCTTCAACAAATGGTGCTGGGAAAACTGGAAAGCCACATGCAAAAGAATGAAACTCGACTACAGCTTGTCCCCTTGTACTAAAATTAATTTAAAATGGATAAAAGACCTAAATATACGACCTGAAACAATAACATACATAGAAGAAGGCATAGGTACTAAACTCATGGACCTGGGTTTTAAAGAGCATTTTATGAATTTGACTCCAAAGGCAAGAGAAGTGAAGGCAAAGATAAATGAATGGAACTACATCAGACTAAGAAGCTTTTGCTCAGCAAGAGAAACTGACAACAAAATAAACAGAAAGCCAACTAAATGGGAAATGATATTTTCAAACAACAGCTCAGATAAGGGTCTAATATCCAAAATATACAAAGAACTCATACAACTCAACAACAAACAAACAATCCAATAAAAAAATGGGAAGAGGACATGAACAGACACTTCTCCCAGGAAGAAATACAAATGGCCAACAGATATATGAGAAGATGCTCATCTTCATTAGTTGCTAGAGAAATGCAAATCAAAACTACAATGAGTTAGGACCTCACACCTCTTAGATTAGCTATTATCAACAAGACAGGTAATAGCAAATGTTGGAGAGGCTGTGGAGAAAAAGGAACCCACATTCACTGTTGGTGGGAATGTAAAGTAGTACAACCATTATGGAAGAAAGTATGGTGGTTCCTCAAAAACTGAAAATAGAACTACCTTATGACCCTGCAATTTTTCTACAGGATATATATCCCCAAAACTTTATTGATACATAAACAATGCAGCCCCATGTTTATTGCAGCACTGTTCACAGTGGCCATTACATGGAAACAACCAAAAAGCCCTTCAATAGAAGACTGGATAAAGAATATGTGGTACATATACACTATGGAATACTACTCAGCCATAAGAAATGATGACATCGGATCATTTACAACAAAATGGTGGGATCTTGATAACGTTATACGGAGTGAAATAAGTAAATCAGAAAAAACCAAGAACTACATGATTTCATATATTGGTGGGTCATAAAAACGAGACTAAGAGACATGGACAAGAGTATGGTGGTTACCAGGGGGGCGGGGCTCAGGAGGGAAGGAGGGAGAAGGGTAGCGGGAAGGGGAGTGGCACGAAGAAAACTAGATAGAGGTTGACGGAGGACGATCTGACTTTGGATGATGGGTATGCAACATAATTGAATGACAAGAAAACCTGGACATGTTTTCTTTGAATATATGTACTCTGATTTATTAATGTCACCCCATTAACATCAATAAAAATTTATTTTTTTAAAAAAATGAATATAAATGAACTCTAAGAGGACATAAAAGAATTGACTTCTAATCAAATTGAATTAAATGATTAACATATTTGTCAGGATTAGCTGCCTGCCAATTTCATTAAAATTTTCAGGTCAAAGTGGAAAAAGGGATTTAATTAGAAAATTTATTTTATTGGTAAAATTACATGATATATAAATAATTTTGAAGCTAATGTGATGATGATATTAAAAAGTATAAAACAGCTTGACCTGTGGTGGCACAGTGGATAAAGCGTCGACCTGGAAATGCTGAGGTTGCCGGTTCAAACCCTGGGCTTGCCTGGTCAAGGCACATATGGGAGTTAATGCTTCCAGCTCCTCCGCCCTTCTCTCTCTCTGTCTCTCCTCTCTAAAATTAATAAATAAAATTTAAAAAAAGTATAAAACATTCTTTGAATGACATTTTTTTAATCATATTTTTTATTAATTTTAATGCAGTGACATTGATAAATCAGGGTACATATGTTCCGAGAAAACATCTGCAGATTATTTTGACCTTTGATTATGCTGCATACCCCTCACTCAAAGTCAAATCGTCCTCCGTCACCTTCTATCTGGTTTTCTTTGTGCCCCTACCCTCCCCCTCACTCCCTCCCTCTCCTTACTCACCCCTTCCCCACCCCTCCACCCCACGCCCTGTTATCATCACATTCTTGTCCATGTCTCTAAGTCTCATTTTTATGTCCCATCTATGCATTGGTTCATATAGTTCTTAGTTTTTTTCTAATTTACTTATTTCACTCCGTATAATGTTATCAAGGTCCATCCATGTTATTGTAAATGATCCGATGTCATAATTTCTTATGGCTGAGTAGTATTCCATAGTATATATGTACCAAAGCTTTTTAATCCACTTGTCCTCTGACGGACACTTGGGCTGTTTTCAGATGTTCGCTATTGTGAACAATGCTGCTATAAACATGGGGGTGCATTTCTCCTCTGGAACCCTTCTATGATGTCCTTGGGGTATATTCTTAAAAGTGGGATGGCTGGGTCAAAAGGCAGTTCGATTTTCAATTTTTTGAGGAATCTTCATACTGTTTTCCACAGAGGCTGTACCAGTTGGCATTCCCACCAACAATGCAGGAGGGTTCCCTTTTCTCCACATCCTAGCCAGCACTTATTCTGTGTTGTTTTGTTGATGAGCACCATTGTAACTGGTGTGAGGTGATATCTCATTGTGGTTTTAATTTGCATGTCTCTAATGATTAATGATGTTGAGCATTTTTTCATATGCCTATTGGCCATCTGTATATCCTCTTTGGAGAAGTGTCTATTCATTTCTTTTGCCCATTTTTTGATTGGATTTTTTGTCTTTCTGGTGTTGAGATTTACAAGTTCTTTATAAATTTTGGTTATTAATCCTTTATCAGACATACTGTCAAATATGTTCTCCCATTGTGTAGTTTGTCTTTTTATTCTGTTCTTACTGTCTTTGGCCGTGCAAAAGCTTTTTAATTTGATATAGTCCCATTTGTTTATCCTGTCTTTTATTTCACTTGCCCATGGAGATAAATCAGCAAATATATTGCTGTGAGAGATGTCAGAGACCTTACTGCCTATGTTTTCTTCTAAGATGCTTATGGTTTCACGCCTTACATTTAAGTCTTTTATCCATTTTGAGTTTATTTTTGTGAATGGTGTAAGTTGGTGGTCTAGTTTCATTTTTTTGCAGGTTGTTGTCCAATTTTCCCAACACCATTTGTTGAAGAGGCTGTCTTTACTCCATTGTATTTCCTTACCTCCTTCGTCAAATATCAGTTGTCCATAGAGCTGTGGGTTTATTTCTGAGTTCTCTGTTCTGTTCCATTGATCTATGTGCCTGTTCTTATGCCAGTACCAGGCTGTTTTGAACAATGGCCTTGTAGTATAGCTTGATATCAGGAAGTGTGATACCGCCTCCTTTATTCTTCTTTTTTAAGATTGCTGAGGCTATTCGTGTTCTCTTTTGGTTCCATATAAATTTTTGGAATATGTGATCTATATCTTTAAAGTATGTCATTGGTATTTTAATTGTTATTGCATTGAATTTATAAATTACTTTGGGTAATATAGACATTTTAATAATGTTTATTCTTCCTAACCATGAGCATGGTATATGCTTCCACTTGTTTGTATCTTCCTTGATTTCTTTTATCAATGTTTTATAATTTTCCAAGTACAAGTCTTTAGTCTCCTTGATTAAATGTACTCCTAGGTACTTTATTTTTTTGGTTGCAATAGTGAAGGGGATTGTTTCCTTAATTTCTCTTTCTGATTGTTCATTGTTGGTGTATAAAAATGCCTCTGATTTCTGAGTATTAATTTTATATCCTGCCACCTTGCTGAATTTATTTATCAGGTCCAGTAGTTTTTTGACTGAGACTTTAGGATTTTCTATATACAATATCATATCATCTGCAAATTATGATAGCTTTACTTCTTCTTTTCCAACTTGAATGTCTTGTATTTCTTCTTCTTGTCTGATTGCTGTGGCTAGGATTTCCAGGATTATGTTGAGTAAGTGCGGTGAAAGGGGGCACCCCTGCCTTGCTCCTGATCTTAAGGGGATTGATTTTAATTTTTGCCCATTGAGTATGATGTGGGTTGTGGGTTTCTCATAGATGGTTTATATCATGTTGAGGTTGTTCCCTGTATTCCCACTTTGCTGAGAGTTTTGATCATGAATGGGTGCTAGATTTTATCAAATGCTTTTTCTGCATCTAGTGAAATTATCATGTGGTTTTTCTCCTTTCTTTCATTTATGTGATGAATAACATTGATTGATTTGTGAATATTGTACCAGCCTTGCCTCCCCAGAATAAATCCCACTTGATTATGATGTATGATTTTTTTCATATATTGTTGAATCCAGTTTGCTAATATTTTGTTGAGGATTTTAGCATCTATATTCATCAGGGATATTGGCCTATAATTTTCGTTCTTTGTGTTGTCTTTGCCTGGTTTTGGAATCAGAATTTTGCTTGCCTCATAAAAGGAGTTTGGAAGTCTTCCTTCCTCTTGAATTTTTTGAAATAGCTTGAGAAGGATAGGAGTTAGTTCTTCTTTGAATAGTTGGTAGAATTCACTTGTGAAGCCATCTGGCCCAGGACTTTTCTTTGTTGGGAGTTTTTTGATAACTGTTTTGATCTCATTTGGTGTAATCAGTCTGTTTAGGTTTTCTGATTCTTCCAGACTGATTTTTGGAAGATTGTATGTTTCAAGGAATCTGTCCATTTCATCTAGGTTGTCTAGTTTTTTGGCATACAGTTCTTCATAGTATTTTCTTACAATCCTTTGAATTTCTGTTGTGTCAGTTGTTATTTCTCCCCTCTCATTTCTAATTTTATTTATTTGAGTCTTCTCTCTTTTTTTCTTGATGAGTCTAGTTAAAGGTTCATCAATCTTGTTTACCTTTTCAAAAAACCAGCTCCTAGTTTCATTGATCCTCTGTATTGTTTCTTTAGCCTCTATGTCATTTATTTCTGCTCTGATCTTTATTATTTCCTTCCTTCTACTACATTTAGGCTTTACTTGCTGTTCTTTTTCTAGTTCTTTTAGATGCAGGGTTAAGTTGTTTATTTGAGCTTTTTCTAGCTTCTTAAAGTGTGCCTGTAATGCTATGAACTTCCCTCTCAGCACTGCTTTTGCTCTGTCCCATAAATTTTGAGTTGTTGTATGCTCGTTATCATTCGTTTCTAGGAATTTTTTTATTTCTTCTTTGATCTCATTCTTAATACATTCGTTATTTAACAACCTGCTATTTAGTTTCCATGTGTTTGAGAATTTTTGAGATTTTCTGTTGTGGTTGATTACTAGTTTCATGCCATTGTGATCAGAGAAAGTGTTTGATATGATTTCAATCTTCTTAAATTTGTTGAGACTACTTTTGTGCCCTAACATGTGGTCTATCCTAGAGAATGTACCATGAGCACTTGAAAAGAATGTATATTCTGCTGCTTTAGGGTAAAAGGTTCTGTAGATACCTATTAAATCGAGTTGATCTAGTGTGTCCTTTAAGTCTGCTGTTTCTTTGTTAATTTTCTTTCTTGAGGATCTATCTAGTGATGTTAGTGGGGTATTAAAATCCCCTACTATAATAGTGTTGCTGTTGATCTCACTCTTTATATCCATCAAAGTCTGCTTTATATATTTAGGTGCTCCTATATTAGGTGCATAGATATTTATAATAGTTATTTCTTCCTGTTGGATTGCTCCCTTTATCTTTATGTACTGGCCTTCTTTATCTCTTACTATGTTCTTTGTTTTAAAGTCCATTTTGTCTGATATAAGTATTGCTACCCCAGCTTTTTTTTTCATTTCCATTTGCATGAAATGTTTTTTTCCATCTTTTTACCTCGACCTATGTGCATCTTTTGTTTTAAGGTGTGTCTCTTGTAGACAGCATATGTATGGGTCCTGTTTTCTTATCCATGCAGCTACCCTATGTCTTTTGATTGGATCATTTAATCCATTTACATTTAGGGTTATTATTGACACGTAATTGTTTATTGCCATTTTATTCTTTAAAGCTGTATTTCTCTTTTGCTATATTCTTTTCCCACTTTGGTCTGTTTACACCATGCCCCTTAACATTTCCTGCAGCATTGGTTTGGTTGTAATGAATTCCTTGAGGGTTTTTTTTTTGTCTGGGAAACTTTTTATTTCTCCTTCAATTTTAAATGAAAGCCTTGCTGGATAAAGTAGTCCTGGTTGTAGGTTCTTGTTCTGCATTATTTTGAATATTTCTTGCCATTCCCTTCTGGCCTCAAGTATTTCTGTTGAGAAGTCAGATGTCATCCTTATGGGGGCTCCTTTGTAGGTGATAACTTTTTTTCTCTTGCAGCTTTTAATATTTTCTCTTTATCGCTTAGCTTTGGTATTTTAATTATGATGTGTCTTGGCGTAGGTTTCTTTGGGTTTCTCTTTAATGGAGTCCTCTGTGTTTCTTGGACTTGTGAGAGTTTCTCTTGCATTAATTTAGGGAAGTTTTCAGCTATGTTATGATTGAACAAAGTCTCTATCCCTTGTTCTTTTTCTTCTTCTTCAGGAACCCCTATGATGTGGATGTTATTTCTCTTCATGTTGTCACAGAGCTCTCTAAGAGTTTCCTCTTACTTTTTGAGTCTCTTTTCTCTTCTCTGCTTTCATGCCTTCATTCCAGTTGTCCTCCAACTCGCTGATTTGATCCTCAGCTGTATCCATCCTGTTTTTAATTCCTTCCATTGTGGTCTTCATTTCTGATATCGTATTTGTCATCTCCGACTGATTCTTTTTTAATATTTCAATATCCTTTTTTATACTTGCTATTTCTTTATTTAGGTGTTCGTGATGACCATCCATTGTTGTTCTAAGATCCCTAAGCATCCTTACAATCATTATTTTAAACTCTGCATCTGGATGTTGGATTATTTCCATATCACTCAGTTCATCTCCTGAAGGTCTCTCTTGTGGTTTCATTTGGATTGCACTTCTTTGTCTTCTCATTGTGCCTGGGTATCTGGGTGTTTTCTTTGTAGAGCTTTGAGTCTAGGCTTGGTGTTGTTTGTCTCTAGTTTTTACTTGTGTTGTTTCTAAGTCTTCTTGGGTTGGCTTCAGCTATTATTTGTAATCCACTTTAGGATTTGGGCCGCTTTGAAATCTTGATTTGTTTGTTTTCTTAACAGGTGATTGTCTTGTTTGCTGATCTCAGCAGGGGGCTTATTTGAATCTGTATTCAGGAATGCGGTGGGTGTGACCTGAGGCTTTGAAATCCTCTTCTGCCAGTTAATCTCTCTGGGGGCGGGTTGCATTCTCAGCTTCAGTAGGGGGAGGTGTATCTCAAATCTCCAAGGAGACCTGATTTACTGCCCCTCCTCCCCAGTTCTTGTTTTCAGCTGTGTCTTATTGTGCTGATTGGAGCTGGAGAGATCTCATATGGATGCTGGGGTTTACTTTAGCACGTGACCACTTTTTCATTTCTTCTTCTCCTTCTCCTTCTCCTTCTTCTTCTTTTTTTTTCTGTGTGCACCAATGGCCATCTTCTTTCTGATAATGGTCCCGAAGCTGGAGCTGGTTCACTTCCTGGATGTAAGAACTGTCCAAACCTTGTGAATGACATTCTTAAATGTAAATTGAACTTAAGTATATGACTGGTAAACCTAGATTTTTATAAATCCCCCAAAATCTTGCTGTATTTTTGTTCTATCAATTGTATCATCACAAAAGTGAAGAAAAGCTACATTATAAGGTGTAAGTTATTTATGTAATAAACATATATTTAATATGTTTATAACATGTTATATATATGTTACACACACACACACACACACACATAGTGGTGGGATTCAACAGTTTCCACTGGTTTGGAGGAACCAATAATTAATTTTTTGTTGAGTTTGGTGAACCAGTTGTTAAAATGTCAGTTGTAATCAGGGTTCTTTCTAAGGTTGGCACCAGGCAGCTTCCCAATGTATAAATAAAAAATTTACATACTAAAGAAATGGGATCCTACTCTTATAGTGAAAACATGGTTAAGGATAAGTCACACAGCAGATGATGCTTGGGTAAAAGCAAAGAAAATTGCAATTGAAGATGCTAATCAAGAAGCAGTAAGGGCCCTGGCCCCCTGGCTCAGTGTGTCAGCCTGGTGTATGGATGTTCTGTTTGATTTCTGGTCAGGGCACACAGGAGAAGTAACCATTTGCTTCTCCACACATCCCCCCTTTCTATATCTCTTTCTTTTCTCCCTCAGCCATGGCTCAGTTGGAGCAAGTTGGCCTTGAGTGCTGAGGATGGCTCCATGGCCTTATCTCAGGCACTAAAATAGCTCATTTGCTAAGCAATGGAGAAACAGTCCCAGATCAAAAGAGCATCTCTGAATTTGGAGCTTGCTGGGTTGATCCTGGTCAGGACACATGTGGCAGTCTGTCTCTCTGCCTCCCCACTTCTCACTTAAGAAAAAAAAAGAAGCAATATGGAAATATCTTAAATAACAGTTTCATTAATATTTTAAGATATAACATAATCTAGTTTTCTGTACCTTTTAATTGTTCTTATTTAAGTATTAAATGCATGAAATAATAAACTACCTTTCAGAATATCATTTTTTATATACTTAAAATGGCCATTAGAGCAGAGAACCCATTGTTATTTTAATCCCACCACACTACACACACACACACACACACACACACACTCACACACACATATACACACACAGTGCTTTGCCATGTACCTATGTTCATTGTGCAAAGAGTTTGTGATTTAATAGGGAATCACTCATACACAGCTAATTCTAAAATTGTGACCTTCTAGGGGTAATATCTGGAATTACTAAAAAGAAGTTTTCTTCCATAAAAATGTTTCTGTAGCTTCCAGTTTTACTTTACTGGGAAAATGAAGGAATTTAACCACATCCAGAGAAGCCCCATTCTCCAAGACCAGTAGGCAGGGTAGTGAGCCCCTTCTCTATTACGGCAACATCTAAACCCTACTTAGATTTCCTTTAGATTTGTCCTTCCTCACTCAGCAAAAACTTTTATCCTCCTTGCGTGTACAGAGAAATTGAGTTTGTTACATGCTGCATTCTTCTGAATTCATTTTCTTTTCTTCCACATTTGGGCTCCCATTCTAAATTTAAGTCCCTTCGAAAATCAAAGACCATAACAAAAACATTCTTTCCTCCAACTTTAGAATATTGCAAATATAAAGTGATTTGGTGTCAGACTTTTGTATATATGCTGATTAAAGAAAGTCACTCAGCCTTTCAATATTCTAGGCTGCAGTTATGTTATTCTTAGAATCAAAAATGAGGAAGAGACTTTGGTTCAGTAAGAAAACTGAAGATGGAAAAGAGAAACTTTTAAGGTAAAAATCTTTAAATATTATCCTATTTTATAACTATTACCATATTTCTTCAAATTTTGACCAAAATAGATATAGGTTGCCATTACAAGGCTCTTCACACTTTGTGAGCTTATTGTTTTGTGGTTTATAGAGGAGAAATTTACAAAGAGCAAGGGAGAAAGCATTCTGTAAATGAAAAGGGGGATGCTTCTGAACTGCATTAGTTATGATCTTCTATTGCTTCTCATTATTTCTGAAAACTTTTTGCTTCCATTGTTTCTAATACTTAAAAACACATTGCTGATATGGTGCTGAATAGGCATTGGAAGAATATTTAGGCATGGACATAAGTCAAAGAACATAGCAATAACATACATTATAGCAAATGATTATTAGAAAATAAGCATTTCCTAGAATTGTGGTTCTGGATGCCAATGCATTGCTTCTCTAGCTTAGACATTTTAGGTCTGTCTGATGGCCAGACCTCCTGAGTGACCAAGGCAGGGAAACACAGATAATGTGTGTCCTTATTCAACATAAAGTTAGGGTTTCCTTCTTTCTGACTTTCCTTCCTCTTACAGGGAAATGTGTAGCCTCAGATGAAGAAGCCAGGGAAATAAATAATAAACGGCTCACATTCTCTGCCTTTGATCTGTCATGGGGTTCTCTATTGAGCAAATGCAACCAGAAGCCAGAGGGCAAGAAAGACTTTTTCTTGTATGACAATCTGTTCTTCACTGATGGATAAAGCTGAAGAATAAATCTGGAGGGGAAACGGAGATACTGCACTCACGGGTTTTTTTCTTTGTCTTTTAAGGTTTTGCCATGAGTTTAACTTGATTAAAAATACTTTATTGAATGTTATAGTCTAGTCACTATTCTCTTTTACACTAATATCATCTTTTAAGATACAGGGGAACAAATACATTTTTCTTTAGAAAAACCAGGTCAATCTGTGTTTTCCTATATCATTCTAGTTTAAGTGGAATAAACCACTTAATGGTCTCAAATAATTATGAGACAAAGTGACATCAGTGAGGTAGAGAATTGAGGGTTATATGGTGGAGTTCAACCTCACCATGCTGATGAGAGTGGCATTAGTGACTAATTTAGTTCATCTACTGTTGTGTGTAAAAGTAATTTTAAATGTAAAATGTTTTGCCATATTATGTAATGTACCCCTTGTGCTGTATGTATTTTTTCCCTAAAATTTTGTATGCTTGGTTAAGTAACTCTACCATAGCACATACAGAAAAATCAAATTCTGGGTACACAGGCAGAAGAAAAATCATTTTTGATCCATGTCGGTGAAAGGCCTGCATCTGAATATAATGTTTTATTATCCATATCATTGTCCTAGCTTGAAATATTTATGAGAGATCATAAAATGAGGTATCCCTTTTGGAATATTCAACATGCAGCATGTATGTTGCTGACCTCCAGAAGAAGGTATTGCGGTGGTTGACTGTTTTATTTAAAAAACTAATACTGCCTGATGTCAGCCTGAGACACCGAGGACCCAGGTTGGAAACCTCGAGGTCACCAACTTGAGCGGGCTCACTAGCTTAAGCATGGGTGGCTGACTTGAGCTTAGGGTCATAGAGATGACCCCATAGTCTCTGGCTTGAGCCCAAAGGTCACTGACTTGAAGCCCAAGATCACTGGCTCAGTTGGAGCACCATGGTCAAGGCACATATGAGAAAGCAATCAATGAACAATTAAAGTGACACAGCTACGAGTTGATGCTTCTCATTTCTCTCCCTTTCTGGCTGTACTGTCTCTCTTTTTCTCTTTCTCCTTTGCTAAAAAGAAACAAAAAACAAAATAAAACCCCAAAACCTACATCTTTCTATTGGCTTGAAATTTATCTCACTCTAATCTTACTAAAATTTTTATATTTTCCATGATTTCATATCTTGAAACAATTCAAGTTGCAGCTTTAACCATTCTTCATTGTATACTTCAAAATAGTTTCCAGCCAAGCACATTTTCAGGCCTACCTGTTTCAGACAACTAAACTTAATAGATATGCAGGTTTATACAGAAAAAAACCTCAAAAACTTTTACTTAAGTATATTGTCTTAATAAGAAAGTAATTTCACCCGTTAACATCTTTACCCTTCTGTACAAGGAAAAGCTACCTTTGATGAAGATCTCAATAAGGAATTTATATAAAAGAGTCTTTATTCTAACAAAATATAGGGAAACAGTTCGAAATTTGCTTAAAATTTTATTTAGGTTCATTATCCCAAGGAGTTAAAAAGTCTATTGAATAGAAAGAAAAAAACATGAGACACACTGTTGTTTTAATTTTTAAGTACTGTATTAGGTCCTTCAGAAATCAAAGCCTAAGGCCTGTCTATCTGGTTAGAGCATCAGTTATAGGTGGGGAGGTTACGGGTTGGATTCCCACCTAAGGTACATACCAGAATTTACCAATGATGGCATGGATAAGTGGAACAAGAAATCACGGTTTCTCTCCCTTTTCTCTTCCTTCTTCTCTCTCTAAAGATCAAGAAAATAAAAAAACCCAACAAAAAATGAAATCCAAGCCTGAAACAAGGATTAGTGTTGACACTTTCTTTGGAAAGTGCATGTCCATGGTGTTGAAGAGGAAGAAAAACAACACAAGGCAAAGAAAAATATGGAATTGGCTATTGTGTCACAATTAGTAAAGTGAAATAGGACTTTGTTTGGCAGGCAGACATGTTCTATTTACATGTGAGACTTTCTCTGGAAGAAATATTTGGAGAAATCATACCTTAGAGAAAACTGTGAAAGAAAAAAGTGAGGAGCAATGCATCTGTTAGTTTATCTCCCATCTCCCATTTCTCATTGGTCAAGGATCATTCCACGGAATGAAATTTCTTGAATTGCTGGGTTGTGTCATTCTTTCTCTTGGCAACTGCTGAGGAAGCTATATATAGCCCAAGCTCAGCAGAATGATATTTCATCTAAGTAAGAAAAGGCAGGCGGGTGAGGAGCTCAGAGATTATAGGGTTAGGCAAGTGGTACTTGATGACCAGACAGGTGTGAAGCTAAAACTTGGACACCAGCCAGTCAGGTGAATTTGTCAAAGAAGGCTTTTTTTTTTTTTTTTTTTTTTTGAGAAGGAATTAAGAGAAAGACTCTGTGAATACAAGCAGTTTGAGCACAAGAAAAATAAATAAACTGAAATGGTTTGAACTTATCAAGGGCTTCATTCAAGACTATGAAATATCTACCAATTACTGATAATTGTGTTGTGTTAGAATTATATCTGTGCTAGGCTCTCCCACTGAATTGTGAATATTTGGACAGGAATTATTTTTCACATTTCATTTTACATTCTCTGTATGCTAGACTTCAGAATTATTGAGCATCAATATACATCCATATATGTATGAATATATGTATATACATATGTATTTGAACATCTTTATGTTATCAAGAGATATCTAATAAAGATCTAAAATTGTTTTGGATCATGTATAAATGTATAACCTCTAAAGATAGTAATTTGGAAGGGATATTATGTTGTTGTTTGGTTAGAATTTTAGATAGTATTTTCAGGGAAAACATATTAGAGAGCAGGACACCCAGAAGTAAGATGCTGGAAATTTAAAGCAGTGAATAAAAAAGGTACCATGTATCATCTCATTTTACAAGGTCTTCCTTGGATATTTGTAAAAAGTATTTTACAAGAGTACTTATTCATTAAAAAATTATTTGGTCCTCGCTGGGTAGTTCTGTTGGACAGAGTGTCTTCTCAATATGCCAAGGTTGTATGTTCAATTCCCAGTAAGGGCACATATAGGACTTAACCAATGGATGCATAAATAAATAAAACAACAAACGGATGTCCCCCTCACTCTCTTTCTTCCTTTCTCTATCTAACATACATAAATAAAAATTTTAAAATGTTATTCAACAATATTCATGAAAAACATACTATTCTATAGCCTGAACCAGCCCTGAAAACCTCCGAATGAGTTAAGATAATGTTCCTTCCAGAAAATTAGTCTGCGAAAAAACAATAACAACCGGCATTCAAACAATTAATTATTCATTACAACTTTTAAGAGGTTCTTTAATAGTCATATAATGAACATGGATTTCATAAGCCAGCTTTTTACAGATGCAAAATCATTCTAAACTAGTTTCACCTAAAATCATCGCAATGACAAATAGAAAATCAAAATGATCCTGAACATTTGTAACACTTCCAATACATATAATGAAGTAAACAATGAAAATACTAGAATAAAATCTGGTGCACAGCATTAGGATCGCATAATTATAATTTAGTACACACAGACTATTATTTTTATAAGATAAATAAAAATTTTCAAACCTCAGTGAAACACAAATGTCTGTATATACAAGAAGCCCATATAAGACTTGACTTGGGATGGTGAACACACAATACAATGATATACAAATGATGTATTATAGAATTATACACCTGAAACCTATATAATTTTATTAAGCAATGTCACCTCAATAAATTCAATAAATTTATTTAAAAAACAATTTTTATATTAAATATCATGTGTCTGAAGTTTCTTTGAAGGTATTTTATCCTATATTATGCTTCCGGTGCCCAAAAACAAGGGCATGCACTTGATCAAGAAGAAAAGAGAAATACAATTATAATTTTGATAATGTTGGATTAAAAATAGAAAACAATACACTTACACTTATTTCCTATTTTCTCCTCCATCCCCCCAAGAAAAGATTTAAGGCAACTTATAAAGATAAGTCAAATCAAAAATAAAACTCAACCTAGAAATTATATAAAAAGCAAAGGGAAAATAGGGTAGAAAATATGTTGTAAGCTGCTTATTTGAGTTGGCATATAATATCCTTTCCAGGAGTGGGGCACAGATGTGACTAATATTAAACTTTTTAGCAGTGGTGTATGTATGTGTCTGTGTGTGTATGAGAGAGAAAGACACACACACAGAGAAACCTTGCAAGCCCTAAATTTTAAAGTTTATTAGATAACACTGTTTTCTAAAGAGAAGCATGATTACACTTGATACCAAAATTCGGGTTATTATCATAAACCTGATAACATGTTTCATAGAGCAGTTTCATAATGTAAGTTGGTGGCAAAATACCAAAGCATGAAAACATACACGGAGAGAAGAACAAAAGTAATGAGGTTCAGGCATGTGGCTGTCTGATGATCTAGCTTATTTCAGGGATAGCTTTTAAATTATCTAAAGGATGAATAAATTGCATATCCTCCCTACTATATTTCTGGGACAACAAATTGAATATCCATTAACTCTGTTTCTCTCTACTGAGCTTTTGAAAGCTTTTTATTTAGTGGCAGAGCTTTGGAAGTTATGCTCATTGACAGGTAACTGGAGTACTTGTATTCTTTATACAATAAGTGCACAACTATATGTTTTTATTAGCTTAGTTGGGAAGAGCGTAAAAATTGAAGAACCTCCCAAAAAGAAGTGGAGAGAGTCTTATTTTTAACGCCATTCCAATTCTTTGTGTAAGTGAGCAAAAAAGACACACAGTTAAAGCTATTTTTTTGTTTTGGATAAATTTGAACTTCATGAATTTCCAAGGCAAATAACAAGACAGTTTTATTTCATTTATTTTAATTTATATATAAATTAAAATTTTTTTTGTTTTATTTTATTTTATTTATTTATTTATTTATTTATTTATTTATTTATTTATTTATTTATTTTAGGTGAGAGGAGGGGAGATAGTGAGGCAGACTCCCACATGAGCCTCGACTGGGATTCACCCAGCAGCACCCTCTGGGATCGATGCTTGAGTACTGAGTTATTTTTACTGTCTGCAGCTGATGTGCTCAAATCAACTGAGCCATCCTCAGTGCCCAAAGCCATGCTTGAATCAGTTGAGACCCTGGCTGTGAGAGGGGAAGAGGGAGAGAAGGGGCAGAGGGAGGGGTGGAGAAGCAGATGGTCGCTTCTCCTGTGTGCCCTGACCAGGAATCAAACCTGGGATGTTCATACACTGGGCAAAAACTATCCACTGAGCCACCAGCCAGGGCCTTTTTATATATAATTTACACATAACATCAATTTTTATTTATTTTAATTCATATATAATTTACACATTATATTGTGTAAATTTAAGGTGTACATGTGTTGATATAATCCACATATATTATAATACAGTTACCAACCTAGCATTAACTAATGCCTCATCATATCACATAATTATTATTTGTGTGTGAGTGTGTGTGGTGAGAACAATTAAGATCTAGTTTCTCAGCCACTTTGAAGTTTATAATACAGTGTTGTGGACCATAAACATTATGCTATGCCTTAAATCTCCCAGGCCCTATTTATCTACTGGTTGCAAGTTCACACTCAAACAACATCTCTCCATTTCTCCTGGCTCCGAGCTCCTGGTTACCACAGCTCTACTCTGTTTCTACAATTTGACTTTTAAAAATTCCACACATAAGTGATATCATTCGGTATTTGAAAAAAATAGTTATTTTAGTTGTAACAAAAGGCAATACAAACACACATACACAACTACAAACACACACATGAAGCACTTAGAGTATATTGAGCTTAGAGCTATATGAGTTACTTATGTACTTTCTAAGATAAACCAGTGACAAAATGTACATGTGGATAATTAATTTAAGTAACTTGAATAACATGATGGGGTACCTTTTTAGTTATTTTTGCTAATTTTCTAAAAAAATCAAATTTTAAAGATGTCTGCTAAAATGACTTGAGTATTAATTATTATTGGGTCATATATACAATTATATATACAGTTATAATTAGTTTCTGATGATAATTAGATGGCAGAAGCATTGATCTACCATAAATTCTTCTAATTCATTCTAATAATCCCACTTCATCTCTATAAAACATGTAAATTCATATAATACACATAATAGAAAAAGGGCTTGCATTAAAACAATCTGACATAGAATGAAATAATGAAGAAAAACATTAAAAACCACAGGTCTATTCCTTTACATTTTTCAGTATAATAGTGTGATATATGTATGAAATATTGCCTCGAAAAATCCCAGTAATTCATATTGCTTTTCTTCTCTCTGCTTATTGAAATCGAAGCATTCTTTGTTTGGGGAAAGGGAGACACAGGCTGAGAAAGGGGACAGAGGTGTCATAGACAGCTTTGATTTTCAAAAATAATTTTTAATACAGAGGGGATAAAAGTAGTCTTGAAAGTGTGGATTTCTTTTGCACAAATGAGAATTAAAAAGAAAAGTAAAGATTTGTGATTATCTAAACCAGAGTAAAGAAAATGCAGAAATGACCTCAGGGAAGGTTCCTGTCATGCACAGAAGATGATGGCTCCTTTTGAGGATGCGGGAGATGAACTGGGAGCCACAGAGATAAAGAGACTGAGAGGTGACAGGTCTCAGAGATGATCAGAACGTACTGCATCCTGGAACTGCAAATTAGACTCTCCTTATTTCCTGAAGACCCTGAAAAAGAAGTCATGCACCTTAGAAAATTAGTTGCTGGCCTGAGTGTCAGGAGTGGAGAATTTAGTCCCTGGCAAGGGGATTCTAGCAGAGGACCCCCTAAATCAGAGCCTGTGTGGAGGGAGTGGCTTGCTGCACGCGGCAGAGCTGCTATCACAGTTTGTGGAGGACAGAGCTGGAAGGTAGGAGAGTGAGCGGGCTGGCAGGGGTCTGGGGAAATGGGGCAGTGAGGGTTCTATCATTGTGCTTTGATTGCTCTGAAGAAACAAAACATGTTACACATATCACAATAACTAAATAGCAGGTGGAATGAGAGCAGATGCTACTGTCTTTGTCAAGTATCGTATCAATTATAAAACATAAGAATTTCTCTGATTTATGTAGATCTATTCCTTATGACATCTACTTGCTGAAAATTTATTGTTGGTTCAGTAGGATCATGGGTAACCATGATCTATAGTGAACTCATGGAAGGGAGGCCATAACTGATTTCTGTCCTCAATGTCAAAGAACAAAAGAGGGCCAGTAGACCTGATCAGGAGGCAGCACAGTGGATAGAGCATTGGCCTGGGATGCAAAGGACCCAGGTTTACAACCCTGAGGTTGCTGGTTTGAGTGTAGGCTCAACAACTTGAGCACAGGGTCATTGGCTCGGCTGGGGTCCCACAATCAAGGCACATATGAGAAGCATTCAGTGAATGACTAAGGTGCTGCAATCATGAGTTGATGCTTCTCATCTCTCTTCCTTCTTGTCTGTCTGTCCCTATCTGCCCCTCTCTCACTCTTTCTCTCTCTTTCTAAAAAACAAAACAAAACAAACAAACAAAAAATAACACCAGAAAATAAGAGGGCCATTTGGAGCTGTTGACATAGAAATCTTTATGAGACTATGTAATGTAGTGTGATCTTTAGCAGGTTATTCATGCTGAAGGACCATCTTCCATTATGTAGTAGGTATCCTTTGGTTTGAGAGATTTGCAGTTTAATGAAAGCAAACATTTATTCAAGCTCATATTTCTACATTTTGCCATTTACCACAACTTTTTTTTTTTACCACAACTTTTGACTAAGCAAAAAATAAAAAGAACAAATTTGAAAAGGTGTAAAAGGTATACAGTGAAAAACAATACACCAGTTTCCTAATTCTTTATCTGGTTTCTTTTTCCAGAGGACCCTCTATTACCAGATTCTTGTGTCTCTTTTTATTCATATACCTTTCAAATCAATCTAATTTAATCTGGATACTGGATCTGTCACTTCATAAGAAAAATATCTTGCCTGACCAAGTGGTGGCGGAGTGGATGAAGCATCGGACTGGGAAGCAGAGAACCCAGGTTCTCTGAGGTCTCTTGAGCTCAGGCTCATTTGGCTTGAGCATGGGCTCACTGGCTTGAGTGTAGGGTCTCTGGCTTGAGAGTAGGATCATGGACATGACCCCATGGTCACTGGCTTGAGCCCAAGGTCACTGGCTTGGGTCCAGGGTCACTGGCTTGAGCAAGGGGTTATTTGTTTTGCTGTAGCCGTCTGGTCAAGGCACATGTGAGAGAGCAAACAATGAACAGCTAAGGAGACTAAGGAGCCGCAACAAAGAATTGATGCATCTCATTTCTCTCCCTTCCTGCCTGTCTGTCCCTATATGTCTCTCTTTCTGTCTCTCTCTCTGTCTCTGTCACACACACACACACACACACACACACACACACACACACACACAAATATCTTGATCTCAGTCACCAACTCACTAATTCCCATGCATGTTCAAAATCTACCTCTCCCTGGACCTCTCACTAGTAATCAATGTTGATTCTTGGTTTCCTTGGCATGTTTACAGTATCTTCTGTTATTTCGAGATTTGAAGTACTGAAGGCTTGGTCTTGGGGCTTCCATCCTTCCTTAGGTAAAATCATCCACATCTGAAGATTTCATTACCATCAGACATATGGTAGATGACTTACACTGTGAACTCATGCTCAGGCTCGTACATTCAACTTCTCACTGAATTCTTTCTCTTGGGTAGCCTAAAGCCATGTTAAAGTCACCATGCATAAAACTGAACTCAGGTTTTCTTCTTCCAATTTGATCATCCAGTTTTTATACCTCAGTGTGAATCCTTAATCTTGGATGCTTCTATTTTTCTCTCTCTTTTTCTCCTTATATCCAAATCCTTAGTAAAACCTAGTTCCTTTATCTCAATAATATTGATAGTCCTACTTTCTTTTCTATGTTCTACCACAACTGTACTATCAATGCTGCCTTTTCTTACACCTGGATTACTGCAATAGCCTCCTTATGGTTCTATTTATGCATGCTTTGAACTCTACTGATATTTAATATACATATTTCCAGGCATTATTTTTTATATTATAAACCTGATGATGTCATCCTTCCTCTTTAAAAAATTTAATATCCCACTTTTCTTGCTAAAAATGAAGCCAGTACTCCCTAATATGGCTTCTGAACCTCTGCAAGACTAAGCCCTTACATAGAAGATCACTTCAGCCCATGTAGCAATTTTATGCAAATCAGAACAAGGTGCTTCTTCTGGAAGATACACTCCTCTGGTAGTTCCTAACTATGTTTCAAGGTAGAATTTTTTGTTTGTTTCTTCCCTGGTAAGATCATCTGATGCAGGAAAACCTCTCCTGTTACTGACTTATGCTTAGAGCTCTACAGATTCAACTCACTCCCTAGGGAGAACTGAGAATCTGGAACCCTTGAGTATAAATACAGTTGCAATTTCCTTATGCTCACTAAGGACTTGATTTTATTTACAACTTCAGCTTTGAGTACCCTTTGTATTTTCGGCTCTTGAAAATTTTATGCATTTTCTTCCAAAACTGAGCTATATATTTTAAAATATCTCACAATATTTTACACAGCATTTGTATTATCAGTTACATTGATAGAGAAGTCTGGCATGAACCTTTCTTATCTTTCTAGATAAATCCTGCTTGGACATGATGCATCATTTACTTAATGTACTTTTAGATTTGTTTTTGAAATATTTCATTTCATATATTTCACCTAAGTTGACAGGTGTGATTACCTCGTTATTTTATTCAGTTTTTCTTATACAGTTTTGAAGTAAACATTTTGTTTGTGTTGTAGAATTAATTAGTTAGCTTCCTTCTCCTTCCCTCCTGTGGCCTGGTGCAGCAATTTTCAACCTTTTTCATCTTATGGCACACAAAAACTAATTACTAAAATTCTGTGTCACCAAAAAAATATATATATTTTTTGCTGATTTGACAAAAAATAGATATTTGGAGTCATTCACATTGGATGACTATTGTTGTGTTGGCTGTTGTATTTTTATTGGAAAATATAAGTTTAAGAGGTCAGTGACCTTTATTAAATAGTCAGATACTGCATGTTTTAAAAATTCTTGTAGCACATTGGTTGAAAATCGCTGGTCTAGAATAATTTATATAAGGTGGAATATAAGTTCTTTGAGGTATAAAAAAGTATGTATCAATAGGAATATCTCTTTGTGAAACTGTTGATAAAGCTATCGAGGATTTATTTGTGTAGATTTTTGGTTATATTTTGATATCTACTGAGGTTACACTTAATTAATGTTACATAACTTAGATTATCTATTCATATCACTTCTAATTCTGTTACTGCTACTTTCAGCCAAGATGGAGTAACACAGAATGAATTTGTGTTCAGCCTGGGAAACTAAAATACTGAACAAAACATATAAAGCAGTGCTTTCCAGATGATGAACTTGAGACAAAAAGAGACATTGATATTGAGAAAAGGAAATAAAATTGGGAAACCTTGTAATTATCATAATTTAGGGCTGAAGAGTGTCTCCTGAGCCTAGCACATACAGGGCAACCCTGGTGGAAATAGGTGGTCAGTCTGACTTAAGGAGACAAAGTTGGGAGACCAGAGATGGGATGGGTTGAGTTCACAGGGAAGAGGACTGAAGAGACTGCAGACAGAGGAGACATTACTACTGAGTTTATCAATATTAAAAGGACAATAAGGGGGTATTAGGAATGATTTTATAACAATCAAAATACTTAATTAAGTGGTAAAATTCCTTGAAAGCTACAAAAAGCTCACTGAAGAACAGATAATCTGATTGACCCTGTACTAATTAAATACATTTAATTTAATTTATAGTTTTAAAATGCCTTATAATGAAAACTCCAGCTTTATATGGCTTTACTGATTAACCTATGAAACATTGAAGGAAAAACTATATACAAATATATACAAATGCTTCTGAAAAATTAAGGGGAAAGAATATAGTCTCACTATTTCATGAAGGTGGGTTGAGAATAATATTTTTCTTTGCTGATCTAGAAAGCATTTTGGGATTTATTAATGTCATTAATAATATTATTGCTGGCATTGTTCTAGTTATAGCTAGAATCCTCTCAGGATTTTATTTTATTTTATTTTATTTTTTTATTTTTTATTTTTTTTATTTTTTAAATAAATTTTTATTAATGGTAATGGGATGACATTAATAAATCAGGGTACATATATTCAAAGAAAACATGTCTAGGTTATTTTGTCATTAGATTATGTTGCATACCCCTCGCCCAAAGTCAGATTGTCCTTCGCCATCCTCTATCTAGTTCTCTGTGCCCCTCCCCCTCCCGCTAACTCTCCCCCTGTCCTCCCTCCCCCCACACCTGGTAACCACCACACTCTTGTCCATGTCTCTTAGTCTCATTTTTATTTTCCACCAATGTATGGAATCATGTAGTTCTTGTTTTTTTCTGATTTACTTATTTCACTCCTTATAATGTTATCAAGATCCCACCATTTTGCTGTAAATGATCTGATGTCATCATTTCTTATGGCTGAGTAGTATTCCATAGTGTATATGTGCCACATCTTCTTTATCCAGTCTTCTATTGAAGGGCTTTTTGGTTGTTTCCATGTCTTGGCCACTGTGAACAGTGCTGCAATGAACATGGGGCTACATGTGTCTTCACGTATCAGTGTTTCTGAGGTTTGGGGGTATATACCCAGTAGAGGGATTGCTGGGTCATAAGGTAGTTCTATTTGCAGTTTTTTGAGGAACCACCATACTTTCCTCCATAATGGTTGTACTACTTTACAGTCCCACCAACAGTGAATGAGGGTTCCTTTTTCTCCACAGCCTCTCCAACATTTGCTATTACCCGTCTTGTTGATAATAGCTAATCTAACAGGGGTGAGGTGGTATCTCATTGTAGTTTTGATTTGCATTTCCCTAATAACTAATGAAGCTGAGCATCTTTTCATATATCTGTTGGCCATTTGTATCTCTTCCAGGGAGAAGTGTCTATTCATGTCCTCTTCCCATTTTTTTATTGGATTGTTTGTTTGTTTGTTGTTGAGTTTTATGAGTTCTTTGTAAATTTTGGAAGTTAGGCCCTTATCTGAGCTGTTGTTTGAAAATATCATTTCCCATTTAGTTGGCTGTCTGTTTATTTTTATATCAGTTTCTCTTGCTGAGCAAAAACTTCTTAGTCTGATGTAGTCCCATTCATTTATCTTTGCCTTCACTTCTCTTGCCATTGGAGTCAAGTTCATAAAATGTTCTTTAAAACCCAGGTCCATGAGTTTAGTACCTATGTCTTCTTCTATGTACTTTATTGTTTCAGGTCTTATATTTAGGTCTTTGATCCATTTTGAATTAATTTTAGTACACGGGGACAGGCTGTAGTCGAGTTTCATTCTTTTGCATGTGGCTTTCCAGTTTTCCCAACACCATTTGTTGAAGAGGCTTTCTTTTCTCCATTGTGTGTTGTTGGCCCCTTTATCAAAGATTATTTGACCATATATATGTGGTTTTATTTCTGGGCTTTCTATTCTGTTCCATTGGTCTGACTGTCTATTTTTCTGCCAATACCATGCTGTTTTGATTATCGTGGCCCTATAATATAGTTTAAAGTCAGGTATTGTAATGCCCCCAGCTTCATTCTTTTTCCTTAGGATTGTTTTGGCTATTCGGGGTTTTTTATAGTTCCATATAAATCTGATGATTTTTTGTTCCATTTCTTTAAAAATCTCATAGGGATTTTGATGGGAATTGCATTAAATTTGTATATTGCTTTGGGTAATATGGCCATTTTGATTATATTTATTCTTCCTATCCAAGAACAAGGAATATTTTTCCATCTCATTGTATCTTTTTCGATTTCCCTTAACAATGCTTTGTAATTTTCATTATATAGGTCCTTTACATTCTTTGTTATGTTTATTCCTAGGTATTTTATTTTTTTTGTTGCAATCGTGAAGGGGATTATTTTTTTGAGTTCGTTTTCTAATATTTCATTGTTGGCATAGAGAAAGGCTATGGACTTCTGTATGTTAATTTTGTATCCTGCGACCTTACTGTATTGGTTTATTGTTTCTAATAATCTTTTTGTGGAGTCCTTCGGGTTTTCGATGTATAGGATCATATCATCAGCAAAAAGTGATACCTTTACTTCTTCTTTTCCGAGATGCCTTTTATTTCTTTGTCTTGTCTGATTGCTCTGGCCAGAACTTCTAGCACCACGTTAAATAAGAGTGGAGAGAGTGGACAACCCTGTCTTGTTCCTGATTTAAGGTAGAAAGTCCTCAGTTTTATGCCGTTTAAAATGATGTTGGCTGATGGTTTATCATATATGGCCTTTATCATGTTGAGATATTTTCCTTCTATACCCATTTTGTTGAGAGTCTTAAACATAAAATTGTGTTGTATTTTTATCAAAAGCCTTTTCTGCATCTATTGATAAGATCATGTGGTTTTTGTTCTTTGTTTTGTTGATATGGTGTATTACGTTAACCGTTTTGCGTATGTTGAACCATCCTTGAGATTCTGGGATGAATCCCACTTGATCATGATGTATTATTTTTTTAATATGTTGTTGTATTCGATTTGCCAGTATTTTGTTTAGTATTTTAGCATCTGTATTGATTAGAGATATTGGTCTGTAGTTTTCTTTCTTTGTGCCATCCTTGCCTGGTTTTGGTATGAGGGTTATGTTGGCCTCATAAAATGTGTTTGGAAGTATTGCTTCTTCTTCAATTTTTTGGAAGACTTTGAGTAGAATAGGAACCAAGTCTTCTTTGAATGTTTGATAGAATTCACTAGTATAACCGTCTGGGCCTGGACTTTTATTTTTGGGGAGGTTTTTAATAGTTTTTTCTATTTCCTCCCTGCTGATTGGTCTGTTTAGGCTTTCTGCTTCTTCATGACTCAGTCTAGGAAGGTTGTATTGTTCTAGGAATTTATCCATTTCTTCTAGATTGTTGTATTTGGTGGCATATAATTTTTCATAGTATTCTACAATAATTCTTTGTATATCTATGATGTCTGTGGTGATCTCTCCTCTTTCATTTTGGATTTTATTTATTTGAGTCCTGTGCCTTTTTTCCTTGGTGAGTCTTGCCAAGGGTTTGTCAATTTTGTTGATCTTTTCAAAGAACCAGCTCCTTGTTTTATTGATTTTTTCTATAGTTTTTCTGTTCTCTATCTCATTTATTTCTGCTCTGATTTTTATTATCTACTTTCTTCGGCTGGTTTTGGGTTGTCTTTGTTCTTCTTTTTCTAGTTCCTTAAGGCGTGAAGTTAAGTGGTTTACTTCGGCTCTCTCTTGTTTGTTCATATAGGCCTGAAGTGATATGAACTTTCCTCTTATTACTGCTTTTGCTGCATCCCAGAGATTCTGATATGTCGTATTTTCATTTTCATTTGTCTGTATATATCTTTTGATCTCTGCGCTTATTTCTTCTTTGACCCATTCATTTTTTAGAAGTATGTTGTTTAGTTTCCACATTTTTGTGGGTTTTTCCCCCTCTTTTTTGCAGTTGAATTCTAGTTTCAAGGCTTTATGATCAGAAAATATGCTTGGTACAATTTCAATTTTTCTAAATTTGCTGATATTGTCTTTGTGGCCCAACATATGGTCAATTCTTGAGAATGTTCCATGTACACTAGAGAAAAATGTATACTCTGTCGCTTTGGGATGAAGTGTCCTGTAGATGTCTATCATATCCAGGTGTTCTAGTATTTCGTTTAAGGCCACTATCTCTTTATTGATTCTCTGTTTGGATGACCGATCTAGAGCCGTCAGCGGAGTATTGAGGTCTCCAAGTATGATTGTATTTTTGTTAGTTTTTGTTTTAAGGTCAATAAGTAGCTGTCTTATATATTTTGGTGCTCCTTGGTTTGGTGCATATATATTAAGGATTGTAATGTCTTCTTGATTCAGTGTCCCCTTAATCATTATGAAATGACCATTTTTGTCTCTGAGTACTTTTTCTGTCTTGTAGTCAGCATTATCAGATATGAGTATTGCTACACCTGCTTTTTTTTGGGGTGTTGTTTGCTTGGAGTATTGTTTTCCAGCCTTTCACTTTGAATTTGTTTTTATCCTTGTTGCTTAGATGTGTTTCTTGTAGGCAGCATATAGTTGGATTTTCTTATTTAATCCATTCTGCTACTCTGTGTCTTTTTATTGGTAAGTTTAATCCATTTACATTTAGTGTAATTATTGACACTTGTGGGTTCCCTACTGCCATTTTATAAATTGCTTTCTGTTAGTTTTGTGTCTAGTTTGATTCTTCTCTTTTGTTTTTCTATCATTTGTTTTTGTTTGTTTGTGTTCCATACTTCTTTCCTCTGTTGCTACCTTTTTTAAGTCAAGTGTTTTTGTGGTGGTTTTTTCTAGGGTGGTTACCATTAAGTAATGAAAAGGGTACCTACCATATTCATTGTAGTACCCTATCTTATAAGTATTTCTGCACTTCATCGTCCTTTGCTACTGTTAATCTCCATCCTCTCCCCCCTTTTTTTTCCTTTGTTGTCACAGTTTAAGTTTGGTTTTATTGTGTTCTTGGTGGAGCTGTTACTTGTGGTGTTGTTTTCTTTTGTTCTTTGAATCTGGTTGGAAAACCCCCTTTAGTATTTCCTGGAGTGGGGCTTTCTGGTGATAAATTCTCTCATCTTTTCTGTATTTGTGAATGTTTTTATATCTCCTTCATACTTGAAGGATAGCTTTGATGGGTATAGTATTCGTGGCTGAAAGTTCCTCTCTTTCAGGGCTTTAAATATTGGGGTCCACTCTCTTCTAGCTTTTAGAGTTTCTGCTGAGAAATCTGATGATAATCTAATAGGCCTTCCTTTATATGTTGTACTCTTCTTTTCCCTGGCTGCCTTGAGAATTTTTTCTTTGTCATTGGTTTGTGTCATCTTTATTATGATGTGCCTTGGAGTGGATTTGTTGGGGTTAAGAAAACTCGGTGTTCTGTTTGCTTTTTGAATTTGAGGCTTTAGTTCTTTCCACAGGCTTGGGAAGTTCTCGTCTATTATTTGTTTGAGTATATTCTCCATTCCATTTTCTTTCTCTTCTCCCTCTGATATACCTATTATTCTTATGTTATTCTCTCTGATGGAGTCAGACAATTCCTGTAGGGCTTTCTTGTTTTTTATTATTTTTGAGTCTCTTTCTTCTTCTCTCTGTTGTGCCTCAAGTTGTTTGTCTTCTATTTCACTAATCCTATCTTCAATCTGGGCTGTTCTGCTAGCTAAGCTTGTTACCTCGTTTTTCAGCTCGTGAATTGAGTTTTTCATTTCTGTTTGATTTGTTTTTATAGTTTCAATTTCCTTGGTAATATATTCTTTGTGTTCATTGAGTTGTTTTCTGATCTCCCTATATTGCCTTTCTGTGTTTTCTTGTATATCTCTGAGTATTTTTAAGATTTCTATTTTAAATTCTCTGTCATTTAGCTCCAAGGCTTCCAATATGTTAGTCTTTTCTCCATAGATTTTTCCACATCTATTTGTGTTACCTCTCTTTCTTTTGTATCCATAATATTCGATTTCCTCTTTCTTATTGGCATCTGAGGGTGGTCTTGTTGATAGCACTAATTAGAATTAATAAAGAGTAAAAAGTAAAAAAAAAAAAAAAAAAAAAGGTAAAACACCCCACAAAAAAAAAAACAGTAATAATTTATTATTTCCCCCTTTTTTTCTTTCTTCTCTTTCCCTTCTCTCCCCTCCTCAGGGAAATATTGTGCCTATAATGGAGGGCCTGATTTGGGGTGAAGAGTTCAAGGGGCAAAAAAAGGGGAGTAGGGACCTACTAAATGCAAAAAAAAAAAAAGGAAGAAAATCTTAGACAAGCATAAGATGATTTGCTTGTGAGTGATGGTCAACTAAGAGATATAATGAGAGGGATAAGAGGGAACCAGAAAAAAGGACAAAAAAAGGAATAATAAAGAAGAAAAAAATAAAAATGATAAGTAAAAATCTGTTGTATTAAGTGGAGCGAAGACTAAATACAATGGAGACCTTGGGTTGGGAGGACCCAAAATGCCACAAAAATAAACAAACAAGAAAAAAACAAAAACAAAAGCAAAAAAGAAAAATAAAGCCAAAAAAAGCCTTGAGTCCCAAATTAACTAATTTGTTCGTGATTGAGGATTAAATGGGATGAAAGTAAAACGAGAAAAGAAAAAACGAATAGAAAGGAAAAAATAAGAAAAAGAGAAAAACGAAGGAAGAAATAAAAAAGGAAGAGAAAAAAACAAGATAAAGCAAAACAAAATAAAACAAAAGAGGAGAGAGTGAGAGTTAAGTGTTTTGGAGTATAACCTTAAAGGAGGGTGAGGATGAAGAAGAGAAATAAAATGTAACACTTATGGGTAGTGTAGTTCAAGAAAAGGGAAGCATAAGATGGGCAGAGAATAGAAGGACCGAGGTGGAGGAAATAAAGGCAATAAGATAGAAGAAACAAACAACAACAACAACAACAAAAATTAGTGGAACAAGTTGTAAAGTCTGTGGATTTTTCTTGATTTTGAGATGTTAACTTCTTCCTTTTACTTTTCTCTCCCTCTTCCTGGTCGGTGACTCTACCTCAGGCTCTGCCCCTGTGTCACACTTAGGTAGGGATTTGCAGTTGATGGGATTCTATGGCAATGTCATATAATTGGCTTTAGTCTTGCTGGTAGTCAAGGCTTGTTGGCGTTTGCAGGGTCCAACGATGAGAGAGTTTGCTTTCCTGGATTCTCTCTCCTAGTCCCCCCTTCCTGAATTAGCAGCCTGGTGATCCAGCTATAAGGCTGCAACTGCTTCTGCCTGGGGAGTAAGAGGCTCAAAGAGCTGGGAAATCCCCACTCTATCCCCACTCAGTGCAAGGCTTTGGGAAAGGCTCTGGCAGTCAGGGCCTCCAGTGTAATCAGGCGGGGGTGGGAGTCAATTGTTGTCAAGGTGACTGTTCAGCGCCTAGCATTCAGTTGGACCTCTCAACCCAGGCTTTCCACACTTTGTAGCCTGTTTTGGCTGGGAAGAAGAGGCACTAGTCTCTGCTTGCGACTAGTGTAGTATAGATCTTATTATCTGCCAAGTCCTTCTTGTTAGCGTTTATCCCTGAATATGGAGGCTCTATCAATCAGAAGTTGCCCCCGCCCCTTTAGCGAGAGGCACTAAAAAATATCACGCCTCTTGTCTTGGGTCGCTGAACTGAGAGAGATCTTATCAATTAGAACCGAGGGTGCGCAGATTTCACGGGTTAAGCTAATTTCAGTGATTGGGTCGCAGCTGTGCTCCCGAAGGTATTTCAGGCTGCCTGCGCGCGCCCCTCCCCCAACGCTTGATTGTTAGCTTGAATGGCTGGGTGAGGTGCCCCGCCCACGGAGAGAATCTCCCAAGTAGGGAATACCGCCCTGGGGCCTCTCCCGCTCCCCTCGCTGCTGGTGGCTGGGGCGCACCGGGCGCAGGATGATGGGGCACCCTGGGTGTGCGGGCCAGCAGGGCGCTCTGGGCGCGTGGAATGCCCAGGGCACGCGTGCGAATGGGGTGCTCCGGGCACCGGTGGCTGGCGACTCTCACTCGCAGTGCACGGGCTGCTGGGAACGTTAGCGGTGCTCGCTCTGCAACCGGGCCGGGGCGCCAGCAGCTGCTCGCCGCTCCGGAGTGTGGGCGGTGCTTGCTCTGCACCCGAACCGGCTGCTCGCGGCGGCTGCTCGCGGCGGCTGCTCGCGGCTCCCGAGTGTGGGCTGACTCACCACAGGCGCACTTCCTCGCGGCTTGAATGAACGTCCCTGCGGTAGCTTCCTCCACACCCTCGTCTCTCAGATTCAAGTGATAACAGTCCTTTCGCTTTCAGTTTGTGTGGAACTCCGGAATGCTCCGAGGATAAATTTTCCTGTTTCTAGTTGATAAATTTGTTGTGATTTTGGGGAGATCTGTCGGACGCGCTGCTCACGGCGCCATTTCCGTGACGTCACTTCCTCAGGATTTTATTTTAAATAGATCACATGGCTCTTTTATTTGAGACTGTGCAAAGACAAATATCATCGTGATGGATCTGAATTTAAAATTTCTTTTATTGTACAAAGTGGTTTGAATTTTTTAAAGCTTTTTAAAAACTCTATTTGAGTATTTCAATTATTTCTGATAACCAAGATGGAACCCTACACATTATATCACAAAGGTGTGCAATATTGAAAAAGTTAAGATTCTTTTCTTGTTTATTTATGGCAATTATATAAAAGTTAAAATTTCTAAACTGTTTCAAACTGGTATGATTTTGTTTTTCATAAATTTTTCACTTTTTTTATAATCTTAAAATGTTCCATAAATATGTTAAAATACATAAAATAAGGTACTATTTTTCCAAATTATTGGCATTTTAAAATTATAACTCAGGCCCTGGCAGATTGGCTCACTGGTAGAGCATGGGCCCAGCGTGTGGAAGTCCTGGGTTTGATTCCCAGCCAGGGTACAGAGAAGAAGTGCCCATCTGTTTCTCCACCATTCCCCCTCTCCTTTCTCTCTATCTCTCTCTTCCCCTCTTACAGTCAAGGCTCCATTGGAGCAAAGTTGGCCCCAGGCACTGAGGACGGCTCCATGGCGAGGGCTCCATGGCCTCTGCCTCAGGCACTAAAATGGCTCAGGTTACAATGGAGCAGAGCATTGCCCCCTTGTGGGCTTGCCAGGTGGATTCCAGTTGGGCGCTTGTGTGAGTCTGTCTCTGTCTCCCCACTTCTCACTTCAGAAAAATACAAACAAAATTTATGACTCAGATGTTATCATTTTAATTATTATAATATTATAATCAAGTAATTTTTTTTATAATTTAGGAAAAGCATAGCTACATAAATTATTCTCTTTTTATAAAAACAATCTAACAGCAAAAACACCAATACTTGTAAAGTATCTTTTGGCATAGGAACAGTGAGAAAATTGACAGACATGCCAATACTTATTAGAAAAACACTGTTATTTATGACACAGTACTATGACAGACACCTATATTTTTTCCGTATCTTGGCTATTGTCAATAATACTGCAATGAACATGGGAGTTCAGATAGCTCTTCAAGATAATGATATTATTTCTTTTGGATGTATCCACAGAAGTGGGATTACTGGATCATTTGTTAATTTCTTTTTAGTTTCTTGAGAAATCTCCACACTGCTTTCCATGGTGGCTGTACCAACTTACTTTCCCACCAAAAGTGCATAAGAGTTTTTTTTTCTCTACATTCTAGCCAGCAGTTGCTATCTATTTGTTTTAAGTATAATAGCCATCCTAATTTTTCTGATGATTAGTGAGCACCTTTTTATGTACCTGTTGGCCATTTGTATGTCTTCTTTGAAAAATGTCTATTCAGGTTTTTTGGTCATTTTTATTTATTTATTGCTATTGAGTTATATGAGTTCCTTGTGTAGTTTGGATGTTAACCCCCTATCAGAAATGTGGTTTGCAAATATTCTTTTCTATTCCATAGGTCACATTTTCATTTTATTGACTGTTTCCTTTGCTGTGAAGATTTTAAATATAGCATAGTTCTACTTGTTTATTTTTGCTTTTGTTGACTTCACTTTAGATGTCAAATCCAAAAAACCATTGCCAAGATTGATTTCAAGAAGCTTATCCCTTATGTTTTCTTCTAGAAGTTTTATGGTTTCAGGTTTTACATTCAATATTATATTCCATTTGAGTTAATTTTTGTGTATTGTGTAAGAGAAGAGATCAGTTTCATTCTTTTGCACGTGGCTATACTGCTTTCCCAACACCATTTATTGAAGAGCCTATCCTTTCCCCATTGTATATTCTATTGGTTCCTTTGTCATAAATTAATCAATCATAAGTATGTATGGCAAATAACAAGATTTGAAGCACCATTTTGCGAAATTTTATTGATATTTTATTATTATTTTATATGTGCACACACGTATGTGTATGAGAGAAAGGAGGGGGAGGGACAGACAGGAAGGAAGATGAGAAGCATCAACTCATGGTTGCAGCACTTTAGTTGTTCATTGATTGCTTTCACATATGTGCCTTGACTGGGGCTCCAGCCAAGCCAGTGATTCCTTGCTCAAGCCAGTGACCTTGGGCCTCATGCCAGTGACCTTTGGGCTCAAGCCAGTGACCATGGGCCATGTCTATGATCCCATACTCAAGCTGGTAAGCCAGCACTCAAGCAGGTGATCTTGGGGTTTCAAACCTTGGTCCTCAGTGTACCAGGTTGACACTCTATCCACTGTGTCACTGCCTGGTCAGGCTGATATTTTATTCTTGATTTGAATTAAGCTTAAGTCATATCTGAAATGATATAGCTGAAAGTTTGAAAAAGAAAGTTGTATCTAGAAATGGTAACTAGATAAAAATATTTAAAATTCTTTTAAGCATAAAGGTTATTATATAATACTTTCAAGTGCAGATTTGAGGACTTAATTCTAGAGTGTTTTCAATATGTCAGTGAAGCAAGATTTGGGGACTCTTTATGTTGAAGCTTATATGCAAAATAATTGCTTTTTAGAAATTATCTTTTGACATCAATTTGTAGAAGTATTTGTATTTAATCCTTTATTTATTTTATCCATCAAGATATAATTTAAGTAAAAATTTTAAAGAACTAATCCACCATTAAAAATGTAAACAATTTATAAGTTAAACAGTTTTGCTCTGGAAGGAAATTTTGTGTTTTTAGGTATAATTTATAACTTGCAGTTTTTGGTTGAAATATTTATTTAGATTCTCATAAAGTTTTAAGAGGCAAGCAAGAAAAACAAAAAAAGAATGCTAATTAGATTAGTAGTCATGCTACTTCAAATATTTAAGTACTTTTAAAATTACAAGTGGATTATTTTCTCAAGAAAACCACTGAAGTAGAGATAAATTGCTGTGCTAAAATTATTTACAGTTCAAGTCTTTCCATCCATCAGCAAAAATATTCCTTATTACAAATCAGGTAAGTCTATTTTAAATAAAAATAGAAAATCTCTAAATATAGTTCACTATATACAACAGGTTAAATTGATAACTTCTGTAGAAAAATTGTAAGGCATTTTTATGTAAATATGAAGGAAAAAATACAGCCTATAAAACATGCAGAATATCTGACTGTCACGATGCTGTATGATGAATCAAATCAGATAAATCAAAATCTCACGTGTCATAAAATTTTTTTATAACTGCCAATAGCCAAACATTTAAAAGTTCTGTTTTATTTTATTTATTATATATATATAAGATAGAACAAGAATAAAACCAATCATGCCTGCAGAAAATCATCTTCAATCAACACTTTCCTTTGATTTCTGTTTCAAGTTTTTCCAACTCTATTATCTATATTAAATTTCACAAGAATAAATAAAAAATATGGGTTGTACATATAATTTAATTGGTAAAGTATTTTTGTGTGTTTACTAGCTTTACATTTGTTTTGAAGTTTAAAGTTTTCTTAAAGTTGAATTTAACTGATGAGATATTTCTAATATTCTTTGGTACTCATCCATACTATTTTAAATCTTTTGTGTATCTAATTTGTAAACACTTTCTTAGAAATGAGTAAGTAGTTTAAATGACATATACTCTTCTCATTATGCAGGCAGCATCTTTAAAAATGATAATATGTCAAAATGTTCTGAATAAGATTTTACACCTTACTTGGAAAAAAGTGCTTAATATCATGTTTTAATAAATAGGAAATAAGAAGAAAATTTAATGTCTTATTTAGCTATTATGTGTATTTGAAATAGTATTATTTTATCAATTATAAATGTCAAAATTTTATCACAATAAAATCATATATATCAATGGACACATATTTATTGAGAGTGTTTCTGAGTATTTTTTCCCATTGGAGTTACTACTCTACATTTTTCCTATTTAAGAAATATTTTCTTGGGCCCTGGCCGGTTGGCTCAGCGGTAGAGCGTCGGCCTAGCGTGCGGAGGACCCGGGTTCGATTCCTGGCCAGGGCACACAGGAGAAGCGCCCATTTGCTTCTCCACCCCTCCGCCCCGCTTTCCTCTCTGTCTCTCACTTCCCCTCCCGCAGCCGAGGCTCCATTGGAGCAAAGATGGCCCGGGCGCTGGGGATGGCTCTGTGGCCTCTGCCTCAGGCGCTAGAGTAGCTCTGGTCGCAACATGGCGACGCCCAGGATGGGCAGAGCGTCGCCCCCTGGTGGGCAGAGCGTCGCCCCATGGTGGGCGTGCCGGGTGGATCCCGGTCGGGCGCATGCGGGAGTCTGTCTGACTGTCTCTCCCTGTTTCCAGCTTCAGAAAAATGAAAAAAAAAAAGAAATATTTTCTTTATGTTTATTTGCCTGTAAGATTGCTATTTTAAAAATTAAATTCATAGGAGTGTTTCAGTAGAAAGCAGTCAATACAACCTAGGTCATGACAGCTCCCAAAAGAAGCTATTTTTGTATGTCAAGGAGATCAATCTAGATTCATTATATTTTGAAAACTGAGCTAACTAAAACAACAGATTTGCAAATGTGAGTACAATAGTTTTGAAAATAAAAAAGTTTATTTTAATGACTGAGTCAGAAGAGTTCATTAACAAAATGTACATTTAATTATGCATTTTGAGCAATATTGTGCACAAAATGGAAAAATAGTAAATCTCATTACTAGTCTGCAGATGTTTTGTGTAATTTTTAAACTGTACACAAAAATTGATGGTGTTTCTTTGTCTATAAGCCATCTGGTCATATTTTATTAAGACATCTGTCTGTTCTTTGTAGAAAATTTAGTAAAATCTGAATAGATTTAACTTAAGTGAAAACTGAAGAAATTGAGTGTGTAGTTATTCAAAGAAAAAAACAATAGTGTAAAATATATTTTTTTCCTCTGTTGGCAGTGTACCTAAAAAGTTGACATAAAAATTTCAGGAATAGTACAAGGAAATATAAAATTTCCACCTGGAATACATTTCTTCTTTTATCTCACCAGTCTCTCCTTGCTCTGATCCTATATTACTCTGCCCTTGCAAAACTACAGGTACTGAATCATTCTGTTTTAAAATTTTAATATAACTCTGTTACTTGGCAGCTTCTAAAAGCTTGAGTTATCTAGCTGAAGTGAAAAACTTTTGAAAATAGAGTGGTTTATTGAGGGGAAGTATTAATTATATGCTCTATGAAAAATGAACACTTAGCTGGTAGAGCTTTTTTCCCCCACTTGCCTGTTTCCCATATCAGATGTAGGATATAAATCAGCCTATTCTAGAAAGCATTTGATGCTCAAACCCAAAGCCGGTGAAACTCCTGCTCTATCCTCTATTGCCCCTGACAGCGTCTTTTCCCGGTTTGATCTATGACCTTGTTATGCACTGAATGTTGTATCTTCTCAAGATTCATGTGTTAAAATATTACCCACCCCAATGTGATGGTATTAGGAGGTGGGACCTTTGAGAGATAATAGAATTTGATAAGATCGTGAAGGTAGAGCACTCATGAATGAGATTAGTGCTTTAATAAGAGTCATAAATGAGCTTCTTTCCACCCTCTGTTCTTTGTTATGTGAGGATGCAATGTGAAGTCTGCAGCATGCTTTTGCTAGATCCTGACAGGCTGGCCCCTGATTTTGGAATTTCTGCCTCTAACACTGAGAAATAAATTTATGTTGTTATTATAAGCCACCCAGTCTACGGTACTTTGTCATAGCAGCTCAGACTGACTGAGATAAAGTGGTATCAAGACTAGGGTGCTGCTGTAACAAACACTTAGAAACATGCAGGTGACTTTGGATGTAGGTAACAGGCTGCAGCTGGAAGAATTGTGAGGTGCATGTTTGAAATATGGATGTTAAGGGTGATTTTGATGAAGGCTCAAAAGAAAAAAACAAACTAAAGTGTATAAAGAAAGACTCAATCATGAGCAAAATGTTGGTGGAAATATGGTCATTAAAGGCCATTCTGATGAGGTCTCAGACAGAAATGAGGGACATGTCACTGGAAGCTGGAGGGAAGACAATTCTTGTTATAAATGACAAAAAACTTGGATGGATTGAGTTTGTGTTCTAGTGTTGTGGACAATAGAACTTATAAGCAATGATATTGACTATTTAGCTGAAGAGCTTTCTAAGCAAAGTGTTGAAAGTGCAACTTGGTTCTTCCTGACTGCTTCTAGTAAAGTGCAAAAAGAGAGATATGACTTAAAGATGAAATTGTTAAGCAAAAATGAAGCAGAATTTAAACATTTGGAAAATTCTCAGCTTATCCATATTTCAAAAATAGAGAATACTAAGGATGTGGCTAAGCAACTGTTTGATAAAATTAACGTGGACCAGCCTTCTCAGCAGAAGCCAGGCACATTTATTCAAGACCAGGGGTAGTCAACCTTTTTATATCTACTGCCCACTTTTGTATCTCTGTTAGTAGTAGAATTTTCTAACCGCTCACCAGTTCCACAGTAATGGTGATTTATAAAGTAGGGAAGTAACTTTACTTTATCAAATTTATACAGCAGAGTTACAGCAAGTTAAAGCATATAATAATAATTACTTACCCAGTACTTTATGTCGAATTTTTGCTAAGTTTGGCAGAATAAATCTTTATAAAACAACTTACTATAGTTAAATCTATCTTTTTATTTATACTTTGGTTGCTCTGCTACCACCCACCATGAAAGCTGGAATGCCCACTAGTGGGTGGTAGGGACCAGATTGACTACCACTGGTCTAGACAATGGAAGAATGACCCTGAAGGCAATTCAGAGATTATCAGGGCTGCCCTCCCATCACCGATCCAGAGCTCATGGGTTGGAGGAAGACGGCTATCCCCACGTGACTTTCAAAGGTTTCAGTTACCAGTAAAGTCATGGGCTCAGGACCCCTGTCCAGTAAAGTTACAGGGGCCTGGCAGAGAGTTTACATGAGACCAGTCTGTCAAACTGTGGAAGTGACTTTGTCACCCTCGTGGGTAGAATATGGAGTCAAAGAAGAGTATTCTTGTGCCTTAAAATCTCATGAGCTTTGCATTGTCAGGCTTTGGACTTGCTTGGAACCCATCACTCTCTTCTCCTTTCTTATTCCTCCCTTTTGGTATGTGAGTGTTTATCCTATGCCTTATCTACCATTGCATTTTCAAAGCACATAACTTGTCTGGTTTCAGAGGTTCACAGCTGGAGAGGAATTTGGCCTCTGATCTTGAGATTTCACCCATATTTGATTTAGCTCTCTATATCAGACTTTGGACTTTAGACTTTAGAGTTGATGCTGAAAAAAGTTAAGACTTTGGGGGGTTGGGAGGATAGAATGAATATTTTGTATGCAGGAAGGACATATATTTTAGGGGGCCAGGGACAGAATGTTTTGGACTGAATGTTTGTGTTCCCTTCAAACTCAGATATTGAAACGCCACACCTCAGTGAGATGGTATTAGGAGGTGGGGTGTTTGGGAGCAATTAAAGTTGGATAAGATCATAAGATAAAGACTTGATGAATAGGATTAGTATCTTGTAAGAGTCAGAGACAGCTTGTCTCCCATCTCTTCCTGCCATATAAGGATGCCAGCAGTTTGCAGCCCAGAAGAGGGCCCTCACCAAACCAAGCATGACAGCACCCTGACCTTGGACTTCAGCCTTCAGAACGATGAGAAATTTTTGTTGTTTTTAAGCCACCCAGGCTATGGTACTTTGTTATGGTAACGGGAAGTGACCAAGACATTTTTGTCCAAAAGCTCTTGCTGTACACACCAGAAGAAGGAGCTGACCTGTGTGTGAATGTGATCAAAGGCAGTCCAGAAGTCTTTGGCAAATAAAAACAGAAGAGAGACTTGTTAGAAAAATATGAAGAACAAATGATACTCCAAAGACTCGGAATAACAGATATATCAGTTGAGTAATCTGTGATGAAAGGCAAAAAGCCTGTGCCATAGAGGGCAGGGACTGTCTCTGTGGTCTTTGAGGTGTATTCCTTCAGGCAGTCTCAGAGGACCAACTGAGAGGTCTAACTCTGATACTTGATTTGTCCTTTGGAAGGAGGCCGGGCAGTGGCCACATCAGTCCAAGAATAACTTATTTCACATGATTTCAGGAAGTTGTTTCCAGTAAACCTGTGTGGTTCTAGTATTAAGAAGGTCTCTTTTTCTATGACTGAGGGTGTGGGAAGCAAACATGTTTTTTATTATTGGATGACACATCCCAAGTAATGATTCTATATTTTATGAGTTTCTGATTTAATTTATTCCTGGTTGGGATGGGGGAAATATAAATGATGATAGATAAAAGTATTTTTGTCTCTTTGAGAGTTCAAATTAATCTTGGAAATAATCTATAGCTGTTTCCATTAACTGTAAATGCAAGGAGTATTGGCCTTTCATTAGTGGGCCATTTGGTAAGGGGACCAGGTCAATGGCATTTATTTTCACTTAATTAGAATTTAAAATAAAAATCTCTAAGTGCATATGGAGAAATAATTATCTTAAATTTGGGCTAGAGAATGAGGATGGAAAATGGTTGATAAGAACCAGATAGTATATCTAAACCCAATCTAAGCAACTAGGATTCAGAATAGGGGTTAATCTCCCTAATTAGGAAACTAGACTGAAGTCAAGAAACCAATCCTACTTATATCACCAAGGTACATGACTGGATTTAGGAAGAAAGAGAGGCCAACTGGTCATGGGCTGCTAGATACTGGTCTTATAGGAATAAATTTCACTCTGGAACCCACTTATGAAAGCCAATGGTATAAATCTCAGTCCGAATCTGAAGGCCTGATTCAAATGCTAATCTTATAGAAAGACCTCCACAGATATGGAGGTCTTTACCAGTACTCTGGGCATCACTTAGCCCAGTCAAATTGACAAATATATCTATATTTCTATCACAGTTCACATTCAATATTATTCTGTATTAGTTTCAGATGTGTCATTACCATCACAAGTAGACATTGTTTCCTAATCCTTTCTAGCATTGCCTTTTTTGTGTGTATATGACAGAGACAGAGAGAGATACAGAGAGAGAGACAGATAGGGACAGACAGACAGACAGGAAGGGAGAGAGGTGAGAAGCATCAATTCTTTGTAGTGGCACCTTAGTTGTTCATTGATTGCTTACTCATGTGCCTTGACTGGGGGGCTACAGCAGACTGAGTGACCCCTTGTTCAAGCCAGCAACCTTGGATTCAAACTAGTGAGCTGGGCTCAAACCAGATGAGCCAATGCTCAAGTTGGCGACCTTGGGGTTTTGAACCTGGGTCCTCTGCGTGCCAGTCTGATGCTTTATACATTGCGCCACTGCCTGGTCAGGCTAGCATTGCCTCTTCAGGACCTCTACAATAATTACTCTCTCAAGATCATCCTGGACAGAAATAGCAGTCAGAGGTAGAAGTCCCATCTGTGTTCCAAAGAATATTAATTCCTTTTGAGAAATAAGACTTTCATGGTCAAATATGTCAGGAAAGTGTTGTGCCATAGAGTTCTCCTTAACTTGCACCTATTGATATAAGTCACATAAGGAAGGGCTTGAACCGTGGTTGCTCCAGTTCTCACTGGAATGTTTTCTGATCCTTCTGGAATATAAAGAATGAGATATTTTTATAATGATACTACAAGGTCATTTCCCATTGCTTGCTTGTTCCCTCTGAGGGGCTGTCATGATAGTTTCTTTTGATGTCCTGGGTTCTAATGAGGTGTAGAACTTGAATTCTCTACCCTGCCCCCTCAGAATAGAGCTGAGAATATAAAACCACTTAGCAGCAGTCTAGAATTTACTCCTTAGCAATGGAGTACATCATAACTAACTCTAGTTATCCAGCCTCTTTCTTCTCTGTGTCAACCTTTTTTGTGTGTGGGACAAGAATTGCAGGGAGTTGGAACCTTTGGCCAATCTTCCTTTTACTATATAGAAAACAAACTGTCTAAGTCTAAATGTGTCAATTTATCTTGTATGTACATTGACCTATGGTAGTCAATAGGCACCTCTTGGAAACTCGTAAGGTAGAATTTGTAGAGGCCCTGAATAGGAATACAGAACAAGGACAGAGTTCAGTGCCTTGAGGCAAAAGGTACAGTGGCTTTACTGAATGCTGTACTGTGCTGAATGCAGCACACTAGGGATAGAATTACCGATTCTGATTAATCAGTAGGTGGGGACATTTGAGTTATCCCCTTACTCTTTTATCTGCTCTAAAGCAGTTCCCCTTCCTTATTTCCTCATTCTCTTCTCTGCTTCCCAACTTCTTATTCTTGCCCCTGCTTCTATTTGTATCAATAAGTACCTGTAAGGACGGGGGTTCGGAGCTGTCTCATGACACCTGTACAGGGGATTGTGAGGCAGTCTCCCGTAGGTCCCTCGGTGCACTCTATGTGGTCTCCGAGTAGTCATTGTCTCCACAACAAGTGGTGCCCTGTGTGAGGAACAGGAACCAAATGACAACAGATGCCCCACGTGAGGAACAGAAACTAAATGACAAGAATTGCCAAGGATCTAAGCAGTCCAGGAGTCAAGACATCCAATTCAGTGTGTCCTAATTTATTTAAACACAAATCTTTGTTTCTCCCACAGAATCCCTACTAAAACCACACAGAACACATTCTTAGAATCACTGTTATTCTTTTGAAAGGTTTGTCACTATAAATCCCATTTATCATTCATTTAAAAATTTTTATATATTTAATTTCAAGGGCTATTTTTTTCACATTCAGAGAAAGTACTTTTAATTTTCTAAAGTAAATATCTGTATTTAATTTATTCTTCTCAGAATTTTTGTAAACACTCAACAAAATTATATAAATAACCTTTGGAATAAAATGGTTTAGGTTTCTTTTCATCCATATTCCTAAGCCTCTGATTCACAAGGCAAAACATGACTTTTTGGATAGTTAATATAAATATTTACTGAAACTAAGGCATTTGGTATTTCTATACAAACTAGCTTTCTTTAGAGATCAAAGGGAACTGCTGTTTAAAATATTGGGTTGGCTGAGGGAGGGTTGGGCTGTTGTTATATATAGACATATCCTATACCTCCAGACTCTCAAATTTTGTCCTTTAGTACAAGATGAAAAAACAGTGTCTATTTAACCTATCTGTTGAAAACTGAACTATCTTATTCTCTGAGTAGTCAGAGGTCCACTTTTTTTGAGCAGTTCAATGGTTAATTTTGGATGGCAAACAATGCCTTAACTAGCGATAGTTAAAGAAAAATTGTATTTGGAAATATTTCCATTAATTTCATCTATAAATTTTAAAAAGTCAACTTTCAAAAAGTACTATTTTGAGTCTGGAAAACAGTATGTGGAGTACTGACTACTTAATTTTATATTATAATAGTAGGGTTATTTTATTTGAAAATTTAAAAAATTTATATAAAATTTATATTTATTGATTTTTAGAGACAGAAGAGAGAGAGAGAGAGAAAGGCAGGGAGACAGCCTGTAGTTTCTTTACAACATGTGCCTTGACCAGGCAAGCCCAGGGCCTCGAACCAGTAACCTTAGCGTTCCAAGTCCATCTACTATGCCACCACAGGTCAGAGATAATGATAGGTTTACATTTTACTTTTAGATGAATAAAAGTAGTGGAAATGAAGTGATATTTCAATAGCTGATATAGAGTAGTGAGCAGATTTCACAAAGGCACATTCCACTCACTGATCAGATTAGTAAGGATTTTTGTTGGCAACTAACTTAATTGTGTGTGAATATTAATCAATATAAAACTATGGATAAAATAATGGCTTATAATAAAGTAAAAGCAGAGGCATAGGTTTTAATTAGTTATTAAATATTTAATTATTAACTCAGAATTTTATGGTTAAACTGATATTTAAAGATAAAAGCCTGAGGCCTTTTAAAATGGATCTTATTATGAATATATATATCTTTAATTTAGAAAACTCAAAGTTCTTAGTAGTTAATCAAATTTGGTTTCATAATATGAAATTTATAGAGTACTTAGTAGGTACTTTGTAAAATATGTGTTAAATGAGTTGATGATTTTAATATTGGTAATTAATTCTGATAGGTCTATTGAGTAGAAGAGTCATTTTAAGAATTAAAGACTTTATAATGTTTCTAACCTCTAGATGTCTCCCTCCTCTGTCTTCCTCCTACACTCCTTCCCACAACACAAACACACTTTCAAACACAAGCACATAAACTTTTGTACCTAACCAAATTTAAAGTATGCTTTCATGAGACATGCAGCTGTTCAAAAACTTGAAAATCATTGTCTATCCAACAAATCTCATTCCTAGAGAGAGGATGCAAGTGGATATTTTGGTTACTGAATTTTTCTTAAGTTTGGAGGGGATAGGTTCAACTATAGAAACAAACAATGAAGAGCTTTTAACTGTGGTTCTAGACGTATTGTGGAGCTGTGAACAAGTGTGTAGAAGAAAGGCCAACCACATTACATTGATATGAGTGGAAAACCGGTGCTGTTGAGTTGTAAAGATAGTTGATGAGGTGAAGGTGACTTAGTATAAAATAAATATTAACATTAAAGGTTGGTTTTTACTATAGGAAGAAATAAATAATTTCCGAACAATGTATTTCAAGTTGCTTGAGGAACAATTGGGGATTACACATTGTTGAGCCTCTATTGCCAACAGTGTCTGATACAGTGAATGCTAAAGATTGATGACCGAATCAAACTGTAACTTCTCAGAAGAGTGCTGCATAGTGAGTGGGTAAGAACAAAGAGTTGGGAACCTGGCTGCCTGGGTTTAAATTTGTGTTTCAGCACTTCCTATGTGACTGTGGGTCCTCTCCAATGCACATGAGACATTCTCAAGGATAGACCATATGTTGGGACACAAAAGTAGCCTCAATAAATTTAAGAAGATTGAAATCATAGCAAGTAGAGAAAGGAAATGATGATACTCTGTTGTCAAGATTAAACAAATGAATATATGCAAAGTTTTTTAAACTGTGCCGGCACATTAAATACTACTATATATTAAGTTTAATATGTCAGTTTTTGCAAGTTAAGGGAAGTTTTTTATGAAATGCTAAGGAGCTTCACAAAGTGAGTAGAATATTGGTCTATTTTCTTTTTATGGGAGTATTTGATTAAATACTGATTGAAGTTGGACTTAACAAAGAAGCTTGGGGATCAAATATGGGACCTAATTCACAGATAAATGTAGTATTATTCCCCACCCCAAACTTCTTGTAAAAGATCAAAAAGGTCATATGCTATTGACTTAAAAATACTATTTTAGGAAATGTATATATTATATATAGAAGATATAGAAAAAAATATATATAATGCACAGAAGTTGTTTGACTGTACAATTAACTCTGAACATCAGTAATAGAATTTCGTAAATGTAAGAACCAAGAGATTCTTAGAGTCTTGCTTTTTTCAGATAAAGAAAACAAAGACTCAAAACATATACAGATACTAAACCAAATAGTAAGATACATAGAAATACTATAGTATTTTGATATATTAGTATATATTTTTAAAATACATTGTTAAATTATGTTGAATTTAACTTAAAAAGCAACTAATTTGAAGCTAAAAGAATTTTTGAAGTATAGCTATAGCTAGCTTTTTAGAACTCAATTAATTTTGATTAATTGAATTTCATTATTGCATTATTGAAAGTTCTTGGTTGTGAATAATAGAAACTGACTGACTGGTTAACAGAAGGAGAGAATGAAGTTATTGTAAAGGTATTTAGTAGCTCAGAGAATTTATAAGACTGTTAGAGGAGTAGGCTCAGGCAAGGATCAAGGAAAAGACAATTAGAAGAAAAATAAAACCTACATAGGTGGCTAGAATAATTATATAACAAACAACCTGTATATATATTTATAGTGATAGAATCTAAGCATTATCTTTTCTCAGAAAAAATAATTATTACCAATTAGAAATTAATATTGAAAATGATTAATAATGAAAGTATTTTTTATCCAATCTCAAAATTTGTTAATGTTTTTGTTTCAGAGTTCATGAAAGAGCAATATGTCTAGTTACTAGACCTGGTATTTCTACATAAAGATAATTTTGAAAGGCAGCAAAGTAGCAATTACTTATCAGAGACTGCCATTTTTATGGGCTAATGTTAGTATGTAAAAATTTTAACATCAAAATAAACAGCTATGGTAATTTACTGGTTATTCTTTGCATAAAAATTGCTGGGTCTGCATTCTCTCAAAGTGTTTAGTAGAAGTATTCAAAATTGTGATATATAGCTCATATCTTGACTATGTGTATTAAGTATAGATATATAGATTATGCTTATTTGAAAATATGGCTCAACACATGAACCATTTTGTTCAATTTTCTTCTTTTACGTTCTTAGACATTTCAGCATTTTTTATTAAAAAAGTACTACACACACGTGGTAATGCTAAATTGTATCTCATAATTTCATTTTAATTTGGCATATTTGAGATAATGGAAGTTAAACCTATAACATATAAAATCAGCTATCTGCAAAAAGAATACACACCAATACCCCCATGCTAAGACAGAGTTCATAGCCACGGGAAAATATTTCCCCAAATGAAATAAAAGAGAGAGAGGCAGTGCTGAAATTTGGTCAAGGGACTTAGAGTATAAACTTCAGAAGGCATCCCTGAACTGCAATTGATGTATAAGGAAGACATAATCTAATCTGTGATATTTTAACATTTTAAAAGAGAAATAAGAATATGTCAAGTGTAGGGAGAAATTCTGTATGGAGTCCACAGAAAGGATACTAGAAGAGCAAGGACACAGAGTAATTTCAAGATTTCCGAAAAGAGGGACATATATCTCTGATGGCTACCTCAGACAATTACAACCATTATTATCATCTTCTTAATTGCCTTGCTCACAAAGCAGTATTATGATGATATCTGCTGTCGATACAGACTTTCTTACTGTAGTCAGGAGATACTCACCAGCTGACAATACTCTTGATTTTGGAAAGTTCTATTTCACTTGAATTAATAAATTAGCAATCTGTTTTATAAGGTAGTCTTTCATGAGCTTGATTAATGTGGGTTTGTCACTGAGTCTGATACATTGTGGGTATACTGACAAAATCAAATTTCATTTTCATTTGGACCTGAAACAGACTCTGTCCACTGTGCTTCTGTCTTCAGGAGTCTGCTTTTTAGCCAGAGACAACCATCTACTCAGACGTCTCTTTTCTCTTAAGTGCAATATTCTGTAGACACAAATTATTTGTCTCTCAATCTAATGTTCTTAATGGGAAATAAAAATGTCTGGATAAATGGACAATGCATACATTAATTTTAAAAATAAATTATTGAACATCCAATATGGCACTAGGGTAGGCATTGAAAAGTGGGAGAAAAAAGAGAAACAACAGTCACTCTTTTGTATTTAGGCTTTGGAACATGACATGTGTTTCAGACTGAAGTTTTGTTGATTAAGCACTGGATTTATTCTATTGATTAAATGAAGTATCTTATGTAAAGAACCTAGCATGCTCTCTGGCAGATAATAAGTACTCAGTAGTGGTTAGATTCATTTCTTTTCTTCTTTACATCTCTTCCTATTTTGCAAATAATTAAGTATTGGGGCAATTGGATTTATTTTTTGAAATCTGCCACTTTTGTTTATCTGAAAGAGAACAGAATAATATATAATGTGTCTATTAGGTAATGTTTTAGGAATAAATGTTGAATATATTAATATATCTTGATTAATATTTTAACTACAGATTGTTTAGATGTTCAATATCATCTTATTTAACTTATCTTGACCTAAATACATAACTATCAATTTTCTTCATTTATTTGTGTGAAACTGCATAAAGGCTGACAATGTTTATTAAAATGTTAATTCTTTACCTCATAATTATATGATCCTTTACATATACCATTTCCCTTTTCTTTGGATGCTTTAAGATTTTCTTGGCCCTGGCCAGTTGGCTCAGTGATTAAAGCATCAGCCCAGCATGTGGAAGTCCTGGGTTTGATTCCCCATCAGGGCACACAGGAGAAGTGACCATCTGCTTCTCCACCCCTCCCCTTCCCCCTTCTCTCTATCTCTCGCTCTCTCTCTCTCTTCTCCTCCTGCAGCTGTGGTTCGATTGGTTCAAGCACATTGACCCCAGGTGCTGAGGATGGCTCCATGAAGCCTCTGCCTCAGGTGCTAAAAGTAGCTTGTTTGCAAGCATTGCCCAAGATGGGCAGAGCATCGGCCCCAGACAGGGTTGCTGGGTGGATCCCAGTCAGGGTGCATGCAGGGGTCTATCTATCCTCCTCTCACTTGGAAAAGAAGGGGGGAGGAAAGAAAGATTTTCTCTTTATCATTGATATAAATCAATTTTATTATATATATTTTTTGGTATAGTTTTCTTTTTGTTTCTGTGTTTAAAATTTGTTGAGCTTCTTGAATGTGTAGTTTTTATCATATTTGAAAAAAAATTAGCCACTCTTTCTTCAATGGTTATTTGCTTTCTCTGGCCTCTTGTAATTATCTCAGAGTTTACTGATGTTCTTTTCATTGTTCATTCAGGCTTCTTTTTGTCTGTTTCTTTGGATATATTTTATGCTGTGTCTAATATGCTATATATTAATAACATCCTGCATATTTTTAGAAGAATTATATTTTTTAATCTCAAATATTCAATTTGGATCATTTTTATAGTTTCTATGTGTCTCTTTAAAATTCTCTCTTTTGTTATCTTTTAGAATATACAAAATTATAAATCTTTTCATGCCCTTGGTTAGTAATTCTATATGTATGTCATGTCATTACTCATGTCTATTGGTTAATGCTTTCTCATCATTATGGAGAAAAGTTTTTCTGCTTCTCTGCATGCTGGTAACTTTTAATTGGATGCCAGGTTTTGTGACTTTCATACTGTTATTTGCTAAATCTTTTTGAATTCCTGTAAGTATTCCTGAGCTCTGTTCTAAGATTCAGTTAACTTGCTCAGAAACAGTTCAACCAAATTTAGTTCTTAAAGCTTTTTCAGAAGGGACCAAAACAGAATTTAGAAACTATTTTCCCCCATTAGTGAGACAATACCTTTCTGAGTACTCTAAAGTCTAACTGATGCCCCCAGATATGTGAAGTTTTCTATTCCTGTTTGTAGGAACTGAACCATTCTCTTCCTCGTGTAAGCTTCAAGGATAGCTTTCAGATGACTCTTTTCTGACATTTAGGTCATTTCCTTGCATGTCTGTGCTTGTTAATCAGGATGAAGTTGATGACTCAGGTGGGCTCCCATGCAGGTCTCTAACAATTGCTCTCTATATATACACAGCTCTCTTTTCTCTGATACTCTGTACTGTGAACTCTAGCCTGGACTTCCAGCTCTCTCTTCTCAAATTATTGAGACTGCTGGGCTCCACCTGAGTTTTCATACCTTTACCATAGCCTGGGAATTCTCCAAGCAGTAAACTGGGGGATCATAGGGTACTTCTTTGTCTTCCCATTTTTATTTATTGATTTGAGAGAGAGAAAGAGAGAGAGATACAGAAATATCAGTTTCTTGTTCCACCTATCTATGCATTCATTGGTTGATTTTTTTTTTTTTTTGGTGCCTTGACTGTAGACAAATGCACAACTTTGACTTACCAGCCCACACTCCAGCCCACTGTGCTACCTGGCTAGGGCGATTTTCCAGTTCTTGAGGAACACTGCAGTGCTGCCTGATGCCCAAGTCAGAAAATCTTTATTTTGCATATTGTTTCCCATTTTGAAGTTAGTTCAGGACAGCATACTCCATCTTGGATAGAAGGTTGTCTTTATATGTATTTATATCTCTATATAATGTTTATTTTAGGTTTTTAATGAATAAAAAAATAACTGCTTTGTGCCTTAAAATTCAATGAATGCCTCTCTTTTTATGCTATTTAAAAAAACTGAAGCTAGTGAGCAATATTCTGTGCCGATTATTTGTAAGCATTTCTTTCTACCTACATCATAACCGTTAGGGAACAAAGCTATTTAGACTTCATAAATCTTTCACTTCAATGAGGAAAAATATACTCAGCGGGAGTAATTTTATGGGATGATTATGAAGTTAAGAGTAGCTTAAGTACAATTTTAAGTAGTTTTTCCAACAAAAAAATATGGTTGTTAGTTTGCCAATTACTCATTATTTACCTCCTGGCCTTGACATGGACAATTTAATATAGCTGAACAATAGGTACTTCAGAAAGTGCTATCCTTTTTCTAAGCAACCCAGAAGGGGTAAGGGATGATAAAAACTGAAGCTTCAAGGTATGTGAGAGAAAAATTCCCTACTTTGCATATGCAATTGCCTACTTAAATATTCAAACAGTCCTTAAGCTCATACAAGTTTTATGATCACGGCTGAAGCAACAACCTTGAAAAGCTTGGGCTGATGTTCTTAAAAGATATTCTATTGCAAATTCTGTCAAAGCTGTAGTAATAATTACAGTTTTTAATGGTTATGATATGAATCATACACAAAACCTATCAAACATTTCTTTTCCAATGATGTCAATGAAACATCTTTCTTTTATTTGTGTTTAGAAAAACAAATTTAAATATGACATTTCATTAGTTGAAATGTGTATTTTCATGTATATTGTAAAAGTAATCCAATTAAGCCCATGAAGGCATGCTCATGCTATATACCTCATATCAGCAAACCAAAATTTAGGTAATTTTCAATGATTTGTTCTTTCTGAAAAGGAAGGCCCAGGTCAACCAATCAGCGCTTGACTTCTCAGCCCCCAGGTACCTAACCCCACCCTAAGACCCCCCTTTGCTGCATATGATAAAAATAATGCCCCTTTAACCAATCAGCTACGTTCAGTATAACTTTCTTGTTTTTGCTTAATTTAGTCTATAAAAATATCTCACCGTCTACAGCTCTTTAGAGATTTTTTTTTCTGTTTGTTGAATGCTGCCTGATTCATAAATTATTGAATAAAAGCCTGCTAGATTAGTAAATTGTCTGTGGAAAATTCTCTTTTAACAGTACCTACATGAAGCCTTTCAGTTCAATTGAGTCAGGAGACATTTTTTTTTCTGAAACATAGTTATTAAATTTCAACAACTTTCATTCCCACTTAGAAGCCATACCTTTGCTAGATTTTTCTTTGCTTTTCATTTTAAAGCTTGTATCCAGACTTCTCTTCGTGTTTTGTGAAATTTTTTATTTATTTATGTATTTATTTATTTATTTATTTTGTATTTTTCCGAAGCTGGAAATGGGGAGGCAGTCAGACAGACTCCCATGTGCACCCGACCGGGATCCACCTGGCATGCTCGCCAGGGAGCGATGCTCTGCCCATCTGGGGTGTTGCTCTGTTGCAACCAGAGCCATTCTAGTACCTGAGGCAGAGGCCATAGAGCCATCCTCAGTGCCCAGGCCAACTTTGCTCCAATGGAGCATTGGCTGAGGGAGGGGAAGAGAGAGACAGAGAGGAAGGATAGGGGGAGGGGTGGAGAAGCAGATGAGCGCTTCTCCTGTGTGCCCTGGCCGGGAATCGAACCTGGGACTCCTACACGCCAGGCCGATGCTCTACCACTGAGACAACCGGCCAGGGTTGTGAAGCTTTTTAAAAAGTGGTGTAGTAAAAATTCTGGATTTCTTCCAGCAGCTGCTTCCCTCTTTGGGTTCTTAATAACCTCAGGGCAACAAAAACAATGGCTGTTGAGTGCCTCATTCAAGGTTTAGAGCAGACAAGATGGCCTGAGAAAGACTGACTTCAACATTCCAAAAGCTCAGTAAGGGAAGGTCTCTATTCTCTAGGTCAGTGATTCTTACTCTTTAGCACGAGGAGAATCACAGTCACCTGGAAAACTTGTTAAATAAAATTATTAGGTCCACCTCCAGCTGGGTGGGACCCAAGATACTACATTTCTTATAAATTTTAAGTCATTGATATTGATGCTAATATCCACCGACCGTATGTGGAGAGTGCTGTTCTATTCAGTGGCTCTCCGCTCAGCCAGCACTTTAGAGATACCCGAGGAGTTTATAAATTGTGCACTGTAGTGCCGGACTGTAGAAATCACCATGCAACCTGAAACCATGCAAAGCAATCTCAGCAATCATTAGAAAATTTACGATTGCTCCATGAGCTTTCAACATTTCTGTCAAAATATTAAAAAACACCCTCTTAAAGTCTCTTTAACGTCAGCTAAAATTTTAAAAGTGAAACTAATATTTATGACGCTAAGATAAAACTATTCAGAGTAGCTGTTGGGAAAACAGCTGTATTAGGCTTGCTTTCTTGCATTTTGAATTAGTGTGTGAGCACATGGCAGCGCCACATGTGTATAGTCTATGTAAAGCTATGAGCGCTTTCACTCAGGGAGGTGTTTGGGGATCGCTTCCCACCGCTGCAAGGGGCCATTTTGCTTGCTGTTCATTCACCTGCTGCCCTGAGAAGAGGTTTTCCCTGCCTGTTTGCTCCCCCACGGTGGGGAGACTCTAATAAACGAGAATGACCCATTGCTTCCTGTCTCCGCAATTCCTCTACCGTCTGCCTGAATCCACTGTGAACCTTCCTGACTGCAGTCACCAGCATTATAGTAACATCTCCTCTTTTTTGCAGAAAATGTATCAAATGGAATTCGAACAGGGCTTGCCTTTTTGTTGCAGAACATGACATGGAATATGCTTTTTTTTTCTGCTTTGGCAAGTTTTTATACTGCTTTCTGAGTTTAGATCAGCTTCAGCCTCCAACATTTTACCCTTTGGGCTTTTAATATTGTGAAATGTCTTTGAGAGTTTCTTTAATGGGGAATTTTTACCGATGTCACTTTCTCAGGGACATCTTCATCCTTTTTTTCCCCAACCACTTTTCTCATTTATGCCTTCACTGAACTTCTCTGGCTTCACTTCCGGAGTCCATCAAAACAGTAGCAATGTCAACATTCCCAAGGTCAGCTATTTCTTTTATAATTTAATTTACATTTATTTGCATATCACTTCCAGCATTATCCCCTTTCCTTTTGTATTTTTTTTTTTTTTTTTTTTGTATTTTTCTGAAGCTGGAAACGGGGAGAGACAGTCAGACAGACTCCCGCATGCACCCGACTGGGATCCACCCGGCACGCCCACCAGGGGGCGACGCTCTGCCCACGGGGGGGGGGGGGGGGCAATGCTCTGCCCCTCCGGGGGGTCGCCCCACCGCGACCAGAGCCACTCCAGCGCCTGGGGCAGAGGCCAAGGAGCCATCCCCAGCGCCCGGGCCATCCCCGCTCCAATGGAGCCTCGCTGCGGGAGGGGAAGAGAGAGACAGAGAGGAAGGAGAGGGGGAGGGGTGGAGAAGCAAATAGGCGCTTCTCCTTATGTGCCCTGGCCGGGAATCGAACCCGGGTCCCCCGCACGCCAGGCCGACGCTCTACCGCTGAGCCAACCGGCCAGGGCCACCTTTTGTATTTTTCTGAAGCTGGAAATGGGGAGAGACAGTCAGACAGACTCCCGCATGCGCCCCACCGGGATCCACCCGGCACGCCCACCAGGGGCGACGCTCTGCCCACCAGGGGGCGATGCTCTGCCCCTCCCGGGCGTCGCTCTGCCGCGACCAGAGCCACTCTAGCGCCTGGGGCAGAGGCCAAGGAGCCATCCCCAGCGCCCGGGCCATCTTTGCTCCAATGGAGCCTTTGCTGCGGGAGGGGAAGAGAGAGACAGAGAGGAAGGAGGGGAGGGGGGTGGAGAAGCAAATGGGCGCTTCTCCTATGTGCCCTGGCCGGGAATCGAACCTCGGTCCCCCGCACGCCAGGCTGACGCTCTACCGCTGAGCCAACCGGCCAGGGCCCTCCCCTTTCCTTTTGGGGCCACCCATTAATCTTTGTTGGACAATTTTCTTTTTGATTATCCACTTTTATAATATATCACATGAGCTAATCACTGAGAGACATACTTTGCTGTGCAGTGACCAATTGTGGAGATTGCTTTTTATTTTACTTGATTTTTTAATTTTTTTTTTTTTTTGGTGACAGAGACAGAGAGAGAGAAACAGAGAGAGGGACAGATACAGACAGGTAAACAGGAAGGGGGAGAGATGAGAAGCATCAAGTCTTCGTTGCAGCACCTTAGTTGTTCATTGATTGTTTTCTCATATGTACCTTGATGGGGGGGGGGGTCTACAGCAGACCGAGTGACCCCTTGCTCAAGGCAGCGACCTCAGACTCAAGCTGGTGAGCCTTGCTCAAACCAGATGAGCCCGCGCTCAAGCTGGTGACCTTGGAATTTTGAACCTGGGTCCTCTGCGTCCTAGTCCGACGCTCTATCTGGTCAGGCTGGAGATGCTTTTTAAAAAAGTGATGTGATTGGTCACTGATCTCAGGGCACATTTGTTATTTACATAAGGATTTGTGGACTGAAGAAGTGAAGTTAACACTTTATGCAATTACAGGCAGTTAATATGTCATCACAACAACTTTCAACAGCATGGTTGGAGACTTGTGTCATTTAAACTGTGATAACTGAAATCTGCATATCAAGCAAGGGTGGCCTGTTACAGCACTGCCTGGTCCTGGCCTCAGACTAACAAAAAGTCTCTGAGATGGGACTTAGTCCAAGATATTATCTTGAATCTCTTCCAGGTGATATTTATATGCAACCAGGTTTGAAACTACTGCTTTAAAACAGTGCTTCTCAGAATTTAGTGTCTATAACATCATTTGGAGGGCTTTTTAAGACACAGATTTTTGGGACCAAACTCAGAATTTCTTATTCAAAAAGTCTGACAAATGACCTATTTTAATTACCTGAGAAGTTACCCAGAATTTGAATGTTTCACAAGCTCCTAGGTGATACTGATGATGCTGGTTCATGGAATACATCTGGGACAGTTACCTGATGTAAGAAAGTGTATTGTCTGAATGTACAGGCAGTAACAGTGGCCCCTACTTTTGTTGTGATATAGAAGAGTTACAAGAGGAGCCTGACCTGGCAGTGGCGCAGTCAATAGAGTGTCAAACTGGGATACAGAGGACCCAGGTTTGAAACCCTGAGGTCACCAGTTTGAGCACGGGTTCATCCAGCTTGAGTGTGGGATCATAGACATGACCCCATGGTTACTGGCTTGAGCCCAAAGGTCACTGGCTTTAAGCCTAAGGTATCTGGCTTGAGCAAAGGGTCACTCGGTCTGCTGTAGCCCCCCTGGTCAAGGCATATATGAGAAAGCAATCAATGAACAACTAAGATGCAACAACAAATAATTGGTGCTTCTCATCTCTCTCCTTTCCTGTCTGTCTGTCCCTCTCTCTGTCTTTGTCAAAACAACAACAACAACAACAACAAACAAACAAAAAACCATGAGAGGAAAACAAGGTGCAGAGAATCATTGTGAACTCAAGATGGAAATCTTGTGACTTAGTGAATCTCAAGAGCAAACCACGCCTAAGTCCCTTCCTTACAATTTTAGGTTATATAAACGTAACTCCTCATGAACTGAAAGCAATTTCCAGTTCTAGATATTCACATCAAAAATTCAATTTCATAAAATATTTGATTCACTGTTGTATAAAATTCCCTGTCATTTTACTGGTCTTATGTTATTTTTCACTACATCTTTAGAAATGTGCAACATGTAAAAAGATCTTCAGGTTTTTTTCAAGTTAGATGCAAGTGGGAACTGGGAAGAGCCTATTCTGGGAAGAAGCTCTCTCTCAAGTCAGGCTTTTGTATCTTTAAGGGTGATTTTCAGCAAGAGTGAAAACATTGTCAGTAAATTTGTCCAGTGATACAACTTGATTGATTTTAAACGATGGTAATTTTTTTGACTATGATGTTGATATCAACACTTTTATTAATGAAAAATTATAACAAATATTTCAGTCTAATTTATCACAATTAGCAAACAGTTGACTTAGCAAAATAACTAGAAAGTTCAATTATTTTCTCTTTCCATTTCATCTAATTATGCACACCCAATAATTATAATGAAAGTTATCCATTTAATGAGTCTTCAAATAATGAAACACATCTATTACATTGCTGCTCAGTATTCTTTCCGTTGCTGAGTGTATTAGTTTGATAAGGCTGCAAGAACAATGTATCACAGACTGGGTGTGGCTGAAACAACAAAGTTTCATTTTCTAACAATTTTTGAAGGTAGAAGTCTGAGATCAATGTATTATTAAGTTTCATTTCTTCTGATGTTTCTCTTCTTGATTTGTAGATGGGCCTGTTCTTCCTGGTTTCCACATGGTCTTTCTCCCTGTGTGTCTGTGTTCTAATTTCTTTTTATTAAGACACTTTATGCTGGAGTAGGGTCCACTTTACTGACCTCATATTAACTTAATTGCCCTTTTAAAGACCCTCTCTCCAAACAAGTTGCATTCTAAGGTACTAGGGGTTAGAACATCAATACCTGAATTTCGAGGGGGGCACAATTCATCTCATAACTCTCAGGTTAATTTAATCTCCTAATTATCATTTTAGGTTCTAATTTATAACACCTATAACTCCTTTCCTACTCCTTTTTGTCCCCCATTCTTTTCTTCCTTTTATTGTACTATAAATTATCTTCAGTTTCTAAGCTTCCTTCTTAATAAGTGGAAATAAATGTTGGTTATGATAATTTAATGGCCAATGATGACAATTGGGCTGTGCAAATATTGGAATGTCTACTTCTTCACAGATGGCACTGTGCTTGTCCACTGTCCTTGATGAGGTCCAAGTAAAGGTTAAAATTGTATCGTATTATAGAGTCAACCTCCAAAACTATTTCCTCTTTTCCAAGAGGGATGATAAAGTACCTGGTCATAAAGTAAAGGTAAATTTATACCAAACTCTGCTACAAAGTTTTCAAAGGTGATATGGGAATATATGCTTTGACCTTGGCCGAATGTGAAACTTGTGAGTAATATTGCAAGGTGTGCTTGTGCTGAACATAAAATGACTTATTTCTGTTCTCAGCAAACAAGCATTTCCTGTGCTTGGTAAATTATTCTACCTTTGAAGTTCTTAAAAATATAGCTATTTTATACCACTAAATGATAACTTGGACCAAGTTTGCCAGGTGACACTATTAAAAGCTTAGACTCAGTTAAATTTATGTGATTGATATTCAAAATAATGCACATTAGATTAATATATTGTTTATATATATTGAAGTTCATCATAAGAATGTTGCTCACAGTTATTCTGCTTTTATGAAAAATTACAATTAAGACAATAACAGGACATTGTAATTCACCTACTGCTGTTGAAAAGTAATGAGTAAACGTTTGCTATACATGTTTTGGATTTTAACAAATATGTCACACATTTAAACATTTACCTTGTACAGATAAATGTTTTCCTAATCTATTTATTAGGAAATAGATTTCCTAATAAATTTCCATCCTGTTTTCCTAATCTATTTATTACTGCACTTTTTTTTCCTTTTTATCTCTTTTGAAGTTGATTTTAGAGAGAGAGAGAGAGGGAGAGAGGAAGGAAGAAAGAGAGAGAGAGAGAGAGAGAGAGAGAGAGAAACATTAATCTGTTGTTCCACTTGGTTGTGCATTCATTGGTTGCTTCTTGTATCTGCTCTGACTGAAACTCGAACTCGCAACCTTGATGTATTGGAAAGACACTTTAACCAACTGAGCTACCCGGCTAAGGCTTTTTATCTCCTTTAAATCACAAAATTTGTATTTCTTTCCTCTAAGTGATTCTTGCAGTAATAAAAATATTTTGTTCTGTCTCTTCTCTGTTATAAATTATTTAGTAAAAAAAATCAAGGGATATACTTGAAAATATATTTCAAATCGGTCTGTAATTTTGGGTGAAGGAATACAGTTTACTCAGTATCCTATGGTTCCAAGATGCAGTAGTTTTTGAATGTTTTAAGCAACAGAACTCTTATATGTAACTCCAACAAGTACAATAATAAAGAGGTGTTTGCTTTTCTACAAGTCATGCAATTATATATAATATATAAAAAATCTACCAAGGTGCTACTGATGAAAATTCACAGGTACACAGAATAAAAAGGAGAAGGAGGAGGAGAAAGAGAGAGAGAGAAAGAGAGAGAGAGAGAGAGAGAGAGAGAGAGAGAGAGAGAGAAAGAAGGAAGGAAGGGAGGAAGGGAGGGAGGGAGGGAGGAAGGAAGGAAGGAAGGAAGGAAGGAAGGAAGGAAGGAAGGAAGGAAGGAAGGAAGGAAGGAAGGAAGGAAGGGAAAGAAAAAGCAAGAAAGGAAAAAAGAAAAAGAAAGAAAGAAAGAAAGAAAGAAAGAAAGAAAGAAAGAAAGAAAGAAAGAAAGAAAGAAGAAAGGAAAAGGAAAAGAAAAGAAGAATTTGGGGTGGGCAGATTGGTTGGGCCATCCTGAGACTACAGTCTGTATTCCAAACTGCCTGTTTTCTACCTAACTTTTTCTCTGGGCCAAATTCAACTCTAGTGGGTGCCATTGCTATTTATCCTTCAGCTACCGTTGCTTTGTATCCTATTGTCATAGTCTTTTCAGCAACATGAATGCCCTGTTTCCTTTCTAAATCCCCCCATTCAGGTTGCCATCTATGGACAGATCTTGTTGGCTCCACCTCCTCGCCCCCCAGGAAGTTTCCTGAGCAGCAGCTGCTGCTGACCTTGTCTACTTGTTATTTCATGTTAGCTCACACAGGTCTTCTACCAGGCAAAAACAAAAGGGAAAAATAAGCCAAGTTATAATTTATTCTGATCAACTGATATTTCCCTTAAAACATTACTGACTTTAAAATTACCAGATAACACAGCAGCTCAGTATTTTGTTTAAATCTCCCCCATTTGGATAGTTTAAGCCATATTCAATTAAATAATGATTCGTCTCTATAAGCCTTATTCATAATAACAGTTGTGGCAGAATTTTTTAGGAAACCCCAGGCAGCCTCTACTGTGATGAATATAGATGATGTCTGACTCATCTACACAATAGTTCTCAGATTAAGTGATTTTTTTCATATAGTTTTGGCTATAAATTGTTTACTCAATTGCCAGCTGAATTGATATAAGGGATTATGGTATTCAAGTGTAAAAATCTATATGGAATGGGTAGCTAGGAACATAGCTAGTTCTATAGAGCTCTTATTTATGAGCACACGAAGAGTCAGTCTTTGTGTGAGGGGGGTAATTGATTATGGAACTAAATCTCAGCAAGTTAGAAGTAAATCATTTAATAATAATAAAAGTCACATAGTTAGAAAAAGAAACCACTTCATTTTAATACCAAGACCCAAAGAGAGAGACTGATTCATTTCAGAGGAAATGGCCAAGTCATAGCAAAGCCAGGGTAGACATTTTATTTTCACCTGTAGTATAACGATGCTCTTTCCATAGATAAAGAATTAAAGATTTAATTAACTTATACTCACAGAGGTAAATATGAAAAAAAAAATTTAATCTTTTTCTCTAAGTGAGAGGAAGGGAGATAGACAGAGTCCCACATACACTCCAACCGGGATCCACCTGGCAACCTCCTTCTGGGGCTGCTGCTCAGACCAAAAGAGCCACTGTCTGCGAGAGGGGAAGAGAGAAAGCAAGGGGAAAGGGAGAGAAGGAGAAGCAGATGGTTGCTTCTCATGTGTGCCCTGGTCAGGGATTGAACCCGGGATATCTACCCACTGGGCTTATGCTTTATCCACTGATCCAACTGGCCAGGGCTAAAAACTTTTAAAAATGATAAATATCTGTCCTGCCTACAAAATTGTTTCTGTTATCTCTGTTTTATTGTTGAGGAATTTGAGTCTTGGTGACATTTAAGGTGCTCAGGGTCACCCATATGTGAAGTGACTTAGCAGGATTTTAGATCATGCCTGTGTGCACTGAAATCTTGTGTGCTCCTTACAACTTAATGTTGCTTTTAATCTCTAATATATAGAAATGCTGACCACCGAGTTTATATTCTAAACGAATTGTTGGACAATTATTATAAGCTGGTTTCATTTCATGTTGCTGCTACAAATTGTTCAGGGAAGTCAACCCTTAGCGGTGGAACACTGTGCAAAGGTCCTGTGTCCAGGATCCTACGGATCTGTGTCAGATTTGGTTTAGATGAACTTTCGGTTCTATGTTTCTCCATCAATAAAAATGTACTTTTTGGGTCAATTATCTGATAGTTCCTCACTATATATAATTCAACTATGTCTACCATGTAATATTTACTTTATTTCTTTATATGTTTACTAAAGTTACATGCAAGTAGTAAGCAGATTGGACCACATTTTTTCAGTAATCACCTAGAGATGACACAGATACCAACCAGAATAAACGACTAGTAGACACTAGGGGGGAAGGCCTGAGTCTTACTTTCTGAGTCCATCACTCAGAAGTCATATGACTTTGGGTTAATCTTTTCATAATCTTTTTGTATGTATATAAAACAGGGACAGTAGTTTTGTCGCCTCACAGTACCGCAAAAATAAATGGAACAATGTATTTTAGAACATGCTTTTAAGTGAAAGCAATTGTTATTAATCAGTATATTTTACTGATGGACCTACAGTTTGTTACAACTCAGTTTAAGCATTTGAAGCAAGAACTTTCCAAATAGTACCTCGTATAGATCCATAGCCTTGCAACAACAAATTATTATTTGCTATTAATAAACATGACACATAAACATGACACTTTAATGTGTCCCAGAAGAATAAACAGAATGATCATCCATTTTTTGGATGATTTGAGAAAAGAAAACTAAGTGTCAAATTTCTTTGATATAATTGGTTCTTGACAAATTGTATCATGGAACAGTAAATAATTAATTTAGAAAATAGAAAGTATGAAAACTAGTTCTCAAACTTATAAAAAGGCACATATATTATAATGAGATTAAGAAAAATAAATTTAGAGTATTTTCATTGCTGCATTCTATCTTCATTTTTAAAAATCTGAAAACATACCTGTTAACTTACATGAAGACTATAATTTCTCTCTGTTTGTTTCTCAGAGGATTTTAAAAAATCCTGATATGCTAAACCTGAGGTTAATCTCACTTAGAATCATTTATAGAAAAATCTGAATCTTACTGGAGAGTGGATGTAAATTGGAAAGTTTGGATACTGAGAAAATTCTTTTTTCTTATACCTCTGCAGTTTGCTATATTTTCAAGGGAATACTGAGGACAAAAGACACTAAAAACATTGCAGTTGGAAATTGAATAAAGGCTCATAGCTGTAATCATACACTGTAAAAGTGATGAAACAGAAAACTGACATCTCACCACGTACAATGCAGTTATCGCATGGCTTAAGTTGTGCCAAAACCCTCAAACCTCTCTATTTAACATGCAATTTTAAGAACATATTTTGGTTCCTTCCTAAAAACCTAAGAATTACCAGGTATTTCACTTTTTCGTTACTCAGCATGTGCTATTTATTTGTCCACCCAGTGGTATTTTCTACAATCAATCCTTATGTTCATTTTCAAACTCTTAAAAAAAATTGTATTTTTCATGCCTTTCTTCTAGATAGAATTGCACTATTTCAGTAGTCAACTGTTATGGAAAATCGAGCTTAATTGCTCTCAAACAGCGGGTGCATAAGTAGCGCATGGGAACTTGTTAAAATGCAGATTTCTGTCTCCTGTTCCCAAAGATACATTCCATAATTGGAACTCATGAATTTTTTTCCCCAGTGCAGTAATTTTATAGTAGGTGATCTCTCAATGCACTGAAAAACTATGAACTCGATATATGTGAACACAGGTGAGAGGCATTTGGGATTTGGGATTTCTGAGAAATTTAAAAACTTGTCTCAAAGGAAGGAGAAAATAATTAATATTAATTGAGCAGGGGCAGTCATTGTGCTAAGAGCTTTACACATGATGTCTCAATTAATGTTACCAACACCTTCTGAGGGGGTCGATATAATCATAGTAGTTTTAGTATTATAAATCACTAAGTAGCAGAGCTAAAAATTAAATGTATTTCTTTTAGTATCACTGTATATTGACATTCTGATTTCTACTGTAATTTGTTAAAAACCTTAATATCCTAAAAACTCATAAATAAATATATATTATTAAATAAATCTGTGGATGTTTCATGTGATGAGGGCAAGAAAATTAAGACTCACAGGAAACACTTTTCAGACATATTATGAATTAAATCCAAAGAATTAGTAAGATGAAGAATTAGTGAAGGGCAAATTGTTGTGGTCATCATGGGGGGGGGGGGGAGACGAAAAGAAATAAAAGACTATAGTTCTTTAAATATTTTCCTAAGTTTGCACAAAAATATACTCCATTCTCCAAAAGTAAAGGGACTAAGACATGTACAAAGTGGTAAAAAGGATTAAGATTGTGAAAGGGAAATAGTTAAAGCATTAATAAAATTCAGAAACTGCATGCCAAAAGAAGAAGCTTATACATTTGACATTATTATCAATTAACATTATATTTGACATTTTACCCTTGGATACAATAACACATTGTTGTATGAAGTGTGTGTGTGATGGGGTGGCAGGGCAAAGACAAACCATATTTATATGTTGGGAAAATTTTTGATGTTTATCCTCAGTCATGAGCTGTAATTTTACCTCTCTTATTTATCTTAACTTCTTTGCCCAATGTTGTCTTTTGCTTTTTATTTTGACCCTGGTTTTACCATGTCCTAAAAAAAAAATCTTCAATTATTATTATTATTATTATTATTTTTTATTTATTAATGAGTCACGTTTTAACTTCTCACTCCTGTCACTTCCCTGAGTTTCTGGACCATTTCTCTTGCTTGTCTATATATTCCAGCCTAATCTCTTTGTATGTCTGAGTTCCAACACTCACAAGTCCTAGATACTCACTTCTCTACCTAGAGTCTTTTCCAGACTCTGATCTGTGATTTACAAGTTTTCTCTTAAGAGTAGAACTAATTCAAAGTTCAACCACCTTCAAGTCGCCTTCCAAGATTAAATCAAAACAATGTCTCCCTACCACTGGCTGCAAGTTTGGGTAGGCCACTCCCATGATCATTCAACACGAAGACCTTCTCAATCATGTACTTGGCTTTACCCTCCTTCCTTAATTCAGGTTGAAAGCAAAACTCATAAATTAAATAAAACTTCATTGGGAAATGAGTACATTGAATACAATCTGACAGGTTTAATTTCTCAGACAATTAAGGATGTAAGTAGAAACTAGTGACAGATGATTTATTACTGTTACTAAGAGTTCAGAAGAAGTCAGTGTTTTGCTTTTAAGAATAATCAGCAATTACATATAAAATGTGCTTCTCTAAAACAGTATATTAATCACATGAGATTATTTTATGCTGAAAAGTATAAAGTCTGAAACAATACATGATGGCATATTCATTGTTAACTATAGAAAGAGAAACTAATTCTTATTCAACCAATTATTTCTAATATCTATATTTTTAAAAATATATACATATCTATCATATATCTATCATCTATCTACTTACATATTTATAGATATCACAGTGTGTTTTTTATAGAACTCTAGTGATCTAGCACCTGTTTAACTGTGGATTAGTCAGGAAAATGGAAGTCACTGTAGGCTATCTGAGTAGAAAGAGGCTGTCATACAGAAAATTATAGGCATAATTCAGGAATACAATTATAAACTATCTGTAGCATAGAAGTGTGGGATTCTTCAGAAGATAGCTCATTTGGTTGTATCAGAAGGGGCTACCAGTGATCTCAGCTACGCAATGAAAACACAGGCAAAATTTCATGTTTATTCACATCCACTGTCAGAGACTAACCAACTTTTCTGCTTTCTACATCTAGCATGAATAAGTCTCAGTGCCATTGTCTAATCAGAAACTGGCTGGAAAGGAGATCTTTGAAGGATGGGGGTTATCTGTGTGAACAAATTACATAAAAAACAATAAAACAATGACAGGTAGTCATTGACTTATTTTGCATGTGAGAGTGTTTGGAAACTACCAGTTCACAAACTCTCAAGAATATGATAGCTCCAATTGCTGGAACATTTGCCATAGTTTAAACAAAATTCATGTTCCTTTAATTTTCTTTCTTTCTCTTGGTCTGCTGTCTGGCACGGACCAAGGAAAGTCTTATCCCTTATTCACATGAGGAGGCAAAATAACTCAGTTCCTTAATAATTTTCTTATATAAATAAGCTTTAAACAGCAATGTATATTTATTTTAACCCTGTGTATATATACTCACATATATTTTGTTTTTCTTCTTTGCTATGGTCTGGATGTGTCCCTTCAAATTCATACATTAGTCCTAACCCTCAAGATGATGGTATTTGATGATGGGGCCTTTGGGAGGTGATCAGGTCATGAAAATAGAGATCTTATGAATGACATTACTCCCCTTATTACAAACACCCCAGGGAGATACTTAGTCTCTTGCACCACCTGAGTGTACAATGAGAAATCGATAGTCTGCAACCTGAAAGAGGATCCTCACTAGAACCTGACAATACTGACAACCTGATCTTGTACTTCCAGCTTCCAAAACAATAACGATACATTTCTGCTGTTTACAAGTGATCTAGTGAATGGCGCTTTGCTACAGCAGCTTGAACAAAGACATTCCTAAAAACCTGTCTTCTTGGGAAAATTCTTTCAATTGTGCCTTTCCTTAATTTTTCTTTTCCCTTTCCTCATTCCTTTTATCTATTTCTCTCACTGACCCCACCCATTTTTGATATTGCTCTTTCAAATGCATTAGCTCCAAGTCATTCACTGGTTAGAAGGCAGTACGGAGAAGACAGAGGTGCTAAGGAACATTTTTTTTCTTAGAATTAAGGAGATTTAGGTTAAAATCCTGTGAAAGTAAGCTCCATCTTTTTAAATGATAAAGCATGATAGAACAAAAAATAAAGAACAAACATGTATACTTTGTTTACTTCACTATACAATAAATATTTCTTTTATCTTGCATAACTGACCGTCCTTGCATTATGATGGAAATGAGCCTAGGGAGAAAAGCACAATTTTATGAAAGGTAGCAATTCACTATGTAATGCCACTATTTTTATCTTACTTAATTGCAAGAAAAATATCTTTTTCCTTATCCAAAGATCAAAATATTATACCTTTGAAATCACAGAGACCAAAGAGCTATTCAGTTATCTTTATGCGACGTTCTATTATTGCTAAAATGTTTGAAAGGTCAATCTGTACATTACATATTGTTAGTTTAGAGAACATATAGAGAAATCAATTGGAAAGATTTTTTTCCCGTGTTGCAGTATTGCATCTGTAGGTACAAGTGATATTTGCAACTGAAGCATATAAAGCAAGCATTTTGTGTGCTATGCAAATTACATGGTTAGGATTTGGTTCAATTATTGGAATGGGAGCTGGAGAGGATTTCAATAATATGAAAGTGACAAAGATGAGTTAATGTTGGAGTGAAGAGCTCTAGCCCTTCAGATAAGTGCTTTCAGCTTTAGCCACATGCCCTTGTAAATAGAATTATACTAGGTTTTCAGTTACTATTTATTTTGATTTTCAAGAATTCTTAACAAGAACAAATTATGCACATGCACACACACACACACACACACACACACACATATTTTGGTTCTCCTAATAGCTGTATCCGATAACATGAAAAAAATTAACAGAAGACAAAACTGACCTTTCTTGAGTAGTTATAAGTGGCTATATTATATACATTGTTTTATTTTAGCTCTCATGAGATTCTAAGGGCAAATACTGTTATTCTGCTTTTACAGATAGATAAACGGAGACTTGCACTGGTTAAATAACTTTCTCAAACTTAGGAAACCAGTAAGTATCAGATTCCCAAGTTTAAACCTGGCTCTATTGGCAACAAAGTCCCCTGCTCTTTTCTTGAAAAAATGCAGTGCTTAGGGGGTAGGTGAGTATCCTCTATTTGATTTTCATATGTAACATCAGCTTCTGACCATCACAAAAGGAAATATCATCTAAACTGATAATAGTACCCTTTTCATGGAAGCAATTGCACCCAATTTTGAAACTGACATATCAAAATTGTACTTTTAAAAAAATGTACAACTTTTTAAAGGTACAATTATTTTGTACTTTTAAAGAAACCATTAATAAAAGAAGAGTTTCTAACCTCTCTGCTAAGTTCCTGAAGAATTAGAGAGCTAGGATAATGTCCATGGAGATAAATCATGCTTTATGAATTTTTCTTTTTAAGTGAGATGAGGGGAGACAGTCGGGTTGCTCTGAAACCGGGATCTATCTATAACCCCTGACTGGGGTCCATGCTTGAATCAACTGAGCTATCCTCACCCAGGGCTGATGCTCAAGCCAATTGAGCCACTGGCTGTGGGAGGGGAAGAGAGAGAGAAGAGGAAGAGGGAGAAAGAGAAATAGTCGCTTCTCATGTGTACCATGACTGGGGATTGAACCCGGAACATCTGCATGCCTGGAAAATGCTCTATCCATTGAGTCAACAAGCCAGGGCCATGCTTTATAAAATTAACAGGAGAAAACTAATAGGAAAAAGGACTTTAATATTGAATTTAATATGTTAACCACTATATTAGTGTTTTTTATAGAATTTGTATCACGTTTCCCCTTTATAAAATCCAGAAAGAACAACTAAGGATTAGAAAAGTTATGTAACTTTTCTACTGGAAAGCTGGTAATAGAGCTATGGTTTAAAACCATCATTCTAATATCAAAATTAGTGCCCTTTGTTTTTTGTTAGTATATATGCAATATTTGTTCAATATTTCAAAGTTATAATTATTTGTGATTAGATAACATTGTTAAACTGACATTTATTTATTAAGTACTTCTCATATTCCAGACCATGTTTAGAGTTTTACCTGAATGAGCACTGATTCTCACAATAGTCTTTTCATATATGTTTTCTTATTATCTTATTTTACAGATGCAGGAACTCAGAATCAGGAAGATAAATAATGATGTGGTAAGTAGAAGAGTCCTTGTTCAAGTCCAAATATATCTCCAAATTTATATATTCTTGAATATTAAACTACAGTGCATTATAGATATCTCTAAAGTGGGTTTCAAGAGAGAGTCCAAGATGGTGATGGAGTAGGCAAATGTTCCAACTGCCACCTACAAGGATCAAATTGGATTACAACTTAATTTAAGAACAATCATCTTGAAAAACAAACTTTGGACTAAACAAAGAGGATTCTATAACCAAGGATCACAGAAGAAGCCATGCCAAGACTGCTGCCCTAACCCAATAAGCTTGCAACTAGTGGAGAGATTGGTTGGGTGAGGCCAGTCTGAGCCCACACTACAGTCTTTCTACAGAAGACTCGGTGGGAAGACCAGAAAACTGCAAGAGGAGGAGGAGCAGATGAAAAGTAGAGGGAAATCTTACATAGCTTGGGCTATTTATGAAGCTGCTATCATCTCTAAGCAGGAGGAAGCTGATCCTTATACAAAGGTTGGCCCCTCCCATGCTACCCAGGCACAGGAAATGCAGACACAAACAGTAAACAGAGAAGTAGCTGCAGACTGGTACCCCACAGCAGGTTACAAACGATGGCTGACACAAACCCAAGAAGATCTAGAACCAACAAAACTGGTAGTGGGTGGCAGATAGAACCAAACCTAGACTCAGCTACCTACATAAGCAGCATGCCAAAAGGAGGAATGTAGCAGGCACCAGACACTGTGGAGAATAAATACACCCAACAGTGTATTTATTCACAGGATCAAGGTTGACCCTTAGAGCCAGCCATCCTGAAGGGATAACCATACCCACAAAAGGGCCATCTGTATTTAATACTCACATACAACAGTAGGTAAAATAGTACCCTCAAGAAGCATTCCTAGAGCAAGAAAAACAGGTGGCCTGGTGGTCAGTACCACTGAACCCATCTTCCTCATAAAGACACCACAAATATTTCAAAGTCAGACAATGCTACCTAATACATAGAAAAAAATGGGCAAAGAAATATGACCCAAATGAGTTAAAAAGAGAAATCCCCAGAAAAAGAACTAAATGAAATGAAAGTAACCAAACTATCAGATGCAGAGTTTAAAATAATAATATTTAGGATGCTCAAGGATCTTAGAGCAACAATGCATAAACATAATGACACCTAAATACAGAGATAGCAAGCATGAAAAAGGACATTGAAATCATAAAAAAGAACCAGTCAGAAATGACAAATATAATATCAGAAATGAAGACCGCACGAGAAAGGATCAGTAGCAGCCTGGATGAAGCAGAGAATCGAATAAGTGATTTAGAGAACAAGATAAATGAAAGCATGGAAGCAGAGTAGCAAAGAGAAAAGAGGCTCAAAAAGACTGAGGAAACTTTCAGAGACCTCTGTGACAATATGAAGAGAAACAACATCTGCATCATAGGGATTCCTAAAGGTTTGTTTGTTTAGAAGAGAATGAACAAGGGATAGAGAACCTGTTTGAAGAAATCATAGCTGAAAATTTCTCTGAATTGATGAAGGAAAAAGTCACACAAGTTCAAGAAGCATTGCGCGTCCCATTAAAGAGGAACTCAAGGAGGTCTACCGCAAGACACATCACAATTAAAATGTCAAAGTTAAGAGTCAAAGAAAGAATACTAAAAGCTGCAAGAGAAAAGCAGTTAATTACCTATAGAGTAGCCCCTATAAGGATGACATTCGACTTCTCAACAGAGATACTTGAGCCCAGAAGGGATGGGAAAGAAATACTCAAAGTGATGCAAAACAAGAACCTACAACCAAAACTAGCAAGGGTATTGTTTAAATTTGAAGGATAAATAAATAGCTTCCCCCCCACACAAAAAATAAAACTTTAGGAATTCACTACAAAACAAAAACTGAACAAACAAACAAAAAACAGTACTGCAAGGAATGTTAAGAAGCCTATACTATAAAAAGCACAAAGGAAAAAAAAAGAAATGTAGAAAGAGAGAGTTGTAGATTTAAAGACTATAAATGGCAATAAATAAATACATATCCATAATAACCTTACATGTAAATGGATTAAATGGTCCAATCAAAAGCACAGGGTAGCTGCATGAATAAGAAAACAGGACCCGTACATATGCTGTCTACAAGAGACCCACCTGAGAACAAAAGATACACATTGACTGAAAGTGAAAGGATGGAGAAAAGTATTTCATGCAAATGAAAACAAAAATCTGGGGTAACAATACTTATGTTTGACAAAATATCCTTTAAAACAAAGGCTATAGTAAGGGATAAAGAAGGTTACTACATAATGATAAAGAAAAAAATCCAACAGGAGTATATAACCATTGTAAATATTTATGTGCCTAATATAGGAACACCTAAACATATAAAGCAGATTTTGATGGACATAAAAGGCGAGACTGACAGCAGTATTAAAATAGCAGGGGATTTTAATATCACACTACATCAATGGACAGATCCTCCAGACAGAAAATGAACAAAGAAACAGTGGCCTTAAATGACACAAATCAAGTGGATTTAATTGATATCTTCAGAACCTTTCACCTCAAAGCAGCAGAATATACATTCTTTTCAAGTGCTTATGGTGCATTCTTTAGGATAGACCACATGTTAGGAAACAAAACAAGTCTCAATAAATTTAAGAATACCAAAATCATATCAAGTATCTTCTCTGATGAAAATGGCATGAAACTAGAAACCAACTACAATAGAAAAATTGAAAAACATTCAAACACTTGAAGGCTAAATAGCATGCTAGTAAATAACAAATGGGTTAATAATAAGATCAAGGAAGAAATAAAAATTTTTCTTGAAACAAATGAAATTGAACATACAACAACTCAAAATTTATGAGACATAGCAAAAGAAGTCCTAAGAGGGACATTCATTGCATTACATGCATACTTTAAGAAGCAAGAAAAAGCTCAGATAAACAACACTGCATCTGAAAGAACTAGAAAAAGAATAATAAATAAAGCCCAGAGGAAATAGAAGGAAGGAAATAATAAAAATCAGAGTGGAAATAAATGATATAAAGGTTAAGAAAACAATGCAAAAGATCAATGAAACCAAGAGCTGGTTCTTTGAATAGGTAAATAAGATTGACAAACTTTTAACCAGACTTATCAAAAAAAAAAAAAAAAAAAGAGTGAGGACTCAAATAAATAAAATTAGAAATGAAAGTGGAGAAGTAACAACTGACACTACAGAAATACAAAGGATTGTAGGAAAATACTATGAAGATCTATATGCCAAAAAATTGGGCAACCTAGACAAAATGGATAAAGTCCTAGAAACATACAATCTTCCAAAACTCAAACTGGAAGAATCAGAAAACCTAAACAGACTGATTACAATAAGTGCAATTGAAACAGTTATTGAAAAACTCCCAGCAAACAAAAGTCTTGTACCAGATGACTTTACTGGCAAATTTTTACCAAACATTCAAAGAGAACTAACACCTATCCTTCTCAAGCTATTTCAAAAAATTCAAGAGAAGCCAAGACTTCTAAACTCTTTTTATGAGGCAAGCATTATCCTCATTCCAAAACCAGGTAAAGAGACTACAAAGAATGAAAACTTTAGGCCAATATCCTTGATGAATTTAGATGCTAAAATTCTCAACAAAATATTAGCAAACCAGATCCAGCAATACATCAAAAAAAATCATACATCATGATCAAGTGGGATTTATTCTAAGGAGGCAAGGCTGGTACAACATTCACAAATCAATAAATGTGATTCATTACATAAACAAAAGGAAGGATAAAAATCACATGACTATATCAATAGATGCAGAAAAAGCATTTGAAAAAATCCAGCACCCGTTTATGATCAAAACTCTCAGCAAAGTGGGAATACTGGGTACATACCTCAACACAATAAAAGCCATCTATGACAAACCATCAGCCAACATTATAGTCAATGGGCAAACATTAATAGCAAATGTCTTGATATCAGGAACAAGACGGGGTGCCCCCTTTCACCACTCTTATTCAACATAGTTCTGGAAGTCCTAGCCACAGCAATCAGACAAGAAGAAGAAATAAAAGGCATTCAACTTGGAAAAGAAGAAGTCAAACTATCATTATTTACTGATGACGAGTGACGTCACGGAAATGGCGCCGTGAGCAGCGCGACCGACAGATCTCCCCAAAATCACAACAAATTTATCAACTAGAAACAGGAAAATTTATCTTCGGAGCAAACTGAAAGCAAAAGGACTGTTATCACTCGAATCTGAGAGACGAGGGTGTGGAGGAAGCAAACGCAGGGACGTTCATTCAAGCTGCGAGAAAGTGCGCCGGTGGTAAGTCATTCCCGCACTCGGAAACCGCCGCTGCCGCCGCCGCCGCCGCCGCGAGCGGTGGGTCGGTTGCAGAGCCAGCGGCAAACAGCCGCTGGCGCGCTCCCGGTCTGATTGCAGACGGAGCATTGCAGACCGAGCACCGCTAACGTTCCCAGCGGCCCGCGCACGGGGAGCGGGAGAGGCCCCAGGGCGGTATTCCCTACTTGGGAGATTCTCTCCGCGGGCGGGGCACCTCACCCAGCCATTCAAGCTAACAATCAAGCGTTGGGGGAGGGGCGCGCGCAGGCAGCCTGAAATACCTTCGGGAGCACAGCTGCGACCCAATTACTAAAATTAACTTAACCCGTGAAATCTGCGCACCCTCGGTTCTAATTGATAAGATCTCTCTCAGTTCACCGACCCAAGACAAGAGGCGTGATATTTTTTGGTGCCTCTCGCTAAAGGGGCGGGGGCAACTTCTGATTGATAGAGCCTCCATATTCAGGGATAAACACTAACAAGAAGGACTTGGCAGATAATAAGATCTATACCACACTAGTCGCAAGCAGAGACTAGTGCCTCTTTTTACCGGCCAAAACAGGCTACAAAGTGTGGAAAGCCTGGGTTGAGAGGTCCAACGGAATGCTAGGCACTGAACAATCACCTTGACAACAATTGACTCCCACCCCCGCCTGATTACACTGGAGGCCCTGACTGTCAGAGCCCTTCCCAGAGCCTTACACTGAGTGGGGATAGAGTGGGGATTTCCCAGCTTTTTGAGCCTCTTACTCCCCAGGCAGAAGCAGTGGCAGCCTTGGGGCTGGATCGCCAGGCTGCTGGTTCGGGAGGGGGGGACTGGGAGAGAGAATCCACGAAGGCGAACTCTCTCGTCGTTAGACCCTGCAGACGCCGGCAGGCCTTGACTACCAACAAGACTAAAGCCAATTGTGTGACATTGCCATAGAACCCCATCAACTGCAAGTCCCTGCCTGGGTGTGGCGCAGGGGCAGGGCCTGGGGTGCAGAGTCGCCGACCGGGAAGAGGGAGAGAGGAGAAGGAGGAAGAGGTTGACATCTCAAAATCAGGAAAAATCCACAGACTTTGCAGCTTGTTCCACTGTTTGTTGGGTTGTTTTTTTTTTTGTAATTGTTGTTGTTTGTTCCTTCTGTCTTATTGCCTTTATTTCCTCCACCTCAGCCCTTCTATTCTCTGCCCATCTTATGCTTCCCTTTTCTTGAACTACACTACCCATAAGTGTTACATTTTATTTCTATCCTTCATCCTCACCCTCCTTTGGGGTTATACTCCAGGACACTTAATTCTCACTCTCTCCTCTTTTGTTTTTTTTGCTTTATTTTGTTTTTTTCTCTTCCTTTTTTATTTCTTCCTTCGTTTTTCACTTTTTCTTATTTTTTCCTTTCTATTCGTTTTTTCTTTTCTCGTTTTACTTTCCTCCCATTTGATCCTCAATCACGAACAAATTAGTTAATTTGGGACTCAAGGTTTTTTTTTGGCTTTGTTTTTCTTTTTCGGTTTTGTTTTTGTTTTTTTCTGGTTGGTTTGTTTTTGTGGCATTTTGGGTCCTCCCAACCCAAGGTCTCCATTGTATTTGGTCTTTGCTCCACTTAATACAACATATTTTTACTTATTATTTTTATTTTTTCTTCTTGATCATTCCTTTTTTTTGTCCTTTTTTCTGGTTCCCTCTTGTCCCTCTCATTATATCTCTTGGTTGACCGTCACCCGCAGGCAGATCAACTTATGCTTGTCTAAGATTTTCTTCCCTTTTTTTTTTTTTTTTTTTTTTTTTTGTTTGTTTTTGTTTTGTTTTGTTTTTGTTTTTGTTTTTGTTTTTTACTTTTTACTTTTTATTAATTCTAATTAGTGCTATCAACAAGACCACCCGCAGATGCCAATAAGAAAGAGGAAATCGAATATTATGGATACAAAAGAAAGAGAGGTAACACAAATAGATGTGGAAAAATCTATGGAGAAAAGACTTAACATATTGGAAGCCTTGGAGCTAAATGACAGAGAATTTAAAATAGAAATCTTAAAAATACTCAGAGATATACAAGAAAACTCGGAAAGGCAATATAGGGAGATCAGAAAACAACTCAATGAACACAAAGAATATATTACCAAGGAAATTGAAACTATAAAAACAAATCAAACAGAAATGAAAAACTCAATTCACGAGCTGAAAAACGAGGTAACAAGCTTAGCTAGCAGAACAACCCAGATTGAAGATAGGATTAGTGAAATAGAAGACAAACAACTTGAGGCACAACAGAGAGAAGAAGAAAGAGACTCAAAAATAATAAAAAACGAGAAAGCCCTACAGGAATTATCTGACTCCATCAGAAAGAATAACATAAGAATAATAGGTATATCAGAGGGAGAAGAGAAAGAAAATGGAATGGAGAATATACTCAAACAAATAATAGACGAGAACTTCCCAAGCCTGTGGAAAGAACTAAAGCCTCAAGTTCAAGAAGCAAACAGAACACCGAGTTTTCTTAACCCCAACAAACCCACTCCAAGGCACATCATAATAAAGATGACACAAACCAGTGACAAAGAAAAAATTCTCAAGGCAGCCAGGGAAAAGAAGAGTACAACATATAAAGGAAGGCCTATTAGATTATCATTATTTACTGATGACATAAAACCCTAAAGTCTCGGCCCTGGCCAGTTGGCTCAGCGGTAGAGCGTTGGCCTGGCGTGCAGGGGACCTGGGTTCGATTTACGGCCAGGGCACATGGGAGAGGCGCCCATTTGCTTCTCCACCCCCCCTCCTTCCTCTCTGTCTCTCTCTTCCCCTCCCGCAGCCAAGGCTCCATTGGAGCAAAGATGCCCGGGCGCTGGGGATGGCTCCTTGGCCTCTGCCCCAGGCGCTGGAGTGGCTCTGGTTGCGGCAGAGCGACGCCCCGGAGGGGCAGAGCATCACCTCCTGGTGGGCAGAGCTTCGCCCCTGGTGGGCGTGCCGGGTTGATCCCGGTTGGGCACATGCGGGCGTCTGACTGTCTCTCCCCGTTTCCAGCTTCAGAAAAATACAAAAAACAAACAAACAAAAAAAAAAACCCTAAAGTCTCAGTCAACAAACTACCTGACCTGATAAATGAATTGGCAAGGTGGCAAGATATAAAATTAATATTCAGAAATCAGTGACATTTTTATACACCAACAATAAGCTGTCAGAAAAAGAAATTAGAGAAACAATTCTCGTACTATTGCAACAAAAAGAATAAAGTACCTAGGGGTACATTTAACCAAGGAGGTTAAAGACTTCTACTCAGAAAATTATAAGACATTGAAAAAAGAAATCAAGGAAGATACAAACAAGTGGAAGCATATACCGTGTTCATGGATAGGAAGAATAAACATCATTAAAATGTCCATATTAACCAAAGCAATCTATAAATTCAATGCAATACCAATTAAAATACCAATGACATACTTCAAAGATATAGAACACATATTCCAAAAACTTATATGGAACCAAAAAAAGAACACGAATAGCCTCAGCAATCTTGAAAAAGAAGAATAAATTGGGAATTATTACACTTCCTGATATCAAGTTGTACTACAAGGCCATTGTACTCAAAACAGCTTGGTACTGGCATAAGAACAGGCATACTGATCAAAGGAATGGAACAGAGAACCCAGAAACAAACCCATGCCTTTGGTTAATTGATATTTGACAAAGAAGGTAAGAGGATACAGTGGAGTAAAGAGAGTCTCTTTAATAAATGGTGTTGGGAAAATTGGACACATGCATGCAAAAAATGAAACTAGACCACTAACTTACACAACTCACAAAAATAAACTCAAAATGCATAAAAGACTTCAATGTAAGTCGCGAAACCATAAACATCTTCAAAGAAAACATAAGCAGTAAACTCTCTGATATCTCTCGTAGCAATATTTTTGCCAATTTATCTCCAAGGGCTAATGAAATAAAGGACAAAATAAACAAATGGGACTATATCAAACTAAAAAGCCTTTACACAGCCAAAGACACCATTAACAAAATAAAAAGACAAACTACACAATGGGAGAACATATTTGACAGTACGTCTGATAAGAGGTTAATAACCAAAATTTATAAAGAACTTCTGAAACTCAACACCAGGAAGGAAAACAATCCAATTTAAAAAAATGGGAAAAGGAACTGAATAGATACTTCTCCAAAGAGGACATACAGATGGCCAATAGGCATGTGAAAAAATGTTTATCATTATTCATTAGAGAAATGCAAATTAAAACCACAATGAGATAACACCTCACACCTGTCAGAATGGTGCTCATTAATAGATCAACACACAATAAGTGCTGGCGAGGATGTGGAGAAAAGGGAACCCTCCTGCACTGCTGGTGGAAATGCAGACTTTTGTAGCCACCTGAAAAACAGTGTGGCATTTCCTCAAAAAATTAAAAATGTAACTGTGTTTTGACCCAGATAACCCACTTTTAGGAATATATCCTAAAAATCTCAAATCACTGATTCAAAAGAAGATATACACCCTCATGTTTACTGCAACCTTGTTTACAATAACCAAGATCTGGAAACAGCCCAAGTGTCTGTCAGTGGACAAGTGGATTAAAATACTGTGGTACATAAATGGAATTACTATACGGCCATGAAAAAGAAAGATATCTTACCTTTTGTGACAGCATGGATGAACCTGGAGATTATTATGCTAAGTGAAATAAGTCAATGAGAAAAAGAAAAATATTATATGATTTCACTTATATGTGGAATCTAAAGAGCAAATACACTGAGGAATGGAATAGAGGCAGAGGTGGGGTCACAGGGAGCAGAGGGACAGCTGTCAGAGGGAAGGGGGATGAAGGATGGGATCAGAGAAGGTGAAGGGATTAGTGAAATTATATATACATAATACATAGATACAGATCACAGGACAGCAAATCCCAGAGGGAAAGGGAGAGGGAGTTAGGGGCAGGGGGGCATAGGGGGTGTAATGGGGGACAGGGGGTGGGAGGTGAGGGTGTTATATCAAGTGAGACATTTGAATCCATATTAACACAATAAATTAAAATGAATAAAAATAAAAAAAGAATAATAAAGTGGGTTTCAAGATAACAAAACAATTAGAAGCCAGTAAAACACTGCAATTTTAATGCAAAAATTTAAGTAATCACCATGAAAAATAAGTAGAGGTGTAGTGAGATACTTTATTGTATTGTAAGTTTTTATAAAAAGAACTTAAATTTTTATATACCTAATTACAACTATGTAAAAATTCAATATACTTGTGGATGAGAACTAGAAGATAAAAAATAAACAAATTATTTGATAAAATGTTGGTATTATAGATTAGTTTTTTCTAAAATTTTACTCATTGTTATATTGCCCTCTTACTCTTTTAAATTAACATAGAAAAGGAAAAGACATGCTTAAAATTTTCATGAAGCTTAAACCAAGTAAAATACACATCTGTAAAATTTTTGCTGCAAAGAAAAATAAATTTTATTTCTAAGCATGAAGACTTAAAAATCCTTGTAGTTTATACTAACTCCTTTGTCACTAATTTATATGAACCTGAGTTTTACAGCCTTTGAATGACTTTAATTTTATACCATTAAAAAATCTGTCTTATATACAAGATGATGGTATATATAAGATGAATATGAGCATTTCAAATTTACTCAATCACAGATATTTTCATTAGAATTGAGTTTTTCTAGTTCAGAATCTGTATGAAGAATTTTTAGGTTGAGTTTCTGGAACTGGAAAACATCTAATTAGTGTTTTGTTTCTCCAATTTTAATAGGGCTATTAATTAGAAATCTTTAAACCCAAGTGACTCTTCCTTTAAGATTGAAGATGAAGACAATTTTTGGACAACAAAAATAATTCTGAATAAATCACTTCAGGTGAGATAAGGGAAATACTAAAGGATTATTTTCTGATACAAAATAAAAAATGGAAGGCCAATGATGCAGAAGAAAATGAAACAGTGAAAATAGAATTATCTAAAAAATATAAGTAAATTTTTATAAAGAGAAATAAAGTTATTTAGAAATAAAGTTATTTCTAGGACTTAAAATAGAGTGAAAACTATAAAAATAACCTATAAGACAGGAGTGGGAAAAAGGAGTTAAATTGTTCTTGTACCTTTCATTGTCTGACTACAGGGTACACACACCTTTCAAACTCATTCTCATCCAGAACACCTTATCGCTTTCCCATCCTTATTCTTCTGCACAGCAATATCAGCACCTGACCAATTATGTGTGTTTGTTACTAGTATGTACTGTATCTTCAGCTCTTGAATGTAAGCTCCATGAGAACGAGTTATTATATTCATTGTGTTTGTGATAACAGACATCATGGTATGTGTCCCATAAATATTTTATTGAATTGTTTAATAATAAATATAATGGTAAATTACCTACAAGTTTACTTTTTTATAGTATTGCTCATCTGTAGGAGTACTGTTAAAAATCAATCTTAAAGGGGTAATTTGGAAAAGATGTTCTTTTTGCTCTTTTCACTTTGCTTTATCAAAATCAGCTGGGCTGGTAATATATTCTGACACAATCCAAGTCACTGTGGCATGTCAGCAATAGACAAAGTCTGCAAAATGATGGTAGAACTGGATCATAATATGACAAATATAATTACTGATTTCTTTTATAAATGTTAGTTTTATGCTATACAGAGCTATTCACATCACTTTCCAAACATATATTTGTAATTTACTCTAACTGTAGAAGTCTGTTATTATTTTACCTTTCTGTATGAAAATGCTTTGTATTTTTAAATAATAATAACACCAATTCCTTGAACATATGTGGAACTTTTCTCTTCGCAACAACCTAGACATGTGACCAAAAAATAATTTATTGAATTAGAATGTTTGATTATATTAACTTCTTTATTTCAACTATTTTTCAATGAACAAATGTCAGTGAGAATAAAACTTTTTGGAAGAGAAAGCAAATAAATAGTATTTCAAAATGAATCATCCAGAAGGAGAAAAAAAGATTAAAAATTCACCCTATTTATTAAAATGTCTTGCATCAGTCAGGGTCCTTGAGGGAGAAAAATCACACACTTAAATGAGTTAATTAAAGATAATTGGATGAAGGGATTATTTACAAAACCAAAGACAGGACATGGGGCACTGATAAGGAATGGTGCTATACCCCAAAGCCAACACAACAGGGAACTATGCCCACTTCTAGGTTGAAGAGAGCAATTATGAGAACTGCAGTTGGCTATGCTTCCAGGAGAGAATTACCCATCAGGAAAGTGAGGCCTTTCGTAAAGGTATGCACCCCAGCAGGCAGGGTGCTCAGGGATTCTGGGTTTCACCTCATTCTCCTCTTGCCTTCAGAGCTTTTCCTTGTGCCTCCCATTGTCCAAATATTGATATATATCAGAAGCCAGAGGACAAAGGAGTCTATGAGACTCAGTCCGTGAAGTTCAATTTCCTGGCTGAAGATGGTGGAGTGCTTCTGGAGGGGCTAAGGCACAAGATTCAGCACATATCCTCAAATAACTCAGGGGGACAAAGGTTAAATAAAACAAAGTTATAAACATTACAATGTATTTTTTTGGTAGTGCTCCAGGATTCTGGAGTTATTCTGTGTAATTATATAAAAAGATGTCATGACATTTAAAGTACATAAATAAATTTATCATGCAGAGAAAACTATTTCAGAGAAAAATACATTCCAAAAGCTTGAAGTGGAAGTATCTTTCTCATAACCATATTAAAACCCAAAGAAATAAACCCTAGCAATGCAACCACTAATCACTTAAACAGATTTAGGGCGACTTAGTGGATGATAAATCAAAGAACCGAAGATACTAAATAAAAATTGAGCATTTCAGGAAAACGTTCTTAAAAATATTATTTTAAACAAAATATAACTTTAATCTTTTCTACAGTAACCAATGCTTTGAAGTTATTTAAAGCAAAAAAAAAAAAAAATCACTTATTTAAGCATTTGTTTAGTGCGTATGTCCCAGGGATTATATTAGCCCCTTAGGCTACAAACTTGTCAGAAATAGGCAAAAATCTGAAAAAATGAACACTGTCCTTCATGAACTCACATGCTTTGTAAAATACACTGGGTAGCTAAAATAATTTCTTATAGCTTTGAATATTAGAAATATATTGCATTTTGCTGTAATTTATTAAATATTAGCATTGAAAGTGATATCTTGATAGCCACCCATGAATATATCAGAAAATATTACTGTACTCAGTGGTATGTTAACTGACTTGCTTCTTTCATGATAGATGTTACTAAGAGATATCCCTTTAATGAGTGACACACTCAAAAAGGATATTTTTCTCTAAATATTATTGATTTTCTTTTTCAGAATGAACATGGAATATTGTGTTAACATTAAAATTACTGTAAGTAATGCAATTTTGAGAGTATACTAAAATGGAAACACTGAGATAAGTTCAATGAACTCTTGCAAGATTGTAGGTAGCAAATAATTATTTCTAAAATTGCAATCATTCCTACACATTGATGCAAATTACTAAGAGTTTTATGATTATAATGTGTATAAGTAATAACAGTGACATACTAATTGAAAAATTTAGGGTGGTGTCATTTTTAAAATGTCATTAACCCTTCCAATTAAAATAAAGGCTAACATGCTTTTATATTCTTATGCAATATTACCTGTAGGTCATGAAGCCCACCTAGTGAAGACAGGAAGTTCTCTTTAAAAGTACAGAGAATAGAAGTCTTTACCTCAAGAAAAATTTTATGGCATGCAAAATTCTTAATATACTTAGTTTATTCTTGTGTTTGTACTTATCCTAATGGAATGCTATATAAAATAGTATAGACACTCTTAGTTCATAATTCCAAAAACCAACTGTGTATAGTGACTGTGTAAGAGTCAATGTCTCAGCAGAAAACAGAGACTGTTGAGGAGGCTTAAATAAAAAGGCTTTGATAATGGCCTATGGATAGATATATGAACAGGAAAAAATAAGGGATGTGCCAGCATCCAGACCAACAACACTAGGAAATCATTATTCCCCATAGAGAGGTGAATATTTTCCTAGAGCCAGTGAAAGAGCTATAAGGAGATACAGTTGCTGCCAGAGGAGGAGTGTTGATGAAGGGAGAAAAAAAAAAAAAGAAATATTCCAACTTACTTTTCTATCTTCAGTCTTCTGCTGATGCTTCTTGTTGGCCCAAATTACTCACTCTTTGTTGCTTTTCTTCTTAGTTTTTGCCATATTTTAGGGGTGAAGAAAATCATACTTGGAAAAGCAAAAGTACATTAATGCATTCTTTTTGTAGTATATTTCCAATTTTAAAAATAAATCTCAGAGAAGCTCATCAGTATAAAAGCAAGAAAAGTTTACTAATGACTTCAATTTCAAAGCATCTCTGATTAACTAGTGAGAAGAACATTGAGAAACAAACTACTTTTCATTAATGATTCTTTTTATTGTTTCTATTAGAAAAAGTCTGCAATCGACAGCCCATATTTTTCAGTCTGTATTATTACATTAGAAGCTTGACGTTGTTCACATCTGAGTACATGAGCAAAAAAAAATTTAATTTAATAATGAAAAGAACCCACACTATCCATCATGCCATAGTGTAGCATGAGCACTGAAGTTGAATGGGTGACACACATTAGAAAGCGAATCTATAAAAATGTGCCAATTACTGTAACCATAATAAAATTCCTGTCCCAATTAAAGTGAATTTGAACCATGATCATCACCTCAAATAGAACCCCTTAGGATGCCACCGTTTCAAAATGTTAGATGCTTTCTGAACACACATTTGGTATAAAAATGTTATGAAAGCTTAATGAGAAAATATATTTTAAAGCAATAGTAGGTCCATTGGGCTATAACTCAATTTTTAAACCCATTTCTATACCTAAATATTTATGAATAGCATATTCATGATTTACCCTGTATGTGTTTTCATGTGATCTCTCTAAGCCTTACTAGGACAAATACGGGCATACCAGTATAAAAAGTTAGAAGGATCATAAATAACGTACTATATTTTTCACCATGCTATATTTCTATCCAGATATGAGATTATTATCATTTAACTAAGTCAAATGTTGAAAATAATCTTTAAATTAAAAACCACCTTCACCATCAACCTTGCATTTTAGGAAATAAAGATATTCTTTCTCTCCAATCCCTGTATTTTATGGATTTGGGTTGTTATGCAAAAATTCACTGAGAGCTTTGCATAGATATATATTCCTGAATTTTTATTGGCTTGACATGAAAATGAACTTATGGTCAAATTTTATTTGTGGGCAGGAACAGTGGAGACAGCGAATGAGGAGAGAATCTAACTGGGCACTGATTTTCAGAGGCCCTGGGGTTTGTAGCATATATGGCCGGTTCTGTAAGCACCTGCCCCTTCCACTCACTTAGAATTTCCCCTCAAAGCAAAGTACTAAATTCATCTTGTAGAATTCTCTATTGTCAAGTAAAATATATAAAAGGGACTGAATTGGGACTCTTAAATATTTAATTTGTGAAAGAATAATTTATCAGAGAATTTATTATTAAAAAAGTTTTTGATCTGAAATTAGGAATATACTCATGTCCCTTAGAAGAGGCACATTGATCAAAGGCTTGAGACTCCATAAATATTTGTTCACTTCCAAGTATAACTTCCCTACTTACTGAGTTGTTCTCTAGGTGTGCTCTAAATGAGTTGCATCCTCTCCAGAGTATGTTTTAGAAAGAGAGAAGGGCACACTAAGAAATCAAAAGAAATGTCACAGATTTATAAAAGAAACACACCTATTCTATAATTTCTATCTAGTCGAGTACAGAAGTCCCAAATCTTTGGTAGGAAATGAATCACCAAATAAGGTCATTCAGAAACAAGGCACATTCACTGATGAATTGTGTTTTTATTTTTAAATAAATTCTTTCATTCTTTTTTTTTTTTGCTAAATAAAATATGAGAATTATTTATCATTCTATTCTTATATCTCATAAATATAAAATTTAAAGAATAAAAACTTATTTATGCTCATGTTTTATGGCATAGAGGTGTTTCTCTCTTACATTTATTAATTTTTATTTTCTTACACTCATTGTGTTTCCCTTTTAGCTCAAAACAGCATATTTTCTACATTATGTTTCTAAAACCCTTAGCCTCAGAGTGGGGAGATGATAGATAAGAACAGTAAATGAGCTAGCTTAGACCACAAAGCTTGGGGTTGGTTGCAGGTCCGGAGAGAATGATGACTCAGACTTGTCTAGATTTGATTTTAGTTTGGTTTACTATAAAAAAACGTGTAAAGGACAAACACAAGCTTATGATATAAGTGCGTGGATATCACTATCTGATGGTGCCTACTTCTACACAAGGGTGTTTCTTAATTCAGAGATTTTAGTAGCCTTCATAAAATAAGGGCTCCACCAGATGGAAGGAACCTAGAACTGTGAACGAACCTCTCGATTATTTTGCAAGCCACAGGATGTCAGGGAGCCATGGTGGCGCTCCAGTCTTTACACAGGGTTATCGCGTAAAAATTCTTGCTTGGCTACACTTGTATACTTACTTCCAAGTCCTTTTTCTTACTACATTATCAGGTCTACATGAAATTTTCATTCAGTAGTCCAAGCCATACAAAACTAAAAATATTTTTTTTTTTTGCGGGGAGGGAAACAGATGTGTGTATATATGTGTATGTGAGAGAGAGAGGGAGAGAGAGAGAGAGAAAAATCTGTAGGTTCTAGTACAGTCATGATAGCTCACCAAGAATATAACATGACCCATAGAAAAATGCCTCTGTCAAGACTCTTAAGTTGATAGAAATAAATACTGTCTCAAAGAGCAACAGGCATTGCCTACATATTAGAGGCCAAGCTAGTTATTGAAGTCTCAGGGCTGGGTGGTGTGGAGATCCCCAGGGAAAGAGCTTCAGCACAGCATGAAGTCAGATCTCGGAATCATGTCACATATGGCCATGAAAATATATGTTAATATATTTCTTCACTTGCCCAACAAGAATAGAGGCTTAGAACCCAAAACTAAGTGAGAGAAAATAAAACTTTATGACTTTAACACATGAATTTGTAAACTGAGGTTTATATGTCTTACGCCCACTAATATGCCCATTCATTATTTTTTGCATTTTATTTGTGTAGTTAACAGTTTTTGACCTTGAGAATCAACCTGCCCTTGAATTTAATCCTCTTTCTTTTCTGCTCATTAACTTTCAAAGGTACTCTTTAAATTTGATCTTATTATCCAAAGTCCATGCTGTCAGGCCTGATTTGTTGTTGCCAACCAGGTTAATTAAGCATAGCTTCTAGTCTATCATTTGAGCACTTGATACAAACATGCACACAATGTGCTCATTTCTTACAATATATAAAATCAAAAGCATTATATGATATTTATTCTTTTGTTTGTTTTGTAAAATCAAATTTGATCACTTAAATTTCCTTAGATAAATATTTTAATGCTTTTATTATTAACTCACTTAAAATACTTCCATTAAGATAATACTGACTTGTTCAGAGAATATGTGGGAAAAATGTGAAATTGAAACATTAGGCATTTTCAGTCATATTGTACCATACAATAGAAAAACTTTCTTCTTTGGATTGTTACTTTTCACTGGCAAGAACAGTATTGTGTAAATGTCATCTTAAAAATACATTGCATACATCAATGTCAGGGCTGTATTATTTTTTTCCATATGAAAGAGAATAAGTCTCTTAAGAATTCCCTTTATTACAGATTCTCTGAGAAAACTTGTAGAAGTCTGCTTGGACCCTTAAAACCTCCAGAGAACTGAACATGAATTATTTAAAATACTTTTATTGGCAATTATATTAAAAAATCCTTGCCTTGATTATAACAATAGCTTTTTAAGCCATTTGGAAATATTTACTTCTTAAAAACAGTATTAAAAACTTAAAAAATTGATCTACAATTTTAAATATCAATGAAAATACATACATACATGGTGTGTCTTAGTGTGCATGTGTGTGTACCGTATTTACAGAAAATATGTCAGGTTGATGTTAGGGATTGATTTTTTACTTCAATATTTACCATGTTGTTAAGGTTGCTGGTTCAAAATCCTGGGCTTGCCTGATCAAGGCAACATATAGGAGTTGATGATTTCTGCTTCTTCCTCCCTTCTCTCTCTCTCTCTCTCTCTCTCTCTCTGTCTCTCTTCTCTTAAATGAATAAATAAAAAAATTTTTAAGTCTTTAAAAATATTTAATATATTGTGTGATTATTATATGACTTACATGTTTAGAACCACGTTTTCTCTACTTTCTTGTTGAACAAAATATAGTACCATGAACTATACACATAGTGTTTGGAAATCAAAAAAATAATGTGAAATCTCAATGGTGAAGGGCTTCAAGTTTTAATTTACATAAAATTAATAAGCTGCTATAGCTAAACATAAAAGTAAAATATTTGGGCTCCCTGGATCATTAAAAAATAACTAATATTTAACTACAGTCTTGGGATGAATCTAAAACCCTGTGTAAATTAAACTGATTGAAATAGAAGATGCACACAATGCATAGATAGCTCTATACTAAATCAGCGTGAAGAATTACCCTTGGTCAGTGGCAATTTCTGTTGAAGAGAATGGGCCAGCTCTGCTTTTAACCAAGAATGTGTGTGTGTGTGTGTGTGTGTGTGTGTGCGCGCGCACACGCGCATGCGTGCACGTGCATGCTGAATTAGTTTGTATTTCAATTTAGTGTCATAGATTTTTCCAGGATTGTTCTTTGTTAAAATATTATCTCTCTCTGTGCCCATGAGTTTATTTATATTTGTCAACCAATTTGTCTCAATTTTTTATTTAGAAAAATGGTCACCACAGGCATACAAACTTTAGGTGAAATATAAGCCATTCTTTCTCTGATTATTGCACATCTGGTTAACACCTTGCATACAAATTAGATGGACATTCCCAAAGTGAGGACTGTCACAGAATAGTCACATAAGGTCGGGTAAACATTTGATACCTGGGTCATAAACACATGCTGTGCAGCAAAGAGCAGAGAATCAATCATTGTGTTGTAGACTTGAATTTGGATCTAATCCAAACCAGGGCAAGCTAATAGGTTATCACATGGAGAGAAGTTTTAGGAAGATTTCAACCCAAGAACATTTATAAGTAAGCATACAATTTGTGTTTTGATTTTTACATAAAACACTTTTAGCAAAGTTCTATTTCAAAGAAGCACAACAGCAAGACAGAGTTTTTGTCACTTTGAAAAATAGTCTTATTCAGCAATGAACACAAATTTCTAGGTAAACAAAGCCCTCTTAATATAAAGCTAATGAAGCATTTAGTGAAGAAGAGAATATGTGAAAATTGTAAAGAGCTGGAAAGAAAAGTTCTTTTAGTCTTGGAGTTTGGCACACAGAGGAATATATAATACTGTAAGGATTAGTTTCTTAAGAGCCTTTTGTTGCATCCACAGGGTGCGAGAACAAACGTCGGAGACTTTCAGGAGCTTAGATTATACTTTATTGGCCAAGTTTAACCTGCACAGGGGCGAACTCCCAAGATGTCTGGAGACACCGTACTCACAAGGAGCTGCAAACGAGAGTTGCGCCTGGCACTTACAACTAGGTCCTTATATATCCTAAGTGAGCAAGCATTATACAGAAGCAGTTGTGGCAGTTAGCTATTCGCTAGCAAGGTCGCACGTAGCATAGCAACAGGGGCAGGGTTTAGTTTAGTGGCGAATTTCAAACATAAACTTCTGATAAGGGTTTCTGACCAATAGAATGCAGGATGTTTGTCCTCCTTTGTGCTGATCTTCTTAGTTCCCAGCCTCACAGGGGCACTATCAGCACCTCCCTGTTTCTGTTCCTTCAATAGTTACACTCTGGCAGCCACAGCACACCTCCCTGAATCTAACACCTTTTATTCTCATCATCTACTATTGTGTGTATGTCTGACATGGATCACACATCACAGAGTAAATTATTGGTGTAAGAGGAGAGACAAATAAATATGACATAATATTCTGCCTTGAAAAATAATATCCAGAATCTACACAGCAAATCTTAAAAAATAAATTCCATTCAAACACAAAAGGTACTCTAAATCCTTACAAGAAATGCTCAGTCATTAAAAGATTTTCAGTTTCTGGTAAGTATTTTAGCACATTCACAGAGGGAAAATAATTGTCAGTGGATTTTTAATAGTTACAGTCATTAAAATTTTAAAGCATCTGTCTAAAATTTAAAGCCATGTTATAAAGGCAACTACAAGACCAAAAATAATAATTAAAATCATCTTTATTTAAGCATTGCTTGCAAGAAAAAGAAAGAACAAAACTGCTTAGTGTATACATATGAAATGCTACCATATAAAATTTTTCTAAAAACCAGAGATGATTAAAATAAAGTTTTAAAAATACAGAGCTCTTTATTCCACAACCAAACTCCAGTGCTGAGCTGGCTGCATAGACTAATGAAAATAAGCTTATTATTAGGACAATGACCTGACATAGTATAAAGTCACAGTTTTTCCTCAAAGCTCGAGTAACTAAAAACATGAAACTCTTAGTTGCTTAGTACATTGTGCTAACTTTGGGTTTGTTTGCATGAAACTGACAGGCAAAATTTCCTCAGATGGAAAAATAAAACATTCACATAGCTTTAAACATTACTAGGACCGAAATATTTCTTTAGGTTTTAAATAAAGGTACTGTGTATACCTAAAGGCCAGATGTGTAAACATTAATGTTCTTGCCAACTAGATCAAAGAGACAAGAGCAAAGATGACTGTTCTGTTGTTTTTATGTTTATCCCTTTTACAGTATTTATATTTTTCAAAAAAAAAATTGGTAGACACTGTATTTTGATGATAGTTCCAGGAGTATAAGCACAAAGGGGATGCCAAAACCTAACATTCTGAGGTAGAGTCCACATCCAGGACTGTCAAAGAGTTTTTATATGAAAATGTGGTTTACTGATGATGAATAGATTGTTCATTATGTATAAAAAAAGTTTCAATATATTATTAAATAAACTCATTCAAACAGTGTAGAGAAGATCTTCTTTAATATTAATTAAAAATTTTTTGAGAGAAGCAGAGAAAGAGAGACAGGAATATCAAGCTGGTACTGTATGTGTCCTGACCTGGGATTTGAACTAGCAACCTCTGGGCTCTAGGAGGATGTTCTAACCAACCAAACTATCAGGCCAGGGCTTAATTTCTATTTAGAGACAGAGAGAGGAAGGGAGAAAGAGGGGAGGGGGAAGGGAAGCATTCATCTGTTGTTCCACTCAGTCATGCATTCACTGGTTGCTTCCTACATGTGCCCTGACCGGGGATCGAACCTGCACTTTTGTCGTTTTGGGACGACACTCTTAACCGATGAAGCTAACTGACCAAGCTAACTGACAAGGGCCATATTATTTAATTTTATAAGGAACATTGTTACTATGAAATTATAACTGTGAATCAAGTGAAATTAATTTAAATGTGAATATAGTTTCCAATAATGATAGCCTGATATGAAAAATACTCAGAGATATGTTATTGATGATGACTATCTTATGAGTCATAATCTGAAATGGAAAACTATAGTTTATTTGCTGAAGAATGGATTAGCAAGTACCCTATGTTTTACATATTTGGTGTAATATTCTCAATTTTTTTTCTTACAGAATCTACATTTACATATTTAGTATAATATTTTCATTTTTTTCTTACTAAAATCCTTTAAAGTCCAGATTAGAATTCATGTTAACATAGTATAGGTTATGATTCTAGAAGCCTGCAGCATCTCTTATAGAATAAATGAAAAGAAACAAAATGCACAGTATGGCAGGAAAAGACATCAGGTTAGGATAGTAACAGATTTAAGGAAGAGAATGGGTATTTGCAAATAACACATTTGGAAATAAATCGTATAAGTAGTCTACACATAGTTTAAGACTTAAAAACATTTGTATATGCTGATACTTACTCATTTCTATTTATTGGGTCTGATCCGTCTCACACACTCATTTTGTGAATTAGTATCTTAAATTGCTCCTATGCCTCATAGCTATAGCCTTGTTCTGAGCACATTTTCCTCCTGACAGTTCCTTGAACCTGGATGCCTCAGTGCTTCGGAAGGCCAGGCTATTTCTTCTGCTATGAACACTTTCTCACAAGATGTGCACAAGCCTTGCTACATGATTACCCCGTGTCTTTTCACTTCCTTGTCCAGCAATATAATAAAGAATCCACTCACCTCTTATCCTGCCTTTCTTTTTTACATTCTACCAATTACCTCATAACTCCTTCCAAAACAATCAACATATATTTGTTCATGTGTTCAAAGCCTGCTTCTTTCTTTCTCTCAAAAAGAAAGAAGAAAAAGAAAAGAAAAAAAGTACCACTATATTCTCTGAGCCTAAAAGTGTTTGGTTCATCGTAGCAAATCAATAAATGTTTGAATTAATGAATGAATTTCCATGACTATTTCTTAAATTTTTAAAAAAATTTTTTAGTTTATTGAGTTTAGAGACAGAGAAAGAGGGAGGAGAGAGAGAGAGAGAGAGAGAGAGAGAGAGAGAGAGAGAGAAATATCAATTTATTGTTTCACTTTTTTTTTTTTTTGTATTTTTTCTGAAGCTGGAAACGGGGAGAGACAGTCAGACAGACTCCTGCATGCACCCGTTGGGGATCCACCCGGCACGCCCACCAGGGGCGACGCTCTGCCCACCAAGGGGCGACCAGAACCACTCTAGCGCCTGGGGCAGGGGCCAAGGAGCCATTCCCAGCGCCCAGGCCATCTTTGCTCCGATGGAGCCTTGGCTGCGGTAGGGGAAGAGGGAGACAGAGAGGAAGGGGGGGGGGTGGAGAAGCCGGGTCCCCCGCACGACAGGCCGACGCTCTACCGCTGAGCCAACCGGCCAGGGCGGTTTCACTTCTTTATGCATTCATTGGTTGATCTTTGGATGTGCCTTGACTGAGGATCAAAGCCACAATCTTGGCATACCAAGATGATGCTTTAACTAATTGAGCTACCTGGCCAAGCCTCAATGGCTATTTTTTAATGTTCATGCTGATAATGGTGATTAAGAAGCCCTTTAAATTTTTTCACATTATAGGGAAGTTTTATTTTCTCAAGAGAGTAGATTAAGACTACCATGTGGTAGTTTAGGGGAGGTGCATGGGCAGTTTTACACTTCCAGGAAAACCAGTTTTTGTTTGGTAGTCTGAAATTGCCTTGTTCACTAGTTTTAGCTGAAGAGTATTTTTGTCTCTTTATTTTTTATAAGCTATTTATAAACAATACAATAAGAAATTTATTCTTTAGACCAGTATAAAACTATTTGCTTCTTAAAACAGGCAAGAGGTTAAATAGACCAGTGGCTGTTTGAAAAGTTAAGCATTATTATCCGTTCACAAAAGTGTAGTATTAAACTCACATTTCCTATTTATAAAGGGAAGAGGAAAGTAGTATTTATAACTTGATCTACTGCAACAAGATATTTTGAAAATTACAAACATAAGAAACAGTTCATTTTAATGATGACATTTTGACATAGTCTTGTTCAAATTCACTTTATTTTTGGGTCAGTGAGTTAATGTAGGCAACAGACATCCCTTTTGTCTTATTATTCTATTGTCTGAAGGTTTTACTTTGTGTTTGTTTTTTTAATAAGAAGTGTTATAATGAATTAGTCTGTTCTAGCTTGATAACTGCAATAAGGAAATATTATTCTCTGAACAAAGAGAAAATTCAATGGACAATTACCAATATCTTCCTGCCTTTAGGAGTACTTTGACACTTTCTTCTCACCCTCTGCCCCACACTCCTTAATGAGTTTGTACAAGGTGAGTCTCAACTGTAAAATTTATTTCCTGCTGCAGCCCTTCCTATTGGGTATCTTCCTTGAAGCCCCCTTTATCAAATGAGGGAAGAAATCAGTGCAGAGATTGGAATCACTTCTCTCTCTACTCCTCTCCCAATCACAAAGGTGATTCAACTTCTTCCTCTAGAAAGAAAAAGTGACAATTTTGTCTTTATTCCTGTATTACCAATATATTTATCATGATTATTACTTAATATATGTGTTGAAAGAACAAATAATTGAATGAGTGAGTAAATAAATAAAAATAATTTTATTTGAATCATACTGCCTACTTATTTGAATGTTATTTGATATTATACTTGCATATGTTTAGAAGACCACCTTAAAGAAGAGTAAGTAGCTTCCTAAACAATAGAGAGGTTTATGGAACAGAAGACTTCTTAGCAACTTTAGATTATACCATGGGAAACATTTAATGGACTAGGCTGTATGTTAGTTTCATCCACAGACAGCTATAATATTATGTTTTAAACCTTGTCAACACAGGAATATATTTTTAATGGAACTCTTTTCAGATAGCAGGTTTATCCCTACCTTTTTCAATTAACTATGGAAAAATATCATCATCTTAATTTTTTCCTATTTGGGAGAAAGAACATACGCTGAAAAAGTTGTAACCTGTAATTCATACGCAGAAAGTATATAGTGGGGCAGAAATCCAAAAGAAATGGTTAGAGAGCCAATTTAAAGTATTGCAATGAATTAAACGTTTTTCTTTTTTACAGTGTTACATTTGGGAGTATCACAAAATGGCATACCGGTCGAGAGCATGAGCTCTGCATATCTAGATCAGAGGCTTGATTCTGCTGATAACTAGGTATATGAATTTGATCAAGTTTTCTCACTATAGCTTCTTCACCTCTTATTTGAATTTCTTACCAAATTATTTATGCTAAGGGATAATTATTATTGAATGTTTAGAATAGTGCCTACAAATACTACACATTTGGTAGAAATTTTCTTTAAAATTTTTATTGATTTTAATTTATTGTGTTTACATGGATTCAAGTGTCCCACTGAATATAACACCCTCACCCCCACCCCCATGTCCCTTTTTATACCCCCTTTGCCCCTCTCCCCCTAAATCCTTCTCCTCTTCCCTCTGGGATTTGCTGTCCTGTTATCTGTATCTCTGTGTTTTTTATATGTAATTTCACAAATCCCTTCACTTTCTCTGGTCCCTTCCCTCTGACAGCTGTCCCTCTGCTCCCTATGACTCCACCTCTGCCTCATTCTGTTCCTCAGTTCAGTTTGTTCATTAGATTCCACAGATAAGTGAGATAATTTGATATTTGTCTTTCTCTGCCTGCCTTATTTCACTTAGCATAATAATCTTCAGGTCCATCCATGCTGTCACAAAAGGTAAAATTTCCTTCTTTTTCACAGCTGCATAGCATTCCATTGTGTATATATACCACAGCTTTTTAATCCACTCATCCACTGATGGACACTTGGGCTGTTTCCAGATTTTGGCTACTGTAAACAATGCTGCAATAAACATGAGAGTACATATCTTCTTTTGAATTGGTGATTTGGTATTTTTAGGATATATTCCTAAAAGTGGGATAGCTGGGTCAAAAGGCAGTTCCATTTTTAATTTTTTGAAGAAACTCCACACTGTTCCCCACAGTGGCTGCACAAGTCTGCATTCCCACCAGCAGTGCAAGAGGGTTCCGTTTTCTCCACATCCTGGTCAGCACTTATAGTGTGTTGTTTTAAAATTTTTGGTAGTATTATTAATAAAGTAATTTTGTATATTAGAATAGAAATCTAGCCTCTGGGTGAAGAAGGGGCACATATTTCTAATTAAACAGGGATTGATTATTATACCATGGCCAAGGATACTGCCAAAAGCAGATGAAAATTGGAATATACACTAATGTAATTGATATGTAAGAAGGATGGGATGCTCTTAAAAAACTAGTCAGGAATTGAAATTTTCAAATAAGCAAGAATCCATTGTCTCATTTTGTTGCAACCACAAACCTACTATGCTCTTGGTAAACAGTCTTAATAATGTCCACTTTGTATCATTTTTCAATCCCATTGGCCCCAAACCATAGTCCTTCAACCATATATTATAAATATCACCTTTAAAAGTCTCCTAGTTCCAAACTCTATCTATCAAATCTATTATGTTCATCAATTTTCAGAAAGCATTGTTTTGGTAGTCACTTGCAAGTTCAAAAACCTTCAATGATTTCTCCATTGCCTATAAGAATAGCCCAGTCTCCATTTCTAAATCTTGCTTTTATTCACCATTCTGTACAAAATCCAAGTTACAGCCAACATGAAATTCTCTAGATATCTTGTCACTACGATTCCATCACATATCACTGCCTTATATAGCTAGTCATTGAGATTGTGTGTCCCATACACTCATTGAGTTGGATAATATATTTAGTAAACATTTTAATTTAATGAAATACTTAATATAATGGTATAACAGGTATATTCAATCAACATTTTTTTAAAGATTTTATTTATTCATTATAGAGAGGGGGGAGAAAGAGAGAGAGAGAGAGAAGGGGGGAGGAGCAGGAAGCATCAACTCCCATATGTGCCTTGACCAGGCAAGCCCAGGGTTTTGAACCGGCAACCTCAGTGTTTCCAGGTTGACGCTTTATCCACTGCACCACCACAGGTCAGGCAATCAACATTTTTTAATACATCAGTAGAATATAGACCTGTATTCAACTTCAAATAGAGAGACCCCTGAACTACAGAGTACATCCAGTTTAGACAAAAATAAGTCACTTATATGAAACAATTTATCCTCAAATCAAATAAATCAGGTGAAGTATCAATTATTTTTTAATACAAAAGGAGGGTAGGCAGTGAGACAGAAGTATCATCACTTGGTGTTTAAAAAGTTGTCTTTTAAATAAAAGATCAAAGAAAAACAAAGAAAGTAGAAGACCTATATTAAGGGATTTTTTTGCCTTGCCACAACCAACTCTAAAACTGTAGGTTCATCACTCCTATGTCTCAATTTCATCATTTACAAAACTTGGTTATTTCTGCCCTGCCTATTATATCACAAAGAGATTGTGAAAATATAAGGGAATAATATAGATGATTCTTATTTGAAAACTATCAATACATTATGCCTTAGAAGTGTATGCTACTATTTTCACCATACTTGAAGTCATTACTAAACATCTGAGTTGATTTTTCAACTAGATTCCTTGAGTCATATAAAAAGCAGATTGGCCTGACCAGGCAGTGATACAATGATAGAGCATTGGACTGGGATGTGGAAGACCCAGGTTCGAGACCCCGAGGTCACCAGCTTGAGCACGGGTTCATCTGATTTGAGCAAAAGCTCACCAGCTTGGACCCAAGGTCACTGGCTTGAGCAAGAGGTTACTCGGTCTGCTGAAAGCTCACGGTCCAGGCACATATGAGAAAACAATCAATGAACAACTAAGGTGTCACAACGAAAAACTGATGATTGATGCTTCTCATCTCTCTCCGTTCCCGTCTGTCTGTCCCTATCTATCCCTCTCTCTGACTCTCTCTCTCTCTCTCTGAAAAAAAAAATTTAAAAAGCAGATTGTTCTTATATCCACTAACATTGAATATTCTATTTTATGATTCATAAGTATAATATAAAATTTTCATTTATTTTTAAAGGATCAGGATTAATCAGTAACAAAGAAAAAAATGAAGTGCTTATCTATGGTCATATATTTTCTCCATATGTGAGACCAGATGGCCCTCACTTAGCTGAGTTCGATTGACCAAGCACTGCAACAATATTTTAAAAATGATATTTCTTTACCTTTTTAAAAAAGAGTTTATTTATTGACTTTACAGAAAAGATAGAGACAGAGAGAGAAAGGACAGGGGAGCTGCCGGAAGCAGTTACTTCTTGTATTGACCCAGCAGGCCTGGAGCTTCAAATCAGTGACCTCAGCATTCAGGTTGATGCTTTATCCATTGTGCCATCACAGGTAAGGCTAAAATTCTATTTCTATATATAGATATACACACATATACATATATTATATATGTAGAGAGAAAAGAAGAGAAGGGAAAAGAAGAGAGGAGAAGGGAAGTGAAAGGAAGGGAAGGGAAAGAAAAGGAAGGGAAGATGCCCGATGTAAATTATGTTCATAATCCATTTTGGAAGCTGTTTGGCAGCATCTTGTATAATTGAATATATTTGTTCAATTTAGCTCTTAGGTAGACACAACTAAAAGACATGAAATGGAATTCTAATATAAGCATTGTTTAGACATCCCAATATACATCAAAAGATAAATAAATGGGTTAATAGATAAATGGATAAAGTAGAAACTATTTGTATGATGACATATAATACAAAACAGTAAGAAAGAATGAACTGCTCATAAAAACCACATAGAATAACCTCGCAAAAATAATGTATGGCCTGACCTGTGGTGGCACAGTGGGATAAAGCGTCGACCTGGAACACTGAGGTCGCCAGTTCGAAACCCTGGGCTTGCCTGGTCAAGGCACATATGAGAGTTGATGCTTTCTGCTCCTCCCCCTTCTCTCTCTCTCTCTCTCTCTCTCTCTCTCACCCCTCTTTTCCTCTCTCTCTCTCTCTCTGAAAATTGAATAAGTAAAGTCTTAAAAAATCTTAAAAAATAATATATGAAAGAAGCTTAACTAAAAAAAAGTAATTTGCCCAGACCAGGTAGCTCATCTTAACGTGCTGAGGTTGTGGGTTTGATTTTGGTCAGGGCACATAAAAGAATCAACCAATTAATACATAAATAACTGGAGCAACAAATCGTTGTTTTTCTCTCACTCTTTCTTCCTAAAATGGATCAATAAAACATTTTTTTTAAAAAAGAATACTTAGTGCATGAATATTTATAAGTTAAAAAAGTGTAAAGCCATTCTAAGATATTAGAAGATGGGAGGTAAGTTAAATTTAAATTTAGAGGAAACAGAAAGACAGGTGCTGTGGCTTCTAATGTCTTATTTTTTGACCTGTGAGTTTGCTATATTGGTGATTTTATATATTTTGTGGCAACCGATTGAACTGCTCACCTACGGTATGTTTACTCTTCTGTAGCTATGGTAAAATTCAATGAAAATTTTAAATAACTTTCAAATACTAAAATATAATGTAAATTATTTAAAAACAAGAAGGCAGTCTGAGAATAGAACCTTCAGAAATCACCCTTCTGGGACTCTGCTGTTAGAATATCTATTTGAATTTATAAAATGGTAGAAAGTTTAATTATTTAGATGAGTGATCCAGCAAAAATGTCAACATAAATATTATAATATCTAATTTCAGCCTGCTATCCTGGAAAATTAATTTTATAATTAAAATTTTAAATGTTATTACAGAAATGAACTACTAGAATTTATTTTGGTTGAGGAATCTTACTGAGTTCATTTTAATAAAGTAGAATACATTTTTCTAGAAAACTGTCAGTTTTCAAAATTAGCAGCCCCCAATCACATATTGTTAATTATAACTATTAATTACCTGAAAAAATGTCTTTTTTTATCTAGTCATTTTCATATACTCTCATTAATGAAATCCATATTAATGTAAATGCATTTTAAATAATTACTTTCTAAAATAGCCCGGAGGTTTGACGTTTGTTTACTATGAACAAAGAGAAAACAAAACTATTGAAGTTGCTTCCGTAGAATGAAATTATTGATAATACTTCTCTGTTTTGAATTCTATCCCATGGTGTAGATGCTGAAGATTCAAATGAATCTAATTGTGAGGCTTCAAAATATTGCCACCCTAACAATAAAGCATGTAGTCATTTCTTATCAAAATATTACAGTCTTTAAAATTGTCACTTACTAGAATATTAGGGATCAAATTAATATTCAGAAGTTTGTAATGTTCCTTGTATCAAGCTACTTCACAACAGTTCACCAACCATTTATCACAGAGCAATGTAATTAATAGTTACGTCTTTATCCATTTGATTATAATGATGAACTTTATTTGGATAAATGCTCACTAGATAATATTGAAAATTCTTATATCTCAAAAATGTTAGCCATCTTGGGCCTGGCTAGCTGGCTCAGTGCATAGAGCATCAGCCCAGCTTGTGGATGTCCTGAGTTCAATCTCAGGTCAGGACAGACATGAGAAGCAACCATCTACTCCTCTCCCCTTTCCCCTTCTCTTCTTCTTCCCTCCTGCAGCCAGTGGCTCAGTTGGTTAGAGCAGTGATTTTCAACCTTTTTTGAGCCGTGGCACATTTTTTACATTTACAAAATCCTGGGGCACACCACCTACCAAAATGACACAAAATGACACTCTAACACAGTACATATTATACATATAGTTAATAATATAGTTTCTAAATGTATTTATACTCAGTGTGAAACCTGGTGCTGTTTCGATGAACACAAAAGGGATATCCTGGCAGGAATGTAGAAAGACACACACAAAGCTCTTTCTCAACAGTTCTCAGTCTCTCTCTGTTTTTAGTTTTTATTGCAGTCAAGCTTGAGAAGCTCAGCTCACATAGATATGTGGTTGAAAACGGGAACAATGTCAAAATAGCTTTGTTAGCCAGAATGGGGAACTCCTTGGCAACAGATAACCAAAAACTGTCCAAAGGAAGATCAGCAAACTTTATAGCTTTAAACCATGATCTTGTTTCAGTTCAATGAGTTCCTCTTGCTCCTTTAAAGTCATGTCCTTTCCAGCAACGGATACTGAGCTGTGTGGGTCCCTAACTCAGTCAAGGCTTCTGTGAAGGCTGAAGAGAAATAAAATGACAATATCTTCTCAAGAGTTTTCAAATGTCTGCAAATCTCCTTGCACATTGCAGCAGTGTTGCCATCATGCTGTTTCTCGGTGAGCGGGAACATCTCAAGGTTGCCACGCTGCACATGTTGTTGCCAGAGCTGCACCTTTAAACGGAATCCGTTCATTTTATCAGAGCTTGTAAGCAGGTTTTCATTTCGGCCTTGCATCTGTGTGTTCAGTTCATTCAGATAATGAAATATATCAGCCAGGTATGCCAGCTTTGCACACCACTCATCACTTGCAAGCAGCTTTGAGTAATCAGACCTCTCGTTTGTCAGAAATACTTTAAATTCCTCTCGCAACTCATACACGTGGGCCAGCACTTTGCCGTGCGACAGCCACCGGACCTCTGTGTGGAGCAATAAGATTTTATGTTCCGCTCCCATTTCTTTACACAAAGATGCAAATAAGCAACATCTCAAAGGTCATGTCTTCTTAAAGTTCACTATGCTCACAACATCATCCAACACAGGAGCTAGATCTGCTGGTAAGGTCTTTGCAACGAGGGCCTCACGGTGCAAAAAACAGTGCGTAACAATAACATCTGGGTTTCTTTCTTTGACCCTACTTACAAAGCCTTTGATGTGCCCGACCATGGCTGCGGCTCCATCAGTGCAGACACCTGTGCAGTTTTCCCATGTAAGCCCGCTTTTATCAAGATATTCTGATGTGATCCGAAATATTTCCTCTCCTGTTGATTTCCTGGCAGTGCCTTGCAAAATAGGAAATTTTCTCTAATGGCTTCTCCATCCACAAAACGCACGTTGGCCAAGAGCTGACAATGTCCACTAATATCCGTCGACTCATCAAGTTGCAAGGCAAATTTCTTACTGATGTGCACCTTTTCCAAAACAACAGTTTCAATGTCTGCAGACATGTCATCAATACGTCTGGCAATTGTGTTATCTGAGAGAGGCACCTTAGCTATCTCTTTGGCCGTGGTAGGGCCAAGCATCTCATTTACAATGGCTTTACAAGCTGGCAGTATTAATGGTTCTGCCACAGTGTGGGACTTTTTTTATTTCACTAAGAGTTCAGCAACAAGGTAGTTAGCTTTGAGGGCTCTCTCGTTTACCTTTGTGTTTTTTCTCAAAAAAGTTGCCCATTTCTCATTGTTTGTATGTAAGCGGGCTGTAGTTTGGGGACCCCTGTTTAATTTCCCCATGGCACACCTGACCATGTCTCACGGCACACTGGTTGAAAAACACTGGGTTAGAGCATGGCCTCGAGTGTTGAGGATAGTTTGGTTGATTAGAACATTGACTTCAGATAGGGGTTGCTATGTGGATCCTGGTTGGGGTGCATGTGGGAGTCTCTCAATCTCTCTTCTTCTCATGTAAAAACAATTAGCAATCTTATCACTTCCTCTTATCCTAATTACTTTACACACATACACTCATACACACAGAATCCCTGTTTCTTTGTTTCTTTGGGGGTTTCTAGCACATCTTCTGACTGAAATAAAGTACAGAGACAGGCAAAGAATGTGCAGTAAATATTGTGCTCATAAAGGCAAAATAGGAAAGTAATAAACTGGTATTAATTTTTATTTATAAAACAACTACTATGGTCAATACACATTTTTAGTCTCTGTAGATTAAACAACAGACATTCCAAAGGAAAACCAGCATTGACAATAATAAAAAAGCCTTTAAAAACAAAACAACAATTTGCAATGTGTAAAGCTTTTCATATGTATCCTTGCAACAATCTCCTACAGTTGGCAAGGTGTTTTCATAGATGAGTAAATGATATCTTAGAGAAGTTAAAAGAAGAACGTAGTCATATAATGGGCAAATGTAAATTGTAGGTAAGAATTTTTTGATATATACTAGCCACTCAATATACCAGCCACTTTCTGCATTTATCTTGTCATATTACATACAAAAATATACCAGAAAAATTATGATAAATGATTTTTTTCTGCTCACATAAATAAAATATAATGTCTTTAGTAAATGTCTTCAGTAAACAACTGCTCAGAATTTGTTAGTTTTTTTTTTTGTTTTTTGTTTTTTTCATTTTTCTGAAGCTGGAAACAGGGAGAGACAGTCAGACAGACTCCCGCATGCGCCCGACCGGGATCCACCCGGCACGCCCACCAGAGGTGACGCTCTGCCCACCAGGGGGCGATGCTCTGCCCATCCTGGGCGTCGCCATGTTGCGACCAGAGCCACTCTAGCGCCTGAGGCAGAGGCCACAGAGCCATCCCCAGCACCCGGGCCATCTTTGCTCCAGTGGAGCCTTGGCTGCGGGAGGGGAAGAGAGAGACAGAGAGGAAAGCGCGGCGGAGGGGTGGAGAAGCAAATGGGTGCTTCTCCTGTGTGCCCTGGCCGGGAATCGAACCCGGGTCCTCCGCACGCTAGGCCGACGCTCTACCGCTGAGCCAACCAGCCAGGGCAGAATTTGTTAGTTTTAATCCTTGTGTCACTTTCAAAATTTCTTCAGTATCTTCAGGGTTCTCAACTTCATATGCATCTTTTTAAAATTGAACCTTGGAAAACTTCTTACTTAATTAGAACTTAGTATTGAATAATTGATAAAATTACTTAGAAATATTTATTATAGTTTTAAAAAATATATAATCAGTTGAAAAAAATGAGAAATTTTGTTCTTTTAAAGATTGGATGTTGAGAAATACCAATATACAAAAATATCAAGGAGCAACGCAAATGAATGGCAAATTGTTGCTTCTGTGAAAATGTAATTTTTTAATTTTAGAAAATATATGTGAGCAGAAAGTCAGTCAGTGACAAACCTTTTCAAACATGTAAAGTGATTTCATATACCGAAATTTATTTAAAAGTTGCTCTTCAGTAGAGTATCTGTTTTGTAAAAGATGGTGGGTCATACAACAATCACTGAGCCTTGGCTATAAAAGCTAATTATTTGTCCCATCCAAAATAAACAGATACTTGAAACTAGAGTTCGAACTGAAGCAGGGGTACAACTCTTCCTTAGTTATTAGTGTTTCCTCCTTTACTCCATGGAGGGTGACCACTGCTGTCTCACTGCTTAGAGAAGTCTGGAGGAAGGCTTTATGCATATAAGCTCTGGAGATACAAAGTCCAATTTTCAAAATTTATTAATTATGTGATCTTGGGCAAAGTATATTAAACTCTTCGAATTTTAGTTTCTCTACCTATAAACAAGAAATAATAATAATACAACCTGTCTGAAATGGATGTGAAAAAATTACATGCAACAAAAGCCCTTCTTCATATTATTATTGGTCACATAGTATGAGCTCAGTATGTGATAGTTATTACTGTCATTATTGTTAATACAACTGCTGTTTTTTTCCAGTCTTTTAATGTTTCAAGTGAAGAATCACAAGCTCACATCTTCAGAGTCATGCTGATTTTCTATTTTAGGATCTATGATGAGTTCAGTGATCTATGAAAAATTTTGCTGGCTTGTCCATTCGCAACCTCCCTTTCATTTTTCATTGGTAAAGATAGATAATCTGCTAGTCTTTTTACATGTGGGAACACTAGTATCTCATGACAAGAACTGGGCAGTTTTGCAAATTAGTTTTCAATAGGTTTCTATATCTCCATTGTAATTTCCTTTGTCAACTCTAGGGAAAAAAAAGTTCTCAATCATATCCCACATTATTGTATTGTACTTGTTGCAAAAGAGTGAGAAAAAATGTTCTGGTGTGAGGAAGGTTATTTTTTAGAAGTTTTAGGAGATGCAAATTAGAATTAAAGAGTGAAGGCAGATTTTAGGGAGTGTTTATTTAGGACATTAAGTTGAAAAAATTGCATCATGAAAACAAATTTATTTCATCTTTTTGGTCTACTCTAATGTATTCTTAGAGACTTTAAAAATTTCTGAGTTAAAAATAATTGTAATGGTATGTCTTGCCTTTTCAACAAAGCTTGCTGTCATCAATTATCTATGTCTTTCTTGAAATAAGAAAGAACACATGAGGCATGTTTGTAATACTGAGCTAGACCGCATAGTCAGAAAGAGGGGCTAGAGCAATCTCAGATACCAGAGTCTTTAGGGGAGGTGGTTTAGGACAGATTGAAGGGTCAAGGCTAAATCAAAGAAACTAAATGACTATTCAAATAAATCAGGCAAATTCTTCCCAACATGTTTTAGTTGCTGTTTTCTAAGATGTGTATTTTATGAGGGTCTACCTAAAAGACACATAGTCCTTTGAGTTATCTAAAAGCAACCTGTAGTCCTGAAGGTTTTGCAACCTTTACTACTGCAAAGTAATGTGTCTATCAGCCAAGATAGACTTGGTTTATGGTGCATTAACAACCCACTATAAAACTCAGGGCCTTAGAGAAGAAATGTTTATTTCTCACTCATGGTACATGTTCACCACATGCAAACAGAGGATGCCACCTTCACCTTCCACACTTATGGAGTCAGATTGATATAAACACCACCATGTAGAAGGGCCAAGCTGAGTAGGAAAAAAAAAAACAGCTGCAAACTCTTACTATGTTTAATAAACGTTCTTACCTAAAAGTCAAACTTTGACCTGGGACCACTAGCTAGACTGGTCATATGACTCAGCTGAACACAAGGGTTTGGGAGAAGTGAGGTAAAATCCTTCCATGTGCCTGACAAATACAGTGTGTCCGTAAAGTCATGGTGCGCTTTTGACCAGTCATAGGAAAGCAACAAAAGACGATAGAAATGTAAAATCTGCACCAAATAAAAGGAAAACCCTCCCAGTTTCTGTAGGATGATGTGGCAGCATGTGTGCATGTGCAGATGATGACAAAACACCATGTATACAGCAGAGCAGCCCACGCCAGCTGAGATGTGGATTGTACAGAAGAAAGTTCAGTGTGTTCTGTGGCTTGCTAAATTTGAATCCGTGACCAAAGTGCAACGTGAATATCGGCACATTTATAACGAAGCACCACCACATAGGAATAACATTACTCAGTGGGATAAGCAGTTGAAGGAAACTGGCGGTTTGGTGGAGAAACCCCGTTCTGGTAGGCCATCAGTCAGTGACAAGTCTGTAGAGGCTATATGGGATAGCTACCTAAGGAGCCCTAAAAAATATGTGTGTGAGCCCACATCGAACTGCACTGAATAGGTATGAAACTGGGAGAGTTTTCCTTTTATTTGGTGCAGATTTCACATTTCTATCATCTTTTGTTGCTTTCCTGTGACCGGTCAAAAGTGCATCATGATTTTACGGACACACTGTATATGAAACAGATATGAGTGAGCAATAGAAAAAAATAATTACTGCCTATCATATAGAGAAAACATATCTAACATATCAGGCAATGGAAAAGGCCAATATTTCTGAACTGGTGAAAAGAGTGTTCCTCTATTAGAAAAATTAATAATGATACCAATGATTAATCATCTTATCAAAAGAAGTCATATACCTTGCTATGAGTCATGATTTGATTTTTATAAGGACTCCATTCAGGTATCAGCAAAGATATGTGTTAATTATTGAGTTGATATAGAACCTGACACTCAAATGTTAAGGGATTAATGCTAGTTGAGTGGCTAGTTTAGCAACAACTGACCTGTATTTATATCCCGAAAGTAATATTTTCTGTTATTATTTCTCCAGTTTTAACGCTCAGATGATTCATCAGAGGTTCTTATTAAAAGAAGATTCTAAATCAGTAGTTTTGGGGTGGACTTGAACATAGTCAGACTTTTAGATGAACCACACATCATTTCCTGTAACTTCTCAGACACCACATTCTACGTTCTCTCTCTACCGTTCTTGCAAGTTTGAAAGTCCGTTTGAGGCAGAGCAGGAAGTGCATGTTAAATTGCACAAACGTTCTTGAACTTGGTAAAACTTCATTATTTTTGAGACTATGGTTGGATTCACCTGTGAATGACAGTGAGAGTCAGCTGATGTGTGTGCCAGTGGCGTGCAGGCTGCCTTCCCAGCAGCAAGTCTACACCCACGGGGGTGAGAGCTACAGAGAAGAGGTAATTGAGCACCGACAGAGCACAAATTTAAACTTCATTGTGTTCATAACACAATGATAGTTATTAAAGCAGGTGTTTTGTGAAAATTGCATTTGTTACTTTCTTAAGTTTCCACAGAGAAATCACTTTTTGCCACCTGACTACACATTTGACATTTTGAAAGGTAGGTGTAGCTCTCTATCATAAATAACATCTTGAGGTCATTGTGTGCTATTCAATTCAAAGCAGAAAGGCTGCACAACAACAACAAAAAAATCATTTAGCTTCAAGGACAAAACAAAAGACAATTGACTGAAAGCATATCTGTGGGTCTTGTTAGTCAGAGGGTCTTTGGGAAAGATTTGTCTGAGACTTGGGTGATCAAGTTGCCTGCCAGACTCTGGAGGGACACATTATTCAGGTTTGACACAGTGCTTGATTGCACCATTAAATCACCATCATGGGCTTGATTTGTCTCATCAGATCAAGTAAAAAATTTTTTGATGGTAAGCTCTTTTGCGAATTTTCTTATTTAAGCTTCTCCAAATAAATCTATATTTTGCATTGAGCTAAGCTAATCGACCATAAAGTTCTACCCTTAATAATAAGATATTTAGAGTAGTCATCATACTTCTTTAAACAGGGTCAAATTCTTATTGTTAGCAAGCTGGGGAATATATTCATGATGTTAACCCTCTAGAAAGAAATTTGATGGACTGCGGGTCATTTTGACTTTAACTATATAGGAAAAGGGAAGAAGTTAAACGTTGTCATAAACTTTTGGGCAAATGACTAATTGTCCATAAAATCTACACTTGAACTCAGTTATAACTTAGTATTCATGGAGAATATCATGTCATTTTTTTGGTTTACATTCTATTCTAAATCAAATTATTTAAGATGTTGAATTAATGACTTAATTAGAAGCATAGATATATAAATATAACTTTTCAATATGTGAAATGCTAGCATATGTTAGAGATTCTGATATAATTATTCATTTATTAAGGAATAACAAATCTGAAATCTTACTCCATTCCAAAACACTAAAATGGGTATTATAGGGATAAAAAAGATAATATACTGATAATAATATTCTATGTTCATAATAGTGATAATTATCTTTCCAATAAGCTTATAGATATATTAAAAACTTATCAATAACTGCAATAAATAGGATAGTTTCAATTTATATTGCCACCAGTTGTGTAAAAAAGTGGCCATTTGACTGTACATTAATGAGCACTATTACCATTATTTAACCTTTTCTGAGGAGGGAAATCTTAGTTTAGAAAAGTTTTTGTCATAGATGTTTTTTATTTGTATTTATTTTTTAATTTGTTGTTTATTTTAAGTCTTTATCATTTTTTATTTATTTAGAAAATTCTTCAATGTTTAGAATCTAACATTTTACCATATTTACAAAATGTTAGTTATCATGTCAGGATATAATCTTAATAAGATTAAAAAATCAGCCAGTAAGACTGTTTTTAGAGTTGTACTATGTTCAACTTGGTCATATTGGTATAATCTCAAATAATAATAATAATGTTTGCTTTAGCAGGCAAAATAGTGAAGGTTACATAAATTGCTAGATAATACTGAGCCAAATTTTAGAGGTACATTTTTCTAACATTTAAGGCACTGATAATTTCAATTTTACAGAAACTCTTTTGAGAACAGAAAATGAGGTAAAATTCCTCAGGTATTGCTATGTAGCTGGAAAAACCATTGAACCTAAATCAGACAAGGACATGATAACAATAAAAAACTGTAGACTATTTTCTCTTACACATATAGATGTAAAAGTTCTAACATAGAGTAATTCTGGTGGTGTAATTAAAGTAAGAATAATCCCTGAAATAAAAGGATTAATAAAAACAAAAAGGAAAGAGTAAAAAGAAAAGCTATCTAGACACATAAATAGATACAAAAATTTGAGAAAGTCAATGAAGATTCCTGATAAAAATTTGTTAATTAAAAATAAAAGCAAAGAATACACTCAACGTATTGAAAGATATTAACTCAGCTGAAAGCTAGCTACTAAACATATATTACATAAATTATTATTAATGCTAAAATATTAGAAGCATTCTGTTTAAAATATGAAAATAAATACAGATGTTTTCTATCTTTGATTACATTTAATATTATTCCAGAATGTCCTAGTATGTATAATAACATAAGAAAAATTAATAAAATATTTAAGAAAGAGGTAAAACTATCATTACTTACAGATGTTAAAATAAATAAGAAACATAAGAGAAAATGCAAATGTGTCTTTGAAATTAATTTTTTATACCAATATATAATAACTAATTGCATTCTTATAGAAACAAAAGTATTAAAAATATAATTATAAAATATACCATTTGGCCTGACCTGTGGTGGCGCAGTGGATAAAGTGTCGACCTAGAAATGCTGAAGTCACCGGTTCGAAACCCTGGGCTTGCCTGGTCAAGGCACACATGGGAGTTGATGCTTCCAGCTCCTCCCCCCTGTCTCTCTCTTCTTTCTCTCTCTCTCGCTCTCTCTCTCTCTCCTCTCTAAAATGAAAAAAAAATTATTAAAAAAATATATACCATTTATTATAACAACAAAAACAAAGAAATAAAAGCTATTTACAAATAAACCTAACAAAATATGTATACTACTTTAATGGAGATAATTATGCTATTAGCTAATAGATATTTACAAAATTTTAAATAAAGGAACTAAGGTCATTTTGACTTAGTGTCATGAAGTGATCAGTTTCTACCAAAATAACAACATATTTAATGCAACTCTATTGAACATCCCAACAGAGTTTATGTAGATATTGGTAAGGTGATTTTGACAATTTATAGAAGAGTAAAAGATCAAAAACCCAAAATTTTTAAAATTAAAAGAACAAAGTGAGGATACCTGTCCTACTAGATCTCAAAATTTACTATAAAGCCAGACAGTTGTATATTAGTTGTATGAATAGACATATTAATCAAATAAATATGGAATCAAGAAAAGTACCTCTGTATGTATAGAATCTTATATATGTCAAGAGAGACATTTAGATAAGCAGAAAAGAATATACTATTCATTACATGATCATGGAACAACTGGTTATCTATATTTTAAAAATTGATTTATTTTTTCAGGAATAAAAAATTACATGAGAATAAACTAAATTTGCAAAGCAAAAATGTTACAAATTTTTGGAAATGAATATCTTCATGATAAGTATTATTTTGTTACTAAATTTATTGGGGTGATACTGGTTAATAGGATCATATGGTTTATGATCTATATATTGCATTCTGCACCCATCACACAAAGTGAAATCATCTTTGTTCACCATATATTTGGTCCCCTTTATCCTTTACTAGCCTCCACCCCCTTCACTCTGGTATCACTATACTTTTGTCTATGTTGGTGAGTTTCAGTTTTATATCCCACATAGGAATGTGATTATATGGTTCTTAACTTTTTCTGACTGACATTTATTTCAGCACAATATTCTCAAGGTCCATTCATGTTCTTGCAAATGGCAGTATTTCATCTTTTTTATAGCTGAGTAATATTCCATACTACAGATTGTTTTTTTAAAGTATCACTTGTAAATGAAATGATTGATAACTTGATTGCATTAGGATTAAAGGAAAAAAATTCTTTTACATCTAAAGGATTGACAAAAGTTAAAAATATAAAACACAGATCTGGAGATTCTATTTGTCATAGATAAAATTATTAAATATAAAGAAATTCTATAGACTAATAAAAACAACAACTTAGTATAAAAATAGGCAAAGGATATAAAAAGAAAATTCATAGGAGATAAACTCAGTTGCCACAAAGCACATAAAAAGAAATTCAACTTTGCTAGCAATCAGGCAGATGTGAATTAAGAACACAATAAAATGATATGCTTACCAACCAGATTGAAGAAAAAAAAAGGACTTAAAGTTCCTAGCAAACACTATGAGAAACAGGACTCTAGTTCTCCTGTGGTGGGAGTACAGTAGAAGTCTTTGAAATGTAAATGAACTATTACTTAAGAAAGCTGAGTAGGTTGTATTCCCCAGGCTCAGCAATTTCATCCACATGTCTCTTACATAAATACAAGAAGACATCAGCAGGATTTGCAATAGTAACTACTAGAATTAAATGGTGGTCAGCATCAATACAGTTCACCAAATCTGGTTCTTTCTTTTTTCCCAACTGTTTGACTGGTTCTGGCCAGCAAACTTGGAATGGAGGTGAGCTGGGCAACAGTTCTGTTTTCTTCCCATTTCATGATGATCAGCATTTTCTATGTGGCATGCCTTTATCAGCTGAATCCCTTAATAGTCTGTTGACCTCAAGATCTTTTTAAACGATAGTACTGTCTGAGCAAGAAATAAATATTCTCCTAACATTTTGGGATTGTTTCCTCTAGCAACATAAACTTTGCCTTGCCTAATTGATATACAACTTAACTGTCAACAATAAGAGGATTAATAAATAAATTGCAGAACAATAATACAATGTGATACTATATATATAGCTATAAAAATTAATAAACTAAAATTATACATCCAAACATGAACAAATTTCTGCAAAATAGTTAGAATCAATTGCAGTAGAATATATAGAGGATGATATCACCTTTAAAGATTAATAACTTGAAAGCTGATACTCTATAATGTTTAGTTTCTATGTACCTATTAATAAACTATGAAGACATTCAAGAATTTGAGAAACTCAGATTCAAGATAGTGGTTGACCTCTCAAAGGAACCAGAAACAATCATATTGAAATAACCAGCAGTTTTTATATCTGTCCTTGTAATGACTGATGTCTTATGCTTGGTGGTAAATTTGTGGATGAAAATCAGGAGCTGGCATACTGGAAAAGTTAACATTTTGATTGACTTACATGCTTAATAAAAATGTTATAGCTGCCAACTGACCTGTTTCAAATGATGAGAAAACATTATCATTGAGCCCAGAATAAATGCTATTTTAAAAAGGCATTGTTATAATTGAATTTCTTTGCTTTAAGCTACAACTAACAAGAACATTTTTAGGGCATATGGCTTTACCAAGAACTCCAATTGTGCATGACTTCTTTTGCTTGGAGTGCAGAAATGTAAATATTTAGAGTACTTCAAGACCTGGCTTTTTTGTAACAGAAATTGAGTTTGCAAAAGTCCTATTTATTTTAAATGAATTCTTCTTATATAAAAAAAGTCCACACAGTCAAAAAATTTTCCAGGCCATTTAAAAAGTAAAAGTATACATGAACTTCATTTTCCTTAATAGTCCTTAATATATTCTGACATTATTTGAATTCATGAAAACAAAGATATGTTATGATTTTAATATTACAATGTGTTTGATTCCTTTCAAAGGGAACTATTTTAGGAGTGAAATTTCGGGATAGATTTTTTTAAAAAATAACCTTTTATTGAATTATTTTATACTTACTGGAAAGATTTCAATAAAAGGGGTGTGTGTGTGTGTGTATGTGTGTGTGTGTTTGTGTGTGTCTGCTATTTGTGTGAGAGAAGAGAGATGTATCTCTTATGTGTATGACATTATTCTCTACCATTGTTTTTTATCCCATGCTTGTTTTATAATATTATTAAAAACTTATTTCTAAGTGTGTAAAGTAGTGCGTTCTAAGATAAGCCTTAAGCATTTGAAGGTTGTGAGCACGTTGGATTTTTACTATGTTTTTACATATTCACTTTGATATAGTGATATTTATATTTCCTGGCTTCTTAATTCATTCCAAAGAATTTAGCCCTCAAATCACTGTATTCTATTTATGGTTCTTTAAACAGAATATGAAATAAACACTTGAAAATATACCAGCTATATTTATTATTGACTTCAAGTGTTTATAAGTTTAACCAGAACAGAATAAAATAAAGGAGTTAAAGTGACACTGTTCAAACGTTTTATCATATACATATTTAAACTTTTGCTCAGAAAAAATTTTCCTATTGAACACTTCCTTCTTGAACAAAATCTGTGACTGATACTCTCACATAATGAGTTCTCACAATTAGCTACTTCACATCTTCTGAAAATTTATTTATTTCTCTCTTACATATTTTATAGTCAAAGTCCAAGACTACAGAGCATTCCTTTTAGTAACATGTGAAAAATGTTTAAGGCTCTGGACATTCAGGGAAAAATTTTAAATTTTAATGCAAATATGCCATGGGGAATAGCAGATATGATGATAAAAAATAAACAATATCAATATTCAATAGCAGTAATTTTATATCATATGTTTTGTACCTAAAAGTAGTGATTGATAAGCAAAAACTTAATATCTGCCTGACCAGGCAGTGGAGGATTGGATAGAAAGTCTGACTGGGACTTGGAGGTCCCAGGCTCAAAACCCTGGGGTAGCCTGCTTGAGCATGGGCTCATCTGGTTTAAGCAAGGCTCACCAGCTTGAGCCCAATGTCGCTGGCTTGAGCTAAGGGTCACTCAGTCTGCTGTAGCCCCTCAGTCAAAGCACATATGAGAAAGCAATTAATGGATAACTAAGGAGACTAAGGAGCCGCAATGAACAATTGATGCTTCTCATCTCCCTTCCTGTCTGTGTATCCCTATCTGTCCCTCTCTCTGTCTCTGTCACAAAAATAAATAAATAAATATATAAATAATAAAAAACTTAACCTCTGAAGGTTTTCCTCTATTCCACAATTTAAAAGCAAAAGTAAAAAAAAAAAAAGAAAAATTGTAATTTAACATCAACAATCATGAGTTCTCATTCATTCAGTGTGGTGACATTTCAAAATTTTAGTACATATTTTTAATTTCTGGTGTTTAGTCACGCATGCCTTCCATAGCCATTGACAAGTATAAATAATCCTTTGAAGTAATGAAATATTTTGCTATAGGGATAATTTAGTGATAGAGCTTCAGAATAATTTAACTCCCATGAACCAGAAGGTCAAACTCTTTACATTTAATCCTTTAAATTGAGTTTCATGCCATTTATTCAGATTTTGACAAGGTTTTATGGTTCAAGTTTCTATATACTCCATATGAATATTGAATATTTTTGGATGTTGCTAAAGACTACAGAATATTCACTAGTATTAGTTTATGTCCAACAAGGCATAATAGCAAATATCCCAATACTAGTAAGTTAATCAGCAAAAATATTTATTCAGTGTTTAAATAAAGATTTCAGTTTACAAGGCAGATTTTGCACTCAAAGTACCATTAGTCCGACTTTCAAGTATCTTGTAAAATATTTGTGAATTGAAGCACAATAAATTTCTACTGAGCTTTTGCCATATGCTAAAATCAGTGCTGATACAGTTTAAAACAGAGGGCTTGGCGTTGGGAATCTCTGCCTTCACAATGCCGAGATACAGAAAGTTCAAAGAAGGGGGATATGCTAGTTATACAGCTGGATGCCCATACTTTACAAACTCAATTTTAAAGTGTATTAAACAATGTAAATAAAGTTATCCTGGTGGGTTTTTAAGATCTTGTTGCTTCTACACAAACAGGATAAGGCACTACTTTGTACAGCAACACTAATTTATTAATTTTAATAATTGAAATAGAGCTAATTGTTTGTAACATACTAACACAAGCCTTATAGTCAGTAATTTTAGACTAAAAATTTATATAGCATTAATTGATAAAGGTTTTATTTTGGCATATTTCCACGAGGGGGCACTACACACATTTAGTGTAAAAATTAAAGCCTTTTTTAAGTTGTAATTGTGTCTGACAAATATTTGTCTCCTATAATTTATTTGCCAGTCTAAAAGTTAAACTTCTGAGTAAAAATGCAATGTTATATTTCAACCATATTTACTTCTATAATTTAAGAAGGCCATTAAGATAGAAAATGCCCTGTATTATATCAACAAATGTGGAATGCTCCACTTTATTTAAATGAACAACTAAAATCTATACTATTATGCCAGCAGGAATGAACTATTTTCTGAAAATTAAACAAAAGAGTTTGCTTAATTGATGTTATTAAATTAAAGTAATTGTCACAGGAAAAGATCTGACTACTATTTCAAATGGATTAAAAATAATTAAGGGATTTTATTGAGATAGATTATATAAGAAAAATAAAATGGCTTTTTTTTCTGGTCTCTTCATGAGGCTCTAGGTCCTTTTGTTCCATTAACATGTTAGAATCCTGATACAGTTTTTGGCAAATCATTTGTATGATTACAAGAATTACTTTCTCACCATAGAGACATATATTGTTACCATCTATAACTGCAAGAACAAAAAATACCCCAGTGTTTATAAAGTTGATTTCCAGATTGCAGTTGGTTTTCTATTTATACATCAATAAGAAAAAAATGTGTGTAATTATGTCTTTTTGGAACAACCTAACTATGGAACATTCATTTATTAGTGTTATTTAAAATAGTGGTTATTGTTTCTGTAGTTTTAATAAAAGATTATTGCAGTTTACTACAAAAGTAACACAGATAGCTGTAAATATTCACAGTCTAAAGTGAAAATAATTACATTGCTTGAAATATCCATATTAAGATAATAAGTGGAAAACAGAAGTCTATGGCAGAGAGCAAGAGAAAATGTCCCTCACACTGTCAGTCATCTCTTAACCACTTATAAGCCTCTATCTCCTTTAAATGACAAATCGGCTATAGGGTTCCCTGTAAATGAGCAGGTTGATAAACATTTTGATTTCTTAATCTTTGTAATGATGCTGTAACTGTAGGTATGGGATTAACATGTACTTGTAAGTTTTAAAATTTAATCAATCAAAATAACAAGGGTTCATTGAGCATCTGTAAAATACTCCAAAACTCCCCTGTGCAGAATTTGAACCTTAATCCCCCAGTCAAACCCTGCTTTCTTATTCCTGTTCCATATAAAACCATTGGCTTTTCTTTTAATCATAAGTAAAAGCCACTTGTTAACAAGCAGTTACAATTGATTTTGAGGGGTCTAAATGCATGTTCATTTTATATATTTTACATGAACAAGAACAGGCTAGGGGAAAGAAGGCAAAATATGGCAATAAATTAATTGTTAGTGATTTCAGAAGGTATTTTCTATTTATTTACATGATTTGCATTTTTGAAGGACCCACTATATAACAAGAGAGAATGTACTGGAGAGAGAATGAAACATAAAATGAAATAACTTCCGTTAAGGGGTGTATGGCAAGGGATTCAGAGGAGAAGAGAGGCAAAGATGAGTTAACTTCTTAAATAAGTGGGTATTAAAAAAGAAGTGTATCAGTGAAATACTGTGCATTTTTTTACATAGAGCACACTTAAGATTATATGGTTTTAGCCCTGTACATTGTCTTGAGCTATTTTGGAACTCTTAATTGTACGTGACTGACATGCAGATTCTATCCTTCTGGTAGATGTGCAAATGATTTTCCATTCCCAAACTCCCCTTGACCTCCACTCCCATGTTTTCCCAAATTTTATACCATTTTTCTTCTATTTGCACATTTATTTTAATATATCTTTATGCTCTATAATTTTTTTTTACCATGTGTGAACTGATATTGTATATATATGGTCTGCCAGTTCTGAGTCACTTGTGAGAAAAATAAAATATTTAGTATGAATTTATTTTTGTACCTGTATGAGACTGACAATTTTATCATATTTTGTAAATTGTCTTTGAATGTGATATATAGTTGAATGGATATGAAAGTTTAGATCTTAGAAGTGTGTTGGTAGAAGGCACATGAATTTATGGAAGCAGGTGAGAGCCCCAGGCAAAGTGGATACAGAGGGAAAAGAAGATGAACAAAAAATCTCGATGAAGGCTAAAATTTAAGAAGCGAACTTTTTAGAAGGACTCCCTTATATGTATGTATTAGACATTTTTCTCCCACTTAAATTTTACTGAAAGAAACATAATTTTCACTTCTCAATTCAGTTTAAGATTTCTGGAGTAGCAACACATAGAATATATTGTTATAGCAATTTATTATTCTTTTCAAATCTTTTTCCTTTTTGTTGAATTTAGTGCGGTGACACTGGTTAACAAAATTATATAGGTTTCAGGTGCACAGGTCTACAACATATTCTCTGTACACTGTATTGTGTGTTTACCCCCCTAAGCTGAATCTCCTTCTATCATCATTTATCCCCTCATTCCTTCCTTCATCTGCCCCTTACCACCCCTCCCACCGGCAATCTCCACATTGTCTTTCAAGTCTATGAGATTTTTTTCTATTTTTATTTTTTGTTCAATCTTTCCATATCCCTACCCAGCCCCTAACCCGCCCCTTCTCCTGACAGCTGTCAGCCTGCTCTCTATCTATGAGTCTGTCTCTATTTTGTTAGTCATTTTGTTCATTGGATTCCAGATATGGTACTTGTCTTTCTCTGATAGGCTTATTTCATTGAGCATAAGGCTCTCTAAGTACATCCATGGTGTTACAAAGATAAGATTTCCTTCTTTTTTTTATAGCCGAGTAGCATTCCACTGTGCAAATGTACCATAGCATTTTTATTCACTCATCTACTGATGGGAACTAGGGCTGCTTCCAAATATCGACTATTATAAATAATATTGCAATGAACATAATATATTCCTTTGAATTAGTTTTCGGCTTTCTTAAGATATATTTCCAAAATTTTAAAAACATCCCTGAGTAATGCTCACGTACAACCAAAGTTGAGGAACACTGGTCTAGGAGGGATGGAGAGAATGCTCAGAGCTATGAAAGGAATCATGAGAAATCCCAGGGTGTGGTGTGGAGAGCAGAGTGAAAGCAGTTAGTCTGCAAGAAAGAAGATTTCTAGGAAATATAGCTGGATTCAGATATTTGAAAGGTTCTCAGGAAATGCTCTAGTTTGCTCCATATGTGTAGAAATAGGACATCAAATGAAGGCTGTTTAAGCTAACATAGAAACGTCAAACAATTTAAAATTTATTCAAATAATAAACTGTTTTTCAAGGCAGCTAAGTAAATACTTCAACATTCAAGTATGTCCAGCATAGTTCTTTCTATAATACAATGTTGTGAATTGTCCAAATCAGCCATCTTTTTTTTAAAAACAAAGATTGACTATACTTAATGACACTGTAAAAGAATATTAAAATGTCCCATTGAGTACATTCATTACCTGAGGGATTTAATACCTACCTCATGCTTTCCATGTCAACCATGATAAATCTAGTGCCATTGTTTTCTCTTTCTCAAGGTTAAGATCGACTCATTCCCTCAATACACGAGTATCTCAGTCAGACTCTTGTCACTGGCTTGAAGAATGACTCTAAGGAAGTGACTTGCTAGATATCTTTAACAGAGCCAGAGTGGAATGTCCCTGAACAGAATATCTAGAATTTTTTGAGGACCCAGTTCTACTGAGCTCACAATTTATGGAATAGAGGTATCTACATAGATTTTGTTTGTTCTTTGGGAATCTATAGGAAGATAATAACACAACAACACAAAAAACAATCTAAGAATAGTCTGCAGCACATTAAAGAAAATGAACTACTTTGAGAAATCCCAACAAACAGCGGGGGCAGGGAGATGTACAATGGCATGAATCTTGAAACAAAAACTCTAGGGATAATCATAAGGATCTCTTCAGCTGCTACAATTTTCATAAATGTATGGAGTGGAAAGGCCTGTTAGTTTACAATATAATTTTTTTAGTCACATCTGCTATTCAATTCTTAATCACTTTCAGTATTGCTTTGTCCAAAATGAAGGAGCTATCTATGTATCTGTTGCAAAATGACATTCCATTATAGATCACATTATCTTTGTCCATTCATCTGTCAATAAACACTTAAGTTGTTACCTTGTTTCCATATCTTGGCTACTGTGAATAGTACTGCCATGAACATAGGAGTGCAAGTATCTCTTTGAGAAACTGATTTCATTTCATTCTAATAAATGCCCAGAGGTGGGGTTGCTGGATTTTGTGGTAATTTCCTTTAAAATAAATAAATAAATAAATAAATAAATAAATAAATAAATAAATAAATAAAATTACATTATAAGTAACAAAAAGTAATGAGAAGATTCATAGGAAAGTAACAAGACTGGAAAATGACAATTGCAAGCATTGGGAGTAGAAGAAAATGAGGCGTTATATTAGTGGGTTAGTTTTGCAGGATGAGAAATGTGAGAATGCATTGTGGTTATGGTGCTGCAACCATAACAACGTGAAGGCACTTAATGCTCCTAGATTGTACACCTAAAAATGGTTCAGAAGGAAAATTTTATGTTGTGTTACCACAATTAAAATAAATTATAATAAACTGAAAACTTTGAAAAGTACTTATAATTTTCAATCTCCATAATTTGTATTTGAATTTAAATTTTACTTGCCTGAGCATTTGAATAGCCTTAAGATTGTTTTTACTTATTTTTATTAGTCAACCTTTAATTGGATATTGTAGGTTATTTTCTTTATAAAAATTAGCTTTTGTAGTTAAATGCTATTGCTTATTGAACTCCATTCAGTTAGGAGAAACTAACAAGATTTATGCTTCATTCAGACTAAAATTTATTAGACTTTAGTTTAAGAAAATATAAATTAAACTCTTCTTATTTGGGCAAGAAAGACAAACCTATTGCATTTTTAAGTTTTCTTTTTACATTACATAATGATATAGCTAATAAAAATTACTAAATTATGGCTATAATAAAAACATTGTTAATCCAGATTCTATGTTGAATCAGTTTTACTATCAATTGGTTAAAATATTACATAGTTCTGACATTAATCTTTTGATGCTATTGTATGTCTATACCTAAAATGTGTTAACCTTCAATCAATAGTAACGTAGTAATGTATATAAAACAGAAAAGTGAATATTGTTTTGCTCCCTCTCTTGTTCCCTTCCCTCTTCTCTCCTCCTTATTCAACTTTTATTTATTAGTTTCAGTGACAGAGGAAGGAAGAGAGAGAGAGACAGACAGGAACATCAATCTAAGCCTATATGTGCCTTGACGAGGAATCAAACCAGTGACCTCTGCACTTGAGGAGAATGCTCTAACCAACTGAGCCATCCAGCCAGGGCCCTTTCTGCTTCTTATACAATCTTTCTTCAAATAACTTATATATTTTTTCTTCTTTCCTCCCTCCCTCCCTCCCTACCCTCTCCCTCCCTTCCTCCCTCCTTCCCTCCCTCCCTCCCTCCATTTCTTTTTCTTCTTTCTTTTTTCTTCTTTCCATGATTTTGTATATACTTTCATTCTTTCTGTTATTTTGCTTTATTCTCTTTTTTTCCCTTTAATTTCTGTTTTTTCTTTTTATATCTTTGATTTGAAAAATTTTATAAAAAGAGCCTAGTCATCTTGAAGGCAATTTTTCTTTAAAATATACCCATCACTAAGCAGACTAAAATAAAATATTTATGCTATGAATAACTTTTGTTGAGATACTTTTTTCCTTGTCTCTATCTTTTTAAACATTTTCTTAATATATAGAATTATGTCTATCTTTTAAAAATTCTATTTCTTAATTTTCACTATATAACGCATCTTTACCTACCTTGAAAGCCTTTACAGTCTCATTTCTGACTTCTTATCTTCATCCTTATATTTTCCTGCCTCCTCACTCTCTTATCCCAAAACTCTTTTTTCAATTTTTATTCCTTCAAATAAACTAAAAAAAATTAATATTAATTTCTTACTACATATTTCAAAATTTGGCATGTCCTGATAATTTGTGCCAACCCAAAGCATGCATTTCTAATTACCACAGACTGCCTTCTTTTTTTTTGGGGGGGGGTGAGGTGGGTTTCAATAATACCTTATTTACAAAACCTGGCAGTGTATTAGATTTGGCTTGCAGACTGTTGTTTGCCAACCCCTTCAAATCTAGCCAATGCCTTTCAGACTGTCTGCTTTTGTATAATACTCGTCTTTCCCTTCCATGGAGAGGCAGGACATTATTAATATTTCAAAACCTGTTTCCTCATTTGTAAAATGGAAAAAAATAATACCAAATCATAAGATTGTTGAAAATCATATACAATAATGTATTCATAGCACTTTTAAAAACAACTGGCATGTAGTGAATCTTCAAAATACGATACCTGATGTTTTGTGGTTGCTGAGATGTAACTATCCTAATGTGATGGACGTGGAGATTATTATGCTAAGTGAAATCAGCCACTCAGAGGAAGACAAACACCATATGATCTCACTTATATGTGGAATCTAATGAACAAAATAAACTGATGAATAAAATAGAAACACAGACATGGACACATGGAACAGACTGACTGCTGTCTGAGGGGTGGGGTGTTGAGGGTTGGATCAAAGAAGGTAAAGGGATGAAGCAGAAAAACATATACTTAAAACTCATCGACACAGACAGCAGTGTCGTGATAGCCAGAGGAAATGGGGGGTGGGGTAGGTGGAGGTGAGCAGAGGGGAAAATGGGAATGAGGAAAGGCTGGGGCAATGGGTCCAGGATGCAGTGTGCAGATAATGCTTTATTGAATTGTACACTTGAAGTCTGTATGATTTTGTGAATCAAAATTACCCCAATAAATTCAATTTAAGAAAGATACCGGATGTATTTGTGGTTGCAGAGATGTCACTTTCCTAATGTGGAGTCTTTACTACCTTATGCCTAGATGACAATAGTTTATTTATTTATTTTTATTTTTTTAGTATTAAGTCTTATTTATTTTACATGATATTAACAATGAAAACAAATGAGCAAAAAACAGAAACATCCATTGAATACCTTATTACAAAAAGATCAAATTCTATATGAATTATATAGATTTACATTTATGAAAATATAGCATAACAGCTGGTATAGTATTTTTGGGCAACACAACCATCATTATGTTGCTTTTTAACTAAATAATATTTTTACCTTTTTAAAAATTTTAATTAATTAATTAATTAAATTGTGTTTACATAGATTCTAGGGTCACCCCGAATGCATCCCCCCTCCCCCCTATTCCCCTCAACATCTCCGTTGCCCCCCTCCCTACAGCACCCTCCCCCTTCCCTTCAGGTTTATCCCATCCTATCATCCTCTTTCCCTCTGTCCTCTTTTCTTCTGGTCCCTTAGATCCCTCCTTTGTCTTCATTCTATTCCTCAGTTCTCATTGTTCCTTGGATTCCTCAAATGAGTGAGGTCATATGATTTTTTTTCTTTCTCTGCCTGGCTTATTTCACTTAACATAATAGTTTCCAGATCCATCCATGTTGGTGCAAAAGGTAATTTTTTCTTCTTTTTCATGGACCCATAGTATTCCATCATATATATGTATCACAACTTTTTAATCCACTTGTCCACTGACGGACACTTGGAATGTTTCCAGATTTTCGCTATTGTGAACAATGCTGCCATAAACATGATGGAGCATTTCTTTTTTTCAGTTGGTGATATGCTGTCCTTGGGATATATTCCTGAAAGTGGGATGGCTGGGTCAAAAGGCAGATTTATTTTTGCAATAGTGAAGGGCTTGATTCCTTAATTTCTATTTCTGAAATTTCATTGTTGGTGTATAAAAACGCCTCTGATTTCTGTGTATTAATATTATACTCTGCCACTTTGCTGAATTCATTTATCAGGTCGAGTAGTTTTTTGACTGAGACTTTAGGGTTTTCTATATACAGGATCATATCATCTGCAAATAATGATGGTTTTACTTCTTCTTTTCCAATTTGGATGTCTTTTATTTCTTCTTCTTGTCTGATTTTTGTGACTAGGACTTCCAGTACTATGTTGAATAAGAGTGGTGAAAGGAGGCACCCTTGTCTTGTTCCCGATCTTAAGGGGATTGCTTTTAATTTTTGCCCATTGATTAAGATGTTGGCAGTGGGTTTGTCATAGATGGCCTTTATCATACTGAGGTATGTTCCCTAAATTCCTACTTTGCTGAGAGTTTTGATCATAAATGGGTGCTGGATTTTATCAAATGCTTTTTCTGCATCTATTCATATTATCATGTGGTTTTTCTTCTTCCTTTTGTTTATGTGATGAATCACATTGATTGATTTATGAATATTCTACCATCTTTACCTCCCCAGAATGAATCCCACTTGATCATGATGTATGATTTTTTTTCATGTGTTGCTGGATCCATTTTGCTAATATTTTGTTGAGGATTTTAGCATCTAAGTTCGTCAGGGATATTGGCTTATAATTTTCTTTCTTTGTGTTGTCATTGCCTGGTTTTGGAATCAGAATTATGCTCACTTCATAAAAGGAGCTTGGAAGTCTTCCTTCCTCTTGAATTTCTTGAAATAGCTTGAGAAGGAAAAGAGTTAGTTCTTTGAATATTTGGTAGAATTCCCCTGTGAAGCCATCCGGCCCAGGGCTTTTGTTTTTTTGGGAGTTTTTGATAATGTTTCGATCTCCTTTGCTGTAATTGGTCTGTTTAGGTTTTCTGATTCTTCCAGATTGATTTTTGAAAGATTATATGTTTCAAGAAATTTGTCCATTTCACCTAAATTGTCTAATTTTTTGACATACAGTTCTTCATAATATTTTCTTACAATATTTTGTATTTCTGTTGTGTTGGTTGTTATTTCTCCACTCTCATTTCTAATTTTATTTCTTTGAGTCCTCTCTTTTTTTCTTGGTGAGTCTGGTTAAAGGTTCATCAATCTTGTTTATCTTTTCAAAGAACCAGCTCCTGGTTACATTGATCCTCTGTATTGTTTCTTTAGGCTCTATGCCATTTATTTCCACTCTGATTTTTATTATTTCCTTCCTTCTACTAGCTCTGGGATTTACTTGCTGTTCTTTTTCTAGTTCTTTCAGATGCAAGGTTAAGTTGTTTATTTGAGCTTTTTTTAGCTTCTTAAAGTATGCCTGTAGTGCTATGAACTTCCTTCTCAGTACTGCTTTTGTTCTGTCCCATAAATTTCCCATAAATGTTGTACGCTCATTATGATTCATTTCTAGGAATTTTTTTATTTCTTTGAGAATTTTTGAGCTTTTCTGTTGTGGTTGATTTCTAGTTTCATGCCATTGTGATCAGAGAAAATGCCTGATATAATTTCAGTCTTCTTAAATTTGTTGAGACCACTTTTGTGCTCTAACATATGGTCTATCCTAGAGAATGTACCATGAGCACTTGAAAAAAATGTATATTCTTCTGCTTAAGGGTGAAAGGTTCTGAAGATATTTATTAAATTCAGTTGATCATGTGTGTTCTTTAAGTCTGCTGTTTCTTTGTTAATTTTCTTTCTTGAGGATCTATCTAGTGATGTTAGTGGGGTACTGAAATCCTCTACTATTATAGTATAGCTGTTGATCTCACCCTTTATATCCATCACAGTCTGCTTTATATATTTAGGTGCTCCTATATTAGGTGCATAGATATTTATAATGGTTAAATCTTCCTGTTGGATTGCACCTTTTATCATTATGTAGTGACTTTTTTTTATCTCTTACTATAGCCTTTGTTTTAAAGTCCATTTTGTCTGATATAAGTATTGCTACATCAGCTGTTTTTTCATTTCTGTTTGCATGAAATATTTTTTTTCATCCTTTTACCTTCAGTCTATGTGTATCTTTTGTTTTAAGGTGTGTCTCTTGTAGACAGCATATGTACAGGTCCTGTTTTCTTATCCATGCAGCTACCCTATGTCTTTTGATTGGATCACTTAATGCATTTACATTTAAGGTTATTATTGCTATGTAGTTGTTTATTGCCATTTTATTCTTTAAAACTTTATTCCTCTTTTGCTATATTCTTTTCCCACTTTAATCTGCTTACAACAGGCCCCTTAGCATTTCTTGCAGCATTGGGTTCATTGTAATAAATTCCTTGAGTTTTTTTTTTTTAACTGGGAAGCATTTAATTTCTCCTTCAATTTTAAATGATAGCCTTGCTGGATAAAGTAGTCTTGGTTGTAGGCTCTTGTTCTGCATTACTTTGAATATTTCTTGGCATTTCCTTCTGGCCTCAAGTGTTTCTGTTGAGAATTCAGATGTCATTGTTTTGGGGGCTCCTTTGTAGGTGGCAGCCTTTTTTTCTCTAGCAGCTTTTAATATTTTCTCTTTATTGCTTTGCTTTGGTATTTTAATTATGATGTGTTTTGGTATAGGTTTCTCTTTAATGGAGTTCTCTGTGCTTCTTAAACTTGTGAGACCCTTCCCTGCATCAATTTAAGGAAGTTTTCAGCTATGATTTGATTGAATGAAGTTTCTATCCCTTGTTCTTTCTCTTCTTCTTCAGGAACCCCTGTGATGCAGATGTTATTTCTCTTCATGTTGTCACAGAGCTCTCTTAGAATTTCCTCAGACTTTTTGAGTCTCTTTTCTTTTTTCTGCTTTGCTTTCATGCCTTTGTTCATCTTGTCCTCGAACTCACTGATTCCATCCTGTTTTTAATTCCTTCCAGTGGTCTTCATGTCTGATATTGTATTTGTCATCTCTGGCTGATTCTTTTTTAATATTTCAATATCCTTCTTTATTCTTGCTATCTCTTTATTTAGGTGTTCGTAATGACTATCCATTTTTGTTCTAAGATCCCTAATCATCCTAACAATCATTATTCTAAACTTTGCATCAGGTAGTTTTGTTATTTCCATATCACTCAGTTCATTTTCTGGAGGTTTCTCTAGTGGTTTCATTTGGATTGTACTTCTCTGTCTTTGCATTATGTCTGCATGTTTTGGTGTGTTGTTTGTAGAGCTGGTTGAGTCTAGGCTTGGTATTGTCTGCCTCCAATTTTCAGTTGTGTTATTTCTATATCTTCTTGGGTTAGCATCAGCTATTGTTTCCAGAATTTAATTTATAGCATTTTCCATTATTTAACACTGAACAATATGATTGGATTAGAAACCCATTCATGGAAGCTTCAAGTGATTTTGGTTTAACAGTAACAGAAGAAGAACTGGCAGCTATATCTACTGATCGTGGATTAATGATTAAACATAAGGAATTGTCTCTTGAAGCCTTTTGGAGTTCTCACTTCATCGAGTCCATGTAGAGACACCCAGTCCAGATAAATTTTGAAGAGTTTTATTAAAGGAGGAAATTTTAAATATGCCAGCTGCATATGGCTAACACAGGGCATGTGCAGGCCCAAATTGTGCAGTTGAAAGTATTTTTCTAATTTGATTTCTTATCTTAATTATGTTGTCTCATTTATTAGGTACTATTTTAAATAAAATCTTTCTAAAATACCACATATCATTTTATTCTATTTCACTTTGCAAAAAACTTAAAAGCCTTGATTCTTGATTTTCTCAGTTATTACTACCTACATAATATTATTTTCTGACTGTTATGGACTAAATGTTTGTGTTTTCACAAGATTCATATGTTGAAGACCTACTCCTCAATGTGATTGTTTTTGAAGATGGGGCTTTAGGGTTAGATTAAGTCATAAGGGTGGGATGATCATGATGCAGTTAATGCCTTTATAAGAAGAAGAGCAAAATCTCTCTTTTTATCTCTCTCTCTCTCTGAGTGCAAACACTGAAAAAAGGCCATGTGAAGTATAGTAAGAAGTTAGCCATTTTTATCTTAAGGGAACACTGTCCCCAGGAAACAAATTTTGTGGCACTCTGATCTTGGATTTCCTAGTACTCAGAACTGTGAGAAAATAAATTTCTGTGGTTTTAGCCACCTGGTCCATGATATTTTGTACATCAGCCTGAGCCAACTAAGACTCTGACCATAGTGATACTGTCTGAATGTTAATTTTTCATCATGAGTAGTCCTAACATATGAATTTCTTATCTTTGTAACTTTTCTGTATTTTCAAGTTGCATTTCAGAGTATATTAATCTTAAGCCACTTTCATTGAGCATATTTATTTAAAATAGAAACCAGTTGAGAAGAGAAAAATGGAGATGAAATGTGACACAGAATGGATTAAATGTTGTGTTTGCAAAAAAAAAAAATGAGAGCAATAAAGTAAATAAAGTTAGACTGGCTTTCACTCTTGAATACATTTTTAAAAATATTTTAGGAGAGAAATAACAGACTCACCTAAAAAATAACTAATTGAAATGTATTCTAATAAATTTGTTCATTAGTTAACTTAGAAGTAGCTAAACTATATAATACAGGATACTGGAGTAAGAGGAGTAATGAACACTAATAAGTAGACAAATAATAAAACTTTTATTTATACTGAAGAAAATGAATACTATATATTTTTAAATATAAGACAAACTATATTATAGAAGAAACATTCTATAGTTGAACTATAAAACATGGTTTCTTTTAATTTAGAAATTATATATCCATTAAAAGAGATCTTTTAAGTTAAATTTAACATAAATTTCATTGTATACTTTTGTGTATATATAGAGAGAGAAAAAATAAAATAAATTGTTTAAGGTATTACCAAATTTTTGACATTCACAGTCTAAATTATTTTTCAATTCATAGACAATGTTATCATTTTTTTATACTATATGGTCTATTTTGTTATCAAATGTATTGTGATGCAGTTGTTCTTTTAAAATTTTATTAACAAATTAAACTTATTAGTAGTGTGAGCTCCTAACCAAGACTTGTCATTTTGTAGAGTTAGTCTGCTTTTGACTCCTGCTTGAGTAGTTTTAATAAACATTCCTAATCACCACACCTCTCATTCTTTCTTCACTACAATTTGTTTTGTAAGGGTTAACAGATAACTACACTATCATTTCTTGGATATATGGTATTTGTAAGTTGAAACCCCATTGGCAAGATTTGATGGAGTACTTGGTATTTGACCATGCTTTAATAATAAAAAATATTTAATGAGATTATTGTTTTGCTTACAGTGATAATAAGACATCTTCAATTGTTAGATTCCACTAATTAGAATAGAGTTCTTAATTACAGGGGCTCCTCAGGTTATAGCACAGTTCTTTTCCAACAACAGTGATGTAATCCGAATTTTGGTGTGAATTGAAACACACTTTAGCCTAAATCACTTACCTATCCTAACACAGTTGTAAAACCATAATCTAGAACATAAAACCACAACTAAGCCACAGAAAAAGGAAAAGGATATAAATATACTGTACTGTACACCAGTGGTCCCAACCCCCAGGCCACGGACCGGTATGGGTCCATGGGCCATTTGGTACTGGTCCGCAGAGAGAGAATAAATAACTTACATTATTTCCATTTTATTTATATTTAAGTCTGAATGATGTTTTATTTTTAAAAAAATGACCAGATTCCCTCTGTTACATCCGTCTGAGACTCACTCTTGACGCTTGTCTCAGTCACATGATACATTTATCTGTCCCACCCTAAAGGTTGGTCCGTGAAAATATTTTCTGACATTAAACTGGTCCGTGGCCCAAAAAAGGTTGGGGACCACTACTGTACACTGTACTGTAGTAACAGAAAAATATGACAAAAAATGAATGTAAAAGAAGTATGATGCTAATGGCATAAGCTGAAACATGTCTCAATTTTTTAAAGTTTTTACAGAAGTGAGTGTCGTAAACTCAAAACATCATATGTTGAGACTGTTGTAACTTGAGGACCCCCTCTAATTAACTTGTTAAAACAAGTTGAAGGTAAGAAAAATAGTGTCATCTGTGAAATTTGATAGATATCATTGAAAACTTTCTTCTGTCTTCAGCATTTACATCTTTTTTTACTTTCTGGTTATTTTTGGAATTTTAGAAGTGGAAAGCATTCCAAATCAAGAAGACAAAATGCATTAAGTATTTGAATGGAGAACTAGAAGGTGGGTAAAGGCAGAAAATAAAAAAAGCTTCTGGGCAAACATATCATCTCCAACAAAGCAAACTGGAAGGTCATTGAAACTGTTAGGAAGAACCTGTCAAGAAGACTAAATTAAGAGGTGAAAACTATTGGAGGAGAGTTGTGGGAGAGATACAAAAGAATATTATAGTTTTTTCCCAGCTACTACATTCTGGGCATTAGGGTAGATGTTTTACTATTTTGTTAATTTAATCTTTACAACAAATTTATAAGGAAAAGGGAATAGCCAAGTCTAATAGAGTGATTGATCTAATTTAAAAAATTCATTATAAGACAAAATTTATACCTCTTAGACATGATAAATGAAATTTGTTATTGCTCTCAAAACATATGGTACTGATTACATTACTGTTCATAGGAAACCCAATATTTGAGTCTCGGACTTAAAAGGCTTTTGCAATGGTTTTGTGAAATCTAAATATTTGATTATCAGGTAAAATGAGAAGAAAGGCACCATAGATTTTATTCTAGTTTACTGAAATTACATATGCTGTTCTCCAGTAGTTTAAAGAATGAGGATGCTGGAAGAGAATGTTCTTTAAATTGTGTCTCATGGGAGAGGGATCAATGACCTCTATGTAAGATTTTCTGGGGCCACAGAAGGTTCATGGAGTACTGCACTAATAATGGAGATCCTTTTCCTTCATTTTTACTGTGCAATTTTATGTATTTTCACACATGTTGTGGAAAAAAACCCAGAAACATTTTAATATCAGGCAGTCTCTAAAGATATAATGTACCTAAATCTTTGGAATCAGATTAATGATTCCTCCAAGCTATATTTTGCACTGAATAATGTATTAGGCATTGGGTCAATTTTAAATATGCAAATCGCTCCACTTAAGCTTTCAGGGAACTTGCAGACCAGGACTCGCCCTGTTCCTGGGGCAGCAGGAGAAGATAACTTGAGTCTGTGAAAGGCTGTGAGAATTCTACTATCTGTTTATATTATTACATTCTTACCTTGGTTCCACTTTATTTTGCTTAAAATGACTCAGCCCGATTCTGATTTTAACGGTGTGGATCTAGCTCCAGCCATCAATTGTTCTTACTAATCTGCAGCTTGGTAGTGAACATTGACATATATGTTGGAAAAATAAACAAGACTTAATGAATGTTTAAATTGAAACATGACCTTGCAGGGTTTGCACAATATTGATAATTTGTCATTTCCAAGTTGAACAGTATCTTAATATAAATAAGAGGATCTGTACATGAAGATAACCTCTAATTCTTAAAAGACATCATTTGATAGTAACAATGTTTAATAGACACATACACCAAGTTAATAACAATCATTTGTTTCCTTAAAGATGAAAAGGCTTCTTGGCAGTAATAACCATTAGTATGAAATTAGATTTCCTAAACTGTTGTTACTCACTTTTTAATTAGTACTTGACTCATTTATTTCATGATAGTCTACTATTTCATGGATTACATGTTGTATCTGATTCTTAAGACTGCTGTATTAACAGCCTTGAATGCAGTTTCTTTCCTTAATGCTCCAATATCCCTTCTCACTGCATGCACTAAATATTTTAAATTATTCTAAAAGCAAAATTTATGCATAGTATTCTTCACATGATAAGGCACTTCAGACAAAAATTAATTAAACTTAGTAAGTTATTATTGAAAATTGACTTTGACTAAGGTCTATATCAAATAAGAGAGCTTCAGTGATGTCAAAAGAAATAAGTTAGCAATTGTAATTTGCTCTTTCATTGAAAATAAAGTATCTGTCATATAAATTTACATATATAAACTTATTTATATAAAGTATATGAAGTTCATATACAATAGACTATATATATTAAAATATACCTCTACATATATTTTGAAAAGTTGAAAACTGGAAAAGTTTTTATTTTAATGTGAGACTGTTTTTTTTTTGTGTGTGTGTGTGTATTTTTTTAATGCACTATACTTTGAAAAAGAGTGTCATGTCAAGGTTTTAATAATAACACAACTGTTAAGTGCTAATAAAGTCATATATATATTTAAGTGACAGGAAGGGAGATAGTGAGACAGACTCTCACATGCATCCCAAACAGGATCCACCTAGCAACCCTGTCTGGGGCTGATGCTCAAATCAACTGAGCTATCCTTAGCGCCCAGGACCAACTCTCAAATCAGTCAAGCCACTCACTGTGAGAGGGGAAGTGAGAGCAAAGGGGGAGAGGGAGGGAAAGAGAAATAGATGCTACTTTCTCATGTGTGTCTTGACCAGGGATTGAACCTGAGACATCCCCACCTGGGCTGATGCTCTATTCACTGAACGAACTGGCCAGGGCCAATTTTTACATTTTTTACTTCTCTACTAAAAATATGAATGAAATATTTTAAGTAGAAAGTTCATGGAAACAGTTTTTTTTTAGCCAAAACTACACAGAAAAATATTTCTGTCCTTGTAGTATTTTCTCTTTTGGTAAATTTTCTCCAAAATAGTTATTTTCTGAAAATTTTATACTTTACACATTGAGTGCTAACATTCCTTATACAAACTTCCCATTAGACTCAGAATGCATTAATCTTTCATAGCAACACTAGCTTTCCTCCCTGTTCCTTGAAAAGGCCATATATGCAAAGTGGGTCTCAGAGCCCTTGAGAGCCTAGATACCCAGGAGAGGGGCAGACAGATCCAGTTCTCCATTAACAAGTTTAATAAGGAACTTGGTACTGAAAGGGGGTCCTAGGCAGCACAGGACTCTCAGGTCTCTCCTCATTCACCCCCTAGATCACCTGCTTATATCCTCCTTAGAAATGACCTACCCGGAGATGACATCAGAGTAATGGCAGGGTAGGAAACGATACTGATAAATCTCCCCCAAAACTCAACAAGATCTTCAACCAAAAACAGAAAAAACTAACCTTGGAGCCTCCAGATGTTTTGCAATACACCCGAAGGTATGGTTGAGCGAAAAATAGGCTAAATATATAACCAAACCCCAAAGGAAATAGGGAGTAAGAAATGCTCCGCCTTCCTCACTAACCTAAACAGGGCAGCTTTCTCTGGGATCTGTGAATATAGAAACTGAGGCGGGCAAAGGGGGTGAATAGATCCAGGCCGCGGCACAAACGGCTGAACCAGGCTGTGGCATGGAGATCCAAGCCGAGGAAAAACTGATCCTGTGGCAACCCGGGCAATACAAGCTAACACTCGCGCCAAACTCAGACAAAGAAAGACAAGCGGGGCAGCCATTTTACCCGATCTCCTGGTCGGCACGTGCAGATAGTGGGCGAGAGATTTCTTCCAAAGCCCCGGGAGTGGGTGCCCGTGTTACCCTACAGAGAGGCAGAGTCAGAGGCCTTTGTGTGGGCCGAAAGCGGAATCTCTGGGCAGCCCCAGCACCCTGGGAAAGCCGTGCATGGGAGGGAGCGAGAACTAATTCTAACGGTGGAACTTTTCTGTGCTGGTGGGGGTTTCACTCAGAGGGAAACACAGCCAGCCTGATATCCTGGTCTGCACATGCAGATAGTGAGCAAGAGATTCCTCCGAGTGCCTCGGCAGTGCGTGCCTGTGTTATCACACAGAGGGGCAGAGTCAGGGGCCTTTGTGTGGGCCAAAGCGGAATCTCGGGCTGCCCCAGCCCCTTGCAAAAGCCGCGCACGGGGACAGAGCAAGAGCCAATTCCAACGCTGAAACTTTTCCAAGCGGTTGGGGGTTTCACTCAGAGCATGAGACTGCCGGCCGGATATCCTGGTCTGCACGCACAGATAGTGAGCGAGAGTTTCCTCCAAGCGCCCGGGAGTGGGCGCCCGCCTGTGTTACCGGACAGAGTGGCAGAGCCAGAGGTCTTTGAGTGGGCAGAAACCCCGCCTGATTATGCTAGCAGCTCTGACTGACTGAGCCTTACCCAGAGCCCTGTGCTGAGTGGGAATAGAGTGGGGACTTGCCAGCAATTTGAGCCTCTTATTGTCCAGGCAGAGGCAGCAGCAACCCCATAGCTGGATTATCAGGCTACTAATTGAGGAAGGAAAGACTAGGAGAAAGGCTCCAGGAACACTGACTCTCTCACTGTCGGAGCCTATAAATGCTAATGAGCCTCGACTGCCAACGAGACTAAAGCACAATACATGACATCGCCATAGAGACTTATCAATTGCAAACCTCTACCTGAGCGTGCCAAAGGGGCAGATCCTGGGGTACAGAGTCACCAACCAGGAAGAGGGAGAGAAAAGAAAAAGCAAGAAGATAACCTCTCAAAATCAAGAATAATCTGCAGACTTTATAACCTATCCCATTTTATTATATTTGTTTGTTTATTTCTCTTATCTTCATTCTTGATATTTTTTTCCTCCTCCAACTTGGCCGATTAACTCTCTGCCGGTCTTACTCTCTCCTCTCCTTGAACTACACTACCCATAAGTGTTACATCTCCCATTATCTTTTCTCTTCTCTTCCTTTCTCTCTATGAGGGTTGCACTCCAAAACCCTTAACTCTCTCTCTCTCTCTCTCTCTCCTCTTTTTTCTTTTTTCTTCTTTTAGTGGTTCCCTCTTTTTTTTCTCTCTCTCTCTTTCTTTTCTCCCTCTATATTAGTTTCTTCCTTTCTCCTTTACATCTCCTCTCATTCAAACCTCAATAACAAACAAATTATCTTATCTGGGACTCAAACTTATGTTTGTGGCATTTTGGGGGGTTTTTACTTCATCTTTTTAACTCACTAGCAGTGCTCCCATCCCTGGCTCTCCATTTTATCTAGTTCTTGTTCCACTAAATATAATAGTAATTTTTTAATTTGTCCCCCCATTTTTCTGTTTCCCTCTTATTCCTCTCATCATAACTCTTAGTCAACCAACACCTAAAAGCAAATCATTTTATTCTTGACCCAAATGTTTTCCTTATTTGCTTTGTGTGGGTCCATTCCCCCTTCTTTTTTCTTTCTTTCTTTTTTTTTTTTTTTTTTTGCCCCTTTATTACTTTTCCCCAAATCAGGCCCTACATTATAGGCATTGTTTGTTATAATTCACAGTTCACCACAAGATTTTCTCAAGAAAGATGGGAGAGGAGAGGAGAGGAAAAAAGGAGGGGGGGGAATAATTTCCTTTTTTTTTAAATTTTTATTTTATTTTATTTTTTTTATTTCATTATTAATTTTTTTTAAAAAAACAACTGTTCAATTTTTTATTTTTTTAACTTTTTATTCTTTATTAAATCTAATTAATACTATCAACAAAACCACCCTCAGATGCCATTAAGGAAGAGAAAATCGAATTATCATGGATACAAAAGAAAGAGAGGTAACACAGCTAGATGAGGAAAAATCTATGGAGAAAAAATTTAATATATTGGAAACCTTGGTGCTAAATGACAGAGAATTCAAGAGAGAAATCCTAAAAATACTCAGAGATATACAAGAAAACACAGAAAGGCAATTTAGGGAGCTCAGAAAACAACTCAATGAACACAAAGAATATATGTCCAAGGAAATTGAAACTATAAAAACAAATCAAACAGAGATGAAAAATTCAATTCACGAGCTGAAAAATGAGGTAACAAGCTTAGCTAATAGAACAGGCCAGATAGAAGAGAGGATTAGTGAAATAGAAGACAAGCAACTTGAGGCACAACAGAGAGAAGAAAGAGACTCAAAAATTAAAAAAAAATGAGATAGCCCTACAAGAATTATCTGACTCCATCAGAAAGAATAACATAAGAATAATAGGTATATCAGAGGGAGAAGAGAGAGAAAATGGAATGGAGAACATACTCAAACAAATAATAGATGAGAACTTCCCAAGCCTGTGGAAAGAACTAAAGCCTCGAATTCAAGAAGCAAACAGAACTCCGAGTTTTCTTAACCCCAACAAACCTACTCCAAGGCATATCATAATGAAATTGGCACAAACCAACAGCAAAGAAAAAATTCTCAAGGCAGCCAGGGAAAAGAAGAATACAACATATAAAGGAAGGCCCATTAGATTATCATCAGATTTCTCAGCAGAAACTCTACAAGCTAGAAGAGAGTGGACCCCAATATTTAAAGACCTGAAAGAGAGGAACTTTCAGCCACGAATACTATACCCATCAAAGCTATCCTTCAAATATGAAGGAGAAATAAAAACATTCACAGATACAGAAAAGATGAGGGAATATATCACCAGAAAACCTCCACTCCAGGAATTACTAAAGGGGGTTCTCCAATCAGATACAAAGAACAAAAAAAAAAAAAAAAAAAACAGAGCCACAAGTAAAAGCTCCAAGAAGAACACAATAAAACCAAATTTAAACTGTGACAACAACAAAAAGAAAGGGGGGGGGGGAGAAGATGGAGATTAACAGTAGCAAAGGACGATGGAGTGCAAAAGTACTCACAAAATAGTTCACTACAATGAACAGGGTAGGAACCCTTTTCATTACTTAAAGGTAACCACCATTGAAAAAACCACCACAGAAGCACATGAGATAAAAAAGATAGCAACAGAGGAAAGATGTATGGAATACAACCAAATAAAAACAAAAGATAAAAAAACGAAAGAGAAGGATCAAACAAGACACAATACTAACAGAAAGCAAGATATAAAATGGCAATAGGGAACTCACAAGTGTCAATAATTACACTAAATGTAAACGGATTAAACTCACCAATAAAAAGGCACAGAGTAGCAGAATAGATTAAAAAAGAAAATCCAAATGTATGCTGCCTACAGGAAACTCATCTAAGTAACAAGGATAAAAACAAATTCAAAGTGAAAGGCTGGAAAACAATACTCCAAGCAAATAACATCCAAAAAAAAGCAGGCGTAGCAATACTCATATCTGATAATGCTGACTACAAGACAGCAAAAGTACTCAGAGACAAAAATGGCCATTTCATAATGGCTAAGGGGACACTGAATCAAGAAGACATAACAATTCTTAATATATATGCACCAAACCAAGGAGCACCAAAATATATAAGACAGCTATTTATTGACCTTAAAACAAAAACTGACAAAAATACAATCATACTTGGAGACCTCAATATACCGCTGACGGCTCTAGATCGGTCATCCAAACAGAGAATCAACAAAGACATAGTGGCCTTAAACAAAACACTATAGCATCTGGATATGATAGAAATCTACAGGACATTTCATCCCAAAGTGACTGAATATACATTTTTCTCCAGTGTACATGGATCATTCTCAAGAATTGACCATATGTTGGGCCACAAAAACAACATCAGCAAATTCAGAAAAATCGAAGTTATACCAAGCATATTTTCTGATCATAAAGCCTTGAAACTAGAATTCAACTGCAAAAAAGAGGAAAAAAATACCAAAAAAATGTGGAAACTAAACAACATACTTTTAAAAAATGAATGGGTCAAAGAAGAAATAAGTGCAGAGATGAAAAGATATATATACAGACTAATGAAAATGACAATACGACATATCAGAATCTATGGGATGCAGCAAAAGCAGTGATAAGAGGGAAGTTCATATCACTTCAGGCATATATGAACAAACAAGAGAAAGCCCAAGTGAACCACTTAACTTCCCACCTTAAGGAACTAGAAAAAGAAGAACAAAGAAAACCCAAAACCAGCCGAAGAAAGGAGATAATAAAAATCAGAGCAGAAATAAATGAATTAGAGAACAGAAAAACTATAGAAAAAATTAATAGAACAAGGAGCTGGTTCTTTGAAAAGATCAACAAAATTGACAAACCCTTGGCAAGACTTACCAAGGAAAAAAGAGAAAGAACTCATATAAACAAAATCCAAAATGAAAGAGGAGAAATCACCACGGACACCGTAGATATACAAAGAATTATTGTAGAATACTATGAAAAACTTTATGCCACTAAATTCAACAACTTAGAAGAAATGGATAAATTCCTAGAACAATACAACCTTCCTAGACTGAGTCAAGAAGAAGCAGAAAGCCTAAACAGACCTATCAGTAGAGAAGAAATAGAAAAAACCATTAAAAACCTCCCCAAAAATAAAAGTCCAGGCCCTGACGGCTATACCAGCGAATTGTATCAAACATTCAAAGAAGACTTGGTTCCTATTCTACTCAAAGTCTTCCAAAAAATTGAAGAAGAAGCAATACTTCCAAACACATTTTATGAGGCCAACATAACCCTCATACCAAAACCAGGCAAGGATGGCACAAAAAAAGAAAACTACAGACCAATATCTCTAATGAATACAGATGCTAAAATACTAAACAAAATACTAGCAAATCGAATACAATAACATATTAAAAAAATAATACATCATGATCAAGTGGGATTTATCCCAGAATCTCAAGGATGGTTCAACATACGTAAAACGGTTAACGTAATACACCATATCAACAAAACAAAGAACAAAAACCACATGATCTTATCAATAGACGCAGAAAAGGCTTTCGATAAAATACAACACAATTTTATGTTTAAGACTCTCAACAAAATGGGTATAGAAGGAAAATATCTCAACATGATAAAGGCCATATATGATAAACCATCAGCTAAAATCATATTAAATGGCACTAAACTGAAGGCTTTCCCCCTTAAATCAGGAACAAGACAGGGTTGTCCACTCTCTCCACTCTTATTTAATGTGGTACTAGAGGTTCTAGCCAGAGCAATCAGACAAGACAAAAAAATAAAAGGCATCCATATCGGAAAAGAAGAAGTAAAGGTATCACTTTTTGCAGATGATATGATCCTATACATCGAAAACCCCAAAGAATCCACAAAAAGACTACTAGAAACAATAAGCCAATACAGTAAGGTCGCAGGATACAAAATTAGCATACAGAAGTCAATAGCCTTTCTATATGCCAACAATGAAACAGTTGAGAACGAACTCAAAAGAATAATCCCCTTCATGATTGCAACAACAAAAAAAAAATAAAATACTTAGGAATAAACATAACAAAGAATGTAAAGGACTTATATAATGAAAACTATAAACCATTGTTAAGGGAAATCGAAAAAGATGTAATGAGATGGAAGAATATACCTTGTTCTTGGCTAGGAAGAATAAATATAATCAAGATGGCTATATTACACAAAGCAATCTACAAATTTAATGCAATTCCCATCAAAATTCCAATGACATTTTTTAAAGAAATAGAGCAAAAAATCATCAGATTTATATGGAACTATAAAAAACCCCAAATAGCCAAAGCAATCCTAAAGAAAAAGAATGAAGCTGGGGGCATTACAATACCTGACTTCAAACTATATTATAGGGCCACGACAATCAAAACAGCATGGTATTGGCAGAAAAATAGACACTCAGACCAATGGAACAGAATAGAAAGTCCAGAAATAAAACCACATATATATAGTCAAATAATTTTTGATAAAGGGGCCAACAACACACAATGGAGAAAAGAAAGCCTCTTCAATAAATGGTGCTGGGAAAACTGGAAAGCCAGATGCAAAAGAATGAAACTGGACTACAGTTTGTACCCCTGTACAAAAATTAACTCAAAATGGATCAAAGATCTAAACATAAGACCTGAAACAATTAAGTACATAGAAGAAAACATAGGTACTCAACTCATGGACCTGGGTTTTAAAGAACATTTTATGAATTTGACTCCATAGGCAAGAGAAGTGAAGGCAAAAATTAATGAATGGGACAACATCAGACTAAGAAGTTTTTGCTCAGCAAGAGAAACTGATAACAAAATAAACAGAAAGCCAACTAAATGGGAAATGATATTTTCAAACAACAGCTCAGATAAGGGCCTAATATTTAAAATATACAAAGAACTCAGAAAACTCAACAACAAACAAACAAACAATCCAATAAAAAAATGGGAAGAGGATATGAACAGACACTTCTCCCAGGAAGAAATACAAATGGCCAACAGATATATGAAAAGATGCTCATCTTCTTTAGCTATTAGAGAAATGCAAATTAAAACTGCAATGAGATACCGCCTCACACCTGTTAGATTAGCTATTATTAACAAGACAGGTAATAGCAAATGTTGGAGAGGCTGTGGAGAAAAAGGAACCCTCATCCACTGTTGGTGGGAATGTAAAGTAGTACAACCATTGTGGAAGAAAGTATGGTGGTTCCTCAAAAAACTGAAAATAGAACTACCTTGTGACCCAGCAATCCCTCTACTGGGTATATACCCCCCAAACTCAGAAACATTGATACGTAAAGACACATGCAGCCCCATGTTTATTGCAGCATTGTTCACAGTGGCCAGGACATGGAAACAACCAAAAAGCCCGTCAGTAGATGACTGGATAAAGAAGATGTGGCACATATACACTATGGAATACTACTCAGCCATAGGAAATGATGACATCGGAACTTTTACAGCAAAATGGTGGGATCTTGATAACATTATAAGGAGTGAAATAAGTAAATCAGAAAAAACCAGGAACTGCATTATTCCATACGTAGGTGGGACATAAAAGTGAAACTAAGAGACATTGATAAGAGTGTGGTGGTTACGGGGGGGGGGGGAAAGGGAGAGGGAAAGGGTGAGGGGGAGGGGCACAAAGAAAACTAGATAGAAGGTGTCAGAGGACAATCTAACTTTGGGTGATGGGTATGCAACATAATTGAACGACAAGATAACCTGGACTTGTTATCTTTGAATATATGTATCCTGATTTATTGATGTCACCCCATTAAAAAAATAAAATTAAAAAAAAAAAAAAAAGAAATGACCTACCCGTAAGAAAGAAATGTGTGGGGATCAAAAAGAACAAAGGGACCAGATACCCTGGAGGCTCTGGCACCAAGGGGAGCTAAGAGAAAGATTACATTCAGGGCACTTCCTACTGAAGGAAGAATTGGTGTGAATTTCATGATTAGCCTGGAGCCTCTGTACACATTCCAGCATGCACTCAAGGTCTGAGAGAGCGATCAAAGTCCCAGTTCAGTTAAGAGGGCACATTAGCTTCAGATGGAGTCAGCTTTTCAAGAAGGACACAGCTCTGCCCACACAATCACCTCCTCCCCAAATCCAGGATACTGCAGTGGAAACATAAATTGAAAGATGTCCCAGTTTAAACAAATGACATACTTGCAATGATTTCATTAATTATTATAGTTCCACATTGAGAAGAGGCTTTTAATCTACTTCTAGCTCCCATCCAAAGACAGAATTCTTTTCAGAACATTTCATATCCATTGCCATTTTGCTTCTGCTTGAACTAACTGCCTCGCAAGACAATCCTTTCCAAAATAGATATCTTAAATTCTTAGAAATGCTTTAAGATCCTTCCTAAAATGTCTGCCTGCTTGTCCTAATTTTACTTTTTGCACATTTTCTCTGAATGTTTAAAGTAATAATTATGTTCCATTCTATGTCTCTTGTTCAGGCTAAATATATCTTGTATCATCAACTGTTCATTGTGTGACTCACTTTACAGAATCCCTCAATGTCGTACTTCGTTGCCTTCCGGAGGACATATTACAGTTGGTTAATATCTCTTTAACATAGAATTATAATTTAGTCCAATGCCTTGGATTTAACAGAGTATGGCTCCAGGTTACAAAACAAAAAACAAAAACAAAAAAAAACCCCAAAACTATTATTTGCTCTTCTTAGTACTTGTACTTGGACAATACAAACTTGCATTGGGTTTTTCATAAATTTTATATTGCTGAGTTTTAGTGTGCTTGGTTTCAAATAAAATCCATTCACGTAAGCCAAGATTCTCCTGTTTTTTAGTGGAGAGATGAGAAATAAACAAAAAATAAAGAAGAAAGAACAATGTGGTAGAGTTTAAAGAAGGGAGAGTGGCTCAGAGTATTAAATACAACAGGGAGTTTGAGGGAGATGAGAACTGGAGAGAAAGAGATTTGATCCAAGGAGGTCAGTGCTCATTCAACCTTAAGCTGGTAGCTTCAGTACAAATGAGGTGATGTTATACAGATATTAGAGTTTAAGGAGTGAATAGAGTCAGCACGAACTATTCCTTCAAGGATGTGGAAGTAAAAAGCAGGGAAGAAAGCAGTGTTGAGAGAAAAAAAAAATAGCTCCTGTGGTTTGTTTTTCTTTTGTTTTGCTTTTTCTGAGTTCAGAGGAGACAGAAAAACAAGTTTATAGCCAAGGAAAAAAGGAGCTAGGGATTATTCTGCCTTCTTTTATAGTTACAGTTATTTGTGTGCTGACATTCTCTGTGCAATGTTATAAGTATCTTGAGAGTGAGACTGATTCCCATTTGGCTTCTTAGTACTGTGTCATGCACATAATAGGCACAACATAGATATTTGTTGAATTGAGTTGTGTCATTTCTCCCAAGGGGCATGTTTCTTCAAAGATTGCTGTAATTCTGAAATCACAGCAGCAACTTTATTTCATTTTCTTGCTTGTTTCCACCCTGGTCTATAAAAAAAACAAAAACAAAAACAAATTAAATGACTAGTACAAAACAAAAAGAAATGATAGAAAGAAATATGAAAACATATAGGCAAATTTCTGATTTTTGTGCTTTTTTTTTTTGTATTCTTCAGCATCTGGGTAATACACTAAGTCAGGAGGAAAGTTCATTGAGGGAGTGAATGTCAGTAGAAGGAGAAAGGAAGACTGAGCCCTGGGAAACACCAATATGAAAAAGTGTAAAAGGACTATTAACATGGCTTCATAAGTAGTTTAATTAAAGTAGAATAGCTTATGAGAGAGGAAGAAAACAAGAAAGGGTGACACCCTAATAGCCTAAAGAAGAAAATGTGTGAAGAAGAGGAAATAATTTCAGTATCAAATATTTTTCATAATTCAAGTAACATAACTTGAGAACTTATTATTAGATTGAGCAACTTTATTTCATTTTTTTTGTTTGTTTCCACCCTGGAGGTCACTGGTGACTTTAAATTAAAATTCTAGAATATTCAGATGTTACATACTATTGTACAAATATTGTATGTTTTATTCTTATAGCTGCTTTGAGATTAGATTAAATTCCTTCTGCTATGACTTTCAAGGACTATAGGTTAGTATTCTCAGCAATACTAGGATTTGTATTATGCATAGGTTTATTTCACAAATACTTAATGAGCAACTATTGTATACCAGGCACTGGTAGGCCCTTGAGATACTGCACTGAATAAGGAATGTGGGTAATTAGCTTTCATGGAGCTTACCATCTATGACAGAAGTTACTCGTCTATTGTCAATCCAAATTATATTCTGTTCATATTCCTTGCATGTAGAATCCTCTTTGTTTTAGATGCTAGGCAGCTTTGTACATACCCCTTTCAAATTATAACAAAAGAATGTGAGTTGTCATAGCCTATCATGGTAATACTACTTCTCTAACCAGTAACTGGTTAGCAAGAATGGTTACATCAACCAATTATGGCCAGGGGACCTCAGGGAAGTCTAAGAAGGACCTCTGGGAAGGATGCCCAGATTTTAAGAAGGGAACTATAAGAGTAAAGGAGTCTGTTCTGCTTTTGGACTAATGTCAGTGATGGGGTTCAGGACCCGAAACTCTAAAATATGGCATCTTGGCATACTGAGTATTTTAAGCTGAAGGAGTTTGAGACAATGGAAGAAGCAGGAAGATAACTCTGACCTCTTCTTGTTCTTATCTTTCTTCCCTGAAACAGGTCATAAAACACCCACGTGAATGGCGCCCTCCTTATATGTGGAGGAAAGGAGCCTCCTCATCTCTAAAAACCAAGGGAGGCCAAGAAAAATCTGAATAACAGGCCTTGCTAAGTTTCCCCCGGTTTATAACGATTATCTCATACTCCTCGACTATCAGGTTTCTCTGTGACTGACCCACTCTTCATCTCACCTATTACTCACATTTAACTATTTACTTTGGGTCTTTATTTTCTTATGAGGACCCCCATGTCATGAAGAACTTACTTTAAAAAATAGATGTACTTTTCTCTTGTTAATCTGAGAACTGTGAGACTTTAGGTCAATCATTGTAGGAAAGAAAAATAAAAATGGCTACTAGGTAGAATTATGGAAACTAACCGGAAGTTGTCCTGAGCACTCATAACCTTTCGTTACTTGAGCTACTGAACTGTGGTGTGGGTGCTATTCAGCTGGGCCTGGCAGCCACATGTATTTTGATACCAATTTTGTAGCACAAATAAAATCATTTGCTGTAAGTTGGAGGATACCTAGGAGAAAAGATAAAATTAAAGAAAAGTGAATGAACTGAGCATTTGTAAAACAGTGAAATTATGAAAAATAAAATTAAACATAATATATTTAATATTGTGCAGGAAAGATGTATGAGGCAAAGCAAAGAAAAATAGTGAAACCGGTTCTGAAAGCAAATCACAAGCACAAATAATTTATGGCAGCAAATTTATATAAACCACCTACCTGCTTGTCACCTTTTCTCAAAGAAGGAATCAGATATAGGAGGTACCTGCCACACAGGTGAATAATGAATTTTAGTATTAAGCTGAAAATATACAGGTTAGATAAAAATGTTTGTTCAGTAACAAAGGCAGTGCCTCTAGCAACCAAGAGCCGGCAACACAATCATTTCGAAAAAGGAAAGTGGTGGGAGGCAGAAAGGGTCAAGGGGCCCAATGGATGGTGATGGGAAAAGATCTGACTTTAGGTGTCGGGCACAAAATGCAATATACATATCATGTATCATAGAAATGTACACTCGAAACCAATATGATCTTATTAACCAATGTCACCCCAATAAATTTAATAAAAAAAGAAAAGGTTCTGCTGAAGCATGTCTGACTTCATGTAAGTTCAAACCTAGTTGAAGCAATAAGCGTGTGCAATCATCTTCAGCCTAGTTAAATTAGCGCATGGGCATGTTTGTTAATCCAAAAGTAATCTCAGAAAAATCTATCTTGGAATGGCAAGGCTGAGTGAATACACGGGGCAAAGGCACATACCAAAAGTAAATACACACAGAGAGGATAACTAAACCACAAATTTAACTACATGGTTTTCTTAGGTCCTTACAATCTGCCTGTAATTATCAAGTAGCCCAGATTGAGACTTTTCTCAAGGGAACCGAGTTTTATTTTTAAAAATGCTATTCAGGTTCTGGTTTAAGTCTTGCGTTTCAACAGGAAAGCTTATTCACTTGCAAAATAGCACATCACTTGTAGGAAGCCTGCAAAAGTCATGCGATGATCTGTTTTTGGTGGGAAATCAATTTAGAATAGAGAAGGTCAAAAAATTTGCCATTTAGTTTCCCTGTTCAGAGTTTTCCATCTTGATTGTGTTAAAGAGAACAATGAAAACGTACTGTTAGACTTTAAGATAAATATTTTAAATCTTCTGCAACTTCTAAACAGCTAGTAATACACATCAAGTTTATAGCAGTGGAACACAGCATATGACTGCTCATCAGAAGAAATCTACCGTCAGGAGACGTGGAATGTGATGGAAAAAACTGAACAATTCAGAAGTTGATGCATCTAAACATCACGAAGTTCAATATTTGAAAAAAAGAACAGAGATTTTAGAATATTTACTTTATGATTCAGCAAGTATAGAAAAGGGTATGTTTGCATTCAATCTCTGCCCTTCTAAAATGATTCCATAGTTCCCGTTCTCTTTAAAATGTTGATACTAGTAGATTATATAGACATTTGAATGACTGGAGCAGAAACATACTAGAGCATGCCCTGCTGAAAGACTACTGGTCTCATTACCATCCTGCCTTGCAGCTGACCCCAATGTTTTGACTTCTCAAATGAATACAAAATTCTGGAAGTATAAGAGAAAGCAAAAGAAATGAGCTTATCTACTTTTTCAAAAACAATGTCAGTGACATTTTTGTTATTTTCTTGCTATATATTTAAAATATACAAAAATCACTCATCAGTTTTAAAAACACATTTTTAGTTAAATGTATGTGTTAAATAAATTGAGTATTGAAAATTGCACAGTTAACTTTAAAGTTTGAAGGAAAAGACTATTCTGTGTAAAGAGAAAGATGCCTCTTAGCTAGACACCCTAATTAAATATTTTTGACTGTTTCTACGAAGGGCATCCCCACTGAATGCCGAAGAGTCCAATCATTTTGGTAAGTTCCCCATATGCAGGATGCCATACTTTTCTATTTTTCAGAGAAACTGACTGACATGTTTAATTTAAGTGTAGGGTCTGAGTGAGTCTGGATTAATGTGTACCTAGATGGTGAAAAGTAACCAACACAGGGGTCACTTGATTACTATTACAATTTGAGTGATACCTGAAGGAATGGATTATTGTTTTGGTGAAAACAATAATTGAACGGGTCATATCACTTTCTATTTTGTTCTGCACCTATGTAAATTAGTACTAAATTTTAACTGGAAATGCATTAGCAACACTTAGGAAAATAATGCTTAACTTCCCTCAGTGTACCTAGGCAATCATTTGATTTTCCTGACAGGTAAACTCTAACTTAGAATTTGAAAAATGAACAACAAATATGTCCTTATATATATCTGTAAATAGAAAAAATGTCTTGAGTATCTACCAAAATATGAATACCAGTAGTTGAAGTTTTGTGAGCAATTTAGACCTTGAAACAGGTAGCTCAACTGTAATAAAATGACTAGCTGGCTTGAAAGATTTAATAACTCCAAAAAAGAACCAGTATTTCAGAAGACATGGGGAAAGTAAACTAGCTTCTTTCATTGTGTTGCTGCTGCATGAGGACTAATAAAATAGAAACAACAAAAGCACTTTCAGAACATGATTCCAATGCAGTGTTCATATAAAACTCATTTTATTGAACAATTTAAGTGGGATGCCCAGAAGGCAAAGTGAAAATATCTGTTTAAATGGTCATTCCTAAAGGCTAGGTGTAAAAGGGAAATGGAAAAAAATTCAAAGCTAGGGCAGGAGACAGATGTTTAAGGCTTCGTTCTTTTATTTGCTAAATCTTTTACACATAGCAATTTTATTTGATTGTTTACTCTCCAATGTCTAAAGAATCTTTTTTAAGCAAAATTTATTTATAGAATTAAATTTAATGGGGTGACATTGATCAATAGGAGTGCATCAGGTAAATATTTCTATAGCATATAAGAATCTTAGTCATAACACAGTGATTAGACATTTAAAAAATAACTGAAAACTTTCATCTCTTCGTTTGAATTCAATAGGGAAAGCAATTCATTCCCACTATTTTACTAAGCAGCAGATTAAATAGTCTAACTCAATAGTTCATATATGTACATCTCCAATATTTTATGGTCACTATGTTATACACCTGTAACTAATATAGTTGTATGTCAACTATAATTAGAAAAAGTTCCAGCTACTTTTACACGGATTAGTAACTAATTCTGTGTATATTTAATTATCTGTCTTTGAATGTCCTTAAGTTGATTTCAGGGATCTGTAAATTTTATATAATATGCTTGCTTTTCTCCTAAATTTGTTAAGTGGGAACTTGACTCTCATACACATAAAGTCGAGCAAGATTACTATAAGGTGGTATGCTGGATCTACCCATAAACATTCATATGAACTTAATTAAGTCCTTATAATAATTTCTAAACAAAACTTCCTGTTAATTCTTTGAGTGAATAGTGACTAGCATATATAAGAGGTCTCACAGAAGGGGTTCTGAAAGAGTAATGAAAATAGAAGTGGAGCCAGTGGTTTTTTTTGTTTTTTGTTGTTGTTTTTTTAGTGACATAGAGAAAGAGTCAGAGAGAGGAACAGACAGACAGGAACGGACAGAGACAAGAAGCATCAACTCTTTGCTGTGGCACCTTAGTTGCTCATTGATTCCTTTCTTGTATGTGCCTTGACTGGAGGATACAGTAGAGTAAGTGACCCCTTGCACAAGTCAGCGACCCTGGACTCAAGCTGGTGAGCCTTGCTCAAACCAGATGAGCCTGTGCTCAAGCTGGCGACCTTGGGGTTTCTAACCTGGGTCCTCCGCGTCCCTGTCCAATGCTCTATCCACTGCGCCACCGCCTGGTCAGGCAAGAAGCCAGTGATTTTACCATGTTGAGATACTAGCCTGTTCCTACCTCCTCTCCCTTCACTGCTTTCTCCTCCAGGTACCCTTCCTTCCTCCCGGTACCCTTCCTTCCTCCCTATTCCCTCAGTATGAAGACGTATGAACACTTTTTTTTTTGGTTATATAAACTAATGCATTTTTCCTTTTCACATTCAAATTGGACATTATTTACATAATTGCAACAGTAATAAGTTAGGACATACTGCCCATTCATTTATTCAACGAACAATTATCAAGTACGTACCTGCTTGGTAACAGGTACTGAGCTAAGTTCAGGGAATACAGAAATAAATAAAAAAAAGTTCATAGCCATGGAGAAATTTATAGGTCAGTCATCTCTTCTGTGTGTGCATATATGAACACCTTTATTTTACCACTATAAGTATATATATATATATATATATATATATATATATATATATATATATATTAAAATAAATACAGCATATTTTTTTATGTAAACATTACTGGAATAGTACTCATGTTTATGGTAAAGATAAGTATTTCAAGTTAATAAGTAACACATTTAAATTGAAATATAAGTTATTCAAAGTTTTTATTTAATTTAGGTGTGAGAAGTATTTTAGTAATAAGACAATGGCTACTTAATGAGGCAGAAAAGTCTTTTAGTCATTGTCCAGTTTTTACATAGTAAAAGAGAAACTATATAATTTTATATAATATATTCAAATGAGTGTGACACCTAGATATCAGCAATTTCTAATTTTTAACTAACTATCCAGTTGAACTAAGGTATGAGGAGGAAAACTGAATTTCCAAGGTCAAATGATGAGTCGGTGGTGGGTCGGGATATTTAAAGCAGGCGATTTTGCTTGTAACCCTCCACTCTATTAACCCAATAACCAATATGCTCACCAGAAAACAGGACTGTATCACTGGGTTTCTACGGTTTACTGCCAAATAAAATAATAGTGATAGAAATTGTTATATTTTTGTGAAATTCTGAAAACAGGATTTTCCTCATTTTTTTTTTCCTGTAAACCTCAACAAATACGTTACTGAGAAGAGCAATTTCAATTTGGCAAAATATATGTTTTCTTTTTTAAAAAATATGAAAAGAAAGTCCCCATATATCAAAAGTTAAGGCAGCCTGTGAAGAATAATGTAACTATATAGAACCATATTGCATTTTATAGATGGAATAAAAAATATAAAAAATACAATTTTACTACATAAATGGGACATAAAGTTTTAATAGTAGTTTTCCAATTAAAAGAACATAATTTAATGGTCTAGTTAACAGCCATTGTATTTTATCCAATTTACTAAATCCCAATAACATCTACCTGTGGTAATGTTTTATTATGTCCAGTTTTGAGTAGCGTTTAATAGACAATGGTTCAGATAAGAGAAAGGAGATATCAAACTTGTACCATCCTACTTTTTGTGTATGATGGTCAATGTATACATTAGAAGGAATTTAATTATTTAGTTTCAACGAACTATTGTAATTTTTAGAACACTACTAGGGAAAGAAAGAGAAGTAATTGCCTGGGAGAATTGGATTAGGGAGACTGAAATCTTCCTGGATGAGGTGATGATGGCCTGACATCTTATTTCCTTTCTTTTCCTCCTCCTCCCCCTCCCCCCCTCCTTCTCCTCCTCCTTCTTCTTTTTCCTTCTTCTTCCTCTTCTTCCATCTAATATATAGAAAGTAGCATCCCTACCATCAATAATCATTATACCATTTATTTGTCTTCCTTCCCTTTATTCCTTTTTTCTGTTTCTTTATATCTAGTCTGTTTTTCTAGGTATCCAAACTCAACCTCCATCTATCAAAATTTTGAGACAGTTTAGGTAAGAATATATGGAATTAAAATGACTAGATCCTAGTCTTTTTGTATAGTGTTCTGTGAATCCAGCTAAATAGTAACTCCACAATACTCCTGGGTGCTGGTGTGCTTCCTAGAACATGCGCACACAAACACCCCCACATGGAAAGAGAGAGCACCTAAGGAAGTAATTTTCAAACTGTGCTCTGAGTGAGTCTAGGAGAGCTCCATCAGGGACTTGGTGTGTTTGTGTTGGTGGCCTCATGTACACACTGCGATGATGTGGACCCCACCTGAATTAAGTCAGAAACCTTTTTAACCTAATAAACATGTGAGTAAGTTTTTGCATTGAATAAAATGTTCTGAACCTTGAAAAACACTTTGAAAATTAATTCCTTAGAAGTTACATTTGTTTATTAATAGCAAAGTTCACAACTCATAAAGTATGTGTGAAGGAATTAGTGCTATACAATTATAAAATTATGCTTATTCCATTTTTTTTCAGATGTTTACTCAGTTATTGAGTTCATGACACTGTGCTAAAATTTTAAGTGAGGGAAACTAAAATGATAAAAAAGAGATTATACTCTCATAGATCAATAATCTTCTAGGAAAGGTAAGCCTTTAACATAGCAATGAGTAAGAGACTTCTGCACTAATGAAAGAGTAGTTTTGGATAGATAAAAGGGAAAAATGGTAGTCAAAGGCACAGGGATAGGATATTTACAGCATATTCAGGAAACCTTAGAAAAGAATTCAGTTTGTCTGACAGAGGACCTCCAGTTACTCCACTGAACATTACAGCAGAATGAAGACCTAAATGACCTCAGTTAATCCTCCTTTAATTTGAGACTCTAAATATGACATGATTCACCCCAGGACCTCACATCTTCCTCCTTATTCTTCCTGCTCATTGTGTGAAAATAGTAATAAATATTTAACACACGTTTTGATTTATACATGCATTTTTTAAAATTAAAATATAACTTTCTTTACAGCACACATTTTGTTTGTTTATTATTATTATTTATGTGGAACTGAGTTATATAATGTTCTATTGCAAAAAGGGAAGCAGATGCTTAAAACAAGACTAAAATATGATTCTTGGTTTGAGAAATAATGTCAGTTCTCAATTGTATAGTTCTCAATTGTATTAGTTATATTTGTTGATATGTCTCTTATACTGTAGCCTGATGCTGAGCTGAGATCTTTACGATCATCTTGATTTTGCATTTTTCCTGTATAACAATAGACCATGTTAATTATAGTAAAGAAATATATATTCTACTGGGCATTTCAAATGTTAGCTTAAAATTGACATTTGAATGGAAGCAAAATTATAAGGAAAGGAAATTAAAGTTTTCTAATGTATATACTATGAGGAGAAAGAAAGATGGGTGACCCTTCAAATTAAGAGCTTTCTTTGGAAAGAGCAATGTGGGAGTTTGTAAACTCTAGAAATTTCCTTCTATTCATAATAAACTAGAGACTGTTAATATTTTTCAAAAAGTTGTGTAAAGGTACACTGAGTGGGAGATAATGTTGGAAATGTAGATTGGGGTAGATCACAGAGAGTCTTCAAAGACCAGACTTGGAAGAGTTTGAGTTCTATGATGCAGAAGGTGAATTGGCTCTCAGAATCCACACAAACTTTTTCTGTCATGTTATAAAGGCTGGCAAGTTAAATATGTTTTTTTCATTGCCATGTAGCTAGGATTCTGACTGAAAATTAGGTTACACCAATTTGATTCACCTCTGTAAAATTTGGAAATGTAGATAGACTCTTTTGCAATAATGTCCAACTTTCCAGTCTCGGACTTTATGGTATGAAGCATGAAGGGCAGTAACAGCTGTCACTGCTAGAGTGTTGTCTCCTAATTATCCACCATCCTGATAAGCCTTTTTGCCAGTGTTGTTATGAAGGTCATTTCTCAAGGCCCTAACTCTGACCTATGATGCCATTTTGTAAACATCTACTTTAACTAAATAACTCAAGTAAGATAGAAGGATTTCTATGTCATATAACTCAATTCTAACAAATATTGAATTTTCTAGACAATGAGATCTTGAATGGATGAAGACCTTTGAATGAATTACAAAGAATTTTAGACTAGATTGAACTTCTCAGTGGTTTTTCATTTAAACTAATTAAAATTAAATTACATTTTATGTTGGATGGTGTAAAAAACCAGCCATAAAGTGTTTTGTGAGATGAGGATAGTACTGTGAGAATTAAAAATACATGAAGCTCCAGAGGCAATATATACCCTAGTAGTAGAGTACTGATTTCAGATTTGATATCTTAGAGGCATTGTTATCTAAAGACTGTAATCCATAAATGGAAGGAGGACAATATGTAAGTCCCCCTAAACATATGAACAGCATAGTAGTAAAAGTAGCTTGATTTTTCTATTCTTACCTAGAAAGTAATGTCATTTTTTTTTCCATGACATGTTGAGGTAGAATGAAAATATAGAGCAAATCTGTGGTTGTAAAACAGTCTGGCTTTTAATGCCTTGTCTGGCTGAGAAATTATAATAATGATGGCAAGAAACAATGATGAATGAGTTGAAATTACTTTTTAACTGTTTTGAACCATTGAGAATGGCATTATGTCTGAAATAAACAATCAATTTTGGCTTTTGAATTTTAGCCATTGTTAGTTCTTAAGGAGAAAAATGGTAATAAAGAAAGAAGTTAGTGAGATTTCCAATCCACCAGCTATTAAGTAATTTAGCTCCTAGGTCAGATTAAAAAACTGAAACATATTCTATGGAAATTTTATCAAAAAGGGCATTACATTATTAATGCCAATGAAACCATGAGCAGAAAAGTGAAGACAGCTAGGATTAGCTTGAAGGGATTCATTCCAATTTTCCTTAACGAGCTTGTTATATGTTAGCAAAATCAGGCAGTGGCCAGAGATGGAGGAGGCAGCATCTAGCTGCCTTGACACTGTGATTGAAGTTGACTTATATAGTCAGTCTCCTGATGTGACCTGGACCAAAGGACATTATTCAGCAAAGCCAAGTGTTTACTGGTAACTCCCATCACTCTCCCTCCCCATAGGGTTCATAAGGCCTAGAACATTTACCTAGTGTCTTAGTTCTCATTTTTGGAATAGAAAGAAATCCTCATTTATACAATGAAGGCTTGCAGGGACATTAAATTATAACATTGTGTTTTCAGAGTGGGCTCTGAGTCCAGGAGACTAAGACTCATTATGTTTCTATGTTCTTATTAAAAAGTTATATTCTCTAGACCAGAAAATGGAAACCTTCAAACTTCAAGATAAATACTTTATAAGAACTAAAATTACTTCAGATTAAGAAGAAGGAAGTTATATATTAGTTATGATGATTTTCACTATTAAAAAAACCAGCCAAGATTAAATGTGTTGTATGAGAATAAAAGTAACATAAACTCCATAGAAGTGTAAGAATTCACTATATGGTTGAAGGACATTTATAGTAAAGTATTTGGAAAATAAATGAGTATCATTGTTTTTACATTAAAGATATAAAAAAAATTCAAAGCCATTTGTCAACACATAAAATTTGGAACAAAAAAAGCACGTAATCATTAAAATAGCTGTAATTTCCTCTCTGTGTGTATGCGTGCATGTGCATGTGTGTATCTCCATTTCAAACCTTTCTAGAACTAAAAAATTAACTACCATTTTAGTCAGGAAAAAATTTCATCTATTTCTGTGTATTATGAACAAAACTATCAGTAAGAATGTCTTTATTTTGTGCAATTAACTTTTTAAATAAGTACCTAAAGGAATTAGTTACAATAAAACCATCTCTTATGTTACAATTTTTTATATTTTAAATTTATTTTTCCTTTTTATTGAATTTATTGGAGTGACACTTGTTAACATAATTATACTGATTTCAGATGTACAATTTTACAACGCATCACTTGTGCACATCATTTATATTGTGTATTCACCAGCCCAGATCAACAGAATGGCTGACTTCTTTAAGGACATATATATCGCTGGTAACAAGAACAGATTCTTAACTTTGGAAATGCATAATCTTTGAGGTCAACAGTATCATTGACATTTATTAGCCTAATGTCTTCCTGCATGCTTTGTTCTTTCTCTCTGACTCAGATTTGATATGTATTTCATATTTCTCAGTTTCTTCTCTCCTCTAGTGATCAGCACATAAAAGTACAAAAAAATCTATCATTAATTGATAAATTTGAACTCATTTATTTCCAATTTTATGCTTTTCTAAAATAAAAGATTTAATGATGCTATTTCAAAGTTAAATTATGTGCTATTTTTTGTTTTAAATACAGTGCGTCCATAAAGTCATGGTGCACTTTTGACCGGTGACAGGAAAGCAACAAAAGATGATAGAAATGTGAAATCTGCACAAAATAAAAGGGAAACTCTCCCAGTTTCATACCTATTCAGTGCAGTTCGATGTGGGCTCTATTTGTTGCCCTGCACACATCCAAACAATAGTGAAGTTTTTGCCACACATGGGTAAGGACGTCTGATGTAACAAAGTGAATAATGTCTGTGATTCTCTGTTTTAACTGATTAATGTCATGGCGCTTTGTTATAAATGTGCTGATATTCACGTTGCACTTTGGTCATGGATTCGAATTTAGCGAGCCACAGAACACACTGAACTTTCCTCTGTACCGTCCATATGTCGACTGGCATGGCCGTGGGCTGCTCCGCTGTATATATGGTGTTACGTCATCATCTGCACATGTGCACATGCTGCCACATGATCCTACAGAAACTGGGAGGGTTTCCTTTTATTTGGTGCAGATTTCACATTTCTATTGTCTATTGTTGCTTTCCTGTGACCGGTCAAAAGTGCACCATGACTTTACGGACACATTGTAGCAATAAGTGTTTTTTTAGTTTTTTAAAATTAATTAATTTATTTTTTCTGAAGTGAGAAGTAGGGAGGCAGAGAGACAGACTCTCACATGTGCCCTACTGGGATCCACCCGGCATGCTCACCAGGGGGTGATGCTCTGCCCATCTGGGGCATTGCTCAGTTGCAACCAGAGCCATTCTAGCACCTGAGGAGGAAGCCATGGAGCCATCCTCAGCACCTGGGCCAACTTTTGCTCCAATAGAGTCTTGGCTGTGGGAGGGGAAGAGAGAAACAGAGAGAAAGGAGAGGGCGAAGGGTGGAGAAGCAGATGGGCACTTCTCCTATGTGCCCTGGCCGGGAATGAAACCCTGAACATCCACATTCTGGGCCAACACTCTACCACTGAGCTAATCTGCCAGGGCCTCTCTTTCAGTTTTTAGATTATTGTTTTAATAAGCAAGGGAATAAGTACCAGAGTCTAACTGTAAAACATAAAGCAAACCAACCATTAATGTAAGTATATATATATGCTTACAAAAAATTAAAAGATATTTTATCGCTTCATATTCATTTTGCAATATCCCCTAATTTTTGTGAGCAGTATATCTATTATTTCTACTCTGAAATTATTTTAAATCATCTTTTAAAAATATTTTTAATGATACACTAATATATATTTCTCATAAAAATTCAAACAATAAAAAATAAGTTCTTTAAATGCAATGTTGAAGATTTTAGTTTTATCTTTAATTGATATATGCTCAAGTTTCTGGTGTACCATTTATCCAGTTAGGAAATTTCCTTTGCTATTCTTAGTGAATGTTTTTATTTTTTTTTTTAAAAGTGTGTTTAATTTTATCAGGCTTTTTGAAATATTTTTCCACTTTTATTTGTAAATTTAATTAATTACATTAACAACATTTTTTGTTGTTTTTTTAACGATTATTTCTTTCCTGGGATAAACCCACAGGTCAAGATGGAGCCTTCATTCATTCAGTATACACAGTACAGCTAGGTCAGCTGTGCAGATATTTTTATCACATTTCAATGAGAATATTCTGTGCTCCCAAGTAAGATTAGCCTCCAGCTGGTGCTTTTGTGTCATTCTTGGAACCATAGTTATGCTGACCTTAAACAATGAACTGAAGACATTTTCACCTTTTCTTGCTCTGAAGCAGGTTATGTGTGGGCAGGATTGATTAGTGGGACTCACTGTTAAACTCCTCAGGGCTGAGGCTGCTATTTTAGGACAATGAAGCAACATTTTCTTTTATTCCCCATTTTATTGAATTTATTAAGGTGACACTGGTTAACAAAATTATCCGGGTGCACAGTTCTACAGCACATCATCTGTACGCCATGTTGTGTGTTCACCACCGCAGGCTGTATCCTCCATCACATGTATCCTCCCCATCCCCTTCTCCACTAGCCTTCCCCGTCACCAGCAATCACCACACTGTTGCCAGTGTCCATGATTATTTTTACTTTTTTCTATGTTTTGCTCAAGGTTTTCCACTTTTTCTCTAGTCATTTTTTATGGATATTGTAATAAAATTATCCTATTTAAACTGTCAAACTTACTGGCATGAAGTCCCATATTATATCTGTCATAATTAAATATAAAAATAAAACTCTCTGCAAGCATTTATGTTCTTCTAATTTTTCATAATATATATTTGTAATCTCTTTTCTTGATCAACTTTACCGACTAATTGTTTGTGTTCTTTAAGATTTTTAAGACGATGTGTTCTTTCTATGTGTCATCAACTCTAACCAGTTGTTCTGCCTTCATTTTTCTACTACTTTTATTTTTTATCTTTGTGTTCCTTTTATTGATATTTTTCTAGTTTAATGAGTGAGAAAATGTTCAGTTATTTTAATCCTTTCTTGTATTCTCATATATGTACTGATGCTCTAAATTTCTTACTGAGTACCTTTCTTTCTTCAATTAGTATTGATGCATAAGTCATAAAATTTCTTTAAATATTTTAACTTTCATTTTGCTTTCTTTAATACAAGAGCTATTGAGAGTTAACTTTTCAAGTAGATAATTTTTTTATAATTTTATTTAGAATATTAAATTTAATGGGGTGACATTAATCAAGAAGAGTACCGTTTTTAAAATTTTATTTTTTTATTGTGTTTCTTCTTGAGCTTACAAAGTGGCCACTTTTATTAAATAGTTTAAGTCTATTAGAAATAAATGTGTACTCTATGTTTATGGAATATAAGGTATATACAAATATATATCTGCGAATTTCCAACTCATCCTCTAAGTCTATTTCTATATATAGGTGCTCTAACTTATTTTTTTCTCAAAATCTATTGATTTCTGTTAACAATTTTTAAAGACTTCTATTATTATTTAAAATTTTTAAATTTTAAGATGAACTTTAGAGTGATTGTTTTTGGGTTTCTGTAATAGACTTAATATTTATATTCTCTAAAATTCATATGTTGAAACCTAGTTCCTGTGTCTTGGTGTTGAAGGTGGGGCCTTTGGGGGTGATTAGATCATGAGGGTGAAGTCATCATGAGTGGGATTAGTGGCCTTATGGAAGACAGCGAGTTTCTTCATCCCTTCCACCATGTGAAGACACAGCAAGAAGACAGACATCTTGAACTATTAGAAAGCCAGTCCTCACCAGACACTGAATTTTCCATTGCATTCATCTCAGACTTACCGGACTTGAGAAATACACAAAATAAATTTCTGCTGTTTATAAACCACTCAGTCTGTTACAGCAGCTCGAATGGGTTGAGTTTCTATTTTTTACGCTTCCTTCCTTCCTTCCTTTCTTCCTTCTTTCCTTCCCTCCCTCCCTTCCTTCCTTCCTTCCTTCCTTCCTTCCTTCTTCTTCCTCCCTCTCTTCTTTTCTTCTTCCTATATTTTTTTTTTCTCAAAGACTCTTTCCTAGCTAATAATTATGTAGTTACATAATTCTGATTTTTATATTGTTAAAGTTTATGAAATTTAAGGTCTTTGGTTATAGTTCTCATATAACTGTAGTTATACATTCAAGTAAATTTTATGTTCTGTTTTAGTCTTTTATCATAGCTGCTTTTTTCTTTCTTAAATTCTTTATTTTATTTATTTATTTATTTATTTATTTATTTTTTTTAAGGTTCATAAATTTTTTTTTTTTTTAAATAAATTTTTATTAATGGTAATGGGATGACATTAATAAATCAGGGTACATATATTCAAAGAAAACATGTCTAGGTTATTTTGTCATTAAATTATGTTGCATACCCCTCGCCCAAAGTCAGATTGTCCTTCGCCACCCTCTATCTAGTTCTCTGTGCCCCTCCCCCTCCCCCTAACTCTCCCCCTGTCCTCCCTCCCCCCACCCCTGGTAACCACCACACTCTTGTCCATGTCTCTTAGTCTCATTTTTATGTTCCACCAATGTATGGAATCATGTAGTTCTTGTTTTTTTCTGATTTACTTATTTCACTCCTTATAATGTTATCAAGATCCCACCATTTTCCTCAAAAAACTGCAAATAGAACTACCTTATGACCCAGCAATCCCTCTACTGGGTATATACCCCAAAACCTCAGAAACATTGATACGTGAAGACACATGTAGCCCCATGTTCATTGCAGCACTGTTCACAGTGGCCAAGACATGGAAACAACCAAAAAGCCCTTCAATAGAAGACTGGATAAAGAAGATGTGGCACATATACACTATGGAATACTACTCAGCCATAAGAAACGATGACATCAGATCATTTACAGCAAAATTCTTTATTTTAAATCATCTTTGGTCACATTTTGCCACTAACATTTTTTAAACAGCAGTTTATAGGGCCTTTAATTATCAGGATGAGATATATATCAATTGTCTTTATCTATAATTCTTAAATTCAAAAGCTTGGAAAAATAAGGTGTGTGTATGTGTGTGTGAGAGAGATTTTTAATATTATTTGGCAGAAGATTCTGACATGAACTGATGAAAGTCTAGTTAGAGTTTCTAGTTTATATTTGTTCTTAAGGGTGAATATTGGTAAATTTTATGAAGAAATACTAATGCATGTGAAACATGATTATGAGATATTAGCACATGGCCAGTCTTATATAAGAATTATATAATCTTTCTAAAATTCAACAAATACTGCATTGCAAAACGTATCAGCTTGTAAAGGTTTTAGAAAAGGTATTGTGGACCTATATTTAAGGGACCATGTTTTGGGGTTAAAAATATTTGAAGTATAGTTGTTTTCTCTCCGAGTTTTGTAGATATAGTCTTAACAAATTTTCTTACTAAATTTGGTTATTTCTACCTTTCAAAGGTCTGTTTCTTTCTTGCCTGAATACTCAAAAAAGTCTTATTTTTGTTAAGTCTAGGGGTTCCCAAACTTTTTACACAGGGGGCCAGTTTATTGTCCCTCAGACCGTTGGAGGGCCGCCACATACAGTGCTCCTCTCACTGACCACCAATGAAAGATGTGCCTCTTCCGGAAGTGCGGTGGGGCCGGATAAATGGCCTCAGGGGGCCACATGGGGCCTGTGGGCCATAGTTTGGGGATGCCTGGAACTTAAGTCACTGAAGTTCAATAACTTTAGGGTCCAAGTATGTCTAAGCTTATACCTCTCCCTATTAGCATTATAGCTGTCAGCATTAGCTAACTATATTAGCAGCGTTTTGGGGTATTAACAGTGGACCTTTCTGATCCATACCTTCATTTCTTTTTTTTTCTCCATTTTAGAGAAATTTTCATCATCTCAATGTAATGTAATTATAAATTTTATTATTTGGTGTTTTTGCGTGTTCTCTAATTTAGGAAGACAACAATCCTTATGTTAGATATTTGCCTCTTTTTAAAATCCACTTTATCTCATATTAATTTAACCCAGAAGTTCTCTATTTAACTTTGTATAAAATCAGTATGTGTTTTCAATTTAAATTTACTTATTATTTCTGTGGGAGTGTACCAGTTAGTTCAGCAGTTTCTATTTTCATTGATTTCTATTATGTAGAAAAAAAAAGACATGTAAAAACGATATGTATTTAATGTATACAACCTGGTGGGTTAAGAAATAAATATAGTGAAACTATTACCACTAAATAGTGCCTGAAGCTAACAATACTGTATTGCATATTTAAAATTTTCTAAGAGGTTAGATCTTGTGTTAACTTTTTTTACTACACGTCTTAGTCTGTTCGGGCAGACACCACTCCTCTCTGTGTCTTCACACAGTAGAAGGCAGTGAGGGAGTTCTTTAGGGTCTCTTTTATAAAGACATTTCATTCAAGAGGGCTCTGCTCTCCGGAACTAATTACCTCCTAAAGGCTCTACCTTCTAATATTATCACCATGGGGGGTTAGAATTTCATCATAGGAATTGTGGGGAGACACAAATGTCCAGACCATAACACCACAAAAAAGAATAATAAAAAGTAGAGGGGAGGTGAAGACACTGTGGAATATCTTGACTGGATTTTTGATCATTCTCTTGCATGTTATTTTCTTTTCTCAAATTGTTTTGCTATGCATGGTTTCCTTGCATGTTTTCGATGCTATTTCTTTACATCTTGTTCATACTTCATGAGTAAGTTCTATCCATCTATTTGTCTGACTCAATAATGATGAAGTCTCAGTGATGCTTTTCCTACTTTTTTCTAGCCTTATTTGTCTCTCTATCAAAGTTAGCAATTGAGGATGGGGTATTGATTCTTTCTACTTTTTGGTAACCAGACAGCAAAAATAGGGGATAGAGAAATCTCAGCAGAGTCTCTTAGAACACTTTATTGGAGAATCTGCTGTCTTAAGAGTTTTTAAAACATCATTTCACTTTCTTTCTTTCTTTTTTGTGACAGAGACAGAGAGAGACAGAGAAAGGAACAGATAGGGACAGACAGACAAGAAGGGAGTGAGATGAGAAGCATCAATTCTTTGTTGTGGCACCTTAGTTGTTCATCAATTGCTTTCTCATATGTGCCTTGACCGGGGGCCTACAGCAGACCGAGTGACACCTTGCTCAAGCCAGTGACCTTGGGCTCAAGCTGGTGAGCCTTGCTCAAACCAGATCAGCCCGCACTCAAGCTGGTGACCTTGGGGTTTTGAACCTGGGTCCTCTGTGTCCCAGTCCAATGTTCTATCTACTGTGCCACCACCTGGTCAGGCTCATTCCACTTTCTTGTTTAAGTAATCTACCTCTGGGAAACTCCCCTTAAATTTCATGTTGCTGTCCCATTTGAAAAGTAACTCTGAAGTATGGTCAGGTTTTTGTTTGTTTGGTTATTTTTTTTTATCTTCTGAAATGTAATAATAGTAGAGGTCTGTCTATTTTTTTTTACTCCATAGACCTACATTTTATAACTACCTGATTTGGAGCAATTGGTTTTACTTTTCCTTTACTTAGTTTCTTTACTTATAAAATTAAAATAATAATAGTATTTACTCATTGTTCATAAGAAAAACAAATATGTCAATATAGTAAGTACTTAGTAAGAGAAAGATATTTCACAAGTTGAAGAAATAAAAGTTCTGTCAACAATTTCTCCACAGTCCATATGGAAGATAAGAACATTTATTTATTACTGAGTAAACTTATCAATGTACATATGTGTAGGTAGCCTAAAAAAGCTACAAAGTGAGAATACAATTGGACACCCTTTAAATAATAAACCATGAGAAATATTAATACATTTATCTCCTTTGCAAACAAATGGTTACTTCAGGAGATAGACTCCTACTTTAACTCCGGAGGATTGTGATTACATTTCCAGGGATGATGTGGTCCATGACTTTGGGAATATCTCTGTAATACTACAGCCTGGCTTTATATAGGCCTTGAAGAGATTAATTTTCACTTCAGAAGGTTAAAGGTAGGACTCAGGGTTATTATGTTTTCAAAGGAGATCCTCATAATCACGAATGGTATAAATATTATTACTTAATCCTCAGTTTGTTTCTCTTCAAGTAGTTCTTGAATGATAAAGTGGAATTATTATCTACTCTTTTACTACTGGGAGTTTGGGTAAGAGTAGGAGTCAGGCCACGTATCATATTTATGTATAAGATGATTCACCATTCCTAGTTAGTTGTTGATAAGTCACTTCTTTGTTACTAAAATTCTTGCTTCTTTCTTGCTTTTTGATTTTAGCATTGGGGAAAAGGGGCTCTGTGGTCTATCTTCACTCTGCCATTTATCCAAAAATGTAAAGTTTAATTTTTTTCTACTCTTGTATGCCATTTACACATTTAACATTTTAAATTGTCTTTTATATTCATAATACCCATAAGATCTCCCCAAATAAGAAAAAAAGTAATCCTTAGATTATCATTTAAAAGAGTTTCTAAGGGCTGAATAGTCTGTTCAAGAGAAATCAAATAAAGAGACTGCATATACAATACCATTTATATGAAAACAACTTTTAAAGGAGATTGCGGCTGAAAATACTTTGTTGTTCCTGACAGCATATGACCCTTCACTGTCTTCATGGCTGTGTCCTGATGTCCGGTGTAATTAAAAATGGGCAGGGCTGGTATATCCCTGTCGAAGGCCACGAGCTGGCCAACCCATGTTGATGCGGTGAGTAATCGAGCGTCTGATGTTCTGTGTTCAGCCACCTACAGCTTCTTGAACAAACACATTTCTCATACTGATGAAATTCGGGAGGGAATGAAAGTCTCCAAATTAGCAAATGAGTCACTTCAATCTTTCATCCTACTCTTTTTTAGCTCCCTCCAGAAGCTCATCTCACTCTTGACAATCATCACCAGAACGAGTCACATGCTTCTTGTTAAACTTTTATCTCCATAAAGTGAAGGTGACAAAAAAATACTTTTCTTTAAGATCTTGGCAGCTACACCACACACCTGCTGGCCTGTTTTGATCTCATTCCATATGTCCACAATTTAAGCGGCAATACAACTCTCTCTGAATTGTATCGTACAGCACTGCAGGGCACAATCCTGTGTTATCTGCTTTTGGAAATAATATTTTCAGCCTATTTCAATTTTCACATGAAAAACCTGGCTGCCTGAAATTTGATGATTACAGGCTTGTAAGGACAGGATCAAGCAGAAGAAGATGCTAGCAGGGAGTCAGATGTGAGAGCATTATCCTGCATGCATAACAGACGCTTTGTTCTCTTTTGCTAAATTTAAAGCTATTGGTAGCATTATTGATTCAGATATGGCCTTGCAGTTACCTAGTCTTACAAGCTCATTCTAATGAAATGCTTAAATGCCGTGTCTTCTAGAAAAGTAATTTCTAAGGTGTATTGACAAATATTAATTAAATTGCTGGGGAGTTGAAAGAGTTAATATATAAATGGGTTTCAGTTTAGAAAACTTCCCGTTTAATGAATCTCATAGGGAAAAAATCAATTATTTGTCTCTTGATTAAAGACCATGAGCATTGATTTTCTCATAAGAAGAATTTCATTTTCTTTAAATTAAATTACTGATAACAAACAGACTTAGTCGTCTTTTTTGCTTAATCTGTAAAGTGTTTATTTTTATCTGAAATTTTCTAGCACTATTTGTTAAATCAGCAATTCTTTGGTGATACAACAATTTTTTCTGTCAGTGTATCTATAAATGAGGAAGTAAAGATTCATTGCTATTGTTAAGGATCAAATTTTCTGTTCACTGAAAACAATTTACTTGAAAGCAAGTCTATTCTTAGTCACTACTAAGGTAATAAACACCAATTTTGACATTCAAGCCTAGTAAATTGAAAGATTTGTTAGCTTAACCTTTAAGACAATTTTACAGCGTATTTTTCTGTTTATACTTCAAATATGTTTAGTGTGTTAGTGATTTGAAGAATGAAATTACTCAGTTAATGATTATAAAATTTTTCATGACCACAGCAGCAATTCACTTTAAATTTAGTCACAGAGATATTTTAGTTCATTTTTATGGTTACCTCTTTTTCTTGGTTGATATGTAACTGCATTTGAAAAATTACTTTAGCTTCAAACTTTATTGTAACAATGGTTCTGCAGTTTAGTATCTCTTTACAAACAGATTTTAATATCCTCTTAGAATTTATGGGTCCAGAAAAGTAAGACAAAACTGCCTATTTATAGATACTAATTTAGCTATGGCATACCCATCTTGTCTGTGCTCAAAACTTATATCAAGTTAAATGTTATAAATGCAAGGCACAGTTTTTTATTATTCTCTCTAGCCTCTAAATTTAACCAGTTTTTGATAAACAGCAGGCATTCTATAAGTTCTGATTAAGTTATTGACTAGAATATATGTGACAAAGTTGGCAAGGAGGCCCCAAGCTTAAATTCATTGAATGACATTAAAAAAAAACCCATCACTACATTAAGGTATATTATTTTAACATCAACTCAGTTTTTGCTATTACTTTCTTAGGCTCAGTTATCTTTCAGAATTTTCATTGTATACTTATCCTCATCTCTAATAAGTGATAGCATGAGAGTCTTCCCTGTAAGCTTGGATTTGACCAGTTTAAACTGTCCGTTGTCATCAGTGCACCATCTTCTTTAATGGCATATTCAGGTAGAAGACATAAATGTAAATTTAACTTACATTATTTATTTTTCACACAACTTTTCATTTATTTAATTTCTTGCCCCAAATTATTGTATCTTGGAGTAAAATGGGGTTGGAAATGAAATAATCTTTCCAGTCTCCTAAAATTTATTTTCTTTCTCTATGTTGTTCTAAATTAAAAAAAAAAAAAGTAAACGATTGAATCTATGAATGAAATAAAGAATGGGAAGAAAAACTAACAAGTACCTTTGCATTGTACATTAAAATGTTACAGAAATCATAAAATGACAATTTTAGGATTGTAATAACATGGTCATTTTATTGACCCTTGGGCTATTTATACATATTTATGGCACCACACATATAAACTGAACCTGGCTATTGCTATTCCCATTTAACAGATACAAAATCTGGGGCCCAAATGAAGTATATTCAAGACTCCTGAATATTGAAAACTATGATTACAAAATAAGTAAACACCATATAAATAAACCTTCAGTATAGTTTTAATTACTTGGCCTGACATTCAAATCCTTTTATAATCTGCCCTTTGAATTACAGCTGCTGTTAACTGTCTTTTTCTGTCTCACACTGCCCATTCTCTCCACCACAGTGAGCTGGTATGAGATGGAGACAGGAGCACTAATGCGGAATCCAGTTCCTGTGTGACTTAGGACAAACCCTCAGCCCTCTAAACACTCTGGAAGAATAAGAAGACCGCACCAGGTGTTCCCTGAGGCTACTTCAGAATCTTATCATCTGTGATTTTCTTTGATTTTTGTTTTTACTTTTGCTCTTGTTCTTCTCTTAGTCTGAAATGTTCTTCTAAGTTCTACTTATGATGTAACATTTATCTTAATTTCTCTAATCTTTCCACATCACCACAGTGTATGATAAGAGCTCTGATTTGTAGTGATAGAAACTCCCATGTTTTATTGTTGGTTCAAGTTCTCCTTATTGTGTGGTGACCTCTAGTAGAGGAAAAGAAGTGGAGTGAGAAGCTAAATTGAAGCCATTGCTTATGTGTTTGGAGGGGGAAGTGAAGCATAACCTGTCAGATGAGAAAGAGAGTGTGTATAAAGTAGCAATAAAAGCAAGTTAGGATTGTGGAATGGGAAGCAGAGAATAAGGCGATATGATTTTAGAGAGCTTAAAGGACAGGATGATGTTTATGGAGGTGAATAGATTGCTGGAAGCTAGGGTCATGCCTATTATGAGATTTTACAAGGTTTTAGACTGTTCTTGGCTCTATGTGGTCTTTAACAGAAACTGAAAGTTAATATTGGTAAGAAGGTTTGTGTTACACACAGTTTAACTTGTTAGTGCGCAATTTCCTGCAGGTCGGCATCTCTGAGAAACTTTTTAAAATTCTAAATGTAAATTGTTTGTATACTTTAAATTTTTATATACTTTAAAGCAGGGGTTGGGAACCTATGGCTCGCAAGCCAGATGTGGCTCTTTTGATGGATGCATCTGGCTCTCAGACAAACCTTTAATAAAGAAAATAATGTTAAAAATATAAAATATTCTCATGTATTCCAATTTATTCATTTCCTACCACTCATGTTCATGGTTGTGGGTGCTGGAGCCAATCACAGCTGTCCTCCGGGACACACCAAATTTTTATTGGATAATGCATAACATACACAAGTCGTTGTATGGCTGTAAAGCCAGTATCCATGGCCACCATCACAGCAGCCTCCTGGCCCATGCAGGTTCGCATTGGATTTGGACAGTCGGTGTTGGGCAGGTAAAATGTATTATGCTCACTTTGTTAAAGATGACGCTGCCCACGTGGAGGCCATTGCCCAGGTGATATTAATGTGTGTTGGGGGCGGGCTATGGGCAGGCAGAATCCTTGTAGCCTGGGGCTTGGTTTTGGGATTAAGCCTTTCCCACCCCTTTTGATGTGGGGTGGTACAATCCCATCATGTCCCAGATAAGTGACTTTGTATTAGAGACTTCCCTATATTAGATTAAAGGTTTTGATTTCTACACTATAAAATGGGGGCAGAACAGGAGCTTGCTTGCGCTCTTGGTTCCTGAGATTATCATTAGAGAAGACAGCAGAGCAGAGAGCAGAAGGAGGCCACGTGGAGTAGGCCAGGAGAAGCAGCCAAGATGGTGGAGTGTTGAGTGAGAAGCGAGTTAGAGCAGAGTTTGTGTAGGGAGAAGGAAGGAGGTGGGGAACAGAGGTGAATAAGTCTGGTGAGCTAGAAACCTTTGACTCTAGGAAACTCGGATAAGTCAGTAGCTTTGTGAGCACTGAATGTGAGTGGGTTTTGGAGCCCATTGTGTATTTTTTACTTGCCTGTCGGGTGCAAGCTAGGATTAAAGATGGCGGCCCACCAGTTTTTGGCACCGTTGTTTCTTTACCGACTGTCCAAATCCAATGCATGGAACCTGCATGGGCCGGGCGGCTGTGATGGTGGCCCTAGCCCTGACTACTACTGGCTTTACAGTCGGTAAAGAAACAACAGAGCCAAAAACTGATAGGCCATTTTCTTTAATCCTAGCTTGCACCCGGCAGGCAAGTAAAAATACACACTGGGCTCCAAAACCCAATCACATTCAGTGCTCACAAAGCCACTGACTTATCCGAGTTTCCTAGAATCAAAGGTTTCTAGCTCACCAGCCTTATTCTCCTCAGTTCCCCATCTCCTTCCTTCTCTCTACACAAACTCTACACAAACTGGTATCTCACTCAGCACTCCGCCATCTTGGCTGCTTCTCCTGGCCACATGGCCTCTTTCTGCTCTCTGCTCTGCTCCCTCTGCTCTCTCATGCTAATCATCCCAGGAACCAAGAGTGCAAGCTCCCGTTCTGCCCCTATTTTATAGTGTAGAAATCCAAACCTTTAATCCAATATACAAAATAGGGAAGTCTCTAATACAAAGTCACTTCTCTGAGGCATGATTGGATTGTACCGCCCACATCAAAAAAGGGTGGGAAAGGTTTAATCCCAAAACCAAGCCCCAGGCTACAAGGATTCTGCCTGCCCACACATTAATATCACCTGGGCAATGGCCTCCACGTGGGCAGCGCCACTTTAACAAAGTGAGCATAATACATATTTTATCTGCCCAACAATGGCTCTCACAAAATTACATTTTAAAATATGTGGCATTCATGGCTCTCTCAGCCATAAAGGTTCCCGACCCCTGCTTTAAAGTATCACAGTGCCTGACCAGGCAGTGGCGCAGTGGATAGAGCGTCGGACTGAGATGCAGAGGACCCAGGTTTGAGACCCCGAGGTCGCCAGCTTGAGCGCGGGCTCATCTGGTTTGAGTAAAAGCTCACCAGCTTGGACCCAATGTCACTGGCTCCAGCAAGGGACTACTCGGTCTGCTGAAGGCCCGCGGTCAAGGCACATATGAGAAAGCAATCAATGAACAACTAAGGTGTTGCAACGCGCAATGAAAAACTAATGATTGATGCTTCTCATCTCTCTCCGTTTCTGTCTGTCCCTGTCTATCCCTCTCTCTGACTCACTCTCTGTTTCTGTAAAAAAAAAAAAAAAAAAAAAGTATCACAGAGGTTTTCATTACGTTTTTAGTAAGTTCTTTCAACTTTTCTTATTAAAATAATTTTTTGAATTAATTATGGTGACACTACTTAACATAATTATACAGGGTTCAGGTGCTCAGTTCTATGACACATCTCTGTACACTGTATTGTGTGTTCATCCCTCCCTGTCAAGTCTTCATCCATCACCATTTAGGCCCCATAGCCCTCTCTACCTCCCTCTTTCTGTCAATCACCATACTGTCGTCCATGTCCATAAGTATTTTAGTTTTTGTGCTTGTTTTGCTCTATCCCTCCATAAAATAATTTTAGACTGTTGGCCAGATAAAATGTATTATGCTCACTTTGTTAAAGATGGTGCTGCCCATGTGAGGCCGTCGCCCAGGTGATATTAATGTGTGTTGGGGATCATTGTAACCTGGGGCTTGGTTTTGGGATTAAGCCTTTTCCACCCTTTTTGATGTGGGGCGGTACAATCCAATCATGCCTCAGAGAAGTGACTTTGTATTAGAGACTTCCCTATTTTGTATATTGGATTAAAGGTTTGGATTTCTACACTATAAAATAGGGGCAGAACGGGAGTTTGCGCTCTTGGTTCCTGGGATGATTAGCATGAGAGAGCAGAGGGAGCAGAGCAGAGAGCAGAAAGAGGCTATGTAGCCAGGAGAAGCAGCCAAGATGGCGGAGTGCTGAGTGAGATGCCAGTTTGTGCAGAGTTTGTATCTGGGATAAGGAAGGAGATGGGGAACAGTGGAGAATAAGTCTGGTGAGCTAGAAACCTTTGATTCTAGGAAACTTGGATAAGTCAGTGGCTTTGTGAGCAATGTGAGTGGGTTTTGGAGCCCAGTGTATGTTTTTACTTGCCCGCCGGGTGCAAGCTAGAATTAAAGACTATGGCCCACCAGTTTTTGGCTCCGTTGTTTCTTTACCGACTGTCAGAATCCAATGCGAACCTGCATGAGCTGGGCTGCTCTGATGGTAGCCTTGGCTGCTGGCTTTACATAGATTTACTGAGCAACTGCAAAGATTTGACAGAGGGTTGCTGTATATCCCAGCTTCCCCTAGTGTTAACATTCTGCATAACTGTGGTAAAATCATTTTAACAAAAAATTAACATTGGTGCAAAATGCTACAGACCTTTACTGGATTTCACCAGTTTTTGCACCGTGTCCTCTTTTTGCTCTAGAATCGGATCCTGGATCTCCCAATGCCTTTACTTGACGTGTCTCCTTGGTCTCCAGTCTGTGATAGTTCCTCCTTTTTTCTTGCTCTTCATGCCATTGTTTGTAGCATGTACCTCAGTGTAGGTCTGTCTGATGTCATCTCACGATTGGATTAAGGTTATGCATTTTTGACACGAATACAACAGAAATGGTATACCATTCTCAGTGTATTAAATTAAAGATAATGCTCTTAACCTACTGAGCTAACCAACCAGGGGTTAGACAGTCAGGTTTTTAAGAACAATTAAAATAAAATAATAATAATGTGACCAGTGGTGGTGCAGCAAATTGAGTCCAGTCTGGGAGCTTAGGGCTGTTGGAAACCCCAGATTTCCTGCTAGAGTGTGAGCCTTCAGTGAAGGCTTGCAAGCTTGAGCACAGGATCTTTAACGTGATCCCAAGGTCACTGGAGTGAGCCGAAAAGGTTGTTGGCTTGAAGCCCAAGGTTGCTAACTTGAGCCCAATGTTGCTCTCTTGAGCCCAATGTTGCTCTGTTGAGCCCAACGTTGCTGACTTGAAACCAAAGGTCACTGGCTTGTGAAAGGGGTTGCTGGCTGTACTTGAGTCCTCCAGGTCAAAGCATATATGAGAGGCAATCAATAAAAACAACTAAAGTGAAGCAACTATGAGTTGTTGTTTCTCATCTTTTTTCTCCTCTTTCTCTCCCTTCCAAAAAGGAAAGAAGGAAGGAAGGAAAGAAGGAAGGAAGGAAGGAAGGAAGGAAGGAAGGAAGGAAGGAAGGAAGGAAGGAAGGAAGAAAGGAAGAAAGAAAAAAAAGGTAGTAATTAATCCTCTTTACCTTCATTTATTACATTTCTAATTCACTCCCTTTCCTTGAGTTGATTAGTTGTTTTTCTTGTATATACATTTTGCCTAAAGAACTTCCTTACACATTTGTTGAAGTGTATATCTGCTAGAGGTGAATACTCTGTTTTTGTTTGAGAAATTCACTATTTCTCCTTAATTTTAAGAAAAATTGTTTTCACTAGGTATGGAAACCTGGTTTGACAGATGTTTTTCTCCCAGTATTTTAAAGATATTACTCCATTGTCTTCCGGGATGTATGATTATTGACAAGAAGTCTTTTCTACTGTTAAGATTGTCTTTCCTCTGTTTATAATATATCATTTTCACTGGATAAATTAAGGATTTTATGTTTGTCTTTTTTTTAAATAGTATAAAGATGATATATCTAGAGGTGTGTGTGTGTGTGTGTGTGTGTGTATTTGTATTTATGTCTGGTGTCTCTGAATATCTCAGATCTTTGACTTGTTTGCTGCCATTATTTTTGAAAAATTTTCAAGCCAATATTTTATCTTCTTTCACATTTTCTGTTCTCTTTCTCTTGTCTCCTTAGATTGTCCTACAGATCTTAAATGCTGTATTCTGCTTTCATTATTTCATCTACTTTTATTCTCTTGATGTTTCAATTTGGGTAATTCTTATTGACCTATCCATTTTTAAAGATTCATTCCTCAGCTGTATTACCTACTTGTAGGAATAAAAAGGGCATTTTTAGTTTTCCCTACTGGGTTTTTTATTGCCAGCATTTCTGTTTGATATTCATTTCTTTCTTTCTCTTTCCCTCCCTCCCTCCCTCCCTCCCTTTCTCCCTCCCTCCCTCCCTCCCTCCCTCCCTCTCTTTCTTTCTTCTTTTTCTTTCCTTGCTTGCTTGCTTGTGACAGGAGGGGAGATAGCAACTGAGATCCACCTGGCATCCCCTCCCCCAACTTAGGCCGATGCTTGATCAACTGAGCTACTATCTTCAGCATCTGAGGCCAATGCTCAGGCCAACGGAGACACTGGCTATGAGAGGGGAAGAAAGAGAGAAGGGGGAGAGAGAGGAGAAGAGAACTAGATGGTCACTTCTCATGTGTGCCCTGATTGGGGATGTCTACATGCTGGGCCAATGCTCCAACCACTGAGTCAACTGGCCAGGGCCTTTGATAATTTTATATCTTACATTTTTCTGCTCAAGTTACTTATGTGTTTTTGCATGTTATGCACCTATTTCATTAGATTGTAAAATAATAATCAATTCAACAGTTACATTGTTTCTAGTAAAATTATTCCTACATTAGTGTTATATTTGAGTATGTTTCTGTTAATTGTTTTGTCTTAAGAGTGTGTTAATTTTTCTCGCCATTGAAATGTCTCTTTTTTTTTTTTTAATCTACATATCATAGAAGACTATGGAAACTAAGATAAACAGTTCGTATGACTGGACAGGGACATGCCACTCATTCTCCTAAGTGTGGAGGTTTCTATTAATCTATTGAGGACTTGGACTGGTTGGAGGGTTTTGCTGTTGCTGCAGTTACCCACAAGTTACACTGCAGAGTGAGGCTGTCTGCTAGAGGATTTTATTCATTGTTTGTTCCAGCCGCAGTGTTAGATTTCTTTTGGTTGCATGTCAGAGAGTACGTTTCTTGCAGCTCTTTCACTAATACTTATTTATTTTACTCAGTAATGCTCTTGTCTGCTGGGACTTAACAGGGAGCTGTGCTCTGATGCTCTGATTGAGCCTCAGGCCTTAGAATGGCACTGCACTCCCGAATACCATGTATATGGTCTTCACAATCACTCTTGCTCTTCTTCCAGCTCTCAACCCCTCCTCTGGTGGCAGAGGTTTCGGTTTTGCTTTTTCTTCTTGTTTTTCTTTCCCTAGTTGCATTGAATTCTTACCAATATCATAACAGTAAGATTTTTTTTTTTGTGCATGTGCCATTTCCCACTATGGATTAAGGAGTTTGTCCCATGTGAGAGACAGAGCAGAAAGGCTGGGTCGTTTCATGCCCATGCCACACTCGCTGCCGTTCCTGGTACAAGGCCTGTACTGTGAGATAACCTTTCTGAGAATTATCTACAGGCTACCTTTGAGCATCTGGTGATAGAAAGTGTGATATGCCCCGTGGAGAAACCAAAGAGTCTCACTCAACTCCACCAGCCTGCACTCAGCCTCTTTCAGAATGTGGAATTCTCTTATTTTTGTACAGAGGCATCTCTTTCAAACAAGCAAGTAGCATCTTCTCTCTCCCTGCAGGTGTCTGCCTCTCCCCAGATTTTGGGTTAGTTGCTTTCTGCAATGTCTTCTCTCTGAAAAATATTTTTTTAATATGTCGTGAACTAGCGTCTTGTACAAAATTTTTGTTGAAGGTAAGACTAATCATCTTTCCAGCCCTCTACTTCGCTGAGCAAAAATTATAGGTTTTCCTTGTTGATTAAATCAAGCATTTCTTTTATACTCTGAAACCCATTTCTAATAACCACCTCTGGGACATTCACTTTTGCTGCCTATACTTTATCGTACCTGCAGCTCCATACCCTCTATCTTTAAAGGTTCCTTTCCTTTTCTTTTTGAATATTACTAGGGCTCCCTTTTCTTAAAAACAAACAAGATTAAAACTACTTCTTTTCTAACCTAGACATTATTCAATCACTTCTTCCATTCTGAATTTTTAACATCTAGTTACTACCGTCTCTACAACTGTGTGGACTCTAACTTTTATGTCATCTACATCTGTTGGTCTTAAAGTGTTCTTTCTATATTAGCAGATATGACATCTACTAGGTCTTCCTCTTACTTTTTCTGATTTCTTTCTGCCTTATCCAAACTCTTTTCTTTATTTTTCTATTTTTTTCTCTCAGTAAAATTCCCAGGCCCTGGCTGGTTGGCTCAGTGAAAGAGCATCAGCCCAGTGTGTGGATGTCCCAGGCTCGATTCCCAGTCAGGGCACAGAGGAAAAGTGACCATCTGCTTCTTCACTTCTCCCCCTCCCCTTTCTCTCTCTCTCTCTTCTCCTTCTGCAACTATGGCTCCATTGGCTTTGGACACTGAGGATGGCTTCATGGCCTCCACCTCAGGTGCTAAAAAATAGCTTGGTTGCTGAGCAATGGAGCAATGGCCCCAGATGGGCAGAGCATCAACCCCCAGTGGGCTTGCTGGGTGAATCCTAGTTGGGGCACATGCAAGAATCTATCTCTCTGCCTCCACTCCTCTCACTAAAAAAAAAGTCCTATATATGTGGTATGCATTTTTAATGCTTTTTGGATATTATGTATTAGGTCCCTAGAGAAGAGATTTTGAGATTAAAATATGCTTTTTTTTTTTTTTTTTTTTTTTTTTCATTTTTCTGAAGCTGGAAACAGGGAGAGACAGTCAGACAGACTCCCGCATGCGCCCGACCGGGATCTACCCGGCATGCCCACCAGGGGCGGTGCTCTGCCCCCCAGGGGGGGATGCTCTGCCCATCCTGGGCGTCGCCATATTGCGACCAGAGCCACTCTAGCGCCTGAGGCAGAGGCCACAGAGCCATGCCCAGCGCCCGGGCCATCTTTGCTCCAATGGAGCCTTGGCTGCGGGAGGGGAAGAGAGAGACAGAGAGGAAAGCGCGGCGGAGGGGTGGAGAAGCAAATGGGCGCTTCTCCTATGTGCCCTGGCCGGGAATCGAACCCGGGTCCTCCGCACGCTAGGCCGACGCTCTACCGCTGAGCCAACCGGCCAGGGCTTAAAATATGCTTTTAAGCATTTAGTCTGGAAGAGCATTTTCTGTAGGGGAGGAGCAGGAAGAAAGTTTGGACAAGGTGAAAAGTTGGGCTGCAAATATTTGTACAAAGCTTTTAACATTTCATACCACTCCATCTATCCTAACATTTGAAATTAGGATAGATGTTTAGAATTGTCTCACAAGTGGGAAACAGGGTCCTGGCTTTACTACTATCCTTGTCCTCCCCTTTTACCTGACTTTCCAAACAAGAACAACAACAACCGTTCAGCCTAATTCATTAACCAATTTGAGATGCTCAAAGTAGAAGGTTTAATCTTGTATCTGGCAGTTTTCTTAAACCAAGAGAATCTGTGAGTAGAAAGTTGGAGTGTGTACCTTACTGCATTCTAAGTTATCAATACTCTCAGAAGATAAGGAAATGAATGTGTCATTCCTGAAATGAACAGGATTTGGGGAGTATGCTCAAGTGGATGACCTCATATCTACATGTCAAAAACTTCTCATCTGATTATCCAAGTGGATATTTTCTATACATTACATGGTATTTATGTTTGGATCTACTATAATTACCTTTGACAAGATAGAAACTAATGTGCAAGACCATGCCACTCTACTCTGACTCTCTTACTCAATCTAACAATTGCTATTAGTCACTTCTATTCTTTGAGTATTTTGAATGAGCCAACTTAAAGTGTGCCCTCTTTTTAAAGTTCATTTTTCTTGAACTGACAATCCAGGTTTACAACATCTTGGAGAATGGGGTGGGGAATTAGTGTTTATCCTTATAAAAGTACTAAAAACTCACAAACAAGCAACTTGGAAAATTCTGAAACTCTATAGTGAAGCCATAAATGTCTTCTGTTGCCATTTATAGGAAATATCGACAGACTTTTGTGTCATTTATGTTCAGTCCTCTTTCCAAGCAATATCTATTTGATATCCTCCTAGTTAAATTATTCTTAATTTGCTTTATTTTGTTTCATGACAATGTAAATATTTTTCCTGTGTGCTAAGCTGATATCTCTCTACCATCTCTGGCCCTCCAACACCCAAATTGTATTCCCTTCCTCTTTCTTCTGGATGAAATTTTAATGTAGGTCCAGGCTTTCCCAGACTGTATTAGAGTTAAATATGCTTAACTAATTGTATTACATGGAATTTCCAAGACGACTCTTAAAAATGTGTGGAGGCAACACATCTTCCTTTCCGTTCCTGCTCACTGGAATCTGAATGCAGGGCGGGAGCATTTTCTCTGCCAATTACAAAAATGTCCTTCAAAGGAGACTTGATAAATATTTACACTTATATCTAGTCTAAATTTTCATTCCTGATTTTAAAATATTTAATCCTTTCCTTTTCTTGGAATTTATTTTGTTTTAATACGTTAATAAAGCACCTAAATTTCATCCTAATAGTTTTAAGCTGCTTAAGCACCATTAATTTATTCATTCTACTCATCCTCAGAAATCTGTAATGTTTTGCTAATTATATACAAAGTTTCACATACACAAGTGAAGGGAGATGACCACGTACTGGTGATACATCTCCGTCACCCTTTTTCAGAGAGAATACCATCGGGGCATAAACGGTACTTTTGATTATGACATACTCCTCCCAACCCCTGTTTTTTCCAGGGATGTTTTCTAATTATGGGTCCTATTAGTGAAAGCAAGATCCACTTTTGGAACACGAATATCTAATAAATCTATCTCATTTATTTCGAGGGTTAAAAAAGAAAAGCCTTATCCTAAAATGTGACACACTAGAAAGTCCTTGTCTTCTGTGACTACAGGACACCAAAATAAATTCTGACATATTACTGATTTGGGCAGTATTATGGGCTGAACTGCTTCTCCCCAAAATTCACAAGATGAAACCTGAATGCTCATACCTTAGAATGTGATTTGTATTTGGAGATAAGGCCTTTGAAGCATTATGTTAAAATAATGCTGTTTGAGAGGGGTGGGTAGTTAGGCCACCTAGATTGTAGGAGATGCAATTAGGGCACAGACACTGGGCAAGTTCAGGCAGAGGCCGAGGGTGACACAGTAAGAAGGTGACCCTTTACAAGCCAAGGAGAGAGGCCTCGAAAGAAACCAAACTAGCCATTCCTTGGTTTAGGTCTTGTGACATCCAGAAAATAAACTTTGTTTAAGCCACTCAGCCTGTGGTTTTGAATTGCGGCAGCTCTAGAACACTGCTACTGGGAGTCTGGCTGAACGTACTGCTGATGGGGCCCAAGAGAAAACACAGCGGTCCTAAATCATCTGACATGGGCCAAGGTGAGATAAAATACATAATATGCTTATGATCATGCCTGTACATAAAAAGGACTCAATAAAATGACCTCTCACTTCAATTAGTATTGCCTTCATTTCAAAAGTGATTAGTGGATTGTGTTGCTAATATGGACCAGGAAGGCAGTGGTGTTGAGCGACCCAGCAGTGTCTGAAGGACAATGAAGCATTACTTAGAACAATGACCCCCAGTGGCAGAAAAAGACAAAATGAACAATGACACTGTTGATTTCTTTTGTTTATAAAATAAATTCAGAAAATCCTCCCTTCTTTCTGTATAACCATATTCTCCCAGGGTTTAAAAAAGTATATTCCTGGCCAGGAATCGAACCTGGGTCCCCCGCACGCCCAGGACACATAGGAGAAGCGCCCATTTGCTTCTCCACCCCCCCCCCCTTTTTCCTCTCTGTCTCTCTCTTCCCCTCCCGCAGCTAAGTCTCCATTGGAGCAGAGATGGCCCCGGGCACTGGGGATGGCTCCTTGGCCTCTGCCCCAGGTGCTAGAGTGGCTCTGGTCATGGCAGAGCGACACCCCGGAGGGGCAGAGCGTTGCCCCTGGTGGGCGTGCCGGGTGGATCCTGGTCGGGCACATGTGGGAGTCTGTCTGACTGTCTCTCCCCGTTTCCAGCTTCAGAAAAATACAAAAAAAAATAAAATAAAAAAATAAATAAAATAAAAAAGTATATTTATGGAGCAGACAAATGGAGGAGAGATTGGACTTCTTGTTTAATCATGTGGGTCCTGAGCTGGTTTTAAATAATTTTGAAAAATAAGGCATGACTGAGGATATCTCTGAGTTTCAAGGGTGATTCCATGTTACTTAGATGGAGTTCTATAAGGAGGCCATTTTAAATTTATTTCTGTTGATCTTTTATTAATACACAATCCCTTGATGGGTCAATGACTGATAAAATTAATAAATCTTAACTAATATTAGGAACTGAAAGAATATTTGTTAGATAATTTAAATAATAGTAAGCTGCAGGCAGCAAAGTCTGAGACATTCTTTATAGCTTATAGTTGTCTCATTACAAACTCAAATTGCTAAAGTAGAAAGGTTCTTTATATTATATATCACTTAGAATTAAATTACTACTAAATAAGTGTTAGAAAATTGAAAACATGTTCTACTGAACTTTACTTAGATTAACTGTTATAAAATATTACATGAAAAATGGCTATGACTAAACTAGTGTGTTCTGATTCCATACATTCAAGAAAAGTTCGTTTTTCATTCCTCTTCTTAGCAGAGAGAGGCCAGAGTGCCAGGTTTAATCCAGTATAACTGACTGTTATTACTAAGTGAGTTTAAACTTCAATAAAATAAAACTATTAAATAAATTAAGAAAGAATCTATGACTTGGATCTTATTTGAGGTTACGCAGCTTCTTCTAGGTTACATATTTCAGCTATTTCATTTGTTTCTCACTGAGGGCTTGGCTTGCCTATTCATTTCCTTTTGCAGCTACCAAAGAAGTCATAGCTAAACAATAAATTATAGCTTAATGTCTCTTTATTACTATCTATTTCATCATTTTAAGCAAAGCATTATAAAAAAAATTGGAAATATTCCAGTGCCCATGAAAATTGTACAATCTGTTTGTGTGCTATCGTATATGACAAAAGTAATTGAGTAAAATACCTTAGCTATAGGAATTATTAAATTTCTCGCTTAACAATTCTTTAATTTCAACATGTATCATTTAGTTATTTGTCACACAAGTTCTGTTATAAAGCTATGTAAGTACAGTCTAAAGGTTTCTGTTTCGGCTGTAACTCATTTGCTAATACTTGGTAAAGTATCGGAGAAGAAACAGTCACGGTAGCCCCATGGCCTGGGAGAAGTAGCCAATCCTGTAATTCTGTAGGGTTGCATTTATTCCTGAGTGGGCCATGGTGTATATATAATGGATAGGATATGTCATACATAAGATCACATCTACAACATAGTCTTGACAGTTCTCCCACACCTGGCTTAACTTTCATCTTTAGGAGTTCTAATGATATTAAAGAGCAACATATTACAAAAATAACAAGCAAAACTAAGATTTTTAATCATCATCTCCAAGCAGTAAAATTTTAAAAATTGAGGTTAATAATAAAGATTAAAGTATTATCTAAATAACAGATGTCTCAGTATAGGTAAATATTGGCAGATATATATTAGAAATCTACTACTAATTTTAGAATCTTCAATTTAAAATTTTAGGCACATTCAGTAAACATTGGAAAATAAAGCCTGACCTGTGGTGGTGCAGTGGATTGAGCATCCTGGATTGCTGAAGCCCCAGCTCAAAATCCCAAGCTAAAGCTCAGGTTAACGGTTTGAATATGGGCTTCCCAGCTTGTGCACAGGGTCGCTATCTGGAGTGTGGGCTTCCCAGCTTGTGCACAGGGTCGCTATCTGGAGTGTGGGCTTCCCAGCTTGTGTGCAGGGTCGCTATCTGGAGTGTGGGCTTCCCAGTTTGAGTGTAGGGTTGCTGTCTTGAGTATGGGCTTCCCAGCTTGTGTGCAGGGTCGCTATCTGGAGTGTGGGCTTCCCAGCTTGAGTGTAGGGTTGCTGTCTTGAGTATGGGCTTTCCAGCTTGAACTCAGGGTGCCTGGCTTAAAGCTTAAATTTACTGGGTTGAGCAAGGGGTTTGGCTTGAGCCTCCTGGTCCAGGAACATCTGAGAAGCAATCAATGAGCAACTAAACTAAAGTGAAGCAACTATGAGTTGATGTTTTACCTCTCTCCCTTCTTGTCTCTCTTCTCTCTCACTAAAACAAAACAAAACAAAACAAAAAAAAACATTCAATTCAATTTCTGGTACTATTTTTCCTTGCTGATTGGTCTATTTGTTTTCACTCACCTTTATTTTACTCTTGGTCTAAGTAAAACACAAAGCTTTTCTCATAGAAGCTTTTTATACATAAAGAAAATGGCACTTAACATCCTTAATATGTTTTTTTTTTTTCTAGAAGGAAAGCTGTACAAATTATGTAACATAAACCATTAAATTATCTTTCCTCTGAAAGTCCCAGCTACTGTAAGAATGTCAGTGTATCCTATAGTGCCAGGGCAAAGCTGTTTGCTACTCAAGTATGACAAAGCACCATCTAATTTCCTCTTCCTTTTTAAATAAAAAGGCAAGTCATTCGTCCTCAAATAAATACCAAATTAATTTAACATAGAATTTTCTATTTGAAACATAAAAGTTAGAACAAATTATTCCATATCAACATATAATTATAATATTTTCTCCTAATTTAAATTTATAAAATGATTCTTGATATATATATATATATATATGTATATATATATAGTGTCAAATGGGGACATCGTGCATTGTGATCCTTGTGTATTTTACACTTATTTTCTATATTTTTACCTTATTAACTTTCCAGCCTTTTTTCCTCATTTCTTTTATTTAAGAACCTTCTGAGAGCCTTGAAGTAAAGCAGAAGGAGATACAAAGCCTTGGTATATTACCTATTATATAATGCTATGTATTTTGTTATTTCAAAACTTGGCAGGTTAGCATTTATTATCTTATTGTTTCTGTGGATTAGCAGTCTAGGTTTGACTTGGCTGGGAGCCTAACTTTCACATGGTTGCCATCAGCTGTGGGCTGAGATGATGGTTTAAAGGTTCAACTTCAGGGAGGATCCACTTTCAAGCTTACCATGTGGTGATTGTCAGGTCTTTGTCCTTGGCCTAGTGGGTCTTTCCATGGGGTTGCCTGATGACAAGGCAGCTGGAGTCCCCTAGAGTGAGTGGCCCAAAAGAGAGTGAGACTGTACCCAAGACAGAAGCCGTAGTCTTCTTAGAACCTAATCTGTAAGCGACATCTTGCCATTTCTGTTGTATTCTGTTCCTTAGAAACAAATTAGTAAATCTAGCCCACAGTAAGGTCAGGGAATTACACAAAGATCCAACTATTAGGAGGTGAAGATCATTCATTGTAGAAGTTGCCTTCATTTAAGGAGCTTGCCCTATGGATGTTCTCAATGTTAGGTATCTTGGTACTTAATTAATCATGCTCATAGAATAATGTTTACTTAATGAATGGGTTAATAGATATTTCATACTATAACATTTTGTGTGGTAAGCATACATTTAGCTTAAGAGATTTAGTTCCTGCAATATCATAGGCAGAGTTCCTTGTAATACAGTGGTCTCTTGTCTAATGCAGGGGTTAGGTTCCAGAACCCCCCACGATAGGCAAAAATCCACAAAGTAGCAACCTTATATTTATTTTATTATTTATATATTTTTTAAGGCTTTATAAACCCTCCCCACACTCTTATAAAACCTTTCCCACACTGTTATTAACCTTTCCTGCACTCTTATAAACACTTCCTATGCTCTGAAACACTTTCCAAATAATTAAGATAATAAATATATAAAAATACCTATATACTGCAAAATCCCGTGATATATAGTGAAAAATCCGTGATACAAAATTAGATATATTTAATTTAAAAATTCGCAAAAAGTGAACCGAAATATGGCGAGGGATGATTGCATCTCCATTGCCAAAGACTTGCTTGGCTTTCATAAGTCATGCCTCACTAGGTACATAGAAAGAAAAAAAAGAAGTGCTACACAGAGTGCTTTTTTTTTTTTTTTTTTTTTTTCATTTTTCTGAAGCTGGAAACAGGGAGAGACAGTCAGACAAACTCCCGCATGCGCCCGACCAGGATCCACCTGGCACGCCCACCAGGGGCGACGCTCTGCCCACCAGGGGGCGATGCTCTGCCCATCCTGGGCGTTGCCATGTTGCGACCAGAGCCACTCTAGCGCCTGAGGCAGAGGCCACAGAGCCATGCCCAGCGCCCGGGCCCTCTTTGCTCCAATGGAGCCTCAGCTGCGGGAGGGGAAGAGAGAGAGAGGAAAGCGCGGCGGAGGGGTGGAGAAGCAAATGGGCGCTTCTCCTGTGTGCCCTGGCCGGGAATCGAACCCGGGGCCTCCGCACGCTAGGCCGACGCTCTACTGCTGAGCCAACCGGCCAGGGCTACACAGAGTGCTTTAAAAACAGTTTTGTTCTGCCCTGGCTGATTGGCTCAGTGGTAGAGCGTCGGCCTGGCATGCGGAAGTCCTGGGTTCGATTCCCGGCCAGGGCACACAGGAGAAGCGCCCATCTGCTTCTCCACCCCTCCCCCTCTCCTTCCTTTCTGTCTCTCTCTTCCCCTCCTGCAGCCAAGGCTCCACTGGAACAAAGTTGGCCTGGGCACTGAGGATGGCTCTATGGCCTCTGCCTCAGGTGCTAGAATGGCTCTGGTTGCAACAGAGCAATGCCCCAGAGGGGCAGAGCATCGCCCCCTGGTGGGCATGCCGGGTGGATCCCAGTTGGGCGCATGCGGGAGTCTGTCTGACTGCTTCCCCATTTCCAACTTCAGAAAAAACAAACAAACAGTTTTGTTCTGTTTCATTTGGTCTAAGACTCCCATTCCATTCCACTACGGCTGAATGAGAGAGACATTAGTTTCTTTTGATATTTTTCCTCCTCCCATTGAAGGCTACGATCACCCAACATTAGTTTGTTATCTTAGTATTTGGGGCAGAATGGACATCTTCTACTTTGGAAGAAAAAGAATGTTTCAGTCCAAGAATAATTAAAAAACATAAAGTTGTCCCCTCTAGTTCCTCTTCCTTCTCTTGTTCCTTTTTTAAATAAAACTGTCCTTTTTTTCAACAAAATTTATTTCTTTAATATAATAAGTGGTACTCTAAGTGTGTGATGTAAGGATGGTATTTTGTCTGAATACATATAGTATTTTTCCTGTGGAAATTAATGGAGTACAAAATTCATGAGACTGACCTGGGAATTAAAGTGGATATAACAATAATGTTGTGTTTTGAGGTTTTTATTTTTATATCATAAATATTTTTCCATACAATTATAGCTACTATCATTTTTTACAGTTGCATGATAATCCCACTGTGGGGCATTTTAGGTTGGGCAATTTATTTTGAATGTGTTTCTGACAAATTAGGAAGGGTAAGTAGGAGTCTGCATGAGAGTCAGCTTTCAATTTATATGTTTTTTAAGTGAGAGGAAGGGAGATAGAGAGACAGAATCCCACATGTGCCCCAACCTGGATTTACTCAACAACCCCTGTCTAGTGCCAATGCTCAGACCAACCGAGCTATCCTAAGCACCTGGGGCCCACACTGAGATAACCAAGCCACTGGCTGAGAGGGGGGAAGAGAGAGAGAAGGGGGAGTGGGAGTAGAAGAGAAGCAGATGGTTGCTTCTCCTGTGTGCCCTGGCCAGGGAATGAACCCAGAACATCCATACCCAAGCCAAATCTCTATCCACTGAGCCAACCTGCCAGTAACCACACAGTGTTGGGCAAACAAGTGTGTTAGGCTTGCTTGCTTGTACTTTGCCTGATTGGTGCATGAGTACAGGGCAACACCACTTGTGAATAGTCTAGGTAAGGCTACAGGTGCTTGTTATCAGGCCAGCAGATTGTAAATTGAGGATTGCCTGCCGCTATTGGGAGGGGCCATTTTTTTTTTCTCTGCTATTGTTTGCCGGTTTCCCCTTGGCCTGTTTTGCTTGTGAGTCCTGAGAGAAAAGCACTTTACCCTGCCTGCTTGCTCATCGGCCATTGGGAGACTCTAGTAAACGGAATGGTCCTCCATCCTCCACCCACACAGTTCCTTTACTGTCTGCCCGAATCCAGTGTGAACCTGCATGGCCACAGCACCCGGCTTTACAACCAGGTATCAATCTTGAATGTATTGGAGAAAAATTAAAATATTTATATAATGTTTCTGTAGGTGGGTATTTTTTTTTCCCCTAGAGTTGCTTTTTTATGATTATGTAGCTTTAATTTACCTGATATATTACTCTGGTGAACTTGAAGAGTATACATTAAGATAATGAGGCATTAAATCTCAAATAAAATGAAAATAAAAATATTGTAGGTTTTTCCTTTAGGTCAAATCTAACTTTTCGTGAAATTTGTCAGAGAAGGTAAAAAAAAAAAATCTTTTTTACAGGAAATACAAATATATGTCAAAGACAAATTTGAACAAGTTCTCCACCTTATATTCCAGAAAAATGCTACCTAAAATGAGTTAATGTAAAACCAATACTTTCCAAGGAAGAAATGGTTTCAGCTTTCTGCTCTGACCAAGCATCTCTGCAATGAGGTCTATTTTGAAAATATGTGCAAATATCCTCAAAAGAATGGCATATGAATGTTGTTGATTTTTCTGATTGTTAATAATGTGTATGTCTAATTTAAAATACTAAGAAGATACCATTTAATGAAATTCTATAAAATGAAACCAAATTATAAATACTTATCTTACAATTCAGTTAACACTTGTTCACTACCTGGCCTTTAAGAATGAGATAATGCATCTCTTTCTCTTTGTTTCTCAGGCCGGATTACACACAGGGCATGTAACAGGCATCAGATAAATGTTTAGTGAAAACAAGGAGTAAAACTGGCACTACAGGAGACATGGGATTGTGTAAATTTTAAGAGTTGCCATTTGTGAGATCTTTCTGAGGATGGGTAGAGGGCTCCACATCTTAGAGGTTTTATCCTATTGGATAGTCATCCCACGTGGAACAGGCATCGTTATCCCCATTTGAATGGCAGGGAAGCTGGGTTGAGTAGATATTCTCATATAGTAAATAATAGTGAAGTATCTATTCACAAGTAAAGTAACTTATCAGAGTGATATAGTAAGTTTAGGAGGAGAGATTCAAACGCCATTCTGTCTTATTCTGTTCATACCGCTATAACTAAATACCATAGATTTGGTGGCATATAAACAGCAGAAATGTATTCCCCTTAGTTCTGGAGGGTGAGAAGTTCAAGATCAAGGCGCTGGCAGACTCGGTGTCTTCTGGGAGCTTACTTCATGATTTATAGCGTCGATCTTTCCCCTGTGTCCTCACATGGCAGACGGGGTTAGGCAGCTTCGTTGAAAAGAGCACTAATCTCATTCATAAGGGCTCTGTCCTCATGACCTACTCATCTCCCAAATTTTGCATTTACAAATGCTATCACACTGAGGTTTAAATTTGAATATATAAATTTAGGGGGAACACAACATTCAGTCTACAGCAAGGTCTATCCAAGTCTAAACCAGAATACACCATGTTGCCCCATACATGGGTCCTTATTCTGTAGACAGGACAGTCACACAGGTGACCAGTTTTCTCAGTTCTCTCCTCTGATTGTTTTTGTGCTGTGGACGATATGCTCTATGTAACATGTAATAAGTCTTTAGAAGTTTACCGGGAGGCTGGGGGTTGGTACATAAAATAATGCCATTTATATACATAAATCAAAGATGGAGAAATTCAGAGTAAATAATATTGGCTAGGTGGCAGAACAAAATTACTTATTTAACCTTGTACAAGAGCTTTCCCTGTTTCAAAATTACTTTCTTTCTGTTATATTTGATTAATCCAAATTAGAACTAAACTCTTTTAAAATTGCAAATTTTCTCTGCTCTGAAGAGTGGATAGGCATGTGGGTAGCTTGGCTTTGACAAAAGGTCAAGAACCAAGCTTTGGGTACCTATTCTAAACACTAAATCCATTAACCTGAAAATGTCAATATGCAAGTGTGCTTCTTGTTTCTGTGTTTCGAATAAAAATGAAATGTGAATGGCAAAAATGTATAAAAGACACCTTAATACAAAGACATTTATAATATCAGGATTTAAAATTCACTTTTATTTTGAAATATTTGGTTTTTAAAACATGAGCCCACCTAACCTGTGATGTCGCAGTGGATAAAGCATTGACCTGGAGTGCTGAGGTCGCCAGTTCGAAGCATGCACTTTCCTGGTCAAGGTACATACAATAAAGCATGACCCTTCTGTTTAAATGTAATTAGGACACCACAGAGAGGGACCTAGATAATTGTGGAGTTGACTTGCTTGCAGATCTCATTGGCTGACTGTATTGCTTGTTTACTCATTGCCACACTGACTGGTAACAAAATGGCCAGTGCAAGCTAAGCACCTCTTAGTGGTTTTGAGGGAAAGATGGAAATTTTCAATAATATTCTCCTTATTTAGCCCAATTATGAAGGCATTTGAAGGAAAAACAATCCTAGTTAATCTGTTCTCATTTCTGTTGCACCAGAGACAACTTCTTTATTTACTTTCTTGTCTCTTGTCTTTGACCAAATTAATAAATTTTCAGGTGTTCAATTAACCACCAGAGGGAACTATACAACGCCATCAATAAACATATTTCAAACTAGATGCTGAGAGTGAAAATAAAATCAATTAAATGTTTTATTTATAATACTCAGGATCCAAAATGAAGGCACTGTTCATTTAATGAACACAAAATTGGACAATGATGATTTTTTTTATTGTTCCATTTTTACCAGTTCACCCAACAGAGAGTTTCCCAAAGTACTATTTTTTATGGTGGCATGAATGAGACTTCTGAAAAGAGGCACAATACAAAAGAATATTACTTTTAATTCAGATACTTAGTAAAAAAAAATATTCATCTATAAAAGAGTAAGATCTAGTGAAAGGGATGCTAGGATTACTGTAAGCAGGAACTAGACATCTGTGTACTTCCTGCTAGACAAAGTCCTTTATGTGGTGTTGCAAAAAGCAAGGAATCATTCACTTCCATTATGTACAACATCTATGAGAGAGGGGAGAGTTGGCAGACAGAAAGACAGGGATACATTTCACACTTTTACTCTCCCTGTCCCCCGACCATACCTTACACACTCCATCATCTAATCTCTCTCTGTCCCCCCACATGCGGAGAAGCACTTTAGGGCTGTCGCAAGCATAGACCTTGTACTTTTTCTTTGCTACCAACATATAGCACCAAAAGATATGTGAGCAGGAAGCCACATCCCTGTACAGTTGTTTTCTGTCCTTCATAAAATGCTTCTCAACTCTGAGTAGAAGCTTAGGCTTGTTGAAACCTATGCAAAGGAGCTCGCCTGTCAGTCACCCCGTAGGTTCCTGCAGCAATGCATTCATTGAGTTCTTTAAGCCAAAAAGAAAAAGAAAATGGATAGAAGGCTATATCTTTTTGTCTACTGGGCTATCATCACTATGCAATAAATAAATAAATAAATAAAAGAACAGGAAATAACTTCACACATAAATAAAATCTAAATTTTTGATAAAAGATACTGCATATTACCCCAAAATAGACTTGTAAGACATTCTTAAAAATTATCTCTACTAAAATTGTATTCTTATATATAATTAAAGGGAAATAAAATATAGCCCATGCCAGACATTCATTATCTCACTGAAAGGAAATATATAATTTAAAAAATTTTTGAAGTGTTAAACAACAAAGAAGAAAAAATAGCTATGATAATACCATTTGAAAGGGGGCAAAGTGTTGTTTAATCTCAATATCTTTTTTATACTAAATGTACTAGTTTGATTACTTATTAAAATTACAAGCTATACTGATTACATAAGTAATCAGTTTTATATAAATCACAAAATTATATCTTATAAAGCCTCCCAAGCTGTAGTTCATACTTCAGAATAATTCATAAATAATTAACTAGGACTCAAGAGTAAAAATAAATGCTATTACCATCATAATAACAAAATTATTTTTTTCTTCAAATTATTAGTTGAACAGTATGTTAGCTTACTCTCACAAGTACTGTGAAAACTGAATTGAATGTGTAACTGAGTGAAGTTTTATTAAGTAAATTAGTTTGGCTATATTGCCCAGATTTATATACTCTTATTACAAATTGAATTGTAATCTTTTTTCTTACAGCTTTAAGTATGACTGACAAATGAAAATTGTATATGTTTAAGTATAAAATGTGATGTTTTGATATACATTGTATAATGAGTACAACACAAGCCAACTAATATATATATTACCTCACAGTTGCCAATTTTTTTGTGGTTTAGAACATTTATGATCTACTGTGTTAGTATGTTTTAAGTATACAAGAGTGTATTTTAACTAGTCATCATGCTGTGTACATTAGAACTTTAGAATTTATTCATCCTGCAAAAAAGAAACTTTGTATCCATTGACCAGCATTTCCCCTTTCATGTCACTCCGCACAAGCTCTGCTTTTATGCCTTTGAACTTTGGAGACTCCACATATAATTGAGATCATGCAGGTGTTGTTCTTCTGTGCCTGACTTATTTCACTTAGAATAATGTCCTCCATTTTAATCCATCTTGTTAATGGTAGAACTTTCATCTTGTAAAATATTAAATAATATTCATTGTATGTATAGCACCTCTGCTTTATCCATTCATTCATTCATTCATTGACAAACAAGTAGGTTGTTTTCATATATTGGCTTTGGTGAATAATACTACAATAACCATGGGAGTACAAGTATGTATGTTTTGGAAGAATTCACAGGTGAAAACATCTGGTGTGGGGGTTTGTTTGGTTGGGAAGATTTTGATTACTGATTCAATTTTTTACTGGTAATTGGTCTGTTCAGATTTTATATCTCTTCATAATTCAGTTTTGAAAGGTTGTATATATTTCCAGGAATTTATCTGTGTCTTCCAGACTATCCAATTTGTAGGCATGTAATTGTTGGTAGTATTTTTTTTATGACCCTTTTTATTTCTGTGGATCAATTATGATGTCTCCTCTTTCATTTCTAACTTCACTCATTTGAATCTTACCTTTTTTTGTCTTGGTTAGTTTAGTTGAAGGTTGATCAAATTTGTTTATCTTTTTGAAAAACAAAATCTTAGTTTCCTTGATCTTTTCTATTGTTTTTCCAATCTCTGTTTTATTTATTTTAGCTCTAATATTTTCTTCCTCCTGCTAAATTTGTGCTAAGTTTGTTCTTTTTTCTAGTTCCTTGAAGTACAGAGTTAGCTTATAAGTTTCAGATTTTTTTTCCTAACATAAATATTTATCACTATACCCTTACCTCTTGGAACTGTTTTGGCTGTACTGCATAAGTTTTAGTATATTTTCATTTTTAAAATGTCTCTTAACTTCATTATCTATGTGATTTCTGGGCCACATTTGTTTGCTTCTTCATACTATTGTATTAGACCCAGTGGATAATATATTGTTGATTGTTGTTTATTGTTTTCCTTATTAGGATATCAAATTTTCTCAGAATTCAGCATTGTTCTATTAGTTCAACTAACTTTGTTATTAAGTTGTACTTCCATTTTTTGTCTTAAGATGTTTCTTTGACTTCCTTTTGATTTCTTTATCTGAACTACTGGTTGCAGGAGTGTGTTTAATTTTCACATATTTATGAATTTTCTATTTTTTCATATTATTGATTTCTAGTTTTATATCAGGTAGTCAGAAAAGATATTTTGTATGATATAAATTTTCTTAAATTTGTTAAGACTTATTTTGTAACATAAGATATAATTTATCCTGAAGAATGTCTGAGTGGGCTTGAAAAGAATATCTATTGTATTACTATTGAATGGAATGTTCTGTATCTATTGGTTAAGTCTATTTGAACTATGGTGTTATTCAAGTCCTCTGCTTCTTTATTGGTTTTCTGTTTGGAAAATCAACCCATTGTTGAATCTAGGGTGTTAATGTATTTTTCTATTACTATATTACTGTCTATTCTGTTTTCAATTTTGTTAATGTATATTTTTTAAATATTTTGTTTCAATATTAGGTGTCTATATATTTAAATTGTTAAAATATTTTCTTGTTGAATTAACCTCTTTATTATTATAAAATGACCTTCTTTGTTTCTTGTGAAAGATTTTGAATTTTGTCTGATGTAAATATGGCCACTCTTACTATCTTTTGGTTTTCATTTGGATGGAATATTTTTTTCTATCTGTTCACTTTCAACTGATTGTGCCTTTAAAGTTAAAATCAGTCTCTGGTAGGCAGCTTATTGTTGGGTCTTGCTTTTTTATTTTATTTTATTTATTCATTATAAAGAGAGAAAGAGAAGGGGGGAGGAGCAGAAAGCATCAACTCCCATATGTGCCTTGACCAGGCAAGCCCAGGGTTTTGAACCGGCAACCTCAGCGTTTCCAGGTTGATGTTTTATCCACTGTACCAACACAGGTCAGGCAAAGATCTTGCTTTTTATCATCCATTTATTCACTGTCTATATTTTGTGAAAATTTAATCCATTTATATTTAAAATAATTATTAATACTTAAAGATTTACTGTTGCTATTTTGTCAGTTTTTGACTGTTTTGTAGTTCCTTTGTTGTTTTCCTTCTTTCTTGATGACTTTGTTGATTTTTTTTTGTAGTACTATGCTTGAATTCTTTATCTTTCTTTTGCATCTACCACAGCACCAATTTTCAACTGGTGTGCCACATGAATTTTTAAAGCATACAATACCTGATTACTTAGTTAGGGACACTGATCTCTTTTCCTTTATATTGTTAAATAAATTTTAAAAAAGGCAACAGCCAAGACAACAACAGTTGTCTGGTGTGAATGAATTAAAATTATACCTTTTTTTTTGTCAGATTGGCAAATATTGTATCATGAGATGGAAAAGGTTGAAAATCACTGTACTAGAGGTTTGTTCTTGGTTGTTGCCATGAGATATACCTAAAACATCTTATGGCTATAACAGTGCATCTTAAACTGTTAGTAACTAACTTCAGTCACATAATATACTCTATACCAGGGGTCTCAAACTCAATTCAGCATGTGGGCCGCAGAGCAAGATCACAGCCGTTTGGCGGGCCACACTAGGTCTACAAAAGGCAACTGTTATGCAACACTTTTCTCACTGCAGTTGAAAACAAAAAAAAATCAGTACAACAAGCACAATCGTACATGCAGTTTACTCAGTGTCACAAAACGACCAGAAACTGTAGTTCGCATCACAACTGCTGTTAACTAAGCTAATATCTAGCTAGGATGCTAGAGAAATGAAAAATACAAGTAGGCCCCTAGGCTTACTTAATTTTATCCAAAATATTTTGAACTTCGTGGATTAGTCTGCGGGCAACACAAAATTGTTCGCTGGGCCACATGCGGCCCGCAGGCCACGAGTTTGAGACCCCTGCTCTATACTTTACTTCTCCCTCTCACATTTTAAGCCTTTTAAGCCAACATTTACATCTTTTCATATTATGCAAACATTAACAAGTTATTGTAGCTATAGCTATTTTAATATTTTTTTGTTTTGTGATTCCCACACCATCATTATACTTTCATATTATTCTAAATTTGATCGTATGTTTACCTTTACCAGTGAGTGTTTTATACTTTCATATGCTTTTATGTTGTTTTTTAAAGACCTTTTGTTTCAACTTGGACTTTTATTAGTATTTCTCATAAGATAGGTCTAATGGTGATGAAATTCCTCAGCTTTTGTTTTGGAAAGTGATATCCTCTTCTTCATTTGTGAAGAGTAGCTTTGCTGGGCAGAATATTATTGGTGGCAGGTTTTTTTACCCCTTAATTAATTTGAATATATCATCATCCCACAAGATAGTGCTTACTACCGTTCCCTATATATCTAATAAAATGCAAAAAAAAAAAAAAAAAAAAAAAAAGAGGAGGATGGCAGTGAACTAAAAAGGCAGGTTTTAAATTAAGGTTACCAAAAAGGAATAAAGTATAAAGTATTTCTGTTAAGAATTCTGATAAAAGTAAATAATGCAGGCAATTGTTAATAAGAGTTTATTTCTTTTTTAAATAAAACAATGCCACTTACATCAAAAGAATCCCTTCTTCCTTTGTTTCCTAGCATTTTTTAGATTATGTAATGAAAATACACATGCAACCAAATTAAGTGTTGTAATTATGAAATTATTTAGCATCAGTATAGATTATATAGGTATATATGTAGGAAAAAGAAGGACAAAAAGATGAACATGACTCTGATCATACTGTCAGACAGATTTTTCAAGATTATCAGAGACTATGATGCTTTAATTAATAAATTTATGGAAAGAGGGTAACTTTGTGTAATTATAAAGAATATCATTTAGACGGAGTGTTAATATGTATTATATATTTTTATTTATAATGTCATTTGGTTCTCACATTAAGCTTAAAGGTTCAATATTGTTATCTATATTTCATATATAAAAACAACTTATGTCCAAAAATATTTTGAAAATTAATCACAACCATATATAAAATTTTTTAAGCTAGTATTTAAGCCTGAATTTCATTTCTTTATTCCCTAGAACTTAAAAAGTTAACAATCTATACATTCCTAAATAATAAGCTACTTTTGTCTTCTATTTCATGTGTTTCATTTGTCATTTAAATCAGCATTTTTCAAACGCTGGTTTGCGAACTGATGCCAGAAATTTCATTTATGTTCATGATAAATTATATCATTATTTTATCATTTAATTACTATATATTTTTATGTTTTAGACTTTTTGCTAAGTCTTTTACTTGTATATGCACTCCATGAGATAATTGCTATAGTGAACCTAGAGTCATTCTTAGCTACATTCCCAAAAGGATTCCTGTTTTCCCTGATATTTCCATCCTGTATGACATTAAAGTAGTCCTGGTCTTACAGGTTGGGCCATATATTTTAAGTTATTTGAATTAATTTCCAAAATGTGGTAAGATACCAAATGATGTTTCTCTGCCAATGAAACATCATTCATACTTTATGTGCCCAATTATTTATCTGTTTCTTGTCCATATTACATGTAGCCTAGTTCTTTCAGAAGATGTAGACCAGATAAAGATGAAACTTATCATATAGATAGGGGCATGTCTTTATTTACATATTTCATGTAATTCTAGCTTTCCATGTAAGTTTTATATCTCAGTGTCTTTCATTAACCTGCTATCAGGAAAAACTGTAACCTTAATATGTGTATTTAGAGTCCAGAGTGCTAACCATTACACTATGGAACCTACTTAATATGTATATTTCCATCATACCCAAAATCATTAAGCTATTTAATTTTAAACAACACTGAAAATATGAAAACAGGAGAAGAGACTTCAAGTTTTGAAAATCTAATCTAAGCTGACACTTCATAAGCTTTTATTTCATTAGTTTATACAAATCAGTTGTTTATATTATATATATACTCTCTTAGTGAGGATCCTGTTTTGGTTTTCTCTGATATCCACTTGTCCCCAGAGTAACATCTTTGTATGCTTCTTCTCTTCATAACAAATATGTGACAATATGACATTCAGAGAAAAGAATAAAAAATGTTATATGCCTTAATGCAAAATAAATATAAAAATAAAGGAAATTAAGAATAATACATCCTAAATTGTTTTTTTTTTACTTTTCTCACTGAACAGAATGAACCATCTATTAAATGTCTGTGTTTTGTTTATTATTGTTTTATCTCAAATGGAATGTATCAGCATAAATCAACACCAACCATAAGTTGGTGTTGTTCTAAAAAAAACACAATTTTTTAAAATTGTGTATACCATACCGACTCCTATGGATAACAGCAGGTTGGAAAAAATTATCTTTCACTCATATGTACATGAAAATAGATTTTTTTTGTGTGTGTGTGAAAGAAAATTTCACAAGTTTAGATATAAATGTTCTATTCCATCTTGATCTCAATAATTAAAGCTATTTTTATCACTTACACAAAATAACACAAATAATTACTGTGGCTATATGTGTACCTCTAAATAGAGATAGAATGTTCAGATAATTCATATAAAATATTATTTAGTTACTTTAATTTAAAAACCCCATATATGTGATATCAAAGGTGAGGAATTGGGACAGAAAGAGACTTTGCTTGGGACAAAGGATGCATGATGTGAAGTGCAGATGGTATTTTATTGAGCTGTACACTTGAAACCTGTGTGGTTTTGAGAACCAATGTCATCCCAATAAATTCAGTTAATAACAAAGAAACAAACAAATGAAAATGTCAGAATTGGGGTTTTCAGTTCTCATCTCTTCTCCATAAATGCACTAATTCTTGAATCTACTCACAGATGGAAGCACTTTGTGGGAGGCTGGGAGTCCACTAAGTCATTAGAACAAAAACAAAAAAATCCAGAATGGATGCTTCGGAGAGAGTATCAGGAACAGGTTCACTTTCCCAGCATTCTCCCTTCTGTAAGGTGACACATTACAGTAGCAAGAAAGATGCCCTTAGACCAGTGTTTCCCAACCTTTTTTGTGCCGTGCCCCACCTTAACCTTTCTAAAATTTTTATGTCCCCCCCATGTAACATACATAATTTTTAACATTAAAAAATTGATTTGTTCACTTAATAAACATAAATGATAGGTTCTAGGAAGAAATCACTATGAAATTGTTAACAAAACACAGTAAGTAAAATTTCAAAACATATAATGAAAAACAAATTTAAATTCAAATAATTTTAATTTTTCTATATTAATTTATTATTTTAATTTAGTGTGATCCTTGCGCTTGATGCTTGCTGCACAGAGATTTTATATTAGGTTCCAATTTGGTTAACTTTAGTCTCAAGTCTCCACGTTGTGTTATATCCAGCCGATTTCTTTTTTTTACCAGTAAATCATTTACAGCACTAAATCCACATTCAGCTAAAAATGAAGATGGAAACAGTAGCAATAGTTTTCTTGCACATTTGGTTGAATTTGGGTATTTGATTTCTGTTTCCTCACAAAGCCATGCCATCGCTCCTTTGATATTAAATAAAGCTTTAACTGACTCATCATTTTGCAATTCTGCGAGTTCTTCTTGATACTGCATATTTGATAGATCAGACAAATCCACTAACATTGGCTGCATCATCCATGTTGGGAAATCAATTTGTTTTAAATCAGAAAATCTTTCTTTTAAATCAGCCAATAGAATATTCAAATGATTGACAATAACAAGTAAAGCGGTATCAGTTACTTCACATTTTTGGAGCCAATGAAACTGTTTAAATTTTTTGTTGTTAATATGTTTCTGACATAACTCAATATTGGTAATGAAACCAAATATCTTTGCTTTTGCATCGACAAGAGTTTTATTTGTTCCTTGAAGTTGCTTATTTAATATATTTAGTTTTTCAAAGATATCGGCTAAATAACTCACAAATGCTTTACCATCTATTGTTAACAGATACTTCATTTCAGGTTTGTCACTTAAAAAATCACTAAGAGTATCAAACAGTTCCATAAATCTTTTCAAACAGTTTCCTTTAGAGAGCCATCTTGCTTCAGTACGAAGTAAAAGTCTCACATGGTCTTCATTTTGTTCTTCACAAAATAGCTTGAAAAGACGCTCACATTTGGCACTAGCTCTAATAGCATTAACACACTTTATTACTGTATATAATACTTCATTCAGAACAGGCAAGATGTTTTTAGCTACCAAGTTTTCCCTATGAATAACACAATGCACAAGAATCATTTCTGGATTCGCATCTTTCATCAATTTTAAGCAGTCATTTTTCTTGCCCATCATATTGGGAGCACCATCTGCAGCACAAGATGTTATATTTTTCATTGGTATATCATTGACATCTAAGTAGTTTTTTAACTTATTATATATATCTTTGGAGGTAGTGGTGCTTTCTAATCTTTTACAGAACAACATTTCTTCAGCAAAATGTCCTTTATCAATATATCTTACGTAAGTTATCAATACTGCCTCACTATCTCTCAAAGTTGATTCATCCATTTGCAAGGAGAATTTTCTTTCAGCTTTTCAATAAGTTGTTTTTCAATATCCTCACTCATTTCGTCTATTCTTCTGCTAACAGTATTGTCACTGAGTGGCATAGCTTTTACATCTTTGTCATCTTTTTCAAGAACCATTTTAAGAAATGCTGATATTGACGGTTTTATTAAATTCTCTCCTATAGTGTGACTTTCTCCAGTTTTAGCGATGAATAAAGAAATTTGATAACTAGCCTCAAGAACACGATTATTAGTTGAAGTATGAGCAGTAAATAGAGACTTTAATGTTGTTCTCTTTTCAAAATTTTTCTTTAAAGTTTTAAAGTAACTCAAATCTGAATTAATATGAGCACTATGTTTCGCCTTCAAATGCGCCTCAAGACGACCTCGTTTCATTGATTCGTTGGTCAAGCATTGCTGGCATAAAAGACAAAAAAGAATCCGCTCATCGTGAACAGCGGGTATGAACCCAAATTTTAAATATTCCTCCGAATATTGACGAGTTTTTTTCTTGCTTGCACCACTCATTTTACTATGGGCTATAAGAAATAAAAATAAGATCAATTAAAAACTATTATTAAAATATGTGTTAAAATATTGATATATTCAATGTGACATAGAGTAAATGTATACTAAAAATTCATATTTATTTAAATGTATATAACACATTTACTACACTACCACCGCAAATCAAAAGGTATCTATATTTTTTCCACTTGACAAAATTTTCTGGAAAGTTATGCTTCTAAAATTAAAATTGTCGTGCATGCACTATTATAGCCCCAATAATATCTATAAAATATTAGTGCTTTCTAGCCCCGATGCAAGAAGTACTTAATAAAGAGTTTAATATTGATAAAAATAAAATCAAATACTTACCAATTATATCTATACTATATATATATATTTATTAAATCAATGAGCTTTTACAACAGTTTTGACTGACACTTATTTCAAATTAACAGCAACTGAATGATGTGAAACACTACCGAAGTTGCGATGGGCCAATTAGGTGAGAATAACTGCGTTGTTTAGCGAGTTTTTAAAACGTCCGGGGTTCCCCGCGGCGGACGGCACGCTCCGCGATGAACCCAGGACGAAGTTTACTTGACGACGCCAATCACCCAGTTGATATTTTGGTCTCGTCAAACGAAATTATACTTAATAATTATTTACCACAATTATTTAAGAATTGTATTTTTTGTTAAATTTGGCACTGATATCTAGCATTGCATTTAAATGGCCCGGGGCGAAAGAATTAAAGTCGTGTCGAGTCCATTTTCAAATTGCCCCCCTTAACTATCGAATTTCCCCCCTGTGGGGTGTGGGCCCCACGTTGGGAAACACCACCTTAGACCATCATTTCTCCCATAGGAGAAAATGAACATGTAGTGAGCACTCAGCTTTCCCATCCATGTGAGATGCTGCCCAGAAGACCCAGTTCTTTCCTGCCCACCCAGAACACTGAGATTATCATCATGGCTCAACAGTCTAGATAAGACTAGGTGCAGGGCAAAGAGGTGACACCAGAGCAATGGAGGTGTGAAGAACTCAGCAAAAGTTCTCAGTTTGATTAGTCATCTCATGGACTTCATCAAGAGGCCCAACCATAAAATCCATAAGACCCGTCACTTGCAGATCTCACATCTAGCTCTTATATACCTCCAGCTCTCCATGAGCCTCCACTCTCCAGCACTGGGCATGCACATACACTCTCTTACCCATGGCTAGCACCCAGCCCACCCACAGAAAAAACAACGACAACAGAGGGTCAGAAAAGAAATAGAAGAGTATCATAAGTCAAAGAAAAACGGGTATATAACATACCGAAAAGTATGAGGTTCAGCCTAAGTAATTCTAAGATGGAAGTTTACAGTGGCAAATTCCTGTTAAAAATATCCAGGGAGTCCACTTTTGGGTACACTAATTTGAAAGAATATATGGACCCCTATATTCATTGCAGTGTTATTTATCAGATTTGGAAGTAGTCTAAGTGCCCATCAGTAGATGAGTGAGTAAAAAGCTGTGGTATTTTTACATAATGAAATGTTATTCAGCTATAAAAATAGAAGGAAATCTTACTTTTTGTGACAGCATGAATGGACCTGGAGAGCATTATGCTAAGTGAAATAAGCCAGTCAGAGAAAGACAAGTATGAAATGAACTAACAAGCAATATAGAGATAAAATCATTAATAGAGAGAAAGCTGACAGCTGTCCAAGGGTTTTGGGAAGTTACACAGAGATCAGATTCAAGTAAATGAAATAAGAAATGAAAGAAAAGACATCACAATTGATAACACAGAAATACAAAGGATCTTAAGAGACCACTATCAACAATTATGTAACAACAAATTAGAAAATCTAGAAGACATAGATATGTTCCCAGAAATAACCTTTCAATACTGAATTATAAAGAAATAGAAAATCTAAATAGACCAATAACAAGTAAGAACATTGACTCAGTAATAAAAACGCTCCCAACCCAGAGAAGCCCAACACCAGACAGTTTGTGAATAATTTTTACAAAATATTTAAAATATTATTGCCAATTTTTAAAAAGTTCTTTCAAAAAATTAAAGAGACAATAAAACCTCCAAACATGCTTTATGAAACAAACATTATTCTCATATCAAAGCCAGATAAGGACAACACAGGAAAAGAATAATTATAAGCACTATCCTTGATGAACATAGATTCAACAATTCACAACAAAATACTACTAAATTGAATTCAATAATACATTAAAAGGATCTTCCACCATAATCATGTGAAATTTATTCTTGTGATTCAAGGGTGGCTCAACATACACAAACCAATAAATAAGATATATCACACTGACAGAATGAAATGTAAAAATCATATAGTCATTTCAATACATTCAGAAAAAGCATTTGAGAACATTTAGAAATGACTACACTACTCCAACCATCTGGAGATTGAATACAGTCCTTATCAAAATTACAATTGTAATTTTTAAAGTAATAGAAAAAACTTTTTTGAAATTTATATTAAACCTCAAAAGACCCCAACAAAGACAAAACAAGAGGAATATCCAAGCTGCAAACATCACACTGCCTGATTTAAAAGTATCAAAACAGTATGGTATAGAAACAGTAAGATCAATAGAGCATAATAGAGGGCTCAGGAATAAATCTAATGCAATGTTAAACATCAATTATACCTTAGTAAAACCGTAAAAAATAATGTAAAATATAAGTTGAAAGACTGAGTCACCAAGAGAGACCTTAGACTTTTTCTTCAAGCTTTCTTGTACTGTGAAGACAGAAACAGTAAAATTTTCTAATTATTATATAGTGCTGTCTATATTAAAAAGAATATAACATGCTAAATACAAGGATATTTATTAATTCTAATTGGAGGGTAACTCCCATTTTGATCACTGTTACTATTTAAAATAATGCATAATGAAAATAAACACAATTTTTTGGTAGCTATAATTCTTTTTCTGCATATTTTTATTAACAAAACAAGAGCAAAAATTAACTGAGGAAGTTATGACAAAATATTCTTGAAACCCTGGCCTGTTGGCTCAGTGGTACAGCATTGGGCCCGTGTGTGGAAGTCCTGGGTTTGATACCCATCCAGGGCACACAGAAGAAGCACCCATCTGCTTCTTCATCCTTACCCCTCTCTTTCCTCTCTACCTCTCTCTACCCCTCCGGCAGCCAAGGTTCCATTGGAGCAAAGTTGGTCTGAGCACTGAGGATGGCTCCATGGCCTCCGTCTGCCTTAGGTGCTAGAATGCCTCCTGCCACAACAAAGCAATGCCCCAGAGTGGCAGAGCATTACCCCCTGGTGGGCATGCCGGCTGGATCCTGGTCGGGCACATGCAGGAGTCTGTCTGATTGCCTCCCTGCTTCTAACTTCGGAAAAATACCAATACACACACACACACACACACCACACACATACACACACACCACACACACACACACACACACACACACACACACACACACACACTAGCTGTACCTGGCCATGTGTTGCTGTGGCTCAGTCTGGTTAAATGGAAAAGAAAGAAAAGAGAAAGCACATGTTTCTAATATGTTTAATTTCACAATGCTTGTGGGTATACAATATTTTTTGTTGTACCATTGTCTGTGCAGATATAGAGATTGTCTGGTTTGCCGACTCTAGAACATGCAACATATAATTGTCCATGTGAAAAGCAATCCATGTCTAGATCTAAACCATACAATTTCAAAGATTGGCCCTGAGCTTTGTTGATGGCGATCGCAAATGCCAATTGAATTGGGAACTGCAATCTCTTAAATTAAAATGGCATATTCATTGGAGTCATAGGAATGCGAGGAATAAGGACATCTTCACCTTTGAAAGGTCCTGTCAAGATTGTTGCTTCTACAATGTTGCTCTTTAATTTTTTTACTGCAAGCTGCATGCCATTGCAAAGCTTTGGCTGGTTGATATTTCATAACATGATAATTGGCACACTGATTTTCAATTGCAGTATGCGCAGTGCCATCCCTGGCAGATCGAGTGAATTCAAAAATTCTGTTGGATAATTAACTGCTTTATCTGTTTCCACAACAGTGTCAATGGACTTGTATGTGACTGCCTCACTTTGAATGTTAGACTGAATAATATTGTTAAGTTCGTAGACGTCTTTGTTCTTGGCTGCAAGAATAGTTTGTTCACTCAGCCAATCATAGTTCTTATAATTGGTTTGAATATTGGGAAATACTTTTCAACCAATTCTTCTTTTGACGTCACTAAATTGCAGAAGTTATGAGGCAATGAAGTTTGTCCTGAGGTCAGATCAACCGCACCTTTCCGTTCCCAATTTCCAGCAATTGATGTGAGAATATCTCAGCTGATTGATCATTTTGCAGCTGGACATGCATATTTGTGGTTAATTTTAACGTCTTTACATGTCACCACAAAGTAGAGTATTTCAGGCAAGCATTTATTTCATCTGCTGGTGTTGATAGAGGAATTACAGGTAATGTTTGCCTGAAATCTCCTGCAAGCAGTATTAATGCGTTCCCAAATGGTCTGATGTTTCCATGCAAATCTTGCGGTGATCAATCAAGAGCCTTGAATGATTTTTTTGTGGACCATTGTGCATTCATCCCAAACAATAAGTTTGCATTTCTGCAATACTTTTCCCATGCCGGATGCTTTGGAAATATTGCACGTGGGAGTTTCAATGAGTTGCATGTTCAATGGCAATTTCAAAGCGGAATGAGCAGTTCTTCCACCTGGTAGCAATGTCACAGCTATTCCGGATGACACAAGAGCTAAGGCTATGTCATTTTGGGATCAAATTGCTGCCAGAATCAATCTAATTAGGAATGTTTTACCAGTTCTTTTTGGCGCATCTAAGAATAAGATTTCTCAAACCCCATTATTGACAGTTTGCATTATTTGATCATAAATACCTTTTTGCTCAAGCATTAGCTTAGGAATATTTGATTGCACATATGACAAACGATCACTCGTGTTGTAATTTTGTTCACGACGCAATTCTACATTGAATGAAGCAGCAGCAGATCGATTTGGTGATTGCACCCCCAATTGATTGAGAACTTTGTTCGCAATTTCTAAGTACAAATCTTCAATCATTATCAATGCTTTGTTGTAGATTTCCGCTGTGAAATGCATGTTCATATTTGAATTTTCCTTGTGTATTCGATGGAAAATATCTTCAGCCATGTACAATTTATATTTCTCCCATAACATTGAAATGGAATCGTAAAATATTTAGTATAGCGTGTGTTGCTTTTACATCCAACAGATGGCACTGTTTTTCAAAAAAAGCATGTTTTTACCTGTCACAGGTGTGACATCTATATAATAATAGGTATATAAAAACATAAAAACACACATGTATTCGAATGCAAAGTTATGTCAAAATTTTAAAGCAATCGGTGAAGAACTTTTGGAAATTTAAGATTTTGAACAAACATTTACATTTTTATTTATATAGAAGATATATAGATGTGTGTGTATATAAAAATATATATACATATATATTCTTGAAAATTTCAGAATATCTCCATTAGTTGAAAGATAAATTGTAAAATGATGGTTACATTGTTTATATTTCATCTGAGATTTATATTTTCATGTGTATTAAACTTGATTTAATTATACTCTAAAACATTTTCTGGTATTTTCTAATAAAATATTATTCTATCAGTTCATGTCTAAGAGAAATATTAACAAAATAATAAATCCATTTAAAAAAAATTTTTATTATATTGATAATAGAGAGAACAAGGGAGAGAAAGAGAGACAGAAACATAGATCTGTATGTGCCCTGAACCGGAATTAAACAGGCAGCCCCTGCACTTTAGGATGATGCTCCAACCAACCAAGCTATTTGGCCACGACTAGTTGTGTTTTGTTTTGTCTCTTTAAAGACAACTGAGATGTGGCCCTGCTCTAAATGAGTTTGTAATCCAGAATAGTGAGCCAGAAAAGGACTACAGAAAATAGAAAGAACAAATAAAAACTGCCCTCTAAAACGTACACTGATATATCATATTACATCTGTTAGGATGTCTGTTAGAAAAAAGAGAAGAGCCAGACCAGGTGATGGCGCAGAGGATAAAGTGTCGGACTAAGATGCAGAAGACCCAGGTTGCCGGCATGAGTGTGGGCTCATCCAGCTTCAGCATGGGGTCGCTGGCTTGAGCGTGGGATCATAGACACAACTTATGGTCGCTGGTTTGAGCCCAAAGTTCACTGGCTTGAGCAGGGGGTCACTAGCTTGGCTGTAGCCACCCCCCACTAGCTCGGCTGTAGCCTCCCCTTCCCTCATCAAGGCACATATGAGAAAGCAATCAATGAACAACTTAGGAACTGCAACAAAGAATTGACACTTCTCATCTCTCTCCCTTCCTGTCTGTCTGTCTCTATCTGTCCCTCTCTCTGTCTCTCTCTTTATCTCTGTCACAAAAAAAAGGACAGTTTAAGAGAGGAAACTTTTATGCACTATTGAAGGAATGTGCATTGGTACAGCCATTATAAAAAACATTAGAGTTTTTTATTTCCTTAATAAACTAAAAATAAAACTACCATATTATATAGCAACCCTACTTTTGGGTATTTATCCAAATAAAATGGAATAAGTATTTCAAAAATATGTCTGTATTTCTATGTTCAAAGCAATATTTTTTACAATAGCCAAAATATGAAAACAATCTAAGTATTTATTGATGGTCAACAAATAAAGAAAATGGTATATACAATGGAATATTATTCAACCATAAAGAAGAAAATAATCCTGCCATTTTAACAACATGAGTGAACATGGATGACATTGTGCAAACACCAAAATAATAGTTTGACTTCTGTTTCTAGTCTTTACTTTTCTGACATTAATTTCAATACTCTTCCACATTTGCATCCACATAGCCTTCAACAACCTAACACAAGACATTTAAATAAAATTTAACTTTGGTTTGCTTTTTGAACACTAAGTTATTTTGAACTTGGGCCTTCTGATCTAGCATTCAGTAGACAAAAAAACCCCAAAAGAATTACTCTTTTTACTAGAAAGAATATACATATATGAAGTCAGCTGGATTTCATGGTACAGAGATTTTATATCTTTTTGAAAAAGCCAGGAAACATCTTCCAATTAAAGTGCTCCCTGTGGGTCTCAGTCCTTTCTATTTTCTCCAATTTCTCTGATATAACCATAACCTAAACAGGCTGAGAGAACCACTATCCTTTCCAGTTTTCTATTTCATTTCTTATTAAAGCCTGCTTACTATTAAAAGCACCTCCTAGATATATCTATACCATAAAGTCATGGTGCACTTTTGACCGGTCACAGAAAAGCAACAAAAGATGATAGAAATGTGAAATCTGTACCAAATAAAAGGAAAACCCTCCCAGTTTCTGTAGGATGATGTGGCAGCATGTGCGCATGCGCAGATGATGATGTAACACTGTGTATACAGCGGAGCAGCCCACGGCCATGCCAGTCAAGATGTGGATGGTACAGAGGAAAGTTCACTATGTTCTGTGGCTCGCTAAATTCGAACCCGTGACCAAAGTGCAATGTGAATATCGGCGCGTTTATAATGAAGCGCCACCACATAGGAATAACATTACTCGGTAGGATAAGCAGTTGAAGGGAACTGGCAGTTTGGTGGAGAAACCCCGTTCTGGTAGGCCATCAGTCAGTGACGAGTCTGTAGAGGCTATACGGGATAGCTACCTAAGGAGCCCTAAAAAATCTGTGTGTGAGCCCACATCGAACTGCACTGAATAGGTATGAAACTGGGAGAGTTTTCCTTTTATTTGGTGTAGATTTCGCATTTCTATCGTCTTTTGTTGCTTTCCTGTGACTGGTCAAAAGTGCACCATGACTTTACGGACACACTGTATTTTCCAAAAAATATTCAAAATTCATATATACAATTTAATACAGGAATCATAGGCCCTCACTTCACTATACGCATGTGTCAGGCCAGCCATAATTTTTTAGTTACATTTGGGGGAAAATAGCTATTTTGACAATATGCCTTCTGTGCTGATTCCACTGTTAATTTTGTCATGATGTCAGTAGAGTTATAAGAAAAGTGGAAAAGAGATGGAAACAAAAGTCAGGGAGAAGAGGAGAGGAAGGAGGAAGTGAGGAAGTGGTAAAGAGAGGAGGAGGCGCATGAGAGTTGGAAGAGGAAAGAAGAAGAAGAAGGGAAAAAGAGAGAGAAATAAAGAGACACTCTCTGCTGCCCTGTGAATAAATGAAGGTAAAATCCTCTCATTATTCAATTCCCTTCAGGGGGTTTATGACTGTCAAAGATTTGGCTATTATTTTACAAATGACTTTAGCCAGAGAAATGTAACATCTCAAATTAATACAATTAGAGTTACTATAATAATAATGCATTTTAGAAAAATATCGGTTTATGATAAACAACAACATTAATAATTTGTGACCAGGAGGACTGAACACTGGTTCCTGATTTCAAAGTTCCATTTCATTGTTTAACTTCAAAACTGTTGGGGGGAAAAAAGAAAGAAGTACATGCAGAAGTACATTTTGAATGTTGTATTATGCTGTATTATTGATTCAGTTCATAGACATTCTTGTATCTAACAGGCTTTCATCTCCTTTAATAATCCTCAAGCATCCTAGTCACGTTTTATCAAAGCTGTACTGAAGGAATGTTAACTTATCCATTAAGATAAAAGGCACCTAATGTCAATCTTAACACAAAGGGATTAGGGACTTTGTATGTAGCATCACACCCTTTCTAGGCTAAGCAGGGAAGCTGACACTGAAGTGATAGATGACCTCAATGTCTATAATACATGGTAACAGCATCCCTAACCTCTGAGTTACAGCATGAGGTAACTTCTGACTACACATGTAAATTTTCTTAATCAGACGACTTCTCAGAGTCTCAGTTTAAAAACAGGTTCTTGCACTCTTATATCCATACTCAGACTCCCATTCATGCATAATACAGTACTTTGATGTTATTAAAGGGTAAATTCAGATTCAGGAAGTGAGAGGAGGTCAATCAAAAGTGAGTGTGAAAATAAAAGTCTTTTCGAGAAGTACCTCAATAAATCTGGTGCTATTTTGTTTAAACTGCTCATGTTTTTAATAGCTTAAAATCTCATGTTCTGTGTTCTTAACACACATACACATGTTCATGTATACACACAACAACAATGAAAAAGAAAACTAAAACAAAAGTCAAAGGGACACAAAGAGTCTTTTTTGAGATGATAAATATGTCAATCATAGTGATTGTGGTGATAATTTCATGAGTGTATGCATATGTCCAAACTCATCAAATTGTATAAACTAAATATGTACAGTTTTGTGGTTAAAAATTATACATCACAAAAGCTGTTAAAAACATGTTAGTCTATTAGTTAAAAATGTTTAAACCAGATTAATTTTTTTAAAGGGCCAATAATTTCAATATTAGTCTCTTTTTCCATAACATAGCAACATGACGTGAAACTTCTGTTACTAAACTATGTTCAGGAATTTTTAAACTAAATTACCAAAAAAGAACCCCCAAAAAAGTAAAAGGAAAAACAAATTAATGTACTAATTCCTCTATTGTTTGGCTGAAAAGTAAATTGATCCTGACTGCTTGAGATTTGATCAATTGGTACCCAGGGATAAAAAAAATTAATAAAGCTTTTAAAATCTAAAGAGACTAGTCAAATATTTCAAAAGAATTAAACAACCTGAAGAAAACTCCATGCTAAAGCAATTGATTGTAGCAGTAACCTGAAAGCTTTTGTTTTTCTTTTTATTGAATTTGTTGAGATGACACTAGTTAACACAATTATACAGTTTCAGGTGCACAATTCGACAACACATCATCTGTACACTGTACTGTGTTTGCCACCCCTGCATTTTCCAAACTGTTTGACTGACTGACAATATACTATAATGATTTCTGGTGAATTTACATGCCTGAATCTAGGACGGAAGGACAGAAAATATTAAAGACTTAATAAACTAACCATTAAATCAAAATGATTATAGATAAAATAACCATTTTGAAATATAAAAAATGTTATTAGTAAACTATGTGAATTATAAGTTTACCTATATGCATTGTAACTATGTATTTAAGATGAAAACAGCATATATAAAATTGTTAATAATTTATACTTGTCATGGTATCAGAAGCTATTAAATTGAACATAATTTTAATATGGTATAATTTGTAGACTATATTTCAAAAAAAATCAAATACTGTTTCACCGTTAAAGACAGGCATTATTTTCCTAATATGTGAAAATTACTAATGTAATTACATTCATGCATCATTATGATCCATAAAAATAATATACTTCTATGATGAGGCAATTAGATCAAACTTCATGAATAATAAACTTGGTAATGTAATAAATTGATCTTCTGGGAGATGCTGATTTTTCTTTGTATGCTTTATGGCTTTGGTCTATGTCTCAGGAATACTTTCAAATCCCTCCTGGGATAGAGTAGAATGACAATGAGAAGACTGAAGAAAGGAAACATGACCTGCTACATTGGCACTGGCTGCTGTATTTATTGCTTGGCTCTATTTGGACACCATGATAAGGTTTTGACATTTCCCTGCATTTATATATTTACTTTGTGCTGCTGGACACATACATGAAGATCAAGTTGTGCATCCTATAATTTAAACTTGAAATGATTAATTATGAAAGTGATCAGATTAACAGATGTTTTCCTTAATCATTTTCTTAGCTTTGTTAATGCATGCAATCATAATCATAATCATCGATATATTCCGGAAATGTTGACAGTACAATTGCAGCATTATTCTACAAAGCCCTCAGAAAAGACTAGCAAACACAAAGTACCAATTAAAGTATAAATCCTTTGGTTTCTCATTTAAATTTCTAATTTATTTGTGTCTGAAACAAAACACAAACTCTGACTACATATATATGTATGAGTATGACTATAAAGAACTTTGATTTTTTCTTTTTTATGCATCGCTGGCAGGTTTGATGGCACAGTGGAAATGTTATTTTGTGAGTTTTTATCCATATGTGGGTCTGAGGACTGCTCATAAGTCACTTCACTCCCTGGAAAGGCCCTGGGCTGCCGAGCATCAGACCCGGCCTTCTGTTGGCCTCCTGTTTCGACACACTTATTGATACTAAGTTAAAAGTTATTTAATTATACCATCCATTAGATTGAGTTTGACACCTGGGTAATATAAGCTATTTCAAAGAATAATTTATAATATAGTTGTAAAAATAACCAAAATTTATTTAATGTAATAACTCCAGATTATTTATGCTATTTAAAGAGGAAAATGCTACAGAATCATTAGTAAAAATAAAATAAAATAAAATAATAAAAAATGCTACAGAAGTAAATGTGGAATATTATCCAATTACTTGAAGTTATATTTTAATTACATTTAAAAAGGAATACTTTAGTTTAGAAATCTGGAAATGAGTTAGAAGTTTGGACATTTATAGTACTATGATAGCTTAAAATTTTTCATTCCCACAGATCTGACCTCTTCTTTTGTAGCCTGTATCATTTTAATATTTTTTTAAGTGTGCTATCTGCATATAAGGTCTTAGCTCTCTAACTATAAGCTGCTGCTATTGTTATTTCACTGAAATTCAAGTCATGTCTCATTTCTATTTTTCACAAAAATTTCAGTTGGTCTCAAATGCCCATAATCATGAAAGCTGTTTCTTAGCTTGACTTCAGAGCCTTCTGCAAACTGAGCCCAATCTGTCTAATCTCCCTCTGGGGATCTCAATAAAGCATCAACCACATCAGACTCTTTGTCTTCCTTAACAGGTCATCATGCTCTTAAGCCCCAGTGCTCCTATTTGGGCAACTGCCTCTTTGTGAAATGCCCTTGCTCAACCTTTGCAAGTTCTAGCTCAGCTCATCCTCCTAGGTCCAACTCAAATGCACATCCACCCTGACAGTTTCCTCTTCTCTCCAAGGTTGAATAATTCTTTTCATATGTCATAATTCTGGGAGCACATATCATGGACTTTAATTACAGTATTTACTTTAGTGATAGAGAGCAAAATGCGTGGATCCTAGAAGCATGCACTCTGGAATTGGAGAGAGTTAGGATTAAATTCATGTCTGCTCCTAAAATGGTAAACTTGGGAAATTTACCAAATGTCTAGACTTAATAATTTTTAAAATAATGAGGTTAGCAATATAACGATATTATGCTTTTGTCAGTTTGACAAATGTGATGCTATTGAAAAGGCTTTTATGCTGAACAATTAGTTTTTGGATAACATGTTTTAAAGACATTTCTGGGCTGGCAAAAGTAAGGGAAACTGCAAAGACCCCTTCGTGCCTAAACAAATGAACAAGTAAACAAAGCTGGGATATAAAGTATTCAGCACTGCAAAAATGCTAACAACAGTTTGATCTGAGAACAAACGCCAATATCTGCACTATAATTTGGATTCCTAGGTCTAGGCCCAGGGACCTGTTGTTAGCTGAAACTGCTACTACTGCTTTAAGCTTGGAATCATATAAATGGATTAAAATGCCGGAGGTTGGCAACATTTCTAGATTTGTAAAAGTGGCGACTGCATAGTCTTTTAGAAGTAAGGGCCTCAGGATTGCCAGTGATAACATCTGAGCTCAGAGTCAAAGATCATGAAGCTGAAGCAAACTTCTACCATGAGTGAGAATCATCAGAAGAACCAGAGATTTAAATCCCTCCCATGCTTTTGGGCTGATGAAAATACTCTAAAATTAGATAGAGGTTATGGGTGCACAACTTCGATATACAAAAATGACTAAATTGTCATAAATAGTGAATGTTATTGCATATAAATTGTATCTTAATAAAAGTGTTATGCAAATACAAAAGAATGTGCGACAGTTGAGGACATTTTAACATTAGTTGAATATTTGATATTAAGAAATAATTTTGCCTGACCAGGTCATGGCACAGTGGATAGAGCTTGGACTGGGACATGGAAGACCCAGGTTCAAAACCTCGAGGTCACCGGCTTGAGTGCGGGTGGGTTCATCCAGTTTGAGTGCAGGCTCGCTAGCTTGAGGGAGGGGTTGCTGGCTTGAGTATGGGATCATAGATATGACCCATGGTCGTGGTTACTGGCTTGAGCCCAGAGGTGACTGGCTTGAATCCCAAGGTAACTGGCTTGTGCCCAAGATTGCTGGCTTGAGAAAAGGGTCACTCACTCTGCTGTAGCCCCCCACTCCCATCAAGGCACATATGAGAAAGCAGTCAATGAATAACTAGGGAGCTGCAATGAAGAATTGATGCTCCTATCTCTCTCCCTACTTGTCTGTCTGTCCCTATCTGTCTGTCTCTCTGTCTCTGTCAAAAAAAAGAGAAGAAATAATTTAAAATTTTTAGATGTGATAATAGTGTGGCATGCAATAAAGCAAGACAAACTATGAGTTTGATTATTGCTGACTATGATTGATAGATACATAGAGGTTTATTATTCTGTTTTCTAGTTTTAAAGAAAGCAGATATTTGATATTTTTCAGTAAATCAGGTGGTGGAGGAGAGGAGGAAACAAGAGTAACATTTATAGGTAATATAACTATCAGCATGAACAAGACTCTACATAATCCCAGAAAATTTGTTAGACATAAAAAGACGTAGTAAGTTGGTTTGTATAGAACATAAATTGCATTTCAACATGGAAAGTAAAATATAGTGTGAAATTTAGAAGAGTAATTGAGGTTTAATATTTTGCCCCAAATAAAGTTTAAAAAGACAGGTAGCCTTTTGGTTTGATCACAAAGCTGCATTAGGTTTTTGATGCACAGAGTTGGTCATTGACAAATGGAATAATTTCATTTTGCCATAAAATTAATAACAAACTGAAAAATCGACAGCAATAATGCCATCCATTGTTAGAAAGTTGACAAGAATGTCAAAATATGCATGAAATTTTATTCCCAGACATAATTACCTAATCGAATATTCAAACATTTATTATTCTAAACCAAAAAAATAAAAAAAAAAGAGAAAAATCATAGCTAACAATATTTTGCTTTTGTCATATAACATCAGTTGTGTCGTGTAAGTTAATTAACACTTTATCTCTTTTATGACTCATAGTTCTAGTTAAAAAAATATTTCCTGTAAATATACTGTGCATTATAACACTTTACATTTTCAATTTGACTTTGAGATGGAGTTTTGATTTTAGTTAAGAAATGAAAGCGGGGGGGGGAGGGGGTGTTAAATATCTCTTAAGAAACATTGAGTAAGACTAAATTATTTTTAAATTTTCAACATAGAATTTATTTCTTAATTTTGTAAAAATTGTTGGGTGTTAATAACTTAGAATAGTGTATTCCCATCATGCATTCAGTAAAATAATCTTTGCCACCATAACCTTGGGAAAAAACACTAGCCTAACAGTGCACGTAATATCTATTTGAAAACAGCAACTAGATGCTGGCATTTATATTTCCAGATAATGCCTATAAATTCTAGATTTTAATGAAAAATTATAATGACTTTTTATGTGAGAGACTCTTAAATGATTGTATCAATATTTCAATTCCAACTAGTCACTATACAGCTTTTGAAAAAAGTAATTATGAGTTCTGCCATTAAAAAATGAATATTTAACAAGATTGAGTTATCTTTTTGAGTAACTAAAATATTTCTATTTCTCTTTGGGTGAATTAAATGAGGCTTATTTTCTATGGAAACAATAATTGTTTATGAATAAAGACATTGCTTTCCTTTTAGTAAAATATCAAAAGCAGCAAAAGATTTTTAATATAATTTATAAATATAAAAGTATTAATTAAAAACATCAGAATCATAGAGAATATTAAGTAATTCCTAACTATATCTATGTAAGCCATGGTGAATCTGATGGACATGATCCATATTTTGAGGAAATGTTCATCTCAATGATAACATTTATAATGCATTCTTGGTACACAACAAGTCTATTCCTAACATGTTAAACCTAAATTTCCCAATTTTTATTGAAGCAAGGCTGGAAAAGGCAGTACAGCAAGTAATTATTTGTTCAAGATATACTGTTTTGTAAAGAGTAGTATACAAGCCATCTGTGTCAGAAGACTGGGCTTTCTGACTCAGAATATATATGGTCATAGTATCCAGGAAAACTGCATTGGAAACAAATGTTTGTGGTAATTGTTATATATCTTTAAATGTGAGAGTAATGGGCATAAGTAGAATATTTTGAAATTCCTCCACTGCTTTAAGGAATTTTATCAAAGCGCAGAATTCAGTGCCTTGCAAGACTGTAGGAATATGTTATGAAGATATGCAGAGTTAAGATAAACAATTAGAGGCCTAGAGGTGCCTTAGGGCAAAGGCCCTGAGTGGAAGGCAGTCCAGGGCCTCTCTGATTCTGTGCTGGAAACAGCAAAACAGCAGGATAAGATTCAGTAACAAGAAAATGTTTAAACTCTCAGAATAGAGATTAAAAGTCAGCATGTTCCTTGTCCTTTACTTCACCCCTGAAAACTTCTGCTGTCTGCTCCCTTGAGTGATTTGTACTGGCTAATAGATATCTAAGTATGGCTGGGGACGGGGCTTCAGTCCTTTGGTCTGCTGACCAGGACTGTTGCCTTCCCTCGGAGCATGTCATCTGGTTTCTGGGTAGTTCATTGTCGCCATGATAAAATACAAAGAGAATGTCATCAAAGCTTTTTTTTTTTTTTTTAATTCTAGCTCTGTCATTAACTCATTGCATGATTTGGGTAAATTACATCCCTTGACTAGGCTTTATTTTTCTAAACAATAGAATGAGAGATTAAGCTAGATGTCTTCTGATGAGCCTTTGGTTTTATTCTATTGAAATCCAACAGAAAGAATCATATGAACTTAATTCTATGTTAAGTTTAAGGGATACCAAGATACCAATATCACCCATAAGGGCATACTCAATTTCTATTGTCATTTCACATTAAAATTCATTGTTCTTTTAAATATATAGAAATTAGAATGATGACATATATCAAGATATATAAGGGAAATAGCACTGTCATTAGTACAGCACCTCTAGAATAAGTCTGAAATACAGTTCTGAGGTTGGTCACTTCTCTACAGAAATGGCACTCGGACTTGGAGAAGCCACTGAGAAACAGTACAGGTTCTTTGCTAGGAGGCGCAGCATGCCATGAGCTCTTTATCTTTGGAGACACTGGAGAGCAACTTTAAAACACTGGACCTGGGACATTGGATTAATTTTTAGTACAAAACTATAACAAATAATTATGTTAAAATATAAAATTAATTACATGATACAAACAATGATTTGGAAATGAGAGCATACAGATATTTAAAAAGAAAAGTATCCCACATACCTTCTATCCATATGCCATCTCAGACCCTTACAATTCACCTGGTGTCATAGATAAAGAAAAGGACAGTCTATGTAGTTACCACAGAGAACCTCTCAAAAACATTAAACAACTGGTATGGTCCAGGCACTAAACAATCAGTATGGCACTTACATTATCACATTGTTCATAATCGAATGTTGTTCCATACCTATTGTGAAAGACTTCTTCAATAACTGAGATCTAAATATAACTCAAATCTCTCCTTTGGTTTTAGAAGCTTGTTAAAATTTACACATACAGGAACCAGACTCTACAGAAATGATTTTTTTTTTTTTTTTTGGCTCATGTAAAGGGTGTTGGATCACTTAATCAATGAATTTTCTTGCCTCTCCAAAAAGAGACCTCTGGAAGTCCTTTTTTGCTATTCACTGGAGACCAATAGGACTTCCTGCCATTTCAGCTGTTTTTCTTTTAACATGATAAAATTAAAATGTTCACTTCTAGCTTTGTAGGAACATCTTCTGAATTCCAATGTGTTGATTCAGCTGTATGACTTTCCAAATACTCTTTGTCGAGTTTTAGAAACATTCCACTCACACCTCTGAGCCCTGTACCTTTACATTTCTTTTCTTTTATTGGATTTCAGCTCTACTCTGGTGTGCCAGGAAAAAAAAAAATAGTGCCTAATCTCTATTTGTATTTTGACATCTTTTCTTTGATATCAACTGAATGTAGTTTTTCCCTCTTATTGTGGATTTATAAATTTTAATTTTGAGGAGGTTAATTGGATTCATGTCAAGGGGGCATGTCACTTAGAAATCTCTCATCTTTCTCTTTCCATGCATTTCTTACTCAATCATTGGAGTTACTCTATCAAATTCCTAACTTTCTTTTTATAATTCTCATTTTTCTAGCATTGTTTATCCTTTTATTTTTCTCTTATATTGAATAATTTCCAGTTACCCTAAGCTCAACTCTAAACAATAAGAACCAATAACTATAAACTCAAATGTCACTGACCTATATTGAAGGTCAGAAGTAACAACAGGGCTTGCAGTGGAAGCAATCTGTGTTAGGTAAGCCAATAATAGCTCCTATAACTAACGCATTTGAAAATGCCATTTAAAAAATAAAAATTCATTTTATGTTTATACAATGAAGATTAAAGTGTTCTTCATGGGGGGAAGGAGGGAAGCTTTTTGTTCTAAGATGTTAGTTAGGGATCAATCAAGGAGACACTGTCATTGTCTGCCAGTCAGCACACAGATTATTTTAATTGCAAACAAATGAATGTTTCTATTTTAGAAACACTGTCATTCTGTAAGAAAACCTAAATGAATGCAGTTATTTCCAGTTAATTTACAATTCTCTCCTAATATTGTGCTTTCTCTTCAACCCCCTTAGACAGCACAAGCACATTTACCATATTTAATAAAATATAATTACATGTTAAGATTACATATAATAATTACATGTAAGACTAATGAAATGAGTAAAATTAACTACACTTCTCCGCTCCATACTTGAATTACTCAAACAATTGCTTTTGCATAGTGTTGGACAAATAAGTTTGTAAGATTTGTGTTGATTTTTCTCACCTTTATTGTTAAAAATGGCTGCCCAGATATGTGATCTCTGAAACTGCTAATTACCTTCCTGCTTAGGAAAGGGCTTTGTTATGCTAATATGTGCTGGAGGAGGGGTAAAAGCTTTAAGAAGAAGGAGAAAGGAGAGAACGGAAGCCATGTTTTTGCAGAGTGAGAGCAGCCATGATGGCAGGGTGCTGAAGGAGAAGCCTGTCTGTGCAGAGAGGGGAGAAGGTGTGCAGATGGGGAACCAGAGCTGACTGAGCTGGTGGGGGCCTCTGATCCTAGGAAAAACTGGAAAAGATTCTTCTGGTTGTGGAACTGAAGAATGTGTGAGTGGGTTTGGGTGCCCTGTGTGTTTTTACTCGCTTGCCGGTTGCAAGGCTAGAATAAAGGAATGGCCCACCAGTTTCCGCTCTGCAGTTTCTTTACTGTCTGTAAGAATTCAATGGGAACCTGCATGTGCCTGGCTGTGATGGCTGCGGCTACTGGCCATACACATAGAAACACAGGACCTGTTTAACATATACCTACGTAGAGCAGTGAATATGTTAACATCCTCATTGCCTATTTTTTCTCTTCAGAATTCCCAGCTATATGATTTTCTAAATATAAATTACATGACAATAGGCCCTGGCCGATTGGCTCAGTGGTAGAGCGTCGGCCTGGCGTGCAGAAGTCCCAGGTTCGATTCCCGGCCAGGGCACACAGGAGAAGCGCCCATCTGCTTCTCCACCCCTCCCCCTCTCCTTCCTCTCTGTCTCTCTCTTCCCCTCCTGCAGCCAAGGCTCCATTGGAGCAAAGATGGCCCGGGCGCTGGGGATGGCTCCTTGGCCTCTGCCCCAGGCGACAGAGCGATGCCCCAGAGGGGCAGAGCATCACCCCCTGGTGAGCGGAGTGTCGCCCCCTGGTGGGCATGCCGGGTGGATACCCGTCGGGCACATGCAGGAGTCTGTCTGACTGTCTCTCCCTGTTTCCAGCTTCAGAAAAATACAAAAAATAAAATAAAAAATTACATGACAATTGATATTGACATAAAGGTTTTCAGGGAAAAAATATTTAGTCTCCAACTAAATTTAGATGCAAACACAACATAAGAGATGAAGCATTACCCAAAAATGTTAACCATCCATTAAATAAATTACCTTCATTTTTGTAAGATTCTGATATAGTCTTATTATGATTAACTATAAGGCTCAAAATTGCATTAGTAATTTAATAATCACTAAATATTCAATGAAAAGGAAGTTATCTTTTTACTATTATTCTCAATTATAGCTCTATCAATTTAACTGACAGTTACTAATGTGTCATTTAAAATTAACAGCTTAGCCAGTGTTTCTCAATTATTCTGAGATTAATATTTCCCAAGGTACTAGGAGCAGGAAAAAAATATATCTTGAGACATTTTATGAGTAGAGTTGAAAGCAAATTATGTCAAAAAAGATTTGGATAGACATTTAGTATCTCCTTTCTGTGTTAAGAACATAGTGTCTCCAATTCTTCAGTATTAAGATAAATTAATAAAAATTTACATACACTTTTAGAGAAAAAACATCCCACATTAGAACAAATAGTCTGCAGTTGAGGTTGACAGTGCAAACAAGAGCTATAGCTATTGCAAAATAGTTTTATATATATATATATATATATATATATATATATATATATATAGACACACACACATACTATGTATATTTTACTTTATTTTGTCTTTACACAAGAAAAGCTGTAAAGCACAAAATTGATGAGTTAGAAAATAAGGGCTTGGAGAATCTTTGTTTAAGAGAAGGTGGCAAAACAGGAAATGCTTCTGACTTCCTTCACTGAATACAATCAAAAGATGCCAAGGAATCAGAAGTATTTTATGTATTTCAATAAGTAAAACAAAACTATAAGATAGACTTGTAGACACAGAAATGATTGGGAAAAGGAAAGGAAAATGAGGCATAGGACACCCGAGGGTCATTGGTGTAAGATCGATATTGATGGAGGTCTCACATATGACATTCTGAGAATCACTGCTTTTACTATCACCATTTTAGAGCAAAAAGATGGACTATCATGTCAATGAACTCTGCCCTGAAATTTAGGAACAGATAAAGAAGTGTACAGAATGAGAAAGATTTTCAGGGATATGGTTGACAAAATAAAAGTAATATATCTATATAATAATCGTGTCTGAAGAGGAAAAAAATGATGTGATGAAAGTAAGAATAAGAAAAATAATATGAAATACCGTAAGTGAAGGAAAAATTGAATAGTGTCAAACAACAGCAATAACAACAAAAACACCAACAAATAAATCTATACATATTTTAACACATCAAAATTAGAAAGAAAACTGTCATTTTCTGAGTAAAGGAAACTAATTAATCCCTTGGAAAGGAACAGAGAGAAAATAAAATACCAAAATTTTCAACAGTAATATTAAATGTTAAGACAGTAGATTCTTCACTTTAGAGATGAAGAAAGACAACTTCAACCTTAAACTTGGAATTTTCTTTAAACCAGTGTTCAGATGATTTCAAACACATGAAACCTCAAAAAAGATGACCACACAGAAATCTACTTCGTATAAAAAAAATCATAGAAGAAATATTCTTTGGAGGGAATTAAAACAAAAGAATGGAGAATGAATGAAAAAATTTGTCAAATTTTCTGTTAAGTAAGCAAACGTATCAAAAAAGTATACTTTACAGTAGTCTACAGACACATGTTATGTAATAGCAACTTGGCAGGTGTAGTTCTGTGAATGTGAATGAAGGTGGAGGAGACTAGAGATGTGAGAGAGAGGAGCTCACAGTAAGGTAATTATCCGGATTGCAGCTGGGGGCAGGGAAGATGGAAATGGGATAGATGGTTAAACTTAAGACATTTTTAAGGTAAACATAAACATTCATGTGGTTTTAATAATTTAAGAATAAAAGTATGTGACTTTAAAATATAATATATAACTCTCGAACCATTAGACATATATTTGAGCGATTTAGTGAAAGGCAGGCAAGTAGGTGGCAACTTTCTGTCACTGGGAAGATGAACAAACCATTCCTCACAACCGGCCCTTTTGCTATACATAGCAAAAAGGGCAAAAGCTATCTTTTGAAGAAAAGTTGGAAACTTCTTCTTGCCCAGCATTTGAACACTGATGCAAAGTAAATGTTTGCTGTTGACGGCATGCAGATATCCCAGGTTCGATCCTGGTCAGTGCACACATGAGAAGCAAACATCTGGTCTCTCTCCCTCTCTCTCCCTCTTCTTGCTCTCTTCCCCTCTCGCAGCCAGTGGTTCCACTGGTCTGAGCATTACCCAGAGTGCTGAGGATAGCTTGGTTGATTCTAACATCTGTCCAAGATAGAGGTTGCCGGGTGGATTCCAGTCTGGGTGCATGTGGGAGTCTCACTTAAAAAATATAAAGAAAGAAATTATCTATACTAAAACACAAACAAAAATAGCAAAACAAACAAACAACAACAACACCCCCCCCCAAAAAAAAAACCCACCAAAAAACACACAAAAAAAGCAAAAACAAAAACAAAAAAAGCTTTCAAGACCTGTGGACCCATTCCAAATGGACTAACATTTGTAATTGGGAGTACTAGAAGTAGAAAAAAAAATGAGAACAGGGACACAGTATTTGAATTGGTAATACTTACAACTTTCCCCAAGTTAACAAAAGACAAAAACACTACAAATTGAAGATGGTCAGGGAACTTCTAAGTAAGAAAGTACACAGAAAAACAAAATTAGGCACACTCTAGTCAAACTGCTAAAAACCAAATAACAAAACTACTTTGAAGATTGCCAAAGGACAAAAGTAATATTGTATACAAAAAGAAAAAAAGATAATAATGAGAGACTTGTGTTTAGAAACTATGCAGATCAGAAGAATGGATACACATTTTAAAAGTAAAAAAAATACCAAAACCTGAAAATGTCTATACTCTATGACAATTTTCTTCAAAAGAACAGTAAAAATAAATATTTTTTCTTTTTTTAAAGTCTTTATTCATTGTAGAGAAAGAGAGAAAGAGAGAGAGGAGCAGGAAGTATCAACTCTCATATGTGCCTTGATCAGGCAAGCTCAGGGTTTCAAACCAGCAACCTCTTCAAAATAAACATTTTTTTCAATATTAGGAAGCAGAAGAATTTACTTCCAGAAAGCTTTACCTAGAACGCATGTTAAAGTTTTCTCAGGAAGAATGAAAAAGATATCAAATGATATATAAAAGATATCAAAATACCAGAAGTGGTAAAAAAACAACAACAAAAAAAACTTGTTTTATATTTTTAGTTTATTCTTTCTTTTTTTTTTTTTTTTTTTGTATTTTTCTGAGCTGGAAACGGGGAGAGACAGTCAGACAGACTCCCGCATGCGCCCGACCGGGATCCACCCGGCACGCCCACCAGGGGGTGACGCTCTGCCCACCAGGGGGCGATGCTCTGCCCCTCCAGGGCGTCGCTCTGCTGCCATCAGAGCCACTCGAGCGCCTGGGGCAGAGGCCAAGGAGCCATCCCCAGCGCCCGGGCCATCTTTGCTCCAATGGAGCCTTGGCTGCGGGAGAGGAAGAGAGAGACAGAGAGGAAGGAAGGGGGGGGGGTGGAGAAGCAAATGGGTGCTTCTCCTATGTGCCCTGGCCGGGAATCGAACCCGGGTCCCCCGCACGCCAGGCCGACGCTCTACCGCTGAGCCAACCGGCCAGGGCCTATTTTTAGTTTATTTAAATTGTATTAGTAAAAGTATTTTGTGGTATAACAGTTGTAGAGCTTCAACAGCACAAAGTTTAAGAAACAGAGAATAATTTTGTTAAATTTTTACTATACCTTTGTCTTACACAATACATAAAAATCAGCTCAAAACATAGTAAAAAGACTTGAAATATAAAACCTGAAATGTAAAACTGTTTGAATAAAACATCAAAAACCTTCTTGGTCTTGATAATGATTTCCTGGATTTGACACCAAAAATTTAGACAAAAGCAAAAATAGGCAAGTAAAACTAAATCAAGCTAAAAGTCTTCACAACAACAACAAAAAATCAATAAAATGAAAAACCAATCTACAGAATGGGAAAAAATATTTACAAGCCATGTATCTGATTAAATGTTCATATCCAAAATATATATCTCATACAACTAAATAGTGGGGGAAAAAAACAAACAAATAACCAAAGGGCAAAGAAACCGTATAGACATTTCTCTAAAGATCACATACAAATGTCCAGCCGGTATGAAAAGATATTCAACATTACAAATTGTCAGAGAAATGCAAATCAAACCCAAAATGAGTTATCACTTCCTACATTTTTAGGGTTGGTACCAAAAAAATGGTAAGTATAGGATATGGAAAAAGGGAAACTCTTGTTCACTGTTGATGGTGATGTAATTTGGTATAACCACTGTAAAAAACAGTAGGGAACTTCCTCAAAAAATCAAAAATAGAATTATCATGTTATCCAGCAATACCACCTCTGGATATGTATGTAAAGGGAATAAAAGCACTATCCTGCAGACATAGCCATACTACCATTGTCACTGAGCATTACTCAAGAAACCAACACATGAAAACAACCTAAATGTCTCTCAGTGAATGACTAGATAACAAAAATGTGATATATATATGTGAGACCATAGAAATTTGCCATTTTCATGTTAAAACTACTAAAAAGCAAATCAATATTGACTAGGGTGTGTGTGTTTTTTTTAATACAGATATGGAATAAATAGATGAGTTCCTCTCATTCAAGATTTCATTTATTTTAACTCAAATGTTATTACTGACATTGCAAAATTTGGAAATGAACAATTGGATGGGTTTCAACAAGATTTGATACAAATTAAATTCTATTTCTCACAATTTAACAGTTCTACAGATACATTGCAATAACTTTAGTAATGGATAATGGGCTTGGTGGAATATACGTGTCTTATATTAGAAACAGTACATGAGAAGATAGTGTTACTTCTATAGGCCCTGGTTTAATCTGTAAGAATAATATAATACACAATAATGTATATTCACAAGAGATATTTTGAGTTTTGAAGAAAAAAATTGAACTCAAAGTCTGAGATGTACCATGTCCTGACTTCAATATGAATCTTGATATCAATCAAGAAAAACTAAAAAAACTGAAGGAAAACTATCAAATTGTAAAGCGCTTGGAAAAAATAAGCTATTAAAAATTATAATTTGTAAGATTTTTATATAAGGAAAGAGAATTGTTATACATAGCTAACCAAGAATTTGCTTTAAATATATATTACTGCTATTTTTTCAAAACTAATTGGCAAAGAAACTGTATGGACATTTCTCTAAAGATTACTTCCAAATGGCCAGTGGGTATAATAGATTTAGCAAATCTAATTTATTTTGAATTAGCATATTCTTTGGGTCAAAACTTTTATTTCCCCATACATGCAAAGGAGAGATACCGCTTCATTTTTTAAAATGCTAAATCCCCCTTCAACAGCAAAATCCTTATAGAAATCATGATTCGGGGTCCCTGAGATGTTCGAAATGGAAAAAAAAAAAAAAAAAGAATTGGGTTTGTTACTTAGCGGGCCCAGCATCTTGAGCAATTGAAGTTCAATCCTGTTGGAGACAGAGGAGTTGTGTAGCATTTCCATTAGGATTGCCTTTCTGAGAGACAGACGAGGGGACTATTTAGCCACTGGTTCCTGTCAAGTTTTGATCTATGAACAATTAACTCCACTGCACTTCCATCTTTGTGCATGGGTCACAGTAGGCCTCCCATCCTGGCAGCAAAGAAGCCCTGGGCAGAAAGCCAGAGATAGATGGTGTGGCTGAGGCAGGATCTGTCAAGTTTCATCCACACACAGCTAGTTGCCAGATTTAGAGGAAAAAGGGAAGCAGACAGGAGGGTCAGAAAAAGTTTCTGGTACAGTGCCATTTCTCTGTTCGTAAAATTATCATATACATTTTTACCTTTATGGTATTAATGTGATAAAATACATTAAATTATCTCATATGCAATCATAATTACACTTCTCAAGTACATTTTTGGGGACTTGATGTATTAATAATACATAGCTGGATACAACTAACTTATAATTTGCTCAAGATATTTATGACTATAGTTAATAAAAGGTATTTGTCTCTGGTTTATTTTTACTTTTTTCAGATCTTGATATTAGTATTAGTTTCTTTAAAAAAAACAGCATGCATTTTTATTTTACTCTGGAACAAATTAAATAGCATAGACTATACCAGTCTAACCCTCATCTTTTAAAACATATTTATTTGATAATTAAAGGACTTTAGACCTTGGGTAACTTAATTTTGACCCCTAATTATTAATCTTTGTTATCTCTTCTCAAATAAACCTCTGAAATTTGTGTTATTAGTTTTGAATATGATCATTTTCTTGAAATGTCAAAATTTAAAACTAGAGTTACCTAGAGCATTCTAATTTTAAAAAATCTCTTAATTTATTGTTATGTGTATGTTTTCCCTTTCATCCATTGATTAGAATTGCCAGAGGTTTAATTTATTAGGACTTTCAGACACAACTCATGATTTTTATTTATTGATTTCACTGTTATATTTTTGGTATCTAATAAATAACTGCTTTTATTGTTAAACTCCCTATATTTTTAGAAAATCAATATACTTTGCCACCAACTCACTAAGCTATATAAAATCAATTTTTTGATTTAATAAATATAAACGTTATATTAGTATAAATTTCCAAAACTATAGCATTAGCCATACTTTAAAAGTTTTATTATAGAGCAGAGTTTTTATTTATAAATCACTTATATTAGCAGTTTTTATCTTCTTTTTAAAATGTGTATATATAGTAACATTGTCATTAAACTTGTAAATACCATTGACCCTCTTCTCCAAAAGATGCACACTCAAATGCATAATTGTTCAACATTTTACAAATAATGTCAGCATGCCTATCAAGCATGTGAAATTTGAGGCACCAAATAGAAATCCTTCATTAAAATAGCATTTAATAATTTTTACATAACATTTTTTAAAAATTCATATGTACCTGATTTTTATTACAAGGATTGGATTTAAATTTTTTTCTCTGGGGATTATATTAATCAGTGATTAATTGAAAAGAGATATGGAATTTTCAATATATATAAGTATAGATACTAAATATATGACACAGATATATTTTTTAGAAGTCAGTCATTGAAAATTTATAAATTATTTAGATTTCCTGTATAACTTTTATTTTTACTACACTTAAAAATATCTTATTTTTAAAAGTACATGTTAAAACCTACTACATCAATTATATAGTCAACTTTTTATTTTTGAGAGTTTCTATTGTATATATTTTACTGTGCAAATTTATGGTTTTATACTTTCATTTGTTCTCAGTTTACAATAGTTGTTTTATTTCTTGTAATGTTTTTTATATTCATTTCTGTTCTGATATTATCACAATCACTAGTCTTCTTTTAAATTGTATTTGCTTAATTAAGGAAATTTAACCCATTATTATTTATCAAGATAACTAGAAGTTTTAGTTTCTTTATTTCAGCAGTAAGGTTTTTAAATTTGTGTGTGTCTATTTATCCTTAAGCTATATTTGTGCTTTGTTGTCTTTAAAACTTTTTTTTTAATTCGGCAAGAGAAGGGGAGGCTCTTTCTAGGCAAGGTCAGGCTGCCACAGAAGAAGTCCAACTACTGTGAGACCACCATTCTGTGAGGAAGCCAAGGTAGTGAGAGGAAAGGGCATGCTAAAGCGACTTTACCACACCTATTGTAGGCATCCCCACCCTCTACTGTGCATGAATGAAGAAACTATTTCACACAGACCAGTTCCTGCTGATTCAATGTGAAAACGTGAAGAATCCTTGCACCATCCAGATTGAAGGTCTTAGACACATGGCTCTAGTAAAGCCTTCAAAGTCATTTCTTGACCTTCAAACTGCCATGGCTGAGGACTCCATCCTCATGGACAAAAATGAACTAGCCTTGCTTGAATTTCAAACCCAGGAAATTGTGAACATGACAATATGTTTTTTGTTTGTTTGTTTTATGCAACTTAGTTTTAAAGTAGTTTGTTTGCATCAATAGAAAACCAGAATAATTTTGAAAATAAAAACTAAGCTGTCTTCATTTTCCCCCCAAAATTCAAACATCTATCACTATTTCTTTGATAATTGCTTTCTCTGTTTTAACTTTTTTTGTAATGCTTTTCCTTACAGATTGGATAGCTTATATTTACTATTCATATCTATTTCTACATCTGCCTATTTCATATATATTTTCATCTTTTTACATATTTTTCTCCAGGAAAATTCTGCCTTTTAATTTTGAAGTTTGCTTATTTGCTATATCAAACTGGTTTCTTAATGCTGCATTGAGGTTTTTAGTTTAATACTTATATTTTATATCTCCAATAACTCTTTTCTTTCCCAAGTTGTTTATTTTTCTGTGAAAGCATAGTCATCATATGGATGCATTATAATATTGTTTTATAGTAAATACTATTTGTATTGTTTTACAACACATTCTCCTTTGATGAGATTTGTTTCAAGTTACCTGAACATGTAAATTGATCCTTGTAGAAGAAAATTGTTACAGGCTCTTTATTACATAAACTCCTCATTAAATAAAATCCTTAAAGTATATATTCAGCCCTGTCTCTATTTCCTCCAGTAAAATTGAGGTCCATAGAGAGATTTTTCTTATAATGCCAAATAATAAAATTCTAGACCTTTCTTTTAAAAATTCATGTTTGCATAACTAACAAAAGAAGTCTAAGAAATAATGAAGGCGATGTATTCTTTCAGCAGATTTGGGGGAGAGATACACTCTACATCATTAAATTTGTTTAAATAATCTCATAGAAAAAGGTATAAAATGTATACATATGAAAATATTAATAACTATTATCAACTTTTTCTGTTCTCTGTTAAATACATGTGCCCATGATAATTCATTTTGAACAAAGAGGCAATAGGGCCTTATAAGTTTCCCAAGACTTCAGAAATTCTTGCTACAATCTGTGAAAATATGTTGGCAAGGTTGATTCTTATCTGGCTGGATTTTTACCTATTAACAACATTAAAATTAACACGTCAAGTGGCTAAATTGTTTAAATACCGAGCTTTGTCTGTCAGATGAAAAGAAGATTATTGGAACTTTTATCTTTTCCCACAGGCATACTGGGAAAATAAAAGCCTCTGAGGCTTCTAGAATTATTGTTTAACAAATAGTGACAAAAAACCTATGCTTCACTTCCGTTTCTCTCTTCTCATCTAATCATTTCTTATGATTTTCCTCTATTTTCACACATATACAGGAGAAAGTATTTATTGGTAATTGGTAAGTACTAAACCAGAGATTGTAGACCTTAATGACATTTTTTTCCAGGAACATTTTCCCTTTCATAACTTTGGATTCATTTAGAGCCCATTCTTCAACCGGACCATTTCAACAGGAACTAATCTTTGTGTTCTTGTTTCTCTCCATGAGTTATCCACTCACAGTGCTGGCAGCGTGTATGGATTGCAAGCAATTTCCTTATGCACCATTGACTCTAAACCCAGTCAGATGTTAAGTACGGGGCCACCTTCAGCATTTATACTGAATAGAGAATACTAATTGAGTTCTGCAAGGTTGCGGAAAGGAAAAAAAGAAATGGATGTTTTAGTTGTTGTTCACTATTTCTTCAAGGATTTTAAGCTGAGTGGTGAATAAAAAACAAATTGATTCTACATCTATTTTCTTTCACCTTATACACATTTTTTACCAGACTCTCAGGGGGGTTTCCTTCCTAATATCCACAGTGATACAGAAAATTTACAGTTGTACTGGTGGGTTATTTGGTCAGAAAAATTATAGACAGAACCAGATATGTGAGCTTTGAATGACAATTTCATTTTTGACATTGTTCTTGTAATAGTTCAATTTGTTCTTTTATTTTTTATTCATTTATTTTTTTTATTTGACAGAGACAGAGAGAGAGTCAGAGAGAGGGACAGAAAAGGACAAACAAGAAAGAAGAGAGATGAGAAGCATCAATTCTTTGTTGCGGTACTTTAGTTGTTCAATGATTGCTTTCTCAAATGTGCTTTGACTGCGGGGGGGGGGGGGGCAGCTACAGCAGAGCAAGTGACCAAGATCTTGCTCAAGCCAGTGACCTTGGGCTTTAAGCCGGTGATCTTTGGGCTCAAGCCAGTGACCATGCGATCACGTCTATGATCCCACCCTCAAGCCAGCGACCCCGCGCTCAAGCTAGTGACCTCGGAGGTTTCAAACCTGTGTTCTCAGCGTCCCAGTATGAAACTCTATCCACTGCATCACTGCCTAGTCAGGCTTAATTTGTTCTTAAAAGTAACCCTTTGGTGTGTTATTTGTTTACATTTTCTCTTTATTAATTTTTTATTTTTAATTACAGTTGACATACAATATTATAGTAGTTTTTTTTAAATTTTATTTTAAATATTGTTTATTTATTTTTAGAGAGAAAGGAGAAAGAGAGAGAGAGAGAGAGAGAGAAGTGGGGGAGGAGCAGGAAGCATCAACGCCCATATGTGCCTTGACCAGGCAAGCCCCGGGTTTTGAACTGGTGACCTTAGTGTTCCAGGTCGAAGTTTTATCTACTGTGCCACCACAGGTCAGGCTAGTAGTTTTGAGTATACAGCATATTGATTAGATGTTTGTATGACCTATGAGGTGATCACCACATAAATCTAGTTCCCATCTGATACCAGCACAGTTGCTACAATATTATTGACTATATTCCTATGCTCTATTTCACATCCCATTACTATTTTCCAACTACCAATTTGTACTTCTTAATGTCTTCCTTTCCTCACCCAGCACCAACCCTCCTCTTACCTTGCAACCATCAAATTGTTCTCTATATCTATGAGTTTATTTCTGTTTTGTTTGTTTTTTTGTTTGGATTCCATATATTATATAAATGAAATCATACGGTGTTTGTTTTACTTTGTCTGACATATTGACTTAGCATAATATCCTTTACGTCCATTTATGCTGTTGTAAATGGCAATATTTTATTCAATTTTATGGCTGAGTACTATTTCATTGTATGTCTATTTAAAACTTTTTTGTTATCTATTCATCTATTGATAGACACTAAGATTGCTTCTATATCTTGGTTATTAGAAATAATGCTGTAACAAACATATGGGTGCGTATGTCCTTTAGAATTAGCATTTCAACTTTTTTCAGATAAATACCCAGAAGTGTAATTGCAAGGTCCTTTGTCATCTCTTGTTATAGCTTTCAGTTTAAATTCTATTTTGTCTAGTATAAGTATAGATAGCCCTGTTTTTTTTGTTTGTTTGTTTTTCCCATTTTCATGAAGTATCTTTTTCCCTCTCTTTAATTTCAGTCTGTGTCTTTCAATCTGAAGTGAGTCCCTTGAAGGTAACATATGTGACTTGATTTCTTATGTATTCAGTCACCTTGTACCTTTGATTGAAACATTTAATTCATTTACATTTAAAGCAACTGTTGATAGATGTGGAGCTATTGCTATTTTATTATTCAGAGTTTTTATCTTTTTCCCCCTCCATCTTCTTAAAGAAGACCCTTTAACATTTCTTGTAGTACTGTTTTGGTAGAAACGGTCTGCTTTTTCTTGTCTGGGCAGCTATTCTGTCCTCCAAATCTAAATGCTAGTTTTGCTAGGTAGAGTAATCTTGGTTATATGTTCTTGCTTTTTATCACTTTAAATATTTTGTGCCATAGCCCTGGCCAGTTGGCTCAGTGGTAGAGCGTTGGCCTGGTGTGCAGAAGTCCTGGGTTCAATTCCTGGCCAGGGCACACAGGAGAAGCGCCCATCTGCTTCTCCACCCCTCCCCTTCTCCTTCCTCTCTGTCTCTCTCTTCCCCTCCTGCAGCCAGGGCTCCATTGGAACAGGGTTGGCCCGGGCGCTGAGGATGGCTTTGTGGCCTCTGCCTCAGGCACTGGAATGGCTCTGGTTGCAGCAGAGCGAAGCCCCAGATGGGCAGAGCATTGCCCCCTGGTGGGCATGCTGGGTGGATCCCAGTCGTGCACATGAGGGAGTCTGTCTGACTGCCTCCCTGTTTCCAACTTCAGAAAAGTACGAAAAATAAAAATTAAAAAAAAAAAAATTTTTGTGCCAGTCCCTCTGGCTTACAAAGTTTCTGTTGAGAGTTTAGTTGACAGTCTTATGGTAGCCCTCTGGTATGTAACTAACCACTTTTCTCTAGCTGCTTTTAAAATTCTTCTTTATCGCCGTGGCCGGTTGGCTCAGCGGTAGAGCGTCGGCCTGGCGTGCGGGGGACCCGGGTTCGATTCCCGGCCAGGGCACATAGGAGAGGCGCCCATTTGCTTCTCCACCCCCCACCCTCTCCTTCCTCTCTGTCTCTCTCTTCCCCTCCCGCAGCCGAGGCTCCATTGGAGCAAAGATGGCCCGGGTGCTGGGGATGGCTCCTTGGCCTCTGCCCCAGGTGCTAGAGCGGCTCTGGTCACGGCAAAGCGACGCCCTGGAGGGGCAGAGCATCGCCCCCTGGTGGGCAGAGCGTCGCCCCTGGTGGACGTGCCGGGTGGATCCCGGTCGGGCGCATGCGGGAGTCTGTCTGACTGTCTCTCCCCGTTTCCAGCTTCAGAAAAATACAAAAAAAAAAAAAAAAAAAAAATTCTTCTTTATCTTTAAAATTGGCATTTTAATTATTATGTTTCTTGATGTAAGCCTTTTTGGGTTCATCCTGTTTTGGACTATGTGCTTCCTAGATTTGTATGTCCAGTCCCTTCACCAGGTTAGGGAAGTTTTCTGTCATTTATTTTTTCCTTTTCTTTTTTTTTTTTTTTTTTTTTTAAATTTTTTTTTTTTTTTTAATTTTATTTATTCATTTTTTAGAGAGGAGAGAGAAATGGAGAGAGAGAGACAGAGGAGAGAGAGACAGAGAGAGAAGGTGGGGAGGAGCTGGAAGCATCAACTCCCATATGTGCCTTGACCAGGCAAGCCCAGGGTTTCGAACCGGCAACCTCAGCATTTCCAGGTCGACACTTTATCCACTGCGCCACCACAGGTCAGGCTATTTTTTCCTTTTCTTTTCTTTTTTTTAAAAATATTTTATTTGGCCCTGGCCGGTTGGCTCAGCGGTAGAGCATCGGCCTGGCATGCGGGGGACCCGGGTTCGATTCCCGGCCAGAACACATAGGAGAAGCGCCCATTTGCTTCTCCACCCCCCCCCCCTTCCTCTCTGTCTCTCTCTTCCCCTCCTGCAGCCAAGGCTCCATTGGAGCAAAGATGGCCCGGGCGCTGGGGATGGCTCCTTGGCCTCTGCCCCAGGCTCTAGAGTGGCTTTGGTCGTGGCAGAGTGATGCCCAGGAGGGGCAGAGCATCGCCCCCTGGTGGGCAGAGCGTCGCCCCTGGTGGGCGTGCCGGGTGGATCCCGGTCGGGCGCATGCGGGAGTCTGTCTGACTGTCTCTCCCCGTTTTCCAGCTTCAGAAAAAAAACAAAAAAAACAAAAAAAAATATTTTATTTATTTATTTTAAAGAGAGAGAAATGCAGGGGTGGAGCAGGAGGAATTAACACACAGGAGTTGCTTCTTGTATGTGTCATGACTGGGCAAGCCCAGGGTTTCAAACCAGCAACCTCAGTATTCCAGGTCAATGCTTTATCCACTGTGCCACCACAGGTTAAGCATTTATTTCTTCAATGAGGTTTTCAATTTCTTTTTTTTCTCCATTCTTTTTCTGGAATGCTTATGATAAAAATGTTAGTATGCTTGATATTTTCCCAGAGGCCTTCTAAGCTTTTCTTATATTTTGGATTCTTTTATTTTTTATTTTTTTATTTTTTGATTGGATATTTTCTGTTACTTTATTTTCCAAATAGTTGATTCAGCCCTCTGTTTTATCTAATCTACTGTTGATTATCTCTTATGTTTTTTTTTTTTTGCAAGAGAGATAGGGACAGATAGGGACAGACAGATAGAAAGGGAGAGAGGTGAGAAGCATAAATTCATAGTTGTGGCACCTCAGTTGTTTATTGATTGCTTTCTCATATGTGCCTTGAATGGGGAACTCCAGCTGAGCCAGTGACCCCTTGCTCAAACCAGTGACCTTGGGCTCAAGCCAGCAACCATAGGGTCATGTCTATGATCCCACACTGAAGCCAGAAACCCTGCACTCAAGCTGGTGAGTACAGGCTTAAGCTGAGGGAGCCTGCAGTCAAACTGGTTATCTCGGGGTTTTGAACATGGGCTCCCATCATCCCAGGCCAGTGCTGTATCATCATCCCAGGCCAATGCTGTATCATCATCCCAGGCCAATGCTGTATTCCTTGCACTACTGCCTGCTCAGGCTCTCTTATGTATTATTCATTTCAGTTATTACATATTTTTTATTTCTGGCTGGTTCTTTTTTATGTTTTCTATCTCCATTTTTATATTGAAGTTTTCGCTGAGACCTTTAAATATCCTTATAACCTGTGTTTTGATCTCTGTATGTAGTAGATTACTTATTCCCATTTTGCTTGGTACTTTGGGTGTTTTTGTTTTTTGTTTATTTATTTATTTTTTCAGTTTTACTGTTTCCTTTCATTTAGGGCTTGTTTCTTTGTCCCTTCATTTTTAGAAGCCCTCTGGTTTGGTTTCTATATAGTAGGAAAAGCTGCTACATCTCCCAGTCTTGGTAGCATGGTCTTTTGTCGTAGGTGCTCTCTGGAGCCCAGTGACACAGTCTTCTCAGTGATAAGAGCCAGGTGCTCTAGGTGTGTCCCTTGGATAGGTTATGTGTGTTTTCCTTTTGTGATTGAGTCTTGATTGATGTTGGCATGTCAACAAGAGAGATGGACTCTTAAGTTAATTGGTTGTGAGGACTTTCTACGACTATAGTGAGACTTTTGTGCAGGAGCTGACCCGATGGAGAAGGATTGTCAGGGTTCTAGGGGGCCCGCTGAATCTGGATTTTGGGTGTGTCATATATGAAAGTGGTTTGATGGTGCTAAGGTGTGGCCTGAAGCTAGCCTTCTTGTATATTTGTTCTGGACTTCTTTGGAGGGATTGTGCTGCTGTCTGTGCCTTGTATAGGGCCATTTGATATGAACTGCAAAGTGATCTTCAGATGGTTGCCACTTGTGCCAGGCATGAGGGTGCCTGGGGAAGGCTCAACTGACAACTGAGGCCAGCTGCTGCTAGTGCTGGGCTTGGGGCTTCTAAAGAAGAGATACAGGGCACACTAAGGTCAGAAACTGCTTGTTTGGGATTGTTGAACCTTTGAAAGATTTTAAGAAAGTCCACAGCATGAGCCAAGGCTGGCCATTTATATGAAAAAACCACTGGAAAGTGGGTTAATTGGGCCAAGTTGTGTTGGGTGGGATGTCAGGGAGTCACCAGGGCTGGCTGATAGAGACTCAGAAATGGTGATTGCAGGCAGGGAGGGGGAAAGTCTCAACAAAGAAACACTGGCTTCTGCCAGCACTTCTGTCAGGGAGAAAGCTGCCCCCTTTATACCTCTCCCTGAAGCCAGACAATTTTGTTCCTTCCCCTGTGTCTCTGGTGCCTTTTCAGTTGGTGTCCCAGTGTTGAAATTCAGAGAGAGCACGTCCATCATTGAATAAATCCATGCATGGGCCCTTTAAGAGGAATACCTGGGACTCCAGCAGCCCTCAGTCTCTCTCAACCACAGTCCCCACTGGTTTTCAGGCAAAAGTTATGAGAAGTTCTCCTCTCAGCACTGGAACCTTGGGTTGGAGGGGTAGTTCTGGTGAGGGGCTTGAGTCTCTCAGTCTTCAGGGAGGTCCTCTACAGCCAAAGTATCCATCTTAAATATGAAACAGCCAGTTCCACCTCTCTGCCTCTCTTCTCAGTCTCAATGTGGCTTCTTCCATAGATCTTCCGTTATAAGACTTCTGTTCATCTAGTCTTCACATGATTTCAGTGACGGTTGTTCTATAGTTTAGTTGAAATCTTGATGTGATCATAGGAGAAGGTGAGACAGTGTTTACCTTCTCAGTCATCTTGACTGAAAGCTCAAAAACAGCACTTTCTGAGGTCTGGAAAGTGAGTGAGAACTTGAATACCTTTAAAACTTCAAAAAGGTTTCACTGAAAAGATTGCACTGCCTTATAGCTATTATTCATATGCTCTAGAAAATATCTGGTAAACTGTTTTCATTCAAATGTCAAATTTAATATCACAACAAAATTTATTTGTGGATAAATTTAAACCAAATTTTTTCTCTTTAGCTACATTTCTAAGTTACAGAAATGTCTAAGTTAGATAAATACATGTTCATTAGATAAATGTCTAAGTTATCAGTTCATAAGCAAAATCTTGAAATATTAAAATTATAACCATAAATACTGAAAACTAAAATAATAGAAAAAATTAAATAAAAAAATTTTGAAGTAATTTGCTGAACATGTACTAAGCAAAATATAAATATATTAAGTAAGAAGTTATATTTTAAATTAAAAAAAGCATTACTATATAAATATCATTCAAAGTTATTAAACAAATATATAAAAAAATAATTGATATATATCAAAATTGTTTTAAAATAATAAAGCATTATTATGTATCTACTAAATTAATAAAATTTAAAAATAATTATAGCTTCCAATTCTGACAACTATTATAAAATTGATATACATCATGAGTGACAATTGTAAAGTTTAAATTACTGTAGTATTTTGAAAGGTAATATACTAATTCATATAAAAACACTTAACATGTCTGCTACTTTATCCAAGTAATTTTTCTCTTGAAAATTTATTTTTTAAATAGTCTTAAGAAGTTAATCTGTAAGTCTATATAAATGAAAATCTTTATGGACATGTTACTTATTAGTAATACATTTCAAATTGTTGAAATCTTTTTCTAAAAAAAATTAGTGAATTATGCTGCCAAATTTGATAGAGTATCTGAAAAACACTTAATATTTAATAGTTTCAAACCACTAAAATAATAAGTATTAAAAATGTTGATTATGTGAGAACACACTTTCTTGTAATGTTGAGAGAAAACAGCAAATTAAAAATGTGTCTATGGTATATTTTTACTCAAGTAAAATAAGTTTTATAATGTAAAAATTCTTAAAAGATATGTGGAAAAAGAACATTTTATTTGTAAGGAGGTTAGGATTTCTTTCATTGTTTTCATATAATAAAAGAAAAATATCTAGGAAAAATAATGAGTTAAATATACAGTAAATCTAACATTGTTTCTGATTTTTACTTTTGCAAATTTCAAGTATAATATATTTGTAAAAAAAGTTATAATTTTGTATTATTTGCTTAAACGAAATACCTGTGAATTATACAAATATGTGAAATGCTATGAAACACAGAATTTCTAGAGTTTAATATTAAATGAAATTTCTAATACCTACCAGGTAAAAAGAACAAACATTGTGTGAAATAAAAAAGTTTGGACAAGGTTTCACGCAAAAACTAGATAGATGACAGATGGAATTTAAAAACTATGTTAAAAACTATATTTACTATAAAAAAGTACATAATTCTTAAAATATAAGGCAGACTATTAATGTTATTTTTTAAAAATATTATGACATTTGAGTAAAATAACATTTTGTCAAGGTTGAATCATTTTATCTCAGAAATAATTGTCAACTCAAAACACCAAGGGGACACTGAAACTTTAAAATATCAAATATTAATGTTATCTATCTTCACCTATGCAAGTATCTTGAATTAACTTGAATTGACTCAGGAAAAAGAAATAATGACCACATAATTGATGAAAAGTTGATGAAATTTTTATGTTAGAGTGATAAGCATATCAGTCATGTTACTGTTAGTCCAAGCATGTGGAGTGTCTTACTCAGCTGAATGTAATGTTTCCTTCCCCTGGTAATCCTGCGCACATATACTCTACATATACTACATATACTATACAGGATGACGTTCTGTTCTCTCTTCTCTGGTTCTCAGACAATTAATAACATGGAATGTTTTTTCATTTTTTGCCCAATGATTTACTAATTTTTTTTTAACTCTAATACTCAAATATATTATTAGGATTATCATACAGTTCAATTTGAGGCTTTAATATTTTACTGTTAAAAATGTTTATGATCTTCAAATACTATCTGAGGAATATGATGCTTGGGACAAACTACAAATAGCTAGAATACAATAGAGATTTAACATTATAAATAAAATAAAATCTGTTTTTATTTTAAGATTAATCATTTTTCCTCAATGACAACTGTAAATCCAGCAGGCAGGGCCAGGGCCAGAATCACAGCAGCCTGGCCCATGCAGGTTCGCATTGGATTCGGACAGTCGGTAAAGAAACAACGGAGCCAAAAGCTGATGGGCCATAGTATTTAATCCTAGCTTGCACTCGGCGGACAAGCAAAAAACACACACTGGGCTCCAAAACCCACTCACATTCAGTGCTCTCAAAGCCACTGACTTATCCGAGTTTCCTAGAATCAAAGGTTTCTAGCTCACCAGCCTTATTCACCTCTGTTCCCCATCTCCTTCCTTCTCCAGCGTCAAACTGCACAAACTGGCCTTTCACTCAATACTCCGCCATCTTGGCTGCTTCTCCTGGCCACATGGCCTCTTTCTGCTCTCTTCTCTCTGCTCTCTCCTCTAATGATAATCTCAGGAACCAAGAGCGCAAACTCTCGTTCTGCCCCCATTTTATATTGTAGCTTCACAATCTCTAATCCAATATACAAAATAGGGAAGTCTCTAATGCAAAGTCACTTCTCTGAGGCATGATTGGATTGTACCACCCCACATCAAAAAGGGTGGGAAAGGCTTAATCCCAAAACCAAGCCCCAGGCTACAAGGATTCTCAACACACATTAATATCACCTGGGCGACAGCCTCACGTGGGCAGCGCCATTTTTAACAAAGTGAGCATAATACATTTTATTTGCCCAACAACAACCTAAACAATATTGTTGACACTGTCAAATATAACCTGACTGTAAAGCCAGTGGCCGCGGCCACTATCACAGCAGCCTGGCCCATGCAGGTTCGCATTGGATTCGGACAGTCGGTAAAGAAACAACGGAGCCAAAAACTGGTGGGCCATCATCTTTAATCCTAGCTTGCACCCAGCGGGCAAGTAAAAACACACACTGGGCTCCAAAACCCACTCATATTCAGTGCTCACAAAGCTACTGACTTATCCGAGTTTCCTAGAATCAAAGGTTTCTAGCTCACCAGCCTTATTCACCTCTGTTCCCCATCTCCTTCCTTCTCCCTGCACAAACTCTGCACAAACTGGTTCTCACTCAACACTCCGCCATCTTGGCTGCTTCTTCTGGCCTCCTCCACGTGGCCTTTCTGTGCTGTGCTGTCTAATGCTAATTTCAGGAACTGAGAGAGCAAGCTCCCGTTCTGCCCTCATTTTATACTGTAGATTCATAACCTTTAATCCAATATACAAAATAGGGGAAGTCTCTAATATAAAGTCACTTATCTGAGGCATAATGGGATTGCACCACCCCACATCAAAAAGGGTGGGAAAGGCTTAGTCCTAAAACCAAGCCCCAGGCTACAAGGATCCTGCCTGCCCACAGCCCACCCCCAACACACATTAACATCACCTGTACGTGGGCAGCGCCATCTTTAACAAAGTGAGCATAATATATTTTATCTGCCCAACAATCCAACCCTATGCTCACTTTACTACCCACAATCTACACTGGCATCCTTGTGCAAGGAAATTAGGCACATTACACAAATTACAACAACATGGCAAATCATACAATTTCAACAATTACAAGGTACATTTCACCAATATTTGAGTACTTTGCTAAAAGTGCAAAATATCCTCGGCCTTCTTTCTAGCCATGGGAAAAGCTTCCTGGGGCAGGGGAAGGGCCTCTAGCAAAGCTGCCCCCCACCCCCATCAGGGTATATCACGTTGTCCAAAATCCGTAAGTCCATCCAACAAAGGAACCAGTGCCCACTCTGGTCGTAGTCCAGGAAATCAGTCCATGCACATGAGACTTCAGCCACCCCCCTCATCCCTGCCGTCCTGGCAGGTCTTACACTGTCCCAAAGAGGAGCACGTGGCAATGGCAGTCAGCATTTCCATCTCTGCTCCGGAGAGCATGTCCAGCCCTATGTCCCCAAATCGCAGACCTACCGGGGCTGCAGTAGGTGCTCCTTCCAGCTGGGCTCTCATCTTTTGGAGACTGTGGATTGCAACTCCAGCGGATTCTCCTCATCCTCCAAAGAGGAACTGAAAACACCAGCTCCCATTGCCGGTCTCGAGCCTCCGTCTGCCGCCGCCTTCTGCTCCGCAGACCTTGCAGCTCTGGACCTGATCGCAGCCTCAGCCCTGGCCTCCTGCCGCTGCTGGCTCTCCACAATGTCCAGGAAAAGCTGCAACTCATGAACCTGTGATTCCTTCTCCAGCAGTTGCTCCATTTCCAGGCAAATCTCACAAACTTGGTCGGACTCCTCCTCTAGCGCTTCCTCCAGCTCCAGGGTCAGCATCTCTTTCTCCCACGTTTGCTCCAGCTCCTTCCACTGCTCGGTTTGTAGGTCCCGGGCAGCCTCTTCCACAGAGCTCTCAGTTTCCTCACGCATGGCTATAAAAGCCAGCCAGCCTAGGATCCCCAAAAGGAGAGCCATGGGGAACCATAACAGCAGCCAGTCCTCTACTCCACCACTCAAAGGTGGTGGTGGCTCCTTGCCATTCTGTATCGAATCCTGCCACAGACTACACCAAATGTAAAGCCAGAAGCCACGGCCACCATCACAGCCACCTGGCCCATGCAGGTTCGCATTGGATTTGGACAGTCGGTAAAGAAACAACAGAGCCAAAAACTGATGGGCCATCATCTTTAATCCTAGCTTGCACCCAGCGGGCAAATAAAAACATGCACTGGGCTCCAAAACCCACTCACATTCAGTGCTCACAAAGCTACTGACTTATCCGAGTTTCCTAGAATCAAAGGTTTCTAGCTCACCAGACTTATTCACCTCTGTTCCCCATCTCCTTCCTTCTCCCTGCACAAACTCTGCACAAACTCGCTTCTCACTCAACACTTCGCCATCTTGGCTGCTTCTCCTGGCCTCCTCCATGTGGCCTTTCTCTGCTCTCTCCTCTAATGATAATCTCAGGAACCAAGAGAGCAAGCTCCCATTCTGCCCCCCATTTTATAGTGTATAAATCAAAACCTTTAATTCAATATACAAAATAGGGAAGTCTCTAATACAAAGTCACTTATCAGAGACATGATGGGATTCACCACCCCACATCAAAAAGGGTGGGAAAGGCTTAGTCCTAAAACCAAGCTCCAGGCTACAAGGATCCTGCCTGCCCACAGCCTGCCCCCAACACACTATAATATCACCTGGGTGACGGCCTCCACTTGGGCAGCACCATCTTTAACAAAGTGAGCATAATATATTTTATCTGCCCAACACTGACTAAATCATATATTGTGTCAGGGTAAGAATTTTTATGAGTTTATTTGAGCCAAACCATTGACAATTGTCCAGAAGCAAAGTCTCAAAGGATTGAGAAAATACTCCCCAAATGGCAGTTTCACTACTTATTTTATACATTAGAATCAAAGATGTTGGGCAGATAAAATGTATTATGCTCACTTTGTTAAAAATGGCGCTGCCCACGTGAGGCCGTTGCCCAGGTGATATTAATGTGTGTCTCTGTGGGCAGGTAGAATCCTTGTAGCCTGGTGCTTGGTTTTGGGATTGTTGGTCAAATACGTTTGTAAATATGATATATATGTTTGCTCGCTTGTGACTTATATTGGGTGTGGGGGACAGGCTGTAAGCAGGCCAGGTCGTTGTAGCCTAAGGTTTGGTTTTGGGACTAAGCTTTTCCCCACACCCTTGACTGATTGTATGATCTGGGTGGTGCACTCTCATGAGGAATCCAATTATGCCTTGGATAAGTGGCTTTGTATCAGAGACTTCCTTGTTTGTATATTGGATTAAGGGATTTTGGTTTTCTACACTATAAAGTGGGACAGACCAGGAGCTTGGACACACAGTTCCTGCTATCACAATTGCAGGGGCTTCCCTGATCCCTGGCCCTTCATGGGAAGAGCTGGTTTTCTGCTTTTCCCTTGTCTTCTTTTGTGGTTTGCCTGTCTTGGTGAGACACCAATAAATAGGATGGCCCCCCATCCTCTGACTCCGCCATTTCTTTATCGTCTGCCCGAATCCAATGGGAACCTGCATGTGAATGGCCACGATGGCGGCTCCTGGCCTTACAGGGATTAAGCCTTTCCCACCCGTTTTGTTGTGGGGCGGTACAATCCAATCATGCCTCAGAGAAGTGTCTTTGTATTAGAGACTTCCCTATTTTGTATATTGGATTAAAGGTTTGGAATCTACACTATAAAATGGGGGCAGAATGAGAGCTTGTGCTCTTGGTTCCTGGGATGATTAGCATGAGAGAGCAGAGGGAGCAGAGCAGAGAGCAGAAAGAGGCCATGTGGCCAGGAGAAGCAGCCAAGATGGCGGAGTGCTGAGTGAGATGCCAGTTTGTGCAGAGTTTGTATCTGGGAGAAGGAAGGAGATGGGGTACTGAGGAGAAGAAGGCTGGTGAGCTAGAAACCTTTGATTCTAGGAAACTCGGATAAGTCAGTAGCTTTGTGAGCACTGAATGTGAGTAGGTTTTGGAGTCCAGTGTGTATTTTTACTTGCCCGCCGGGTGCAAGTTAGAATTAAAGACTATGGCCCACCAGTTTTTGGCTCCATTGTTTCTTTACCGACAGTCCGAATCCAATGTGAACCTGCATGGGCCGGGCGGCTGTGATGGTGGTCCTGGCCCTGGCCTCTGGCTTTACAAAAGGGAAAGATGTAGGGGGTACATGAAATTGATTGGTGATAGATTAGGGGGTGGGAGAAAGCAAAGGTGGGGGAATCTCTGGTATTGGGTAAAAGTAAAAATGTAGACCCTAAACATCTCTTACATAGGGAGGCACAAGACAGGTTAAGTTAATTAACATGATAATAATGACAATGAAAGGATTTGTTGATTTCCTGCTCTGGTGGGATGCCTGCCCTCAGGGAGCAGAAATAAAGATTAACCCTACATTTCAAAGACATGTTATCAGGTACATAATTGTAGATGCAAAAGACAACAGACAGGCTTCAAAGCAAACAATGACCTTCTTCAGATAGAGAATAACTGCCTAGAAAATGACTACCCACCATAAACCACTTTTACTTAAAAAGTTTCAATTTCAGATCATCCTGTGTGTTTACTTTATGTCCCAGAGTCTGTAAGGATACCATGCAGGCTTCCCTGAGCTTGTCAGCTTCAGCACGTGGCCTCATTTTTTGTCCACAATTGAAATCCTCCTTTAAGGAAATATAGCCTCAATAACTACCTTTACTATTTTCTTGAATAATTTGATTTATATCATATATAGCTGTTTGTCTTTGCTGGCCAAATAAGTTTATAAATATGATATATATGTTTGCTTGCTTATAGTTTACATTTGCATTGGGTGTGGGAGACAGGCTGTAAGCTAGCAAAGCCATTATAGCTTAAGGCTTAATTTTAAGACTAAGCCTTTTCATACTAAGATCTTTTCAAAACTAAGCTTTTCCTCACAACCTTGACTATTGCATGATGTGAGGTGGTACACTCTTATGAGGAATCCCACTTATGCCTCAGATAAGTGACTTTGTATCAGAGACCTCCTTATTTGTATACTGGCTTAAAGGCTACATGTGATAATTTCTACACTATAAAATGGGGCAGACTAGGGACTCGCTCTCTCCTGGTTCCTGAAATTAGCATTGCAGAGGAGAAGCAGCCAAGATGGCAGAGTGCTGAAGGAGAAGACAGTTTGTGCAGAGTTTGTGCAGAGAGAAGGAGATGGGGAACAGAGGTGAATAAGGCTGGTAAGGTAGAATCCTTTGATTCTAAGAATACTCGGATAAGTCACTGGCTTTGGGAGCCCTGAATGGAAAGGAAAGTGTTTTCCCACTGTAAAGCCAGAAGCCAGGGCCACTATCACAGCAGCCCGGCCCATGCAGGTTCGCATTGGATTTGGACAGTCGGTAAAGAAACAGCGGAGCCAAAAACTGATGGGCCATTTTCTTTAATTCTAGCTTGCACCCGGCAGGCAAGTAAAAAACACACACTGAGCTCCAAAACCTACTCACATTCAGTGCTCACAAAGCCACTGACTTATCCGAGTTTCCTAGAATCAAAGGTTTCTAGCTCACCAGCCTTCTTCTCCTCAGTTCCCCATCTCCTTCCTTATCCCAGATACAAACTCTGCACAAACTGGCATCTCACTCAGCACTCCGCCATCTTGGCTGCTTCTCCTGGCCACATGGCCTCTTTCTGCTCTCTGCTCTGCTCCCTCTGCTCTCTCATGCTAATCATCTCAGAAACCAAGAGAGCAAGCTCCTATTCTGCCCCTATTTTATTGTGTAGCTTCACAACCTTTAATCCAATATACAAAATAGGGAAGTCTCTAATACAAAGTCACTTCTCTGAGTCATGATGGGATTGTACCACCCCACATCAAAAAGGGTGGGAAAGGCTTAATCCCAAAACCAAGCCCCAGGCTACAAAGATCCTGCCTGCCCATAGAGACACACATTAATTTCACCTGGGTAATGCCATCTTTAACAAAGTGAGCATAATATATTTTATCTGCCCAACATCCACTGTGCATATTTCTCACCCATAGGGTGCGAGCTAGGATTAAAGGTAATGGCCCACCAGTTTTTGGCTCTGTTGTTTCAATACCATCTGTCTGAATCAAATGTAAACCTGCATGGGCCAGGTGGCTGTAATGGTGGCTGTGGCTACTGGCTTTACAGTCTTCATTTGTGAAGATTTTTTTTTTGTTATAAATTTTAACTACTGTGGGTAATACATCTTGCTTGCTTCTTGTTTAGCTTTCAAACAATAACTCTTGTACTGTTGCATTTCCTCTGAGAACAATATATTACAGGGTTATGACAAATTTCAGATTTCTAATAGCCTTTTAAAAAATCATACTGCCATTTTCTTCTAATTGAACATATCTACACACACATATACCAGCATACAACAAAATGAGAAATTGTATCCCTGAAAATAACGTATCACATTATTTTTCCAAAGCTAGAAGACTAAGAATACTCATTTTACAGTGTTCTGAGAGCTATTAAATTTAAATTTAAATATTGAGTAGAGGAGACATACGTCCACGTTGTATTTTCTTTACCCACTTAACAATAGCTCTCTCAATGCCAACTGAAAAGTGTCATTACTTTTGTCATCTTTATTATCACATGTAGACAGTGAAGAACAAAATTAAAGTATGCTTTGTGTTAAGCCTAATCCGGAGGGACCTGAAACATTGAAGACAGGAACAAGGTCCGTCGTTTACACATCAAAGCTAGCTTGGCCAAGCGGCGGCAACTCCGACAGTTGTCTGAGGGAGAGCGTGCAGGCCCTTTGTTCTACTTAGTTTTTATAGTTTTGTAAGTGGGAAGTACAGAAGCAAAAATTGCAATTAGGAGCCCCTTACCACTATTGGTTATAGTCTTATGTCCATTAACATGATAGGACCACATTCAATTTGCAAGCCATACATTATTTTGGAGAAAACAAAATTTACAAGTCAACACAATGGCAGAAAGATATCTTTTTACATATTAAAAGGCATTTCCATATTATCTAGTGTTTATCTGCCATCTCTCTGTCCAGAGTTACACGTGTTAACCACATGCATTTACATAGGAGAGGTAGTTTCCATGGGGACAAATGCCCGCAAATGGCTCATTGCTATAAGAAGAGATTTATTTTGACTTTTCTCTCCCTGCACTTGGCTAGCCATTCACTCCTTTCCCCACAGGTGTGGTGGAATGTCTGGGGATCCATGTTTTCCTTCCTTTTGCGTTTACAATACAATTCCAAGGGCCATCCTGGTTATGCCAATCACACAGTACAGAGACTATTCTCACAATTTCTCTGCACACCTTAACCCAAATTAATAAAATGTTCTTCAAGCCTCCCAAAATATTAATATTAATTCTGTAGCTTTTGGTACTTTACAAAAAGTGAAGTGCGGGTGAAGTGGCTCAGTGGCTCCTCACTTTGTAGTTGCATAAACAATTTTTATGATCTGTATTAGCCAGGTTTTCCAGAGAAAATCCTCTATGGTCATCATTTTGGTTTCCACTGTATGTCTTAAAGTATAAGCACAGAAGTACCTTCTCCCATAGTCTGGGTATGAATTGGTTTTCTCCTGGGGGGCTGGAAAAACTTGTTCTTCTCTTAACAGGTCCTTCCAAGGCCTCGATGGCACAATGGACACTGAGGGCACAATGGGCTAATTAGCTTGTGAATTCTTTAGCCTTCTAGCAAGCTAAGCTAAGTGAAATGGTGAAGCTTCTCACTGAAGCAGGTTTTCCAAGTTACATAAAATATAATATCCAGCTCCTTTTGCTATCTTTCCTTATCACTATCTAGGTACCAGCCTACGTTAGCAGTTCTGGTCTGAAAGCTGGCAGGCTTAAGACTCAGGAAGAGCCAACATTTTAGTCTCAGTCTGGAGGTAGGAAAAAAATGGAACGTCTCTGCTTAGTCAGGAAGAGGTCTCCCTTATTTGAGAGATGCTGTCTACTCAGATCTTTCACTGATTGAAAGAGGTCATTTACATTAGAAAGAACAATTTGCTTAACTGTAGTCTACCAATTCAAATGTTAATCTCATTCCAAAGCACTTTTACAGACACCAAGAATAATAATGATTGACCTATTATCTGGGCACTCCGGTGCCCAAGTGACATATTACTTTAAGTCTTTAAATAAATGAAACATCATTGTGAAAAAATATCATGACAATAACTGTAAAAATTCCTGTTTTCTAGTTCCAAACATTTGTATCATAGGATTTAAAAATCTATATTTAGGCTGATTTCATGGAGAGGAGAGTTGACTTTAAATTAAGGCTAATACAGGATATCATAGAGCTTTCAATCTTGCTTCAATTAACAGTTTGCCTATTTTTAATTTGATGGATGTCAGAGAACTTTGAGAATCTTCTGGGATTGACTATGCTTTTTTGTACTCCTGCCTTCTATTTTCTTCCGCTTTAACCACTATGACACAGTATTCTCAGAGTTTGCCCTGAAACCAAAAGGAAAACTATAATACGTAACAAGTTAATAACATTTTGGGACTCAATAAAAAAATACTGCAGAATTTTTTTCATAGTGCAGTCATGGTGGTGAGTTCTTATGGAGGGGAAAAGTTATTTAGTAGCATCAAGCAAAACCTCTTGTGATTCCAGTAGTCAGATTATTTTCCCAATTAAATTTCACAGGACTTTCGGCTTTATGGCTTACTGATGTTGCAGCTCTCACTTTTTATATTGAGAAAATCCCAGAACATCTCTGGAGGCAGTTGAATTTTTCTCTATAGAAAAGTTTAATTTTGTGATTAAAAGAAATATTGACTAGCTAACTTTAACAAGAACCTACAAAGAATAGGTGAAAAAATTGAGAACATAGGTTTTTAGTCTAAGAATCTAAAAATGATCAATAGATAGTGATTTAATCTTCTAAGTACACAAGACTTGATCTTTTAAGGTCAAAGCTTTGGTTTTATCCATGTGTGTATGGAAAAAATTACTTCTCTTGATTCTAAAATCTCATCAAAATAAAAATCTCAATAACTGATTTAGAGGAAACTTGTTCATAAATTTGTAACTTCTTGCCTTACAACTTGTTCATAAATTTGTTACTTCTTGCCTTACAATATGTACATTTTCTTTCAAGCAGGTGTCATGTCTTATTTCTTAGAAAATACAGGGGGTCCTTGGGTTACGACATAGTTTCATTCCTAGGAATGGAAGACAGTGACATAAGTCAAATTTTGGTGTAAGTTGAAGAACACCTTAGTCTAAGTCACTTATCTATCCTAATACAGTTGTAAAATCATAATCTAAAACAAAAACACAACTAAGCCACAGAAAAAGAAAAAAAGGAAAAGGATATAAATATACTGTACTGTACACTGTACTGTAGCAACAGAAAAAAATGACAAAAAATGAGTGTAAAAATAGATTCTTTACCTTTATTTCTGTGGTTGACTTGCACACTGGAAGGGGCATTGCAAGGTGGGAGAGAGTGACTTATGGGGAGGAGGAAGTTGGAGAGGCAGGAGAACCTGCAGAAGGTGCTGGAGATATTGGGTCAGGTGAATCAGGGTTGCCTAAGGAACATGCAGGAGATACTGGAGATGATTCTACCTGGACTACAGGTGTTGTGTCTTAAGAAGCAGCTGATGTAGAGGGTACAGCATCTGTTTCAGGCCTTTCTCTATCCTTAAAGAATTGTTCCAGTCTAGTCTGGATGGTTGATGACTTCTCTTCCAGAATCTGCCTATAGCATTGCAAGGCACCCATAGCAGCTCTGTAGACCTTACCTGATCTGTCATTGCTGGGGTCCTCAACCTGAAATTTTGCCAACCCATTCTCTACCATAGAAAAACCTTCTGCTAAACCCTTGGTAGTAAATCTCTTGGGTTCATAGGTTTCTATCTCTTCCTCTTCAATCAGCTGCTTCTCCAGCTGAATGAGGTCCTCAGTGGACAGCTCCTCTACATGGAAATGAGCATCATAAACTCGAAACGTCAAATGTTGCAATTATCGTAATCCATAGACTCCCTATACTGATATCCTCTTCATTAGGTTGGCCGGAGACACTGGTTTGTAAAAGAATTTACAAAGAATGGAAAGGCTGAAGTAGAAAGGTTTATTTACTTTTCAAGAGAAGAAAGGGCCAAGCACCAGAATTGTACCAGCTCTGAGTGAGGAGGGAGTCACTTTTACTGAGCTTTTTCAAGGCAATGTGGTTTTTGTTGCTAGACAGCTGGGCATAGGAGGATAGTTTGTTTCTTTAGTTGTCTAGATGCATTAGGTCATAAAATTATCTCCAGTGATGGAAACTGTTTCATAAGGTGAGGATGCTTAGTTGATGGATTCTGTTCCTCAGAGTTTGTGAACAGGCTCAAAAATATGTCAGGAAATTAGATAAGGAATGAGATCGGCTTTTTGGCTCTCTGTCCTTTCACTATACTTAGACTGAACTGTTTGCAGTTCCTTGCATAGCCCATGCTGCTCTTATTCCCCTCACTTGCTCATTCTGACATCTCTGCCTGTCTCCTTTCTGGACCCTGGAATGCCTATTCAATCAATTTAAGACCCTGCTCAGGAGTCACTCTCTCCAACTGGAACCCTTTCATAGTCTTTACCCTCACAGCAATGTAAGCTATGTGATGTCCTTCTTGCCTCTGTGCTCCTATACAAGCTTTTGTGATTTTCTTGCCTTAGTAGCATAGTGGGAAACAATGAATGGGAACATTTTCTGCTCCAAGGGATTACTATCTGGTGCAAGAATTACTATATAAATGATTCCAATGAGAAAATATAGTCTCCAGGAACTATTTTAAAGATGGAACAGTTTTTGGCATAAAATTATCATGCTCTTAGCAGAAGTAAGAGGGGCTAAATTACTTGTTCTACTTGCCTTTAAGAGATGAAAGAATGGGGTGGGAAGAGCATGAAAAATTAGTGTTAAAGGTGAGGAAAATGATACTTGATTGGTTCCCTCTCCAAGGCTAAGGAAAGGAGAATTTCTGCACAAACCAGACACTGACATACTATTCCTGAGTGGGCATTTGGCTAGGCACTAAGCTTATTGCCCTACTTACTCAATGTTACTGGTGTCAAAGAAAAGAAGAGTAAGGGAGAGAGGTGCTTAAGTTTTTGAGTAGTACAAACATTCATGTATGTTCTCATGCCTCCTGACCATCCAGAGTACAATTGTACAAAAGTTTTTATTTTAAAAATGTGTAAAGCAACATTAAAAAAAGGCAAATGTATGCTCTTCGTGTTTCTATAAATTGGTTATCGAACAAAGATGATTTTAAGTTAATAAAACTATAACTGGAACTAATTTTAGTTTTTTGAAAAAAAACCTCACTCAAGGGGGTCAGCGAACATGAAAAAAACTCACTACTCTAAGGGTTAATGCTATGAATAAGCAGGGAGTTGGAAGGAATGATCCATTGGCTCCTCAGTTCTAGATCAGTATAAGTGGACTCTTTCTCATTTCTACATGCCTCAAGTTGGAAGTTTAAAGCTGTACTGGGAGTCAAGATGTGTGGGTCAGAGGTAAGCAGTTCAACGTTGCTCCCAGAGAACAGCAGGAAGAGGAAAATGTTCCCTAAGGGATGGCCGATGCCTAGAAAATCTATTTGGGATGGAGGCTCTCATGGGAAGAGGCTGAGGGGCTTTTAAAACACACCCTACATCCTAGACAGTGAGCCAGAACAATGGTGAAGACCAACAGAAAAAGGGTAGCAACCTTGACCTGCTGGTAAGTCCAGCAGGGGACACTTTCCCCTCTACCTTCTCATTAGTTCAACCCCAGAGGATAAACACAAGAAACACAGAATGTTGAATGTAGTGCAGATGAGTAAAGCACACCCCTTTCTCCATTCCAAGTCTAAGGAAAGCTGGAGTGAGAGGGAGAAAGCACTTTGAATTAAATATAATGACTTTTATTAATCTCTTGAATACCCACTTTTTTATTTAAATAATGTAAATTACACATACAGCTAGGATTAAAATATAGACAGAATTTAAAAATAACAAAATCAGGAAGGATATAGTATTATTTTACCCACAGCTACTGCTGCATGGAGATTATTTGGTCATTTCTTTTTATAGTAAATAGCAGTAGGTCAACTTTTAAAAGCAGCGCTGATCCCAGAACTTTGTTTTTCCTCACTGAAAGTAGAGGCTTCTATATCACTGCATTCATTAGAGCTGTAGCAGAAGGAAACTGCTTTCAGCGTAAGCTAAGTAGCAGGTTATTTTAAAGGCAAATATTAGAGACTGGAATATAAATCTCTCAATTTCTCAAATGTCTACACATTTTTGCACTAACAGTAGCAATAGAAATTATTAAAACTATAAAAAATGGTAACTTAAAATATCTCTAAGGTGAAATAGAAAAAGACACAATGAGATGGAAAATATTCCTTGTTCTTGGATAGGAAGAATAAATATAACTAAAATGGCCATATTACCCAAAGCAATATATAAATTTAATGCAATTACCATCAAAATCCCTATGAGATTTTTTAAAGAAATGGAACAAAAAATCATCAGATTTATATGGAACTATAAAAAACCCCAAATAGCCAAAACAATCCTAAGGAAAAAGAATGAAGCTGGGGGCATTACAATACCTGACTTTAAACTATATTATAGGGCCACGATAATCAAAACAGCATGGTATTGGCAGAAAAATAGACACTCAGACCAATGGAACAGAATAGAAAGCCCAGAAATAAAACCACATATATATGGTCAAATAATCTTTGATAAAGGGGCCAACAACACACAATGGAGAAAAGAAAGCTTCTTCAACAAATGGTGTTGGGAAAACTGGAAAGCCACATGCAAAAGAATGAAACTCGACTACAGCCTGTCCCCGTGTACTAAAATTAATTCAAAATGGATCAAAGACCTAAATATAAGACCTGAAACAATAAAGTACATAAAAGAAGACATAGGTACTAAAATCATGGACCTGGGTTTTAAAGAACATTTTATGAACTTGACTCCAATGGCAAGAGAAGTGAAGGCAAAGATAAATGAATGGGACTACATCAGAATAAAAAGTTTTTGCTCAGCAAGAGAAACTGATATCAAAATAAACAGACAGCCAACTAAATGGGAAATGATATTTTCAAACAACAGCTCAGATAAGGGCCTAATATCCAAAATTTACAAAGAACTCATAAAACTCAACAACAAACAAACAACCAATCCAATAAAAAAATGGGAAGAGGACATGAACAGACACTTCTCCCAGGAAGAGATACAAATGGCCAACAGATATATGAAAAGATGCTCAGCTTCATTAGTTATTAGGGAAATGCAAATCAAAACTACAATGAGATACCACCTCACCCCTGTTAGATTAGCTATTATCAACAAGACGGGTAATAGCAAATGTTGGAGAGGCTGCGGAGAAAAGGGAACTCTCATCCACTGTTGGTGGGACTGTAAAGTAGTACAACCATTATGGAGGAAAGTATGGTGGTTCCTCAAAAAACTGCAAATAGAACTACCTTATGACCCAGCAATCCCTCTACTGGGTATATACCCCAAAACCTCAGAAACATTGATACGTAAAGACACATGTAGCCCCATGTTCATTGCAGCACTGTTCACAGTGGCCAAGACATGGAAACAACCAAAAAGCCCTTCAATAGAAGACTGGATAAAGAAGATGTGGCACATATACACTATGGAATACTACTCAGCCATAAGAAATGATGACATCAGATCATTTACAGCAAAATGGTGGGCTCTTGATAACATTATACGGAGTAAAATAAGTAAATCAGAAAAAAACAAGAACTACATGATTCCATACATTGGTGGAACATAAAAACGAGACTAAGAGACATGGACAAGAGTGTGGTGGTTTACCAGGGGTGGGGGGAGGGAGGACATGGGAGGGAGGGAGGGAGAGAGTTAGGGGGAGGGGGAGGGGCACAGAGAACTAGATAGAGGGTGGCGGAGGACAATCTGACTTTGGGCGAGGGGTATGCAACATAATTTAATGACAAAATAACCTAGACATGTTTTCTTTGAATATATGTACCCTGATTTATTAATGTCATCCCATTACCATTAATAAAAATTTATTAAAAAAAATAAAAATAAAAAATAAATAAAAAAATATGTCTAAGGTGACTTTAAATTCTAACTCACAGTAATTACATACAACAAAGCTAAATGTACTGCTTGGCAGTTGACCTGTCTACTCAGATCCCAGGAGGAAATCAGTGTGTGTGAACTGGCACTGTGTCCAGAAGAAGATGGAAGGTCAATATTTAACAAGGAAAACAAAACAAAACAAAAAAGACCTAAAATCAGGACTAAAAGATTTTATTTGAAGTTCCTACTTTAAGGTATTCTATCAGTAGAGACTGGTATTTCACAACAGAAACACACAGAAATTGTATTTGTTGTTTATGTATGTTTATACTGACATTTTGGAAAAGCACATAGCTAATTTTTCTGCTTTTTATTCAAGAAATTCTTTGGGTTAGTCATTTCTAAATAAAATAGTTGCTTCAATAATTGTAAAGGAGAAATAACTACCAAAGAATATTTACAGTCTATATTACAGCATCACCATAGGCAAGCAATAAAATACATTGTAGTTTCAAGTACTATGGTAACAAGCACCAGAAACAGACCTGCTTCTCATAAAGAATAAGACATTTTTTTTGGAAGTATTTTAAAGCAATCTTCCTCCTCCACACCAAAAATGTTGAAATCATAATTTTTTAGAAGGCAAGTTTTTGGTGTAACTGCAGGGAACTAAAAAGGAATGAATTGAATTGATTTTCTCACCTCCAACTAGAAACTCTTCATGGAATTGTGTCATTTGAAGAACACCTTGAAGAAAAGTAAATGTTAGATAGATAACAATCAAATGAATTCTCTGTTATTTATATCACATATTTCCATGTTTTTAAGTCTGTTTTCTGAAGATTTTTCCTTTTCCTCCTGAGCTGCTTCACTACCTTGGTGAACATGGTGCTTGGTGGACTCCTTCTCTGTTTAGGCATCTCTGTTCAAGTGGCACTTCTTCAGCAAATTAATACAAAGAAGTCTTTCTCTCATTTTCCAACAGGTGGCACTGAATCACAAAGTGTTTAGTTCTGTGAATTCTCAGTGCTGTCCTTCCCAGCTAGATGCTATCTTCAGTGTAGCAACAATACATCTGGATGGGGTGAGCTGGGGGGGGAGGGTACTGGCCAGCTTCTTTTTTGTTTTGCCCTTCCAGTAGCGGCACCTTCAGATCTCTGCAGGGACCCCCTGTGCCCTCACCCTGGGACCAGTCACAAAGTGCACCCTTTGCTAAAGGAACAATGTGATTCTATAGTACCAGTTCTTGGGTTTGCAGATAACGTGCTCTGCAATACAACACTAGGGGCAAAGAAAGTGAGCTCTGGGAGGCCAAGCCGTGGCAGGGCTTTGTGGCTTTGTTTTTCTGTCTAAAATGCTGACTGCCTGACCACCAGGGCAGCATTGCCCTGTTGTGTCCTTGCCCAGATCTCTGGGCTTAGTTGCAGCTGGTACTGCTCACTCCTGCTAAAATACCCACTGAATTTCTTTGCTTTTTCCCAGCAAAAGAGAGTACCAGCCACAACCAGATTCCTCCCCTCTCCAGGCTGAGCCCTGCCATGAACTACTGTGGCTCATCTCAGCTTACCTCCTTTCTTGTGTCTGCTGTCTGCTCCCACTTGCACACCTCTAGATGTTTCAATGTGTGGATTATTCAAGCATGTTTGTGCATTGAGCAGGAAATGCTTCGTTGAGTTATAGCTGTTCAAATTGTTGAAACTTCAAGGGGAGAGACCAAGAAAATCTATCAGGCCACCATTCCATTCACGTCACTCCCCTGAAGGAATTATTTTGATTGCACTCCAGTAGGTTGAGAGGCCCCGTGGAGAAGAACCAAAGCTCCTAAGCAGCCAGACAGCCAGACAGCCAGCCAGCCAGCCAGACAGACAGCCAGCCAGACAGCCAGCCAGCCAGACAGCCAGACAGACAGACAGCCAGCCAGACAGCCAGCCAGCCAGACAGCCAGACAGCTAGCCTAACACCTGTCTTATAATTAGAGTGTTTAGTTAATTTATACATAATGTGATTATTGATATTGGTAAGTTTAAATCAACCCTATTTTCTTTTGTTTTCTCCTTGTCTAATCTGTTGTTTCTCTTTTCATGATTTACTGCCTTCTTTTGGATTATTTTTTATGATTCTGTTTACCTGCTTTGTTGCTTATTAGTTTTGATAATTCTGGTATTTTTATTTTTTGGGTTTTTTTTTGGAGTTTTCTAAGGATTGCTTTATAGTATATTCCATATATATTTATATATTTAGCTTATCACAGCCTAACCTGAAGTAAAATTAAACAGTTCATGCATATGAATGATAACTTGCAACAGCATTCTTCCTTTATTCCCCTCTTTCTAATCTTTGGGCTGTTGCTGCTATATTGTTAATAACATAATTAACACTTTTTTTTTCCTTTTCTTTCAAGAGTCAAATATCATAGAGGGTATTTGAAAACATTAAAAATTGCTTTAATTTTACTCACATATTTACCATTTTGGGTGTTTTTATTTTATTTGAAATCATTTTGCTTTGGCCTGAAAATGTTTCAATACCTCTTGAGTTATAGGTTCTGAAGAATACTTTTAGCTTCTGTATGATCCATTTGTATGTGTTACATTTAGTTGGCATTTCTCTTGAGGCCTTTAATCTGAAACAGCTTCTCACCTTTATTTTTGAAATATATTTTTACTGGATATAGAATTATAGTTTACAGTATTTTTCTTTCGGTACTTCAGAGACATTGCTTCTGCATCTTTTAGGATTCTTACTTTTATTTAAAAGAAAAAATTTAAAGATAAACCTGTTGTCATTCTATTTTCCCCCTCAATATCTAATGTGTGTCCCCCCCCCCCCCCCCGCGTTGCATTATTTATTTATTTTTCAGATTTTCTGTTTATCACTGGTAACAAGCAATCTGATTGTCATGTCCTTAAAGTTTGTGGTGTTTCCCAGATTTGTGAGGGTACGATTTTATGATTTTCTCCAAATGTGAAGAATTTTTATTCTTTATTTCTTCCTCTCTCACAGATCAGCAGTTATAACTGATTCCTGTTTCCAGTATATGCAATTTATCATTGAATACACTTTATCTGTTTTTCTGTACTTTTTCAATTTAGAGTGCAAATCTAGTCTCTGTTATTTCCCACTTGGCTGGATTCAGGAGTTGAGCCCAGCAATATTTTTTTAAAAAATAATTTATATTGAAACTATTTCAAACTTTCAGGCAAATTGCTAAAATAGTACATTGAACCTCAATATTCTCATCACCTAAGGAAATTTGTTAGAAATGTATATATAAAGTATTCATTCTCTCTCTATACATATACACACTCACTCATTATTATTAATCTGTTTTTGAATATTTTATAAGTGACTTGCAGACATCATGTGCCTTCAATACAAATACCCTAGTTTATATTTCATCAAAACAGGAACACTCTTCTATGTAATCAGTATACTCCAAATCAGGAAATCAACATTGATCATCACTACCATTTTAGACACAGAATCACAAATATCCTAGTGTATATTTCATCAAAACAGAAACACTCCTCTACGTAATCAGTATACTCCAAATCAGGAAATCAACATTGATCATCACTACCATTTTAGACACAGACTTCATATACATTTTTCCAACTGTATAAACAATCCTTCCTGTTCCTTTCTTGTCTAGGATCTGATCCATTTGTACATGTTACATTTAGTTGTCTTTTCTCTTGAGTCCTCTAATCTGAAACAGTTTTTTCCCTGCCTATTATGTCCATGGGAGCTTGAAAGAATGCAACCCTTATGTTCTGCATGAGGCTGGCTTACTCTCAGCCTGTACCCATATATATTTTTTTCATGACCAAATCCATTTTGTAAAGTCTTAGCACTAATATTACTAAAATGATGCTATGAACTTCATGCACTATTTGCAGCACATTGCTGTCCAGTCACTGAGGATGTTAACTCTGTTCTCCTTGCAATGTTGATATCTGCCAGGCTTTCCCAGTATGTTTTCATTATTTTTCCCTTTCACTTGATTAGAATTTTGTTGGAGATATTTCATGATTACTTATTAAACATTTATTTATTAGTTTTATCCATTGTTTAATCCCACCAGAATTACCCTTTGTCTGATGTTTGACTGGAAGAGGAAGAGAAGGGGAAAATGTGAGAGGGAAGGGAAACTTACTTGGGAAGAATAAGAGGCAGAAAAAGAAGATGGAAAGTTATGAGAAGATAGAGGAAAGAGTGAAGACAGGACATGAGGAGAAGAAGGGAAGGCAAGGCAGAAGAATTGCTTTAAACTGCTTCTATCCCACCTTAGAGTAAAGTCATTTGACTACAAAATACCTCTCTTGGGTTCACATCTTCTGAACCTTACATTAGGTATTTATTAGCTAAAATAATGTCTAAACAATTACTGTGTGGACTTAGAGACAAAAAGAGCTCAGGACTATTTGTACTAATTTCAGAGCTATTGGAATGTACAAGGACTGAGGGTTCGCTGGGGAAAAATTCAGCATGTTCTTTGTGCTGATGGTTCTATATGGGCGCTCAGTTAATGTTGCCAGGTAAGACTTCAAATCCTAAGGTTTGGGTCATAAATTTTAGACCCTAGAGAAAAGTAGTATGTGGCCAAGCAACGCCAAAAAAAAAAAAAAAAGGGTGAAGAAACATATACATTTTTGCCTGACAAGGTGGTAGCACAGGGAATAGAGAATTGGCCTGGGATGGAGAGGACCCAAGTTCAAAACCCCAAGGTCGCCAGCTTGAGCATGTGCTCATTTGGCTTGAGTGCAGGCTCACCAGCTTGAGTTCAGGGTCGCCGGCTTGAGCACTGGTTCATCCAGCTTGAGTGTGGGTTCACCAATTGAACACGAGGTCACTGACTTGAGTATTGGATCATAGACATGACCCCATGGTTGCTGGCGTGAGACCAAAAGTCTCTGACTTGAAGCCCAAGGTCGCTGGCTTGAGCAAGGGGTCACTGACTCAGGCTGTATGTGCCCCTTCCCCCCAGTCAAGGCACATATGAGAAAGCAATCAATGAACAACTAAGGGGCTGTAATGAGGAATTGATTCTTCTCATCTCTTTCCCTTCCTGTTTGTCTGTCCCTGCCTGTCCCTCTCTCTATCTCTCTCTCAGTCTCTGTTGTTCTGTTATATATATATTTTATATACGCACCTCTGTCCTTCCATAGCAACCCACATATGCTTCAATCTTTGGACGCTTCAAGTTTGCTTTTGTGTATCTTTTCTGTTGTTTTTTTGAGGGCAAAAACCATATCTTATGCATTTTTGTATGCCTTGCACTTAACATGATGACTAGCTCACAGAAGGAATTTATATATAAATTTTGAAGAGACAAAAAATGGCTAAAACTGTGTGGTATAAAGCTTAATGAATTAATAGGGCAGTACCTGGGACTAAGGTCCAGGAGTGACTACAGAGAGCCCCCTGGACTTGTGGCATGGCTGGCGGTGAGGTTCCTGGCAGTAATATTGCTACCTTTTAACATTGAGAAGATTCGTCTACCTGCTCAAGAGCTTTCTGCTTGGCTAGGTCCCCAAGATTTGAACTGCTTTTGATGGTCTGTGGTCCGGTTCCCTGGACAGCAGTGTCTTCAATGTCAGGGGTACCTTTTCTAGATAAAGAATAGATCTTGATAAAGAACGCAAATGTCCTTAGGGACTGAGACACAATTCATTATTTTCCCTGTGGTGATTAATCATTGAGGCAGAACAACACAGTGGTTAACGGTGTTGGCGTGAACAAACCCGAGCTGAACTTCAGCTCTGCTAAATCCTAATCAAGTATCCCTAAGGCAATCTACTTAACCTTTTTATGTCAGTCCAAGTCCCAGCAGTCAACAATTGGCAGACTCCAAAGGGTGTAATTGAAGAGAACAGAACAAGGCTGTGAGGGTTAAGGAAGGAACAAAGGGTAATGAAGAGCCAGAATTAGCAACAGCAAGAAGCTATTTCCATTGAGGCCTGAAAAAGAAAGGAGAGGAAAAGTAGTTACCACATTGCAGAGACAGCTGGAGACGTGGAAGTGGGACCACTGATTTAAGCTGTGGTGGTGAGGAAAGGCAGTCTCTGCCAGAACGTTTGCTGGGTGAGTAAATATCCCCATCTCTCCTTTCACACTTCATCCCTTCCCAGTTCTTTCAGCTTCTACACCTGACCAGAAGCCAAATGCCATGGAGCCCAGGGAAAGAATTCTTATGATGCAGGCATTCCAATGGTCCAGAGATTTCGAGGTTCAGAAACTCACTGTTGAATCTTGGCTTCATAGAGGAAAGGATTCAACTGGAGCCAGCATAGAATTTAAAGCGAAAGTGAATTTTTAAGTGAAGCAGTGAGATAAGAATGGGCTGCTCCACAAACAGAGCAGCTTCCCCTGCAGAAGAATTTGCTTCCTTTACTGAGGGGAAGGGTATCCAGGGAGGGGGAGGAATATGCAGGATCTTCCTGGGAAGGGGGTGGAAATATATCGGAGGAGCTCCATCTGCCATGTTGTGTCCTTATAAGGGCTTTCTGTTTCCAATCATGGCAGCTCTGAGGTGTGTCATCTAGTCCGCTAATGTCTTATAATGTGAAAATAATAAGGCTAGGGGTCACCATAAAGGTGAAATTAATCACCACAGTGGATAGAGCATGTCTCTGCTCGTTTTAAACTGTAAGTCTGGTGTGTGTGTGTGTGTGTGTGTGTGTGTGTGTGTGTGTGTGTTGGGGGGTGTCTTACTATCTTCTTCACAGTTCCTGTCACTTTTTATTTAGTTAGTTATTGATTGATTGACTGGAGAGAGAGAAAGAGAGAAACATCAATTTGTTGTTCCACCCATGTATGCATTCATTGGCTGATTTCTGTATGTGCCTTGACTATGCACAAAATCTGCAAACTTGCTGTACAAGGACAATGATCCAGCCAACCAAGCTACCTGGCCAGAGCCAGTTCTGTAGCTTGTATTGATTGCGTCTGTTTTGCCACATACCTCATCTCACCTAGAGGTCAGATGCTTTGGGTGCAGAAAAGGGCAAAAAAAATGAAGGAAATAATAGATCTGGAGGGAAATAGAGAACAAAGATATTCTCTAATCATCAATTTCTCTTTCTGTAATTTGGGGATTATAATAATAGCCTCCTCATATATTGAATGAGCTAATAAATGCAAAACATTTACCATAAAGCTTAGCATATTGTTTATACTTGTTAAGTATTAAAGTATCCTCTAAAAGTTGCCCTAGACTCTGATCAAGTGGTTCCTAATTTGTGAAAACAATTTTTTAAATGAATCTCTTCTTTCCAAACAGATGAAATAAAATCCAAGAATGTGTCTTCCATTTTTAGAGTGTACATACATACCCAGTTCATACAGTTGTGGACATTCCTGGAGTGAAATTTGGATTCAGAAAGAGTCAGGTGCTGATCTGGTTTTCAGTTCCTTTATTTACCATTTTATGAGACTTGGGCAATTGTGTATTTCATATGAGCCAAAGTTTTTTTAAGTATAACAATAAAGGAATAATATCCACTACCTTACAGATGTGTATCAAAAATTTTAAAAAAAGGTCTAACACATAATAGGCACTCACAGGTTAGCCATGTTATGCTTTAATATCACTATAGAAGCTAAACATAATATTATATATTATAGAGCATAAATAGGCCTTTATTTTGTCATTACAGTATTTTCTTTTTAATATTAAAATAATTATATACTTAAACTGTCTACTGATCATCTTATATTAATATTTTAATATTTGTGTATTTGAAACTATAAGGCATATATCCTAATACGAGATACTGGAGTAAATGTTAATATACAGTCTACAAAAAGGCAGCAAATCTCAATAATCCTCAAATATATTTCTATGTTCTATGTTACCAAATAGCAAAGATAACAACAGACTGACTCCAGATGTTCTCAGCTAAGTTTCTTCTTGTTCAACCTGGCTTTATTTTCCTTTGACTAAGTTATATGGAGTCGTTTTGGACAATTACACAATTTTCCTTGCCCTGCTTGGTCAAGAGACACTAGAGGGAAAATGTTTGAGGGAGAAATAGAATCACTGTACCTTTTCTTGGAGGAAACCAGCAAATGTCTCTGAATGAGAAATGTCCTTGATGCAGACGAATACACCAGTGATGAGCCTATTTGCCATTCTTGATGGCTGCATCAAGCCCATATCACCATCAGCATTCAGTGTAGCACCAAGATCTGCAGGAAACCGTTCCATTTATAAAAGGTCAAACATTGGTAGCCCTAAGCTTTTGAAATGAAGCACAGAAAACAATTTCAGAGCTATTTACTACCCTGTCCTCTGACAGCTTTTGTCCTGGCTTCCAGTAAGAGAGATTTGCTCTTATAGTCACAATCCTTTAAGTAAATACAATGCTTGTGGCTACAAAAATGCATTTGATTGCTTTCTTTGAGTCATAAGGCTTTTATCTTGTTTCTGAAATCATAAAGCCCACTAGGCATTGAATTTTTCCAGGAGTATTGACTGATGTCTATCCTATACATTTAGGTAATCAGATAAGGGTATAGATGATGATAGAGTAACTTTGGTAATGCAGAAAGAAATTTTTAATACTTGAAGGCTCTTTTACAGTGGAAGTAATGTGCCTTTTGGAGGATAAAAAGATTGTTATTATTGTTTGTTTGTAACATTTTGCATTTCTAATATACTTCCTAGCCTTTTTGTATATTAACAAGAATATATTTAGAGGTCCTTCAGCATTATTTAACTGAAAGAAATACACATAGAAATTATCAAACTGGCTGTTATGCCTCTATACTACTGTGAAAATAAGAATAGCAAATATGAAGTAGACAGACACTTGTGCAAAATTCAGTGTGGTTCCTATCAGAAATTGGTGGTTAGAATACATTCTGTGTGTACTTTTAATAAAGTAAAGGCACAAAGAAGGAAAAATAATTTACAAATATGATGTTTGAATTTAAAATTATTTATATTTAAAGTAAAAATCATAGTACATTTATTTCATAATATTTTTAGAAATTTAAGCAATTTATAGAACCATTGTTTTAAAAAGCATTATTATTACTCTCATAACATGTTTTCAAGGGGCTTTGACCAGGTTATCTTTCTTTCTATTTCTAGGACATTCCCTGGTAAAGTCAGAATATATCACAGGCCTGTTGTTAATTCTTTTCTTTTCATCTACAAAATACAGTATATACTGCTAACAAAAATTAGGGGATATTTCAAAATGAATACAAAGCGACAAAAAAGAAACATTTGATTTCTTTTTATTAAACCTGAACATCAGAAAAGCAAAAGACAAGTCAAAGAAAGTTGTTCAATTATGCAAATGAGATGCAAAACCAACTTTTATTTCATTGGTGAAAATGCACTGTACAAAAGGCTGAAAGTACTGGAGTATCTGCACATTCCCTGATCCCCTAATTTTTGTGAGCA